>NC_058088.1:146776441-147976441 GCF_014858855.1 Bufo gargarizans
AACTCTCTGCCTGAGGAGGTAATGATGGTGAGTACAATAAAGGAATTCAAGAGGGGCCTGGATGCATTTCTGGAGTGTAATAATATTACAGGCTATAGCTACTAGAGAGGGGTCGTTGATCCAGGGAGTTATTCTGATTGCCTGATTGGAGTCGGGAAGGAATTTTTTATTCCCCTAAAGTGAGGAAAATTGGCTTCTACCTCACAGTTTTTTTTTTTGCCTTCCTCTGGATCAACTTGCAGGATGACAGGCCGAACTGGATGGACAAATGTCTTTTTTCAGCCTTATGTACTATGTTACTATGTTACTGAAATACCGGATCCGGTATTTTTATTTATATATTTTTTTTTTTCATTTTTAAAGATCTGTGCATGCGCGGACTGGAAATCCGGATCTGCCACTAATACACTTCAATGTAAATTAATGCCGGATCTGGCATTCTGGCAAGTGTTCAGGATTTTTGGCCGGAGAGAAAACTGCAGCATGCTGCGGTATTTTCTCCGGCCAAAAAACGTAAGAGGGACTGAACTGATGCATCCTGAACAGAATGCTCTCCATTCAGAATGCATTAGGATAAAACTGATCCGTTTTTACCCGGTATTGAGCTCCTGTGATGGAACTCAATGCCGGAAAAGAAAAATGCTAATTTGAAAGTACCCCAAGTCTACAACTTTGTTCACTTAGTGAAGATTTGCACTAGACAAGTCCCCCATGGATGTTTAGGCTATTTTACAAAACTTGCTCTAGATTTTGTTCTATTGGTCTAAATTTACACCATTTACTTTTTTACTGCAATGTTTGCTAGGTTGTGCTGCAGATTCCAAGGGAAATCAATTGTACAAATCAGCGAGATTTCTGCACATGAATGAGCATGTTCTTATTTCCATTGATATCTTCTCTGCTACCTGTGGATAAGGATTGAAAACCCCATCATCATGTACAATGCACTGCAAATTTGGTGTTGTTCCACATGTGGCCTTAAAGGTTGGTTGTGTCATCTCAGACAATGGGGGCATTTAGCAAGGATATGCACCCAATAATATGACATCTCATAAACTTAGCCTTCAAAGTCAGGAAGGGTGCACCAATCATGCACGGCTGCCCTCCATTCATTTCTATGGGGCCACAAAAAATAGTGATATCACACAATGGGGGCATATCCAGCCGATATGGGTCTGACACCTGACAATCAGCTGTTTGAGAAGGCACTGATGCTCCTGTGAGCCCCACTGCCTTCTCCGTGCTCACTGAGCCGCACATTCTATACCAGATGTGCTTGGTATCGCACTGAAGTGAATGGGGCTGAGCTGAGCCGAGGCCATGTAAACAATTAATGTGTCGTCACTGGCCTAGGAAAAGCTATGAGAAGGCCACGCGCTACTGTGAGGGGCCACAGCTGATCGGTGGGAGTCCTGGGTGATAGACCCCGCCGATCACTATTAAAATGTCAGGAAACCCCTTAAAATAAGTGTTTACAAGCTTTTTGTAGTTTAGAGATAAGTGTTACTAGATGACAGCACAAAGTGAAAGTGAAAGTACCAGTCACACAGTTAACCCTTTGTGACAGAACAGCTGAATATTGTTAATAAATACCAATTGAAAAAAAAGATTTTTAACCCAAAATGAGTAACATGCCATAATACAAATCTTGTCTTTGTGTGGCTGTCATGGACTTTGTGTGGCTAGGAGGTAGGAACTAGTGTTAGGGACCACTCATTAAGGCGACCTTGACGTGGTGCGTGGCTTATTACGCTTTGGCCTCATTCAACATCCAGCATAGAGGCAGGGCAGAGTGCTGGTTGCATTTGTGTTTTTGCGTTTATAATACAAATCTTGCCCGGAAGGTGTGCATAGCCTTTAACGCTCGTTGCAGCTGATCTACAGCTCTTCTGCAGTTATAAACGCTGTGGTTAATCATTCTGCACATATGAATGGTGAATAAAATAACCCACTGGCAGAATTATTGTACCTCCAGTATGCATTTATTTATGGAAGATCTTGACAGAATCCGCAACCTGCCAAGATAGATTTTGCTATGGCCAGAGGTCAGATCTGTTGCAGCATGTAACAAACATAAGGGTACAGCCACGCTGCCACGTTTTCCACCAGGGATTATCGCATTTCACCTCATGCCCTACTGCAGGAAAACACTACGGATCATGTACCCCTCACCTCCGTGTAGTCTCCGTGAGCAGTGCACAAATCATGGTGCCTACTCTGATAATAGCTGTATCCCCCTGAACCAGCAGCTTCTGGGCACAAATCATGGTGCCTACTCTGATAATAGCTGTATCCCCCTGAACCAGCAGCTTCTGGGCACAGATCAAGGCGCCTACTCTGATAATAGCTGTATCCCCCTGAACCAGCAGCTTCTGGGCACAAATCATGGCGCCTACTCTGATAATAGCTGTATCCCCCTGAACCAGCAGCTTCTGGGCACAGATCAAGGCGCCTACTCTGATAATAGCTGTATCCCCCTGAACCAGCAGCTTCTGGGCACAAATCATGGCGCCTACTCTGATAATAGCTGTATCCCCCTGAACCAGCAGCTTCTGGGCACAAATCATTGCCTACTCTGATAATAGCTGTATCCCCCTGAACCAGCAGCTTCTGGGCACAAATCATCGCCTACTCTGATAATAGCTGTATCCCCCTGAACCAGCAGCTTCTGGGCACAAATCATGGCGCCTACTCTGATAATAGCTGCATCCCCCTGAACCAGCAGCTTCTGGGCACAAATCATCGCCTACTCTGATAATAGCTGTATCCCCCTGAACCAGCAGCTTCTGGGCACAAATCATCGCCTACTCTGATAATAGCTGTATCCCCCTGAACCAGCAGCTTCTGGGCACAAATCATGGCGCCTACTCTGATAATAGCTGTATCCCCCTGAACCAGCAGCTTATGGGCACAAATCATGGCGCCTACTCTGATAATAGCTGTATCCCCCTGAACCAGCAGCTTCTGGGCACAAATCATCGCCTACTCTGATAATAGCTGTATCCCCCTGAACCAGCAGCTTCTGGGCACAAATCATCGCCTACTCTGATAATAGCTGTATCCCCCTGAACCAGCAGCTTCTGGGCACAAATCATGGCGACTACTCTGATAATAGCTGTATCCCCCTGAACCAGCAGCTTCTGGGCACAAATCATGGCGCCTACTCTGATAATAGCTGTATCCCCCTGAACCAGCAGCTTCTGGGCACAAATCATCGCCTACTCTGATAATAGCTGTATCCCCCTGAACCAGCAGCTTCTGGGCACAAATCATCGCCTACTCTGATAATAGCTGTATCCCCCTGAACCAGCAGCTTATGGGCACAAATCATGGCGCCTACTCTGATAATAGCTGTATCCCCCTGAACCAGCAGCTTCTGGGCACAAATCATCGCCTACTCTGATAATAGCTGTATCCCCCTGAACCAGCAGCTTCTGGGCACAAATCATTGCCTACTCTGATAATAGCTGTATCCCCCTGAACCAGCAGCTTCTGGGCACAGATCATCACCTACTCTGATAATAGCTGTATCCCCCTGAACCAGCAGCTTCTGGGCACAAATCATCGCCTACTCTGATAATAGCTGTATCCCCCTGAACCAGCAGCTTCTGGGCACAAATCATCGCCTACTCTGATAATAGCTGCATCCCCCTGAACCAGCAGCTTCTGGGCACAAATCATCGCCTACTCTGATAATAGCTGCATCCCCCTGAACCAGCTGCTTCTGGGCACAAATCATCGCCTACTCTGATAATAGCTGTATCCCCCTGAACCAGCAGCTTCTGGGCACAAATCATCGTGCATACTCTGATAATAGCTGCATCCCCCTGAACCAGCAGCTTCTGGGCACAAATCATCGCCTACTCTGATAATAGCTGTATCCCCCTGAACCAGCAGCTTCTGGGCACAAATCATGGCGCCTACTCTGATAATAGCTGCATCCCCCTGAACCAGCAGCTTCTGGGCACAAATCATGGCGCCTACTCTGATAATAGCTGTATCCCCCTGAACCAGCAGCTTCTGGGCACAAATCATCGCCTACTCTGATAATAGCTGTATCCCCCTGAACCAGCAGCTTCTGGGCACAAATCATGGCGCCTACTCTGATAATAGCTGTATCCCCCTGAACCAGCAGCTTCTGGGCACAAATCATCGCCTACTCTGATAATAGCTGTATCCCCCTGAACCAGCAGCTTCTGGGCACAAATCATCGCCTACTCTGATAATAGCTGTATCCCCCTGAACCAGCAGCTTCTGAGGACAAATCATCGCCTACTCTGATAATAGCTGTATCCCCCTGAACCAGCAGCTTCTGGGCACAGATCATGGCGCCTACTCTGATAATAGCTGTATCCCCCTGAACCAGCAGCTTCTGGGCACAAATTATGGCGCCTACTCTGATAATAGCTGTATCCCCCTGAACCAGCAGCTTCTGGGCACAAATCATCGCCTACTCTGATAATAGCTACATCCCCCTGAACCAGCAGCTTCTGGGCACAAATCATGGCGCCTACTCTGATAACAGCTGTATCCCCCTGAACCAGCAGCTTCTGGGCACAAATCATCGCCTACTCTGATAATAGCTGTATCCCCCTGAACCAGCAGCTTCTGGGCACAAATTATGGCGCCTACTCTGATAACAGCTGTATCCCCCTGAACCAGCAGCTTCTGGGCACAAATCATGGCGCCTACTCTGATAATAGCTGTATCCCCCTGAACCAGTAGCTTCTGGGCACAAATCATCGCCTACTCTGATAATAGCTGTATCCCCCTGAACCAGCAGCTTCTGGGCACAGATCATCGCCTACTCTGATAATAGCTGTATCCCCCTGAACCAGCAGCTTCTGGGCACAAATCATCGCCTACTCTGATAATAGCTGTATCCCCCTGAACCAGCAGCTTCTGGGCACAAATCATGGCGCCTACTCTGATAATAGCTGTATCCCCCTGAACCAGCAGCTTCTGGGCACAGATCATCGCCTACTCTGATAATAGCTGCATCCCCCTGAACCAGCAGCTTCTGGGCACAAATCATGGCGCCTACTCTGATAATAGCTGTATCCCCCTGAACCAGCAGCTTCTGGGCACAAATTATGGCGCCTACTCTGATAACAGCTGTATCCCCCTGAACCAGCAGCTTCTGGGCACAGATCATCGCCTACTCTGATAATAGCTGTATCCCCCTGAACCAGCAGCTTCTGGGCACAAATCATCGCCTACTCTGATAATAGCTGTATCCCCCTGAACCAGCAGCTTCTGGGCACAAATCATCGCCTACTCTGATAATAGCTGTATCCCCCTGAACCAGCAGCTTCTGGGCACAAATCATCGCCTACTCTGATAATAGCTGTATCCCCCTGAACCAGCAGCTTCTGGGCACAGATCATCGCCTACTCTGATAATAGCTGCATCCCCCTGAACCAGCAGCTTCTGGGCACAAATCATGGCGCCTACTCTGATAATAGCTGTATCCCCCTGAACCAGCAGCTTCTGGGCACAGATCATCGCCTACTCTGATAATAGCTGCATCCCCCTGAACCAGCAGCTTCTGGGCACAAATCATGGCGCCTACTCTGATAATAGCTGTATCCCCCTGAACCAGCAGCTTCTGGGCACAGATCATCGCCTACTCTGATAATAGCTGTATCCCCCTGAACCAGCAGCTTCTGGGCACAAATCATCGCCTACTCTGATAATAGCTGTATCCCCCTGAACCAGCAGCTTCTGGGCACAAATCATGGCGCCTACTCTGATAATAGCTGTATCCCCCTGAACCAGCAGCTTCTGGGCACAGATCATGGCGCCTACTCTGATAATAGCTGTATCCCCCTGAACCAGCAGCTTCTGGGCACAAATCATCGCCTACTCTGATAATAGCTGTATCCCCCTGAACCAGCAGCTTCTGGGCACAAATCATTGCCTACTCTGATAATAGCTGTATCCCCCTGAACCAGCAGCTTCTGGGCACAGATCATGGCGCCTACTCTGATAATAGCTGTATCCCCCTGAACCAGCAGCTTCTGGGCACAGATCATGGCGCCTACTCTGATAATAGCTGTATCCCCCTGAACCAGCAGCTTCTGGGCACAAACCATGGCGCCTACTCTGATAATAGCTGTATCCCCCTGAACCAGCAGCTTCTGGGCACAGATCATCGCCTACTCTGATAATAGCTGTATCCCCCTGAACCAGCAGCTTCTGGGCACAAATCATGGCGCCTACTCTGATAATAGCTGTATCCCCCTGAACCAGCAGCTTCTGGGCACAAATCATCGCCTACTCTGATAATAGCTGTATCCCCCTGAACCAGCAGCTTCTGGGCACAGATCATGGCGCCTACTCTGATAATAGCTGTATCCCCCTGAACCAGCAGCTTCTGGGCACAGATCATGGCGCCTACTCTGATAATAGCTGTATCCCCCTGAACCAGCAGCTTCTGGGCACAAATCATCGCCTACTCTGATAATAGCTGTATCCCCCTGAACCAGCAGCTTCTGGGCACAGATCAAGGCGCCTACTCTGATAATAGCTGTATCTCCCTGAACCAGCAGCTTCTGGGCACAGATCATGGCGCCTACTCTGATAATAGCTGTATCCCCCTGAACCAGCAGCTTCTGGGCACAAATCATGGCGCCTACTCTGATAATAGCTGTATCCCCCTGAACCAGCAGCTTCTGGGCACAAATCATCGCCTACTCTGATAATAGCTGTATCCCCCTGAACCAGCAGCTTCTGGGCACAAATCATTGCCTACTCTGATAATAGCTGTATCCCCCTGAACCAGCAGCTTCTGGGCACAGATCATCACCTACTCTGATAATAGCTGTATCCCCCTGAACCAGCAGCTTCTGGGCACAAATCATCGCCTACTCTGATAATAGCTGTATCCCCCTGAACCAGCAGCTTCTGGGCACAAATCATCGCCTACTCTGATAATAGCTGTATCCCCCTGAACCAGCAGCTTCTGGGCACAAATCATGGCGCCTACTCTGATAATAGCTGCATCCCCCTGAACCAGCAGCTTCTGGGCACAAATCATCGCCTACTGTGATAATAGCTGCATCCCCCTGAACCAGCTGCTTATGGGCACAAATCATCGCCTACTCTGATAATAGCTGTATCCCCCTGAACCAGCAGCTTCTGGGCACAAATCATGGCGCCTACTCTGATAATAGCTGTATCCCCCTGAACCAGCAGCTTCTGGGCACAAATTATGGCGCCTACTCTGATAACAGCTGTATCCCCCTGAACCAGCAGCTTCTGGGCACAGATCATCGCCTACTCTGATAATAGCTGTATCCCCCTGAACCAGCAGCTTCTGGGCACAAATCATCGCCTACTCTGATAATAGCTGTATCCCCCTGAACCAGCAGCTTCTGGGCACAAATCATCGCCTACTCTGATAATAGCTGCATCCCCCTGAACCAGCAGCTTCTGGGCACAAATCATCGCCTACTCTGATAATAGCTGCATCCCCCTGAGCCAGCTGCTTCTGGGCACAAATCATCGCCTACTCTGATAATAGCTGTATCCCCCTGAACCAGCTGCTTCTGGGCACAAATCATCGCCTACTCTGATAATAGCTGTATCCCCGTGAACCAGCAGCTTCTGGGCACAAATCATCGCCTACTCTGATAATAGCTGTATCCCCCTGAACCAGCAGCTTCTGGGCACAAATCATCGCCTACTCTGATAATAGCTGCATCCCCCTGAACCAGCAGCTTCTGGGCACAAATCATCGCCTACTCTGATAATAGCTGCATCCCCCTGAGCCAGCTGCTTCTGGGCACAAATCATCGCCTACTCTGATAATAGCTGTATCCCCCTGAACCAGCATCTTCTGGGCACAAATCATGGCGCCTACTCTGATAATAGCTGTATCTCCCTGAACCAGCAGCTTCTGGGCACAAATTATGGCGCCTACTCTGATAACAGCTGTATCCCCCTGAACCAGCAGCTTCTGGGCACAGATCATCGCCTACTCTGATAATAGCTGTATCCCCCTGAACCAGCAGCTTCTGGGCACAAATCATCGCCTACTCTGATAATAGCTGTATCCCCCTGAACCAGCAGCTTCTGGGCACAAATCATGGCGCCTACTCTGATAATAGCTGTATCCCCCTGAACCAGCAGCTTCTGGGCACAGATCATTGCCTACTCTGATAATAGCTGCATCCCCCTGAACCAGCAGCTTCTGGGCACAAATCATGGCGCCTACTCTGATAATAGCTGTATCCCCCTGAACCAGCAGCTTCTGGGCACAAATCATCGCCTACTCTGATAATAGCTGTATCCCCCTGAACCAGCAGCTTCTGGGCACAAATTATGGCGCCTACTCTGATAACAGCTGTATCCCCCTGAACCAGCAGCTTCTGGGCACAAATCATGGCGCCTACTCTGATAATAGCTGTATCCCCCTGAACCAGTAGCTTCTGGGCACAAATCATCGCCTACTCTGATAATAGCTGTATCCCCCTGAACCAGCAGCTTCTGGGCACAGATCATCGCCTACTCTGATAATAGCTGTATCCCCCTGAACCAGCAGCTTCTGGGCACAAATCATCGCCTACTCTGATAATAGCTGTATCCCCCTGAACCAGCAGCTTCTGGGCACAAATCATGGCGCCTACTCTGATAATAGCTGTATCCCCCTGAACCAGCAGCTTCTGGGCACAGATCATCGCCTACTCTGATAATAGCTGCATCCCCCTGAACCAGCAGCTTCTGGGCACAAATCATGGCGCCTACTCTGATAATAGCTGTATCCCCCTGAACCAGCAGCTTCTGGGCACAAATTATGGCGCCTACTCTGATAACAGCTGTATCCCCCTGAACCAGCAGCTTCTGGGCACAGATCATCGCCTACTCTGATAATAGCTGTATCCCCCTGAACCAGCAGCTTCTGGGCACAAATCATCGCCTACTCTGATAATAGCTGTATCCCCCTGAACCAGCAGCTTCTGGGCACAAATCATCGCCTACTCTGATAATAGCTGTATCCCCCTGAACCAGCAGCTTCTGGGCACAAATCATCGCCTACTCTGATAATAGCTGTATCCCCCTGAACCAGCAGCTTCTGGGCACAAATCATGGCGCCTACTCTGATAATAGCTGTATCCCCCTGAACCAGCAGCTTCTGGGCACAGATCATCGCCTACTCTGATAATAGCTGCATCCCCCTGAACCAGCAGCTTCTGGGCACAAATCATGGCGCCTACTCTGATAATAGCTGTATCCCCCTGAACCAGCAGCTTCTGGGCACAGATCATCGCCTACTCTGATAATAGCTGTATCCCCCTGAACCAGCAGCTTCTGGGCACAAATCATCGCCTACTCTGATAATAGCTGTATCCCCCTGAACCAGCAGCTTCTGGGCACAAATCATGGCGCCTACTCTGATAATAGCTGTATCCCCCTGAACCAGCAGCTTCTGGGCACAGATCATGGCGCCTACTCTGATAATAGCTGTATCCCCCTGAACCAGCAGCTTCTGGGCACAAATCATCGCCTACTCTGATAATAGCTGTATCCCCCTGAACCAGCAGCTTCTGGGCACAAATCATTGCCTACTCTGATAATAGCTGTATCCCCCTGAACCAGCAGCTTCTGGGCACAGATCATGGCGCCTACTCTGATAATAGCTGTATCCCCCTGAACCAGCAGCTTCTGGGCACAGATCATGGCGCCTACTCTGATAATAGCTGTATCCCCCTGAACCAGCAGCTTCTGGGCACAAATCATGGCGCCTACTCTGATAATAGCTGTATCCCCCTGAACCAGCAGCTTCTGGGCACAGATCATCGCCTACTCTGATAATAGCTGTATCCCCCTGAACCAGCAGCTTCTGGGCACAAATCATGGCGCCTACTCTGATAATAGCTGTATCCCCCTGAACCAGCAGCTTCTGGGCACAAATCATCGCCTACTCTGATAATAGCTGTATCCCCCTGAACCAGCAGCTTCTGGGCACAGATCATGGCGTCTACTCTGATAATAGCTGTATCCCCCTGAACCAGCAGCTTCTGGGCACAGATCATGGCGCCTACTCTGATAATAGCTGTATCCCCCTGAACCAGCAGCTTCTGGGCACAAATCATCGCCTACTCTGATAATAGCTGTATCCCCCTGAACCAGCAGCTTCTGGGCACAGATCATGGCGCCTACTCTGATAATAGCTGTATCCCCCTGAACCAGCAGCTTCTGGGCACAGATCATGGCGCCTACTCTGATAATAGCTGTATCCCCCTGAACCAGCAGCTTCTGGGCACAAATCATGGCGCCTACTCTGATAATAGCTGTATCCCCCTGAACCAGCAGCTTCTGGGCACAAATCATCGCCTACTCTGATAATAGCTGTATCCCCCTGAACCAGCAGCTTCTGGGCACAAATCATTGCCTACTCTGATAATAGCTGTATCCCCCTGAACCAGCAGCTTCTGGGCACAGATCATCACCTACTCTGATAATAGCTGTATCCCCCTGAACCAGCAGCTTCTGGGCACAAATCATCGCCTACTCTGATAATAGCTGTATCCCCCTGAACCAGCAGCTTCTGGGCACAAATCATCGCCTACTCTGATAATAGCTGTATCCCCCTGAACCAGCAGCTTCTGGGCACAAATCATGGCGCCTACTCTGATAATAGCTGCATCCCCCTGAACCAGCAGCTTCTGGGCACAAATCATCGCCTACTGTGATAATAGCTGCATCCCCCTGAACCAGCTGCTTATGGGCACAAATCATCGCCTACTCTGATAATAGCTGTATCCCCCTGAACCAGCAGCTTCTGGGCACAAATCATGGCGCCTACTCTGATAATAGCTGTATCCCCCTGAACCAGCAGCTTCTGGGCACAAATTATGGCGCCTACTCTGATAACAGCTGTATCCCCCTGAACCAGCAGCTTCTGGGCACAGATCATCGCCTACTCTGATAATAGCTGTATCCCCCTGAACCAGCAGCTTCTGGGCACAAATCATCGCCTACTCTGATAATAGCTGTATCCCCCTGAACCAGCAGCTTCTGGGCACAAATCATCGCCTACTCTGATAATAGCTGCATCCCCCTGAACCAGCAGCTTCTGGGCACAAATCATCGCCTACTCTGATAATAGCTGCATCCCCCTGAGCCAGCTGCTTCTGGGCACAAATCATCGCCTACTCTGATAATAGCTGTATCCCCCTGAACCAGCTGCTTCTGGGCACAAATCATCGCCTACTCTGATAATAGCTGTATCCCCGTGAACCAGCAGCTTCTGGGCACAAATCATCGCCTACTCTGATAATAGCTGTATCCCCCTGAACCAGCAGCTTCTGGGCACAAATCATCGCCTACTCTGATAATAGCTGCATCCCCCTGAACCAGCAGCTTCTGGGCACAAATCATCGCCTACTCTGATAATAGCTGCATCCCCCTGAGCCAGCTGCTTCTGGGCACAAATCATCGCCTACTCTGATAATAGCTGTATCCCCCTGAACCAGCATCTTCTGGGCACAAATCATGGCGCCTACTCTGATAATAGCTGTATCTCCCTGAACCAGCAGCTTCTGGGCACAAATTATGGCGCCTACTCTGATAACAGCTGTATCCCCCTGAACCAGCAGCTTCTGGGCACAGATCATCGCCTACTCTGATAATAGCTGTATCCCCCTGAACCAGCAGCTTCTGGGCACAAATCATCGCCTACTCTGATAATAGCTGTATCCCCCTGAACCAGCAGCTTCTGGGCACAAATCATCGCCTACTCTGATAATAGCTGCATCCCCCTGAACCAGCAGCTTCTGGGCACAAATCATCGCCTACTCTGATAATAGCTGCATCCCCCTGAGCCAGCTGCTTCTGGGCACAAATCATCGCCTACTCTGATAATAGCTGTATCCCCCTGAACCAGCTGCTTCTGGGCACAAATCATCGCCTACTCTGATAATAGCTGTATCCCCGTGAACCAGCAGCTTCTGGGCACAAATCATCGCCTACTCTGATAATAGCTGTATCCCCCTGAACCAGCAGCTTCTGGGCACAAATCATCGCCTACTCTGATAATAGCTGCATCCCCCTGAACCAGCAGCTTCTGGGCACAAATCATCGCCTACTCTGATAATAGCTGCATCCCCCTGAGCCAGCTGCTTCTGGGCACAAATCATCGCCTACTCTGATAATAGCTGTATCCCCCTGAACCAGCATCTTCTGGGCACAAATCATGGCGCCTACTCTGATAATAGCTGTATCTCCCTGAACCAGCAGCTTCTGGGCACAAATTATGGCGCCTACTCTGATAACAGCTGTATCCCCCTGAACCAGCAGCTTCTGGGCACAGATCATCGCCTACTCTGATAATAGCTGCATCCCCCTGAACCAGCAGCTTCTGGGCACAAATCATGGCGCCTACTCTGATAATAGCTGTATCCCCCTGAACCAGCAGCTTCTGGGCACAAATCATCACCTACTCTGATAATAGCTGTATCCCCCTGAACCAGCAGCTTCTGGGCACAGATCATCGCCTACTCTGATAATAGCTGTATCCCCCTGAACCAGCAGCTTCTGGGCACAAATCATCGCCTACTCTGATAATAGCTGTATCCCCCTGAACCAGCAGCTTCTGGGCACAAATCATGGCGCCTACTCTGATAATAGCTGTATCCCCCTGAACCAGCAGCTTCTGGGCACAGATCATGGCGCCTACTCTGATAATAGCTGTATCCCCCTGAACCAGCAGCTTCTGGGCACAAATCATCGCCTACTCTGATAATAGCTGTATCCCCCTGAACCAGCAGCTTCTGGGCACAAATCATTGCCTACTCTGATAATAGCTGTATCCCCCTGAACCAGCAGCTTCTGGGCACAGATCATCGCCTACTCTGATAATAGCTGTATCCCCCTGAACCAGCAGCTTCTGGGCACAAATCATCGCCTACTCTGATAATAGCTGTATCCCCCTGAACCAGCAGCTTCTGGGCACAAATCATGGCGCCTACTCTGATAATAGCTGTATCCCCCTGAACCAGCAGCTTCTGGGCACAGATCATGGCGCCTACTCTGATAATAGCTGTATCCCCCTGAACCAGCAGCTTCTGGGCACAGATCATGGCGCCTACTCTGATAATAGCTGCATCCCCCTGAACCAGCAGCTTCTGGGCACAGATCATCGCCTACTCTGATAATAGCTGTATCCCCCTGAACCAGCAGCTTCTGGGCACAAATCATCGCCTACTGTGATAATAGCTGCATCCCCCTGAACCAGCAGCTTCTGGGCACAAATCATCGCCTACTCTGATAATAGCTGCATCCCCCTGAACCAGCAGCTTCTGGGCACAGATCATGGCGCCTACTCTGATAATAGCTGCATCCCCCTGAACCAGCAGCTTCTGGGCACAGATCATCGCCTACTCTGATAATAGCTGCATCCCCCTGAACCAGCAGCTTCTGGGCACAGATCATGGCGCCTACTCTGATAATAGCTGCATCCCCCTGAACCAGCAGCTTCTGGGCACAGATCATCGCCTACTCTGATAATAGCTGCATCCCCCTGAACCAGCAGCTTCTGGGCACAGATCATGGCGCCTACTCTGATAATAGCTGCATCCCCCTGAACCAGCAGCTTCTGGGCACAGATCATCGCCTACTCTGATAATAGCTGCATCCCCCTGAACCAGCAGCTTCTGGGCACAGATCATCGCCTACTCTGATAATAGCTGCATCCCCCTGAACCAGCAGCTTCTGGGCACAAATCATTGCCTACTCTGATAATAGCTGCATCCCCCTGAACCAGCAGCTTCTGGGCACAGATCATCGCCTACTCTGATAATAGCTGCATCCCCCTGAACCAGCAGCTTCTGGGCACAGATCATGGCGCCTACTCTGATAATAGCTGTATCCCCCTGAACCAGCAGCTTCTGGGCACAAATCATCGCCTACTGTGATAATAGCTGCATCCCCCTGAACCAGCAGCTTCTGGGCACAAATCATCGCCTACTCTGATAATAGCTGCATCCCCCTGAACCAGCAGCTTCTGGGCACAGATCATGGCGCCTACTCTGATAATAGCTGCATCCCCCTGAACCAGCAGCTTCTGGGCACAGATCATCGCCTACTCTGATAATAGCTGCATCCCCCTGAACCAGCAGCTTCTGGGCACAGATCATGGCGCCTACTCTGATAATAGCTGCATCCCCCTGAACCAGCAGCTTCTGGGCACAGATCATCGCCTACTCTGATAATAGCTGCATCCCCCTGAACCAGCAGCTTCTGGGCACAGATCATGGCGCCTACTCTGATAATAGCTGCATCCCCCTGAACCAGCAGCTTCTGGGCACAAATCATTGCCTACTCTGATAATAGCTGCATCCCCCTGAACCAGCAGCTTCTGGGCACAGATCATCGCCTACTCTGATAATAGCTGCATCCCCCTGAACCAGCAGCTTCTGGGCACAGATCATGGCGCCTACTCTGATAATAGCTGCATCCCCCTGAACCAGCAGCTTCTGGGCACAGATCATCGCCTACTCTGATAATAGCTGCATCCCCCTGAACCAGCAGCTTCTGGGCACAGATTATGGCGCCTACTCTGATAATAGCTGCATCCCCCTGAACCAGCAGCTTCTGGGCACAGATCATCGCCTACTCTGATAATAGCTGCATCCCCCTGAACCAGCAGCTTCTGGGCACAGATCATCGCCTACTCTGATAATAGCTGCATCCCCCTGAACCAGCAGCTTCTGGGCACAGATCATCGCCTACTCTGATAATAGCTGCATCCCCCTGAACCAGCAGCTTCTGGGCACAGATCATCGCCTACTCTGATAATAGCTGCATCCCCCTGAACCAGCAGCTTCTGGGCACAGATCATGGCGCCTACTCTGATAATAGCTGCATCCCCCTGAACCAGCAGCTTCTGGGCACAAATCATCGCCTACTCTGATAATAGCTGCATCCCCCTGAACCAGCAGCTTCTGGGCTCGTCCGGTTCCGTGTGACCCACGCCACACAACAAAGGATTCCACAGAGGAAGTGATGCTGAGCGTCTCCAGCTGCGGCCAAGGGCGTGTCCTCCTGACAGCTGTGGTCCAGCTCCCGGAAGGATGCTCAGCAGGGCCGCCGCTTCTTCCTGTGACAGGACAGGTATGTAGTCCTCCTGACATAGCCGTGTGGACGCTCAGCAGGGCCGCCGCTTCTTCATGTGACCGGACAGGTATGTAGTCCCCCTGACATAGCCGTGTGGACGCTCGGCAGGGCCGCCGCTTCTTCCTGTGACAGGACCGGTATGTAGTCCCCCTGACATAGCCGTGTGGACGCTTAGCAGGGCCGCCGCTTCTTCCTGTGACAGGACCGGTATGTAGTCCCCCTGACATAGCTGTGTGGACGCTCGGCAGGGCCGCCGATAGTGTCCTCCTGACATAGCTGTGGTCCAGCTCCCGGAAGGACGCTCAGCAGGGCCGCCGCTTCTTCCTGTGACCGGACCGGTAAGTAGTCCCCCTGACATAGCTGTGTGGACGCTCAGCAGGGCCGCCGCTTCTTCCTGTGACCGGACCGGTAAGTAGTCCCCCTGCCATAAGCCGTGTGGACGCTCAGCAGGGCCGCCGCTTCTTCCTGTGACCGGACCGGTATGTAGACGGGTGGAGGGCGCCCCTTCCTGCCCCTCTGCCTGCACTGGAATATGTTCCATGCCGTGCTCTGTGTTGAGGACTGCAGTCATTCCGTTTTGCCTCCCCTCTTTCTGGAGTGGGGAGTTTTCTGACAGCACTACCAACTCTGCAGATAGCAGGATGGGTGACATGTATAGTGCCCTCCACCATTTCCTGGGTTGGTCAGAGGGCTTTCTTGTTAAAGGGATTCTGTCCCCTCGTTTTTCCCTATAGCGCTGCGGACATGCACGGCTAGATCGCCGCTAGCATGTCCGCACTATACCTGTCCTATAGGGCTGTGTCCTTTTATTGTGTTTAATAAAGATTGTATAGATATGTAAATGAGCCGGGTAAGGAGCCCAAGGGGCTGCACTAACCTTCTTGGAGCCCAGCACCGCCTGCGTCCTCCGAATCTCCTCCTTGCTCACAGTTAGATCACTGTAATCTCGCGGTGCGCAGTGCCGGCATAGTGTTCCTTCCCTGTGCTGGCATCAGCCTCAGGAAAGGAACTGCGCATGCGCGAGCTTACTCATCGTGAGATTACGGCGATCTAACGGTGAACAAGGAGGAGATTCGGAGGACGCAGGTGGTGCTATAGGACAGGTATAGTGCGGACATGCTAGCGGCGATCTAGCCGTGCATGTCCGCAGCTCTATAGGCTAAAACGAGGTGACAGAATCCCTTTAAGGGCTTATGTACACTACTGTTGTTTTAGTCCTCATCCTATTCACATTTTGTGGATCCGTAATTTGCAGACCAGAAAAACGGCTACGGCACATTAGTATATAAGAACAGCGGCAAGAGGCAAGATGCATGGGACAATATGAAAGAATAAAGAACCCGCATCTTTATTTTACTTCCAGGATTTAAATCGTATGAAGACATATCCCAGCTAAAGGGGTTGTCCAAGCCCCCCCAGCGCCCCCAAACCTAATAAAACAACTCACCACGTAGCCCCCACCCAGTTTCCAGCTCTGCAGCTCTGGTCTTTATCTCCAGGCTCCAGCATATAATTGCTGAGTCCAATGATTGGCTGCAGCAGTCAGATGTAGGACCAGCAGGGACCACTAAACAACCCATTGTAAGTCACAGACGGCAGCACATGTATACATTGATCTTAGTGTGCTTAGTCACACAATTGTTTTCCATATTCAGTTTGTATTTCACTGACTGCTGCTGGGAGATGTTTAGAAATTTCCCTTTACAGAGTATCAGTGCATGTGGAAAACGGATTCAAGAAGTACTGGCAATCAGCCTCCCCCTAATAGGTTAAAGGGGTTTTCTGAGATTTTTTTTTGTGATGACCTGTCCACGGCTGGCAGTGATCAGAATGGGGTGCCTGTTGAAATCATTCAGCAGGCACCCTGTGATAATGCCTAGGGGGGTCCTGTGACCCGCCCGCATTGCCGATCGCTACAAACCGCAGGTCAATTCAGACCTGCAGTTTGTAGCGCCTGTGCAAGTTTCTGATCCCTGCGGTCACGGCAGTGTGGGGGGTGGGCGCACGATCTTCCGCCTGCCCCCCGTTTATTCTCAGGATGACCAAGCAGTTGAATCAGAGTGTCGGCTCATTGCTGACACTCTGATTCAAACGGCTGACATCTGTGCAGATGTCAGCCGTTTTGACCCCTTCCATGCCACTGTCCGTAGGGACCGATGTATGGAAGAGGTTAACAGGGAGGGAGCTCCCTCCCTCTCCCATCGGGGGGCTGCTGTGCCTTCCCACTTCCCAGTCTGCTCAGTTGTGGCAGACGGGGAAGGTTCCCATGGCAACAGGACGCCTTCTCAGGCATCCTGCTGTCCATGGTGCTGAACAGATCTGTGCTAAAGGCAGAGATCTGTTCAGACAAAGTGTAAGTGAAATACAGTACAGTACAATATATATTGTACTGTACTGTATTATACAGACATCAGACCCACTGGATCTTCAAGAACCAAGTGAGTCAGGGTAAAAAAATATTAAAAAAGTGAAAAAAAAGTAAGAATAATAAAAAACATTTATCCCTGATAAAAAAAATAATAATATTTTTTTCCCTACAGATGTTATATATCACTGCGTCCCAAACGACCTGATCTATAAAACGGTCATGTTACATTCCCCGCACGGTGAACGCCATAAAAATAATAAAATAAAAACTATGATGAAATTGAAATTTTGCCCACCTTACTTCCCCAAAAAGGTAATAAAAGTGATCAAAAAAGTTGTATGTGCGCCAAAATAGTACTATCAAACTGTCGCCTCATCCGGCAAGAAATGAGCCCCTACGTGAGACAATGGCCCACAAAATAAAAAAAACTATGGCTCTTATTATTATTGTGTAAAACCTTAACCACTTAAGGACCACAGGTTTATACCCCCCTAGTGACCAGGCCCTTTTTTACAAATCGGCACTCCACAACTTTAGCGGTTTATTGCTCGGTCATGCAACTTACCACCCAAATGAATTTTACCTCCTTTTCTTCTCACTAATAGAGCTTTCATTTGGTGGTATTTTATTGCCGCTGACATTTTTACTTTTTTTGTTATTAATCTAAATTTAACTATTTTTTTGCAAAAAAATGACATTTTTCACTTTCAGCTGTAAAATTTTGCAAAAAAAACGACATCCATATATACATTTTTCGCCAAATTTATTGTTCTACATGTCTTTGATAAAAAAAAAATGTTTGGGCAAAAAAAAAATGGTTTGGGTAAAAGTTATAGCATTTACAAACTATGGTACAAAAATGTGAATTTCCGCTTTTTGAAGCAGCTCTGACTTTCTGAGCACCTGTCATGATTCCTGAGGTTCTACAATGCCCAAACAGTAGAAAACCCCCACAAATGACCCCATTTCGGAAAGTAGACACCCTAAGGTATTCGCTGATGGGCATAGTGAGTTCATAGAACTTTTTATTTTTTGTCACAAGTTAGCGGAAAATGATGATGATTTTATTTTTTTTATTTTTTCTTACAAAGTCTCATATTCCACTAACTTGCGACAAAAAATAAAAAATTCTAAAAACTTGCCATGCCCCTCACGGAATACCTTGGGGTGTCTTCTTTCCAAAATGGGGTCACTTGTGGGGTAGTTATACTGCCCTGGCAATTTAGGGGCCCAAATGTGTGAGAAGAACTTTGCAATCAAAATGTGTAAAAAATGACCGGTGAAATCCGAAAGGTGCACTTTGGAATATGTGCCCCTTTGCCCACCTTGGCAGCAAAAAAGTGTGACACATCTGGTATCGCCGTACTCAGGAGAAGTTGGGGAATGTGTTTTGGGGTGTCATTTTACATATACCCATGCTGGGTGAGAAAAATATCTTGGTCAAATGCCAACTTTGTATAAAAAAATGGGAAAAGTTGTCTTTTGCCAAGATATTTCTCTCACCCAGCATGGGTATATGTAAAATGACACCCCAAAACACATTCCCCAACTTCTCCTGAGTACGGCGATACCAGATGTGTCACACTTTTTTGCTGCCAAGGTGGGCAAAGGGGCACATATTCCAAAGTGCACCTTTCAGATTTTGCAGGCCATTTTTTACACATTTTGATTGCAAGGTACTTCTCACACATTTGGGCCCCTAAATTGCCAGGGCAGTATAACTACGCCACAAGTGACCCCATTTTGGAAAGAAGACACCCCAAGGTATTCCGTGAGGGGCATGGCGAGTTCCTAGAATTTTTTATTTTTTGTCACAAGTTAGCGGAAAATGATGATTTTTTTTTTTTTTCTCTTTTTTCCTTACAAAGTCTCATATTCCACTAACTTGCGACAAAAAATAAAAAATTCTAGGAACTCGCCATGCCCCTCACGGAATACCTTGGGGTGTCTTCTTTCCAAAATGGGGTCACTTGTGGCGTAGTTATACTGCCCTGGCAATTTAGGGGCCCAAATGTGTGAGAAGTACCTTGCAATCAAAATGTGTAAAAAAATGACCGGTGAAATCCGAAAGGTGCACTTTGGAATATGTGCCCCTTTGCCCACCTTGGCATCAAAAAAGTGTCACACATCTGGTATCGCCGTACTCAGGAGAAGTTGGGGAATGTGTTTTGGGGTGTCATTTTACATATACCCATGCTGGGTGAGAGAAATATCTTGGCAAAAGACAACTTTTCCCATTTTTTTATACAAATTTGGCATTTGACCAAGATATTTTTCTCACCCAGCATGGGTATATGTAAAATGACACCCCAAAACACATTCCCCAACTTCTCCTGAGTACGGCGATACCACATGTGTCACACTTTTTTGCTGCCAAGGTGGGCAAAGGGGCACATATTCCAAAGTGCACCTTTCAGATTTTGCAGGGCATTTTTTACAGATTTTGATTGCAAAGTACTTCTCACACATTTGGGCCCCTAAATTGCCAGGGCAGTATAACTACGCCACAAGTGACCCCATTTTGGAAAGAAGACACCCCAAGGTATTCTGTGAGGGGCATGGCGAGTTCCTAGAATTTTTTATTTTTTGTCGCAAGTTAGTGGAATATGAGACTTTGTAAGGAAAAAAGAAAAAAAAAGAAAAATCATCATTTTCCGCTAACTTGTGACAAAAAATAAAACATTCTAGGAACTCGCCGTGCCCCTCACGGAATACCTTGGGGTGTCTTCTTTCCAAAATGGGGTCACTTGTGGCGTAGTTATACTGCCCTGGCAATTTAGGGGCCCAAATGTGTAAGAAGTACCTTGCAATCAAAATGTGTAAAAAATGGCCTGCGAAATCCGAAAGGTGCACTTTGGAATATGTGCCCCTTTGCCCACCTTGGCTGCAAAAAAGTGTCACACATCTGGTATCGCCGTACTCAGGAGAAGTTGGGGAATGTGTTTTGGGGTGTCATTTTACATATACCCATGCTGGATGAGAGAAATATCTTGGCAAAAGACAACTTTTCCCATTTTTTTATACAAAGTTGGCATTTGACCAAGATATTTCTCACCCAGCATGGGTATATGTAAAATGACACCCCAAAACACATTCCCCAACTTCTCCTGAGTACGGCGATACCACATGTGTGACACTTTTTTGCAGCCTAGATGCGCAAAGGGGCCCAAATTCCTTTTAGGAGGGCATTTTTAGACATTTGGATCCCAGACTTCTTCTCACACTTTCGGGCCCCTAAAAAGCCAGGGCAGTATAAATACCCCACATGTGACCCCACTTTGGAAAGAAGACACCCCAAGGTATTCAATGAGGGGCCTGGCAAGTTCCTAGAATTTTTTTTTTTTTTGCATAAGTTAGCGGATATTGATTTTTTTTTGTTTTTTTCTCACAAAGTCTCACTTTCCGCTAACTTAGGACAAAAATTTCAATCTTTCATGGACTCAATTCGCCCCTCACGGAATACCTTGGGGTGTCTTCTTTCCGAAATGGGGTCACATTTGGGGTATTTATACTGCCCTGGCTTTTTAGGGGCCCTAAAGCGTGAGAAGAAGTCTGGAAAATAAATGTCTAAAAATGTTTACGCATTTGGATTCCGTGAGGGGGTATGGCGAGTTCATGTGAGATTTTATTTTTTGACACAAGTTAGTGGAATATGAGACTTAGTAAGAAAAAACAAAAACAAACAAAAAATTTCCGCTAACTTGTGCCAAAAAAAATGTCTGAATGGAGCCTTACCAGGGGGGGGGGGTGATCAATGACAGGGGGGTGATCAATGACAGGGGGGTGATCACCCATATAGACTCCCTGATCACCCCCCTGTCATTGATCACCCCCCCTGTAAGGCTCCATTCAGACATCCGCATGATTTTTTACGGATCCATGGATACATGGATCGGATCCACAGAACGCATGCGGACGTCTGAATGGAGCCTTACAGGGGGGTTATCAATGACAGGGGGTGATCAGGGTAATCACCCCCCTGTCACTGATCACCCCCCCTGTAAGGCTCCATTCAGACATCCGCATGATTTTTTACGGATCCATGGATACATGTATCGGATCCACAAAACGCATGCGGACGTCTGAATGGAGCCTTACAGGGGGGTTATCAATGACAGGGGGTGATCAGGGTAATCACCCCCCTGTCACTGATCACCCCCCCTGTAAGGCTCCATTCAGACATCCGCATGATTTTTTACGGATCCATGGATACATGTATCGGATCCACAAAACGCATGCGGACGTCTGAATGGAGCCTTACAGGGGGGTTATCAATGACAGGGGGTGATCAGGGTGATCACCCCCCTGTCACTGATCACCCCCCCTGTAAGGCTCCATTCAGACATCCGCATGATTTTTTACGGATCCATGGATCGGATCCACAAAACGCATGCGGACGTCTGAATGGAGCCTTACAGGGGGGTTATCAATGACAGGGGGTGATCAGGGTAATCAGGGTGATCACCCCCCTGTCACTGATCACCCCCCCTGTAAGGCTCCATTCAGACATCCGCATGATTTTTTACGGATCCATGGATACATGTATCGGATCCACAAAACGCATGCGGACGTCTGAATGGAGCCTTACAGGGGGGTTATCAATGACAGGGGGTGATCAGGGTAATCAGGGTGATCACCCCCCTGTCACTGATCACCCCCCCTGTAAGGCTCCATTCAGACATCCGCATGATTTTTTACGGATCCATGGATACATGGATCGGATCCACAAAACGCATGCGGACGTCTGAATGGAGCCTTACAGGGGGGTTATCAATGACAGGGGTGATCAGGGTAATCAGGGTGATCACCCCCCTGTCACTGATCACCCCCCCCTGTAAGGCTCCATTCAGACATCCGCATGATTTTTTACGGATCCATGGATACATGGATCGGATCCACAAAACGCATGCTGACGTCTGAATGGAGGCTTACAGGGGGGTTATCAATGACAGGGGGGTGATCAGGGAGTGTATATGGGTGATCACCCGCCTGTCATTGATCACCCCCTGTAAGGCTCCATTCAGACGTCCGCATGTGTTTTGCGGATCCGATCCATGTATCCGTAAAAATCATGCGGACGTCTGAATGGAGCCTTACAGGGGAGTGATCAATGACAGGGGGGTGATCAATGACAGGGGGTGATCAGGGAGTGTATATGGGTGATCACCCGCCTGTCATTGATCACCCCCCTGTAAGGCTCCATTCAGACGTCCGTATGATTTTTTACGGATCCATGGATACATGGATCGGATCCACAAAACGCATGCGGACGTCTGAATGGAGCCTTACAGGGGGGTTATCAATGACAGGGGGGTGATCAGGGAGTGTATATGGGTGATCACCCGCCTGTCATTGATCACCCCCCTGTAAGGCTCCATTCAGACGTCCGTATGCTTTTTGCGGATCCGATCCATGTATCCGTGGATCCGTAAAAATCATACGGACGTCTGAACGGAGCCTGACAGGGGGGTGATCAATGACAGGGCGGTGATCAATGACAGGGGGGTGATCAGGGAGTTTATATGGGGTGATCATGGGTGATCAGGGGTTTATAAGGGGTTAATAAGTGACGGGGGGGTGTAGTGTAGTGTAGTGTGGTGTTTGGTGCGACTGTACTGACCTACCTGAGTCCTCTGGTGGTCGATCCTAACAAAAGGGACCACCAGAGGACCAGGTAGGAGGTATATTAGACGCTGTTATGAAAACAGCGTCTAATATACCTGTTAGGGGTTAAAAAATTCGGATCTCCAGCCTGCCAGCGAGCGATCGCCGCTGGCAGGCTGGAGATCCACTCTCTTACCTTCCGTTCCTGTGAGCGCGCGCGCCTGTGTGCGCGCGTTCACAGGAAATCTCGGCTCACGCGAGATGACGCCAATCGGCGTTAGCGTAGCCTGGGAGCGCCGCGGAGATGACGCCTTTCGGCGTTAGCGTGGCGCCAAGTGGTTAATAAATAAAAAAAGGTATACATATTGGGTATTGCCGTGTCCGTAAGAACCTGCTCTATAAAAAATTATCATATGATCTAACCCCTCAGGTGAACAACGTAAAAATAAAAATGGTGTCAAAAAAGCCAAAATTTTGTCACCTTACATCACAAAAAGTGTAATAGCAAGTGATCAAAAAGGTATACGCACCCCAAAATCATACCATTAAAATAGTCATCTCATCCTGCAAAAAATGAGACCATAACTAAGACAATCACCCAAAAAATAAAAAAATTATGGCTCTCAGACTATGGAGACACTAAAATTATTTTTTTTGTTTCAAAAATGATATTATTGTGTAAAACTTAAATAAATTTTAAAAAGTAAACATATTAGGTATCCCTGCGTCCGTAACAACCTGCTCTATAAAAATAGCGCATGATCTAATCTGTCAGATGAACTTTGTAAATAATAAAAAAAAAGACGGTGCCAATACAGGTATTTTTTGCTAAATTTTCCATTTTGATCCATTTTTTCCCGTAACAAAGCAAGGGTTAACAGCCAAACAAAACTAAATATTTATTGTCCTGATTCTTTAGTTTACAGAAACACCCCATATGTGGTCGTAAACCTCTGTACGGGCACACAGCAGGGGGCAGAAGAATATGGATTTTGGAAGGCATCTTTTGCTGGACTTGTCTTTTGACACCATGTCTCATTTGAAGCCCCCCCCTGATGCACACCTAGAGTAGAAACTCCAAAAAGTTACCCCCTCTAAGAAACGACACCCCTCAAGGCATTCAAAACTGATTTTACAAACTTTGTTAACCCTTTAAGTGTTCCACAAGAGTCAATGGCAAGTGGAGATGAAATTTCAGAATTTCTATTTTTTGCTACTTTGCTTCTGAAAAAGTGTAATATAGAGCAACCAAAAATATGTACTCTAAAATAGTACCAAAGAAACGGCCACATTATCCCGTAGTTTCCAAAATGTGGTCACTTTTTGGGAGTTTCTACTCTAGGGGTGCATCAGGGGGCTTCAAATGGGACATGGTGTAAATAAACCAGTCCTGCAAAATATGCCTTCCAAAAACCACACGGTGCTCCTTTGCCTCTACGCCCTGACGTGGGGCCGTACAGTGGTTTACGACCACATATCGGGTGTTTCTGTAAACGGCAGAGTCAGGGCAATAAATATAGAGTTTTGTTTGGCTGTTAACCCTTGCTTTGTTAGTGGAAAAAATGGATTAAAATGGAAAATTTGGCAAAAAATTGAAATTCTGAAATTTCATCTCCATTTGCCATCAACTCTTGGGGAACACCTAAAGGGTTAATAATGTTTGTAAAATCAGTTTTGAATACCTTGAGGGGTGTAGTTTCTCGAATGGGGTCATTTTTGGGTGGTTTCTATTACGTAAGCCTCGCAAAGTGACTTCAGACTTGAACTGGTCCCTAAAAAGTGGGTTTTTGAAAATAATAAAAAAGCAGAAGCGGAACATAAACATCAGCATTAAGAGGTTTGGAGCCTGAGCTCCATACGTCCGCTGCGGCATTAACCTGCTCACTGCATTAACCCTTTGACTACCAACCCAGTCCATAACAAAAACATTTACTTACTTAAAACTTTACTTTTATATTAGGTATTTGCTAAAATAAGTCCCACAAATAGATAAATGTTGTAGGTGACTGCAATTAGTTATCTGGCAAGTAAACATATATTTTAGGTACATAACACCACTTTTACCATATAATGATGTATTTTATATCACTGAATTGTTTGTAATGACTCACGGCTTGATGTACAATTTCTGTCGTGTCTGAGTCTGGGTCTTAGGTCGGATAGATGTATTTGGTGAAAATTCTCTTTTCGATCCGTGGACCTTAATTGTAGGCTCGTCCGCTGTAGAAACCATCCAAAAGGTTATGGGGGAGGGATAATGTCCCTATTCGTTCTATAAAGCCCTGCCTAAAAGCGGAGAGGTCTCCTGTCTAAATGCAGAAGAATCACCCCCTAGAGAGCGACCCCACTTATCGGTGGCTGACCCTAGATAAGACTTGCCCTAAATTAATAACTCCCAGTTCATGTGTTCCAGATAATCCGTCTATTCAAGTCCTGACGCGTTTCCTCTGTCAATGTTTATTGGCAGATTCATCAGGGGATAAAGAGATGAAAATAAAGCTTAGGAGCTATTAGCTGGATAGCTTTCTGGTGCTCCGACTGGTGATATGCAGTCCAGAACAATGTCTGGAGTCTGCTCCCTAATATTTAGACAAAAGTTCACACGTGTGTAACTTACTTTCATCCATAGCGTGCGTTCCACCTCCATGCCGCGGAGGGGGTCATTCTTCCGCATTTAGGTGGGAGACCTCTCCCACAAATAGATACATTTTTCAGTGAAGTACAGTTACTATATGAGTGAATTGATTTGTATACACCGCATGTTACTTTATCCATCTTGTGAGTATAATAAAAACCTTGCAGTTGGAACCTCGTGTGATGGTACTTCACTATTGGTGGCACCTTGATTTCTCATAAGGTTACCTGGAGGAAAGGTGAACTCAAGTGAACTGACCGCTTACCCATATCCAGGAAATTCCTGCGAGATCTGGAAGGGAGGATTTTTCAGCTCTATCCGGGTGCAGCGCGGTCCATTCAAAGAAAACAGTTAATATATGCCTACACAAAATGCATTAATACTAGTGTGAATTTCCCAGTCCATAACTAATTTAATAAAGCCATTTAATGTGTCAGACGAAGGGACATCAATCTTACCACACTGCTGGACCTCCTGGAAGCTACCAGAGGTTGAGGCTACTGTGTGGCTTGAAGCTTCATGGGGGCCCGGAGCAGGCTCAACCATATACTGTGGGAGCCCCTCCATCATGACGTCGGCTGACAGCCTCCTGCACTGAATCGATGGTGCACTCAGCCTCCAGGCTCCGCTGCAAAAGGCTCTCTCCCACACTGCTGCCGACTTCTTTCTTGTTCCGGCCCCTCTGTACCACTCCCTCTATGGTACTGGAGGATCGCTGACTCTGCCGGCGAGACGAAGCCGAAATCTCGTGAGAACAGCTCCTCCTGCGGCCAACATCAGGGGGAGGGGTATAGGCAGCCCTGGCTTTACGAGCTCTTTTGCCTGGGCGCGCCATTGCCCCCCCTCCCCGCTCATACCCGACACAGGAACATCCACAGGGAGCTGCATGACGTTCTCTCTCCCTCGATACCAAAACTCCAGGCTGGGACAGCGGCGTTGAAGGCAGCGGAGGCATCTGACGAGGAGGAAGCAGCGATGCAGGCAGCGGTGATGAATGAAGCGATGGATCAGCCAGCGGCGTATGAAGGGGTGAGTCAAGCGCAGCAAGCGTCGGTACTTGACACGGCGGCATCTCCAGGCAGGCTCTTAACCCTTCTTTACCTCCCGCACCTTCAGCCTTCTCTATTAAGCCTCCATCCTGCAGATCCAGCAATGCGACAATCCGGTCTTGAAACTGGCCCAGAAGCGCCGCCGCACCTACAATATAAAGACCGGGCTCTTCCCGCCACTGCGACAGCCACCAACCAGGGTCCATGAATACCCTCAGCAACAGCAGCGGCCAATCAGCTGAGGCCCTAGCTGTCACCACGGCTCACAGGTAAATCAAAACCAAACCAAAACTTGAGGTAACCTGTAAAGAAAAAGCGTGAAAAAAGGAGAGAGAAAGAACAAAAGGATACTTGACATATAAGGTGCAATTGCCCCCATGTGTCCCCCAAGCGAAACGCTCTGGGGGGCCCGCACATTCAGTTGGATAGGGCTGAGCTGCTCCTAGGCCACATGACATCACTGGCCTAGGGGAAGCTTAGAGAAGGCCGCAGCGCTAATGTGAGCACTGCTGCCTTCTCAAACAGCTGATTGGCAGGGGTCCCTGGTCTCAAACCCCCAACAGTCAGTTAAAAAATACTTGGAAGCCACCTTTAAATTGTGGTAAAACTATATCTTTATTTCATATCTATTAAAATGATGAGGGTTAAAAACACAGATGTGTCTGTGTGTGGCCGAGCCTATGTTCTCACTGTTGTATTATGGCTGGTAAGTTCCAGATTTATTAAAGGGAACCTGTCACCATGAAAATGTAATGGAGTCTGCAGGCAGCATGTTATAGAGCAGGAGGAGCTGAGCAGAGTGATATATAGTTAACAGTATAACTTATATTCCATTCTGGGCTTTGAAGTCCAGGAGGAGCTCCTATCAGTGATTGACAGCCTTCTCTCTAGGACTGTGTATACAGAGATAGCTGTCAGTCCCTGATAGGCGCTCCTCCTGGACTTTAAAGTCCAGAATGAGCAGGAATTTAAATGAACGAAATACAGGTTTTACTGACTCTTTTCCCATAAAACTAGATATCAAGCTGCTCTGCTCCTACTGCCTTATAACCTGCTGCTATAGGCAGTAGGAGCAGATTAATTATCCCTTTGTTAAATTGGTGTACGGATTTACCAGTCCAAACATATTTTACACGTCCCCCAACATGTTTCAGTGCACACCGCAGCATCATGTTGGGAGTGATGTTGTTTACATGGACTGTATGGGTGGCCTCAGTTTTACATCCCTATTTCTATCTTTATGTAACAAACATCTGCAGTCCCACATCACTGCCTAAAAAATCCCTGCTAGTTACATTTGTGAAACTGTGTCTATGATGGACAATCGATACAGCCCTATGAAATAACTACAACATTGTACCAGTAGCGCTGTAATGTACTTTCTCCCTCGGATTCTAATCAGGTTAATCTCCTGATATTGCTTTCCCCCATACAACCACAAAAATTATTTATTCACTAACTTTTTAAATAAATCAGCTAACAACCCCCCTTCCCCCCCCCCCCATTTTATCCACCAATATATGTATTTTTATGTACAATGGGATTCTTATATATATTAATATAGATCATGGTACAGTTTTGTGTATGTGCTGATGTATATATGTATAAATTTTGTGTATATACGTGTACACATACATATATAATATAATTTATTCATTTATCAAGATATACATATTTTATATATGTTTTAATCAATATAACCACCATGCTTTATACCACCCCCTGTACCATTCATTGTATTTTATCCATTCATTTCGACATGAGATGTATATTATCATATATATAATTTTATTTCCTTTTTATTTTTATATATATGTTGTTGTATTTTCTATACATTATATATATATATATATATATATATATATATATATATTTATTTATTTTTTATATATATATATTTTTGGTTATAGGTGTCCTATCATATATTTATATTTTACTGTCTATATAACCACCATGCTTTATACCATTTCATGCCTTTTTTTCCCCAAAAATCTTTTACTAGACTGATCCATCCACAAGCAATTTAAATATGGCCCAATTTTTAACCATTACAGCATTGCTATATCCCAGAGCAACTTAATATATAAATACTTTATTTTCTTGTTTCAAAACAAATTGGGTCCATTCTATATATACATGTCTAAAGGATCAGCAAACAGCTGAGTGCCCGGCGACAACTCTCTATAGCTTTAGATACACACCCACTCCCCGCCCCCCCCTCCCCTCCCCTTGCTCCACCTTTGTTTGGCCCCACGCGCCTTTTTTTAGTTTAAATAACCACCACATGTGAATGCTGTTTTATATTGTATACTGTCCTGATGAAGGGGGCTCTCCGCCCCTGAAACGCGTTGACTGAAAATAAAAAAAAGTATTGTTATCAATACCTACCCGCTTCTTACTCCTGCTGACAGCGCCATCCAAAGGTTCATCTTCTTTCTTCTTCTGCAACTTACTTCTCCCCGACGAATGCTTCCAAGGCACGGGGCTGGAACCTAGGCAGCAGCGCAGGCACCCCGCACGCTGATCGGGAAAATCAGCACAAGCTTCACATATGTGTTGTGACTTTTCACAACATCTTCTGGTAAGAGTTTTTATCTATCTCTTGCACCTATTATCATACAATACCACACATGAGGTGCTGCCTCCTATCTCTCTTTTATCTTCAAGTAACTGGGGGAGGGAGATATGTTATTTACATGGGACTGTATATTGGCATCTGTATGGACGAGGAAACGTTTGTTATAGGGACTGGGGCAGCCAAGACCGGAGCATTCACTAGAGCCTGCTTCAGTGTCTGAAACGGGGCTTCACAAGCTGGAGACCACAGGACTTGCTTAGGTAAGTTTTTCTTAGTAAGGTCCGTCAGCAGCTTAGGTATGGCACTGTAGTCAGAGACAAAACGTCTATAGTACCCTGCCGTCCCCAAGAAGGCTAGCACCTGGGTCTTAGTGATAGGTGTGGGCCAGTTAGCCACTGCCTGTACCTTGGCTGGCTCCGGTCTCTGGTTTCCACACCCCACTCGGTTACCCAGGTACTGCACTTCAGCCATACCCAGATGGCACTTAACTGGCTTCAAGGTCAGGCTAGCGGCCTAAATCTTATCTAGGACTACCCCTACATGGACCATGTGTTCTTCCCAAGACCCACTGTGGACTGCAATGTCATCCAGGTATGCACGGGCAAATACCTGGAAGCCATCGAGGAGACTATCCACCGTACGTTGGAAGGTAGCTGGGGCATTCTTCATCCCAAATGGCATGACTCGGAATTGGTACAAGCCAAACGGGGTGATGAAGGCCGACTTAGGGATAGCATCCTCGGCCAGGGTAATCTGCCAATAGCCCTTACACAGGTCTATTCTAGTCAGATAACATCCCCTAGCGATACGATCTAGTAATTCATCTACCCAGGGCATCGGGTAGGCGTCAGTGGTGGTCTTCGCGTTGAGCTAACTGTAGTCTACACAGAACCGAGTGGTCCCATCTTTCTTGGGCACCAGGATTACAGGCGAAGCCCAAGGACTGTCAGAGGGAACGATGACCTCAATCTGGGTCATCTCCTGTATCTCCTTCTGCATTCCTTCTCGGACTGCTTCAGTGATATGGTAAGGGGGCTGTCAGAGGGGAGTCTGTCTGGGGGTCTTTATGTACAGCCAGGGTCGTATAGCCCTGCTCTTGTGAGAAAGTCGCCAGTTTCTCCCACAGCAGCCTCTGAGCCTGTTCCTTTTCCGCAGGTCTTAACCTGTCCCCTAGCTGTACAAGGCTCGTCAAGTCAGTCTGGGGATCCCTTTCAAGTAAGTCGGGTAGAGGTAACCCCTCTGAGTCATTAGCAGCCAGGGCACACACTGCAGCGACATCCTCCTGTCTCTGCTGGTACTCTTTCAGCATGTTCACATGAAAAGATCACTGGATCCTTTCATCGGCACAGCTGGCAACGACATAGGTAGTGTCACATACCTGGGCTACTACCTGGTACAGGCCCTGCCAAGATGCTTGCATATTGTCTGTCTTCACAGGTTTGAGCACTAAAACTCTCTGCCCAACCTGGAAGACCCGCTGCCGGGCACCCCGATCATGCCACCTCTCCTGTTTCCCCTGGGCCGCCTGTAGATTCTCTCTGACCATCAGAAACAGTTGCTCTATGCTGTCCCTGATTTCCAGAACATATGGCACTATGGGGTTCCCCTCCTGCTCTGTCTCTCCCTCCCAGTGTCCTCTAATGAGATCTTGGGGTCCGCGGACCCTTCTCCCATAGAGCAACTCGAAGGGAGAGAACCCAGTAGACTCCTGGGGTACCTCTCTGTAGGCAAATGACAGGTGAGGCAGGAATCTCTCCCAGTCTCTGCAAGTGTCTGCAAATGTCCTCAGCATTTGTTTGAGGGTGCCATTAACATACAAAAAACAAAAAAACACACTCTTTTAAAATGTATATGGAGGGCTTGGACCTGTGGGCTCAGTATTCCTATTGTCCGATTAATCAGAGGGACATTCTCTCATAGATATCATGGACTTCTCTGTATTTAATTGTGTAATGACACTTCAGTGCCAGTAGGTGTCACCCCGACACCAGGCAAACGCCGTACTTGGTAATAGTGTTCGGTCCGCAACTATGTATCTATTGTGTCCCTCACTGCTGATTACACAGTTACTATATTCATTCCGTCTTACTGATCTGGCCCTCACACAGGTTCAGCGTCTGCAGATCACCTCTCCCTAGTCCATCTTCAGCCCTGCCATCCTTATTAAAATCTTACAGACACAGCTCCCCCAACATGTTTCACCGCAAACACGGCGTCTTCAGGGGGATGGAGCTACTATCAACCTGGAGCTCCATCCCCCTGAAGACGCCGTGTTTGCGGTGAAACATGTTGGGGGAGCTGTGTCTGTAAGATTTTAATAAGGATGGCAGGGCTGAAGATGGACTAGGGAGAGGTGATCTGCAGACGCTGAACCTGTGTGAGGGCCAGATCAGTAAGACGGAATGAATATAGTAACTGTGTAATCAGCAGTGAGGGACACAATAGATACATAGTTGCGGACCGAACACTATTACCAAGTACGGCGTTTGCCTGGTGTCGGGGTGACACCTACTGGCACTGAAGTGTCATTACACAATTAAATACAGAGAAGTCCATGATATCTATGAGAGAATGTCCCTCTGATTAATCGGACAATAGGAATACTGAGCCCACAGGTCCAAGCCCTCCATATACATTTTAAAAGAGTGTGTTTTTTTGTTTTTTGTATGTTAAATATAGTATTTAATAAAGGGAAAATAAAAGTTATATTTTAATATAAGACCAGAAACAGGAATTATAGTCAGCAGACTATTGGAATATTGATTTGACCTCCTGGGTTTAGTGGGTCATCTGAAGTAGGGTGCCATTAAAGCGCTCACAGAGACCGTTAGTCTGTGGGTGGTAAGGTGAACTAAGCAGCGGGTTAATGCACACCTTCCACAGCTGCTGGGTGAACACAGAGGTAAATTGGGTTCCCTGGTCAGAAAGAATCTCCTTAGGGAACTCCACTCTAGTAAAGATCTTAACCAGGGCGTTAGCTACTGTCTCTGCGTCTATGTTGGACAGAGCTACTGCCTCTGGGTAATGGGTTGCATAGTCCACCACGGTGAGAATATAGTTCTTCCCGGATGGACTAGCCCTGGCCAGTGGACCCACGATGTCAACGGCTATGCAGGAAAAGGGCTCCCCAATAAAAGGCATAGACATGAGTCTAGTTTTTGGGTGGTCCCCCCGCTTACCTACCCGTTGGCATGTGTCTCGCGTCCTACAATACTGTCGCACAGCCTGGTTAAAGTTGGGCCAAAATAATTTCTGAGTAATCCTATGCCCTGTGCGCCGTGACTCTAGATGTCCAGCTAATGGTACATCATGCCCGATTCACAGAATCTCCAGCCGGTATTTCTGGGGCACCACCAGCTGGCGTTTTTTGCGAAGGGGCTTTACTTTTCTGGCATGGCTTGGGGATCCTATACAGTGTATCCCCCACCCACTCATAGCGTTCCCCGTCTGCCCCCTCTTCCCCGGAGTCTGCCTTAGCCCTATACTTGTATAAAGTCGGGTCCTCCCGGGTTTCCCTCCCAAATACCTCCGGGGTATCCCAACCTAAGGGGGCTCGGTCCACAGTACATGTCGGGGGAGGTGGTCTTACCTGCGTCTCAGCAGAAGGTGGGTCGGCTCCAGCAGCACGGGTCTGGGCACAGGTGGTCACAGCATTGGCTTTAGCGTGGCCCGTCGGGGCGTAAGCGGACACCAGGGGGGCCAAATCATTTCCCAGTAATACATCAGCAGGTAAGTCCTTCATAACTCCACATGAACATGTCTAGAGCCCACCCCCAGTCTAGGTGGACCCGAACCACAGGTAGCCTAAAAACGGTACCTCCAGCTACCCGTACTGCCACGGTGTCCCCGGTGTGCTGACTCTCAGGAACAAGGTTCTTTTGTAAGAGAGTCATGATAGCACCGGTAATCCAGCGGCTGCTTTGCTGTTGACTCAAACTGACTGTGTGTGGTGTTGCCAGTTGTCCCGGCTGGCTGCTTGCGCTGGATTAGCCTCATGCAGGATAACCCAGCACTCATCTTCTTCCACACAATGGGCAGCTGGTACTGCTGGACAGTTGTTTCCCCATGCGGGTCCCCTCCAGGACTGGGCCTGACCGGCTGGGTCCAAGGGACAGTCCACCTTGCGATGCCCCATCTGGTGACAGCCATGGCACTTGATATTCTGAAAATAATTACGGGGATTGAACCTCGGTGGTTGTGGTTATGTGTTCATTGGAGGGGGTGCTGCAGGTCGGTAGTACTCATCCGCTAAGCAAGCTGCCTCTGGTAGGGTGAGCTGCTTTCTATCCCGGACCCATTCTCTTACCCCTGCAGTCAGCCTTTCGTAGAAATGTTCTAGCATGAACAACTGTAGCACCTCCTCCCCGGACACCGCTTGGCATCCAGCGACCCAGTGGGCAGCTGTGCGATGGATACGGCATGCCCACTCAGTGTATGAGTCCCCACTCAGCTTATTAGTGTCCTGGAACCTCCGCCGGTATGCCTCCGGGGTCACAGCATACCTGGCTAAGAGGGCTTCTTTAATAGACAGGTAACTTGTAATCTCCTCGTCTGGGATGGCTCGAAAGGCTTCACTTGCCCAGCCAGATAGCTTCCCAGAGAGGATGGTGACCCACTCGTCTGCGGATACCTGGTGTAGGGCACACTGTCTTTCAAAGTCAGCCAGGTACCCATCTATCTCCCCCTCCATTTCTACAAAGTTTTTAAATGCAGTGAAGTGTACCTTCTTCCTTCTGTTATAGTTAGGTACCTCCGCTGCTGCAGAACCTCTTTGCTGAAGTACCCGGTTGGCATCTACGGCTGCCATGACCCGGTCGACGATCTCTGGGGTTGGGACCATAGTGTGCCAGCCTGATTTGGACTGCCCGGTCAAAGCTTGCTTCCTCGGGTGTCCATTCCTTGATGCTGGCCACATTAACTCTCCCGGTTCCTTGTGCTCCATCCATCTCGACTAGCACTGCAATAATCTCTCCCTTTTTCAGGTTACTGGCTTGTCGTCCTCGGTGTTCCAGTAGATTCTTAAGGGTAGCACGCTTAATTTCTCATACGTTATTTCCATCGGTCTGGATTGTGTTGCTGACCTTCTGGGCTGTGAGCACCATCCCGCTGCTTGCCACCAGTTGTTACGGTATAACCCGGTATAGTGAGGGTTAAGACCGTTCGGGCGATTCACCTGCCGAAGAGAGTAGCAACCCACGAACACTCGAATCCACCGAATTGGAACCATGCGAAATCCACCTTTCTGGGAACAGGCAAAAGAATATTCCAAAGTACCAATTCCCCCCTCCCCACAAGTCTTTATTTATTATACAAGCATTGTCTTTTATACACATTTTCTAACAAGGGTACCACCCCCATGGACCTGGTTGGGAACTGAGGACATAACATAGCAGCCAATCCTTTACAGTTTTACAGTTTAAACACAAAAACTATACATTCAACAAACACAATGGCATTGCCTGTGACGCAATCAATAACAGAATAGGCATTGTCTGTGACACAATTAACAACACAATAGCATTGCCTGTGACATATTTAACAAACACAATGCACTCTGCCTGTGATATATTTAACAAACACAATGGACTTAATTACTCACAGGCATAAAATACACATTTTTCCCAACCACAGAAAACACCCCAAAACACCACATATCCTCATAAAAGTTACATCCCCTGATAGCCTTGATCTGGTTGAACAAGAGCATAAAAATACATAAAACACAAAGTACCAAACCGAATAGTGACACATAACATCTCCAGATAGCTTGGATCTGAGTGCACATTTCCATGTTGGGTGGGCCGGCCGGACGTTCGGTAGTTCTTCGGTAGAAAACAAGGGAAAACATGGAGCCTGTACGGGCAAGGCAACAGCCGAACAAACAGACGAATGGAGGGAGAATACAAGCAATCCATAGACAGACGGTTCTGTCATAGCATACACCCCGTATCCTAAGAGAATTAAGTAATGTCATAGCCAGACCCTTATTTCTGATATTTAAGGACTTAATACTGACAGGGAATGTTCCACAGGATTGGCGCATAGCAAATGTGCCAATATTTAAAAAGGGTGCAAAAACAGACCCCAGAAACTATAGGCAAGTAAGTTGTTGTGGGTAAACAGAAGGTTTTCTTTGAGATGCTATCTTGGAGGATCTCAATGCAAATAACATCATAGCAGCATGGCTTCATGAGGGATCGGTTATGTCAAACAAATGTAATCAGTTTCTATGAGGAGGTAAGTTCTAGACTTGACCACAGTGAATCAATGGATGTCGTAAACCTGGACTTCTCCAAAGCATTTGACAGTATACCGTATGAAAGGTTAGTATATAAAATGAGAATGCTTGGACTGGGAGAAAATGTCTGTATGTGGGTAAGTAACTGGCTCGGTGATAGAAAACAGAGGGTGGTTATTAATGGTACACACTAAGATTGGATCACTGTCACTAGTGGGGTACCACAGGGGTCAGTATTGGGCCCTATTCTCTTCAATATATTTATTAATGATCTTGTAGAAGGCTTGCACAGTAAAAAAAATCAATTGTTGCAGATGACACTAAACTGTGTAAAGTAATTAACACTGAAGAGGACAGTATACTACTACAGAGCGATCTGGATAGACTGGAGGCTTGGGCAGATAAGTGGCAGATGAGGTTTAACACTGACAAATGTAAGGTCATGCACATGGGAAGGAATAATGCAAGTCACCCGTACATACTAAATGGTAAAACACTGGGTAACACTGACATGGAAAAGGATCTAGAAATTTTAATAAACAACAAATTAAGCTGTAAAAAACAGTGTCAGGGAGGGGACATCCTCTGTGTCTGGAGGAAAGATGGTTTGTACACAAACATAGAAAGGGATTCTTTACGGTAAGAGCAGTGAGACTATGGAACTCTCTACCTGAGGAGGTGGTGATGGTGAGCTCACTAAAAGAGTTCAAGAGGGGCCTGGATGTATTTCTGGAGTGTAATAATATTACAGGCTATAGCTACTAGGGAGGGGTTGTTGATCCAGGGAGTTATTGGAGTCAGGAATGTTTCCCCCCTTAAGTGGGGAAAATTGGCTTGTACCTCACTTTTTTTTTTTTGCCTTCCTCTGCCAGGACAAGCGACCAGTTTGTAACTCAAAAACTTTGGTGTTTTATTCACACTATGGCAACAGTTTTAGTGTTCGTTCACACCTAGACAGTCCATACAGCAAAAACAGTCACCTTTTATTCTGGGTGTTAATCCACACACAGTCGGCATAGCACGGCACAGAGCAGTCCTCCCGGATTCAGGCCTCCAGTCTGGCACAAGGCTCAGATTCCACAGTGAATGTCAGAGAGAGATCATCACTTGTGATGGACGAACATCTGCCAGGACGGTTCCCGAACGCGATCAAATGTTCGCGAACTGCAAGTTCGCGGCGGGTCCCATTAATTTTAATGGCAGGCGAACCTGAAAAACTTTCAGCTCATATTTGCAGCCAAGAAATAAATTACTAGAAGTGCACAAATAGTCCCACAACATGGACAGTGACATACCAGATGTATTATTTGAATTAGCGATCTCCATTCATTATTTTTTTCAATGCGAAATATCAGCAATATAATTTTCGCTTACGCACATGCGCAAATGCACTATACAGTACCCAAATGCACTATAAACAAAGTATATTGGTTTATAACACCCCGCTTCAATCAGTTTTTTTGGGGGGCGACTGGTATATCACACCAGTAGAAATTATTTGTTCCAATAATGCTTGTCCCTCTACATACCTGCAGTATCGCAGCAGAACCGCACACAACTGCCGCAAAATACAAACCCGTTTAGGCCAGTTTTTGTCCTTATGTGTATGGAATGTGCCACTTCATTTTGTTGGTAACATTCTTTTGCACCTGGTAGCTTCTGTGCCACATGGTCTGTTGTGGGTGCGGCTCACAGCTTTATCCTACCTCACAGTGCATTGGTGATACCACTATGGAGGCATGTAAGAGCCTGGCTGTGAGTTGGTTCAGACCCTGTTCACACACCACGGGCAGTTGAGTGGTAGGACCCCATGCGTGCTGAGACACCGTGACGTGGTGCATGAGGGGCTCCGATATGTTCCAGACTGGAAGATATTGGCAAAGTTCTCAGCTTTTAACATCGGCCTGAGGAATTAGCTAGTATTGTCAGTTGCGTATCATTTTGGTGCATTTTGTGCATGTATATTTTTTCATATGCAAAATGTATCATTTTGTGTAAGATGTTCTTGTGGTGCATGCTCCAGCATCCACCATTGTACACATTTTTTGCTGGGGATTGACGTTGTCTGCGGACCGCATGCGGAGGAATTGCTCCCCCAGTTATAGACACATTACAGCGTCTGGGTTTGAAGCATTTTCACCCATTTAGGCCTTTTTTCAGTGAGTTTTTGACAATTCAAATGCACTATAATATACTTTCTAACATAGAAAGTATATTATAACATTGTACAAGGAAGGCAATCCATATTGAGGGTCAATTCACACGTCCAAAAGTGTGTTGCGGATCCGCAAAACACAGACGCCGGCAATGTGCATCCCGCAATTTGCGGACCGCGCATCTCCGGCACTATAATAGAAAATGTCTAATCTTGCAATTGCGGACAAGAATAGGACATTTTCTATTTTTTTGCAGAAATAGAAGCAGGGATGCGGAAGTGCGGATCCACAAATGCGGATGCGGACAGCACATTCCAACACCATTGAAAATTGCGGAATGGATGCGGACCCATTTTGCGGACGTGTGAATGGAAAAGATATCCCTCGAAATGAAAATAAATTAAATTATTAAAGTTAAGCAAAAAGCATAGTAGGAAATAAGTGCTCGGGGGAACTAAATCAAATCAGAGACCACATGTCTTACCACAATCCGGGGGGTTCCAGCGCACATCCATGAATCCCAGAGGGAAAGCAAAAAACATCTATCCCTGGGCTAGATGATGATATGCTATTGAAGGACAGGGTGGGCAAAGAACTGTCCCTGATATTGCCCTACAGGGGATGCTATGCTGGCCCAGTTAGCCTAACCACAGTGGTAGTAAAACAGTAACAGGTGGGAAACGAGGCGAAACAGTAACTGGTGAGTAACTATAAAAACTTAGGAAATTGAGCACCAATCTCACACATGACAAAGTAAAAGGTAAAAATAATGTAGGTGAAGTTGCAAATATCATCAGGCGCTTGGGACTAGCACCATCCACAGGCGCTTGGGACTAGTGGGTGGGACACGGTGGTGGGTAGGTAAAAGTAAGATACCAAATGACGCAACAATAAAATAAAGATGTATATAAAATCACCGGAAGTGACGTCGCCCAAAGCTGAACTTACTTTGGTGGAACGCATGCGACTCAGCACTTTGCGTTTCACCTAGTTAACTTTCAAGACGGAGTACTCTTTCATATGGAGATAAATATGTAGATTAATAGGCAGGACCTATAGGGTGAATATTTTTCAAACCTATATCAACCTCTGAAAGATCGATTAATAGATCAATGTATCTACAGATGTATCAACAATTATGATTTTATCATTTTAACACATTCAATCTCTTAATATATTCTATTTTATATACATCTTTATTTTATTGTTGCATCATTTGGTATTTTACTTTTACCTACCCATCACCGTGTCTCACCCACTAGTCCCAAGCGCCTGTGGATAGTGCCACTTTGCAAATTCACCTATATTATTTTTACCTTTTACGTTGTCATGTGTGAGATTGGCGCTCAATTTCCTACGTTTTTACAGTGACTGGTGTGACACTGGGGTGGGTCCCCTTCCGGTGGGTCCCCTCCCCTCGTTTCCCACCCGTTACTGATTTACTACCACTTTTCTTTGGTGTTTAGCTTTGTTCTACACCAGAGCAGCCTCTCCACCACATCATTTTCTTCTATACCATTCCCTCCACCTCACGGTCCCGTTGGCGCCCCTTTTTGTATCCTTTTTCTTAAAGGACAAAGCACAATCCAGTGAAGCCTTTGGATAACCTCCTTGTTTTTTCTATTTGTTTTCACGAAACAGCCTAACCACAGACCACCCGCCCTGATAAGAGAGACCCTGTCCGGAACCTTACCCTATATAAAAATGGCCCTAATAAGCCCCTAGCCCATAGGCCCCTGACTTCCAGGTGATCACTATATAGATCTATGTGTTTTTGACTTATTATAAAAGTATATTATAAGTATATCGCACCCCTCTGTGTATCACACATATCGATAGCACACCTATACCAGTCCTTAAAAGGACTTTTGTGGCCCTATTAGCTAGAATTTGGTGTCCCTAACAGCCTGTCCCTGCTCCACACAGCAAACTCTCCCTACACTGGCAAAACACTGAATGTAAAATGGCAGTCAGATCAGGTTTATTTAAGGTAGGGGGTATGTCCATGTGCTGAAACGTCTCAATTGACAGTCCTGTACCACCTGATGGCTGTGTCATGGGTCAAAGTTCTTCACAATGTAAAAGAATATGGCGGGCGCGAATATCTCCATATGTTAGCATGTTCGGCTAATCGTGAACACTCAAAGTTCGGCGCGAAACGACCGCCGGGTGAACCACAAGGCCATCTCTAATCATTACCACCACCTGACACTGCTGGCTGTTTTTTATAGGCCTCTCAAAACCCGGCCTGGAACGTGGGGAGTAGTCAACCACCCAACACTTTGGCTACTCCCAGTAAGAGCCGTCCCGGATCAGCTATACTAAATAGCAAGGTGTCAAACAGCAACTGCTGCTGACACATGAAAACTGGCTCTTACTCCACCGAGGCCAGGAACCTTGGTGACACATGCCTGCCGCCAACGACGGTCCCTTCCGCTTTCCTACATGATCTAGACAATTTCTGTTACATATGTGGTAAATATACTACTTATGATCAGCGCAAAAATCTGACAAAGCGAGTGCGTCTTGAAGCTTGGGATGCATTTGTACTAGTAGTGCAAAACTTCCTTGGGAACAGACGAGCTGCAAACTATTCTGAATTAGTAGACAACATGCTTACAGCATATGAACAGCTTGGCTGCCGAATGTCATTGAAAGTGCATTTCTTACATTCCCATCATGACTTTTTCCCACCCGATTTGGGATACGTAAATGACGAACATGGAGAGCCGTTCCATAAAGATATTTCTACAATGGGGAACAGGTATCAAGGCCGCTTGAATCCCATACTGATGGGGGACTACTGCTGTTTTTTGCAACGGGAAAATATGACCGTTCACAAACGCAAAAGCAGATGCCTGAAGCACTTTCAACATTACTGGGCCTTGCTCAAGTAAGACTTTTAAACTAAAAAGCAAGACTTTTTGAAATTTTGTTATTCCATTACATTTTCATGCACTGTTTACTACGCAAACTTTGATGTAGATCAGGTAATTGTTGGAGTAAATCTTGTTCTGTTCAAAATTATTCAATGCTTTCCAAGTGCCTAATTCATTTAGGCATACTTATACATAGCAAAATTTTGTGATGTGTTACAACAATTCTATACAACAATTATGTACAACAACACTCGATTTAGTTTAAGACAAATTATTTTTGCCCAGTAGCAGACGAAAAGTTTTTTGTTGTTGTTGCGTGGTGTTATTTATGATTAATCATCCAATTATTAATAGTAATCTACAGTATATTGGAACAGTATATATGAACTGATATAGGAACTCAAAGTATGCTTTATCTGACGTTAAATGACTTATGTTAAATCTATAAAATACAAATCATTATGTATGAGAGCATATAAATCCCTTAGAGCAAGTATATATCTCTATATATATATATATATATATATATATATATATAGATATGTGATATTAAATTGTATCTCATGAGTATGTCTCGCTCATGGGGCTCACTATATAAGCTCTTTTGTACCATTTTAAAGAGGACCTTTCATCAGTCCTGACATTATCATGTAAATAGCTGGCAGGGTAGGGCATACTGAAGGCATTTTATATTGCTTACTATTTTTATATTGCTTATTAGTTTTCCGCTGTGCATTCCCCCGTTGTGCCCCCCGTTCTGGTTTTCCGCCTGGTATGTAAAGCCATACCATCAGTACAGGGAGGAGGTGACGGCTGTATTTCTCACAGGGCTGGGTTGTGACACTCTCCACTCTGATTGGGCAGCTCACAGCCAGGAAGCTGCTAATAAGCCTTGTAACCATATATATTATGTTAATAGCCGTCATAGTTCTTCATACCTTTTATATCTTACAGTTAATTAAGGAGGGAAGATAAGACGAATTATCAAACCGCCACTTTAGAGGTTCAACCATCCATATCCACAAGGTGAGTATTAAAAAATTCTAGAATTGCAGGAAACCCATGGTAAGTGTTGCAGCTTCAATCAAGAGAATGAATACATCACTTCTCGAATGAGAATAGATTCTTTTCTCATGTTATCTGTCTAAAATATTACAAGAACTAATTAATTATAACTCAGGGAAGGCATTTGTAAATCAATTTAAAAAACTTAAAAAAATAACTAAATATATATATACTGTATATAATACTAATGAGTTATTTATTTATATATATATATATATATATATATATATATATATATAGTGAGGGATTAGCTCTCTTTCAGGGGTCATTCTCATAATTATCTCTACCAACAACCGGATTTCAGGTCCAACGTGAGATTTATTTTCGCCACCAGCAAAAAGCCCTGACTTGCCTATACAGAGCGCTATTCACACAAGGAACATAAGTGCGGCATTCTCCAGCCCTATAGTCCCACAGCCTCCTGGCTGTAACCCTTCAACAGCTTCTGCGGCGATTTTTGCCCAGTAGTCCTCCCGACAAAAGCCTCATGACTCTTAGTACCAGGCATCACAGAGTCACCCAAAGTTCCAGCTAGCACCTAGCCCCATGGCCACTCAGCCAACCCGGTTGAGACCACTGATTGTGGCACCTGGTGCTGCCTCAGACCTGATGATTGCCGGGGAAGACATGGAAACTCCTGCCATAAATCTCCCCTAGCAGCCATGAGGCCTCACAAAAAAAAAAAAAAAAAAAAAATATATATATATATATATATATATATTGAGCAAAAGAAGGCAGCACTCCAAAATTCAGTGGAAAAAATGTGTGATTTATTCAACCCATATAGCAGCAACTTTTCAGCTCAACTCAATAGAGCCTTTGTCAAGCTATAGTGACATGTGCAAAGTGCAATACATATATAGCAATCTCAATCAAACACGTGATTGCATAACTATCTCAAAGGTCATAATTAGAAAAAGGAAAATTCAGGTGTACATGATATAGTGATTAAAAATGGATAAAAAAAGTACTTGAACTCACATGGAGCCGGAGAAATCAGGACCCAGTTGGTGTCAGGAAATGCACTCTGCGCAAGCGCCGCACATCCGTCCTCTCGCGAGAGACAGGATTACCATTCTAAGCATAGGAGACCACAACAAAGATGGCCGCGGCTTCAGGGGAGTTCAGTGCGCATTCTCATGCCAAAAAGCATGCAGGTACGCCCCTTGGTGGAAAATTACCTGACCACAAATATATTACAAATAAAATCAGTAGAGCCCACTACCATCAACACTTTAAACTAAATAAGCCTGGTTGAAGGAAGATAAATAGACTTATGGGCCACCACAGGCACCCATATTCCAAGCTCAGGACAGAATCGCCACCCACATACCATGTCAGCAATGACTCTGCCATCAGCATAACAACCATATTCGGCCTAAAAATAGAACAATATAAATCCAGGGGGTAAAGGGCCTCCCAGGTATCACCATAAGGTGGACACAGCACCCAATTAGCAAAAGGATGCCTGGCGTCAGATCCTGGACGAATTCTATGTGTAGAACACAGTTTTTTTTGCGGTGTTCATCTGAGGGGTTAGGTCATGTGATATGTTTATAGAGCCGATCGATACTGACGCGTCGATACCTAATATGTCTATTTGTTACCATTTTTTTTTAAACTTTTTTGGGGGGAAATTACTGTACGTGTTATTTTTATTTTTTACTTGAAACTTTACATTTTTTGGGGGGGAAACTTTATTTTTTCAACTTTTTTTTCACTTTCTTTTTTGTCCTACTTTGGGACTTCAACTTTTGGGGTCTGATCCCATTTACAGTGCATTCCAATACTTCTGTATTGGAATGCATTGGCTGTATGAGTAATACTGTGTGTATTACTCATACAGCTTCCGGCCTGCAAAATCCATGGGACTGGATCTCACAGGCTCATCACCGGAAGGCAGCACTGATGCCTAAGAAACGGGGACCCGATGACCGCACGGGGATCCTATGGCACTGCCGAATACCGCCGCGACCTCTAGTAAAAGCCGCAAACCGCAGGTCTGAATTGATCTCCGACACGGGGGGGTCACTGGACCCCCCGCACATTGACCCAAGGTGCCTTCTCAATGATTTGAGCAGGCACCTTGTTCCGATCACCGCCCGCCGCGCGGCGGTGATTGGAAATACACAGGACTTATAGTTACGCCCTGTGTCCTTAAATACCAGTACATCAGGGCGTACCTGTACGACCTGTGTCCTTAAGAGGTTAACAGTGATCTTCACAATGCCCACCCCTTTAACAGTGACCTCCACAGTGCCCACCCCTTTAACATCGTTCTCCACAGTGCCCACCCCTTTTACAGTGACCTCCACAGTGCCAGCCCCTTTAGCAGTGACCAACTCTTTAACATGATCTTTATAATGGCCGCCCCTTTAGCAGTGACCTCCACAGTGGCCACCCTTTTAACAGTAACCTCCACTCCACAGTGCCCCCTTTAACAGTGACCTCTACAGTGCCTTCCCCTTTAACAGTGACCGCCCCTTTGACAGTGACCTCCACAGTGCCCGCCCCTTTAATAGTGGCCGCCCCTTTAACAGTGACCTTCACAGTGCCCACCCATTGAACAGTGACCTCCACAGTGCTCGCCCCTTTAACATTGACCAACCCTTTACCATGATCTTCATAATGGCTGCCCGTTTAGCAGTGACCTCCACAGTGTCCGCTCCTTTAACAGTGACCTACATAGTGCCTGCCCCTTTAACAATGAACTCTACAGTGACCATCGCTTTAACAGTGACCTCCACAGCGCCCACCCCTTTAACAGTGTTCTTCACAGTGCCCACCCCTTTTACAGTGACCTCTACAATGTCCGCCCCTTTAACAGTGATCTCCACAGTGCCAGCCCCTTTATCAGTGACCTCCACAGTGCCCACTTCTTTAACAGTGACCTCCACAGTGGCCGCTCCTTTAACAGTGACCTACACAGTGCCTGCCCCTTTAACAGTGAACTCTACAGTGACCGCCCCTTTAACAGTGACCTCTAGAGTGCCCGCACCTTAAACAATGACCGCCTCTTTAACAGTTATCTTTGCAGTGCCCGCCCCTTTAACGGTGACCACCGCTTAAACAGTGACCAACCCTTTAACACGATCTTCATAATGGCCGCCCCTTTAGCAGTGACCTCCACAGTGCCCACTTCTTTAACAGTGACCTCCACAGTGGCCGCTCCTTTAACAGTGACCTACACAGTGCCTGCCCCTTTAACAGTGAACTCTACAGTGACCGCCCCTTTAACATTGACCTCTAGAGTGCCCGCACCTTTAACAATGACCGCCTTTTTAACAGTTATCTTCGCAGTGCCTGCCCCTTTAACAATGACCACCCCTTTAACCACTTAGCGCTACGCTAACGCCGAAAGGCGTCATCGCGGCGGCTCTCCCAGGCTACGCTAACGCCAATTGGCGTCATCTCGCGTGAGCCGAGATTTCCTGTGAACGCGCGCACACAGGCGCGCGCGCTCACAGGAACGGAAGGTAAGCGAGTGGATCTCCAGCCTGCCAGCGGCGATCGCTCGCTGGCAGGCTGGAGATGTGATTTTTTTAACCCCTAACAGGTATATTAGACGCTGTTTTGATAACAGCGTCTAATATACCTGCTACCTGGTCCTCTGGTGGTCCCTTTTGTTAGGATCGACCACCAGAGGACTCAGGCAGCTCACTAAAGTAGCACCAAACACCAGTACACTACACTACACCCCCCCTGTCACTTATTAACCCTTTATAAACCACTGATCAGCCCATATAGACTCCCTGATCACCCCCCTGTCATTGATCACCCCCCTGTCATTGATCACCCCCCTGTAAGGCTCCATTCAGAGGTCCGTATGATTTTTACGGATCCACGGATACATGGATCGGATCCGCAAAACGCATACGGACGTCTGAATGGAGCCTTACAGGGGGGTGATCAATGACAAGGGGGTGATCACGCATATAGACTTCCTGATCACTTCCCTGTCATTGATCACCCCCCTGTCATTGATCACCCCCCTGTAAGGCTCCATTCAGACGTCCGTATGATTTTTACGGATCCACAGATACATGGATCGTATCCGCAAAACACATGCGGACGTCTGAATGGAGCCTTACAGGGGGGTGATCAATGACAGAGGAGTGATCACCCATATAGACTCCCTGATCACCTCTGTCATTGATCACCCCCCTGTAAGGCTCCATTCAGACGTCCGTATGATTTTTACGGATCCACGGATACATGGATCGGATCCGCAAAACACATACGGACGTCTGAATGGAGCCTTACAGGGGGGTGATCAATGACAGAGGGGTGATCACCCATATAGACTTCCTGATCACCCCCTGTCATTGATCACCCCCCTGTCATTGATCACCCCCCTGTAAGGCTCCATTCAGACGTCCGTATGATTTTTACGGATCCACGGATACATGGTTCGGATCCGCAAAACACATGCGGACGTCTGAATGGAGCCTTACAGGGGGGTGATCAGTGACAGGGGGGGGATCACCCCATATACACTCCCTGATCACCCCCTGTCATTGATCACCCCCCTGTCATTGATCACCCCCCTGGAAGGCTCCATTCAGACGTCCGTATGATTTTTTACGGATCCACGGATACATGGATCGGATCCGCAAAACACATACGGACGTCTGAAGGGAGCCTTACAGGGGGGTGATCAATGACAGAGGGGTGATTACCCATATAGACTCCCTGATCACCTCCGTCATTGATCACCCCCCTGTAAGGCTCCATTCAGACGTCCGCATGTGTTTTGCGGATCCGATCCATGTATCCGTGGATCCGTAAAAAATCATACGGACGTCTGAATGGAGCCTTACAGGGGGGTGATCAATGACGGAGGTGATCAGGAAGTCTATATGGGTGATCACCCCTCTGTCATTGATCACCCCCCTGTAAGGCTCCATTCAGACGTCTGCATGTGTTTTGCGGATCCGATCCGTGGATCCGTAAAAAATCATACGGACGTCTGAATGGAGCCTTACAGGGGGGTGATCAATGACAGGGGGGTGATCACCCCATATAGACTCCCTGATCACCCCCCTGTCATTGATCACCCCCCCCCACCCTGTAAGGCTCCATTTAGACATTTTTTTGGGCACAAGTTAGCGGAAATTTTTTGTTTGTTTTTGTTTTTTCTTACAAAGTCTCATATTCCACTAACTTGTGTCAAAAAATAAAATCTCACATGAACTCACCATACCCCTCACGGAATCCAAATGCGTAAATTTTTTTAGACATTTATATTCCAGACTTCTTCTGACGCTGTAGGGCCCCTAAAATGCCAGGGCAGTATAAATACCCCACATGTGACCCCATTCCGGAACGAAGACACCCCAAGGTATTCCGTGAGGGGCATATTGAGTCCATGAAAGATTGAAATTTTTGTCCCAAGTTAGCGGAAAGGGAGACTTTGTGAGAAAATACAAAAAAAATCAATTTCCGCTAACTTGTGCCCAAAAAAAAAATTCTAGGAACTCGCCATGCCCCTCACGGAATACCTTAGGGTGTCTTCTTTCCAAAATGGGGTCACATGTGGGGTATTTATACTGCCCTGGCATGTTAGGGGCCCAAAAGCGTGAGAAGAAGTCTGGGATCCAAATGTCTAAAAATGCCCTCCTAAAAGGAATTTGGGCCGCTTTGCGCATCTAGGCTGCAAAAAAGTGTCACACATGTGGTATCGCCGTACTCAGGAGAAGTTGGGCAATGTGTTTTGGGGTGTCATTTTACATATACCCATGCTGGGTGAGAAAAATATCTTGGTCAAATGCCAACTTTGTATAAAAAAATGGGAAAAGTTGTCTTTTGCAGAGATATTTCTCTCACCCAGCATGGGTATATGTAAAATGACACCCCAAAACACATCCCCTAACTTCTCCTGAGTACGGCGATACCAGATGTGTGTCACTTTTTTGCCGCCTAGGTGGGCAAAGGGGCCCACATTCCAAAGTGCACCTTTCAGATTTCACAGGTCCTTTTTTACACATTTTGATTTCAAACTACTTACCACACATTAGGGCCCCTAGAATGCCAGGGCAGTATAACTACCCCACAAGTGACCCCATTTTGGAAAGAAGACACCCCAAGGTATTCCATGAGGGGCACTGCGAGTTCCTAGAATTTTTTATTTTTTGTCACAAGTTAGCGGAAAATGATTTTTTTTTTTTTCCTTACAAAGTCTCATATTCCACTAACTTGTGACAAAAAATAAAAAATTCCAGGAACTCACCATGCCCCTCACGGAATACCTTGGGGTGTCTTCTTTCCAAAATGGGGTCACTTGTGGCGTAGTTATACTGCCCTGGCAATTTAGGGGCCCAAATGTGTGAGAAGTAGTTTGAAATCAAAATCTGTAAAAAATGGCCGGTGAAATCCTAAAGGTGCTCTTTGGAATGTGGGCCCCTTTGCCCACCTTGGCTGCAAAAAAGTGTCACACATCTGGTATCGCCGTACTCAGGAGAAGTTGGGCAATGTGTTTTGGGGTGTCATTTTACATATACCCATGCTGGGTGATATAAATATCTTGGTCAAATGCCAACTGTGTATAAAAAAAATGGGAAAAGTTGTCTTTTGCCAAGATATTTCTCTCACCCAGCATGGGTATATGTAAAATGACACCCCAAAACACATTCCCCAACTTATACTGAGTACGGCGATACCAGATGTGTGTCACTTTTTTGCCGCCTAGGTGGGCAAAGGGGCACACATTCCAAAGAGCACCTTTCGGATTTCACAGGCCATTTTTTACACATTTTGATTTCAAACTACTAACCACACATTAGGGCCCCTAAATTGCCAGGGCAGTATAACTACCCCACAAGTGACCCCATTTTGGAAAGAAGACACCCCAAGGTATTTCGTGATGGGCATAGTGAGTTCATGTAAGTTTTTATTTTTTGTCACAAGTTAGTCGAATATGAGACTTTGTAAGAAAAAAAAATAATAATAATAAATCATCATTTTCCGCTAACTTGTGACAAAAAATAAAAAGTTCTATGAACTCACTATGCCCATCACTGAATACCTTAGGGTGTCTTCTTTCCAAAATGGGGTCATTTGTGGGGTGTTTGTACTGTTTGGGCATTGTAGAACCTCAGGAAACATGACAGGTGCTCAGAAAGTCAGAGCTGCTTCAAAAAGCGGAAATTCACATTTTTGTACCATAGTTTGTAAACGCTATAACTTTTACCCAAACCATTTTTTTTTTACCCAAACATTTTTTTTTAATCAATGACATGTAGAACAATAAATTTAGTGACAAATTTATACATGGATGTTGTTTTTTTTGCAAAATTTTACAACTGAAAGTGAAAAATGTCATTTTTTTGCAAAAAAATCGTTAAATTTCGATTAATAACAAAAAAAGTAAAAATGTCAGCAGCAATGAAATACCACCAAATGAAAGCTCTATTAGTGAGAAGAAAAGGAGGTAAAATTAATTTGGGTGGTAAGTTGCATGACCGAGCAATAAACCGCTAAAGTTGTGGAGTGCCGATTTGTAAAAAAGGGTCTGGTCACTAGGGGGGTATAAACCTGTGGTCCTTAAGTGGTTAACAGTGACCTCCACAGTGCTTGCCCCTTTAACATTGATCACCCCTTAAACAATGATCTTCAAAGTGCCCGCCTCTAAACAGTGACCTCTACAGTACCCACCCCTTTAACAATGACCTCCACAGTGCCCGCCCCTTTAAAAATTACTTCCAAAGTACCCGCGCCTTTAGCATTGACCTCCATAATGGCCTCCCCTTTAACAATGACCTCCACAGTGGCCACCCCTTTAACATTAAACTCTACAGTGTCCGCCCCTTTAACAGTGATGGCATCTTTAACAGTGCCTGCCCCTTTAACAGTGACCTCAACAGTGCCCACCCCTTTAAAATTGACCTCCACAGTGCCCGCCTCTTTAAGAGTGCTCGCCCCTTTATCCATGACCTCCACAGTGCCTGCCCCTTTAACAATGACTTCCAAAGTGCCTTTTAACATTGACCTCCATAGTGCCCGACCCTTTAACAATGACCGCATTTTTAACAGTGACCTCAACAGTGCCCACCCCTTTAAAATTGACTTCCACAGTGCCTCTCCCCTTTAACATTGACCTCCACAGTGCCTGCCCTTTTAACAATGACCTTCACAGTGCCCACCCCTTTAACAGTGCCTGCACCTTTAACAGTAATATGCAAAATAACTGTTGAGCCCCAGTTATGGGTCTTCAACACAGAGAAAGACAGATATCCTTTAAAGGAAGGAAACCCGAGCTAAGGGGTGTTTCCATTACAGAGATCACCAGATCCACCATATTAAGGGGCCCCCCATGCCAGGATCACGCTCTTTTACAAGCTTTAAAGGGAGTCTGTCACCACTATATGACCATATACAGCACTTACATGGCGCTGTAGCACACCTATACATGATTCTAATGGTACCTTTATTATTTTCTTTAGAAAAGAAGCAGGTAAAACAACATTTTATATGCAGATGAGCACTCGCAAGTGCCCTGGGGCGGTGTTCCGTGTGTAGGTGCCCAGGCTGCTCTGCCTTTTTAACAGTTACTCCTCCTCCAGCCTCTTCCTTTACCCGCCCTCCTATTCCCTTGTATCATCCCTACGTCCGGCCGAGATCCCGCACCTGCGCACTGCTTCGCCGGCTGGCGCATGCGCACTAGTCGAATTGATGCCTTACCCAAAATGAGCATTGCAGTGTGCATGCCCCAGCCCGGCGAAGCAGTGCGCAGGCACTCGATCTCGGGCGGACCTAGGGATGATACAAGGGAATAGGAGGGCGGGCAAAGGAAGAGGCTGGGGGAGGAGTAACAGCTAAAAGAGCAGAGCAGCCTGGACACCTACACACTGAACGCCGCCCCTGGGCACTTGTGAGAGCTCATTTGCATATGAAATAAACGTCATTTTTCCTGATTCTGGATGTCTAAAGAAAATAAGAAAGGTACCATTAGAATCATGTATAGGTGTGCTACAGCGACATGTAAGTGCTGTATATGGTCATATAGTTGTGACAGACTCCCTTTAAGGATGTGACGGGGAAGACCTAAGCCGGTTATTCATCCACAGACAGCTGTTTCGGGGTGTTGCCCCTCATCAGTGTGGAGTAGGATTTTGGCTAACCTGGAGCAATGCCTTGGAGAGTACTCAAACAAAACACCTTTAACAGTGACCTCCACAGTGCCCGCCCCTTTAACAGTGACCGCCCCTTTAGCATTGACCACCCCTTTAACAGTGACCGCCCCTTTAGCATTGACCACCCCTTTAACAGTGACCTTCATAGTGGCCGCTCCTTTGACGGTGACCTTCACAGTTGTCACCCCTTTAACAGTGACTTTTACAGTGCCCGCCCCTTTAACAGAGACCTCCACAGTGCCTGCCCCTTTAACAGTGACTTTCACATTGACCGCCCCTTTAACAGTGACCTCCCCTTTAACATCGACTTTCACAGTGATCGCCCCTTTAACAGTGACCTTCATAGCGCCCGACCCTTTAATAACAGTGAACTCCACAAACCTGGAGTAAAACTGTGTTTATGGCAGTTGGGATTTGAAGAGAAAGACTTGCAGGCTTGTATTGGCTAATGTGGGTAATTTTTGGGGAATATCTCAGGAACGGTACATCCTAGAGAGCTGAGACCCGATCTAAAATCTTCCCAGACACCTGATGTACCTGTGTGCCAAATTTGGTGAAGATCAGTCCAGTCATTTGGTCGTGCATAAAGAACGTACAGACAGACAGACAGAAACTCATTATTATATATATAAGAGATAAAATTGTCCCCTATGTAATTATACTGACCAGCGGAATAACATGTCATATTTCCTGTTGCAAGACATACACTGGAAAAATAAATCCAACTCCTGCCACAAAAAACAGGCCCTCACAAAGCCCTGTTGGGAAAAATAAAATAAAAAAAATGTATGACTCATACATAGTGCCCATAAAACCTTACAGGGTCTTTTCACATTTATGCCATTTCATTGCCTAGTAGAACCCACCTAACAATCTAAGGGATGTGGTGTAAGACTCAGATGGCACAATCTGGACATTGAAAATACACAAACTGGAGCCCACCAGCTGAACCACAGTATACAAGTCCACTATGCTTATGAGTACTCAAAAAAGCTTTGAATACAATAATACTACCAAAAAATAACAAAGCCTTCAAGTATGCAGAAATACAAACCGGATTCCAAAAAAGTTGGGACACTATACAAATCGTGAATAAAAACTGGATGCAATGATGTGGAGGTGCCAACTTCTAATATTTTATTCAGAATAGAACATAAATCACGGAACAAAAGTTTAAACTGAGAAAATGTACCATTTTAAGGGAAAAATATGTTAAATCAGAATTTCATGGTGTCAACAAATCCCCAAAAAGTTGGGACAAGGCCATTTTCACCACTGTGTGGCATCTCCCCTTCTTCTTACAACACTCAACAGACGTCTGGGGACCGAGGAGACCAGTTTCTCAAGTTTAGAAATAGGAATGCTCTCCCATTCTTGTCTAATACAGGCCTCTAACTGTTCAATCGTCATGTTTGTGAATGGGGTCGGAGCCGATTTCCAGCGGCACAGTGAACTAGTGGCAGCACGGATCCTGCAGGCTGTTCACCCGCAGGAACAGCCTGCCGGAGAAGGCTGCCAAAGAAGGCTGCCGCTTGTGTGAAAGTAGCCTTAAGCTGCTATACACCTTGGGGGCCTTGCGTTTTTTGATGTTGTTATTCACTTTTGTCCAGTATGCGGTATAGTATTTCACCCCAGAGCCGCGACAGTTGTCAAGACAAGCTGTGTAAATAACCACACTGGGCCGCAGAATGCGCATGGTGCTCTTTGATCTCTGAGCCCTTTCATACATTAAGACAAAAAAATAGGGCCACACTTAGGGTGTTACTAAAACCAGGAAAAGCTGCATAATAAAAAGCTTACTTTTCACACTGGACATATATGTGGGAAATTAGCAATTTTTATTTTGCACCATATCCTGTGCATAGATTTTTGCAAAACACTTGTGGAGTCAAAATGCCGACTCCAGCCGTTAATATATACCTTGAGGGATGAAGTCTCCCATATGGGATAGTTCTGCGTGGTTCCAGTTATTATTTCACCTTAGAGCTTCTACAGTTGTCAGCACAAGATGTATCAATCACCACATTGGGCCTCACATGCACACGGAGCACTTTTACGCCTTACCCTTGTATGTCCAGGCAATAGATAAGGGGTTATATAAGGTGGTTCTAAAACCAGAAAGCACAGCATTATAATAAGAGGGCTTACTTTTCATACTAACACAAGTGGGGAGCAAGATATTTGGCATTGAAATGGCATATCTGTGTAAAAAGTAATACATTTTCTCTTTCCACCATCTGCTGGGCATCAATTTTTTCTAAACACCTGTGGTGTTAAAATTCTACCTTGGTAAATTCTGTGCGGCGTAGCCTCTAAAATTTTCACTTCTTAGGGGGTTCATATTTTAAATTCACCTCAGAGCCTCTGTAGTTGTCAGCCAGTACTGTATAAATGACCAAACTAGGTCTCAAATACACTTTCTCTTCAGAACCCTGCAGTATGCTCATTGTTATTATTTAACAGAATTTGGGGTACTTTTTCTTCTATTACCTCTTGTGAAATGACACGTGAGGCTAAAACTACATATAATAGAAATACAATTTAATTTTTATTTCATGTCCCAGCTTTAGAAAGTTAGATGAAACTCTTATGGGGTTAAAGCAATCATTCTACCCCTAGGCAAATTCCCTGAAGGGTTTAGTTTCCAAAATGTGTTGTGTAAAGCCTCATTCACACGTCAGTGTTTTTGGTCAGTGATTTCCATCAGTGATTGTGAGCCCAAACCAGGATTGTAGCCTTCACAGGCATAAGGTATAAGGGAAAGATCTGCACCTGTTCTGTGTTTAGAGCCGCACCTGGTTTTGGCTCAAAATCACTGATGGAAATCACTGACCAAAACACTGACGTGTGAATGAGGCATAAGTATGTGTACTTCAGGGTTCTCTTCAAATGTGACAAGGCGTCTGAAAACTATCCCAACAAAATCTGCCCTCCAAAAGCCAAATGGCACTCCTTCCCTTCTGAGCCCCGGCATGTACCCATACAAAGGGCTTGCCATGATTGGCACAGAGGCTGACAGACTGCCTGGATTAGCCAATCAAGGGCGTAGCAGGCAGGGAGATGCCTGTGCAGAGAAAGCAAAATGTCATTCTGCATTATACTGTATTTGTGACCTGGAAGGAAGATCTAAGATTGTGGTGCGGATATAACCCACTGATATGCTGTATAAGAAGATTTTAGGGGCAGAATAGGTAATGGGGACAATATAAGATTATAGCGAGAGAATAGGAGATATATTTGATAATTTGGGGTATATTAAGGGGTGTAATCAGGGAGAGGGAGAGGGAGTGAGAACTGGTCACTATTAAGTGTATTTGCTGCCTGACTACTGTCAACTCAGCGTCTGGCAACTAGTTGCGGATCACAGACAGGTGTGTTTTTTTATTTTATTCATCCTACACTTTCAAACAAATTGCATTCTTGCAAGCACTGAGGAATTTGCCCCTTTTTTTCTAGAAACCTTTATGCTGTTTGTAATTGGGCATCTCACTGTGTTATAGCCATGTTGCTGAACACTTTGTACATTACCGCAAGATAAGGGGTAGATACAGCAGTAAATTATAACCATGTTAATGAAGACATTATTGCATCACAGCTTCTAGTTCAAAAGAAGTTTATCATCACTGCAAAAATATTGCATACGGGTGTTAATGAATCCATGTTCAATAACTTTACTGCTACAAACACAAAGGGGTAGGGGAGAAGTCAGCACATCCCAATGCGTAGGTGCACGTTGCTGTGGCTGCAAATACATATATGAAAAAACAAATAAAGTACAAAGGTATATTATATTGCAAATGCTATGCTAATAAATTAGAGATGCTTAGCAAAAACATTTTGTACAAAATCATTTGAGCCCGTTTGCCACACGCCAAGGTGATCTCTATAAGACGGGTCCTAACACTAAAACTCACCTGTTATGTGCCATGACAGCGACCATGAAATTCAGGAAGTGTAGGTCCGACACGCATGCTGGGCCCCTTTTGGTTTATATCTGTGTGGTGACAAAATGGCCTCCAATGAATCCAGGGACTACAAATACCAGCATGCATACTGATCAAACTATGTACTCATTCTAATTAAAATCAGCCTTTGAGGCAGAAGAGGGGCTACAGGAGTGCACGACCATAGGAGTCAGCCACATGAGTACATAGTTTGCTCAGTAATGGGGCACAGGCGCACAGCGGGCGAACGGAGCGGCGCCCAGGAATAATAGTAGGTGCTGGCACATCTCTGGGCGCTGCTCTGTGTAGCCTGCTGCTTAACAAAGTCCAAACCCATTAAAAGTCCTATCATTGGTGGCGCAGTGCGCCCGCTCCTCCTCCGCCCCTCTCTCCTCATTGGTGGCAGCGGCACAGGGGGAGGGAGACACTGCTTCCTTCTCCCCTGTGCTGCTGAGGGAAAATGAGCGTGCCGACAGCAGCGCGCTCATGGTCAGAGATACTAGACTGCGCAGAAGTGCAGGCCAGTATCGAAAAAATGGAAATCCCAGTATCGTATCAATACCGGGACAAAAGTATCGATTGGGTATCGAAATTTCGATACCCGCAACAACCCTAAGTTGTGAGCATGCTGAACTCTCACCTGGTCAAGTTGCTGGCAGTGCAGTTGCTGCTGGACCATTTAGTTGTGGAAATTGTGGCGCACTTCTGCGCTTGTACCAGAATTTGGGCCATATTTTCCCAATTTTAATCACCTCTTTCCAGCTGTCCCTGTGACATCAAGCAGCAGAAGCTGCAGCAGCCAACTCAGTTTGCTAGTTGTTACATGACAGAACAGTTTCTTCCATTGGTGTGCCTCCTGATAAACATCATATGGACATGCAGTGCCTGAACTACTAGGTTTAGTCGTACGTGGACAGTACTGTTTCTCCAGCACATACTGTTTTCTCTGAGCCCGTACACTTTTATAGAAAGGCAGAGTGGAACAGTGGCCCAGATTGGTCCAGTATGCTTTCTGTTCTGTCTTGCCCAGCTTCCAGTGTCATCTCAGAGAGTTTTCAGCTTGGCATGGGGCAATGTGCTCTCCCAGAGTACAAAACATCACGTTTGTCAAATTGAATGACACATCGATCCGTGAAGATTTTCACACTCTTCTGACGCCAGTGAATCAGTCACCCCCTTCCCCAATGGTGCCCCATTATGCCACTGTCTGCCTGCCTACCATCATGTTCTGTACTGTAAGGCTTCAGCTGATGCCACTGCAACCATCATTCTGCTGTGCTGTCTGCCTGCCTACAATCATGTTCAGTACCAAATGGCTGCTGCTGCTGCCACCATCATGCCAAAGTGCTGTCTGCTAACTACCACCATGTTCTGTACCACATGGTTGCTACTTCAGTCATGCGACTGTGCTGTCTGCCTGGCTACCATCATGTTTTGTACTGTATGGCCACTGCAGCAGCTTCTATTGCCTGCAGATAATTCCCTACTGCCACTTCTATTGTCCCCACTGCCATTACTACCGCTATACAATCGCCACTACTACTATCTACTGACTTGTCTATTACACGGTGTGCTGCTACTGCTGCCGCTACTATTGCAGCCATATGCCATGTTTACCCTACCCCTTCCACATTCACAATGTACTGCTGGTACTCCGAATTAAAGGGCGAATTTTTCCAGACTTGTTCAGAACAAATCACTTTTTCTACTGACAATTAATACGTGATTGTGGGTGGGTGTGTGTACAAATACGGTCAGGCATTCTGCCCCATTAATGTATAATTTTTGGATGCTTGTGCAGAATGAGTTAATCTTTCTTCTAACAACACGTGTATGTGTAAATTTGGGAAGGTATTCTTCCCCCGGTTAAGGCATAATTTTTAGACAATTGTGCAGAATGAACCACTCTTTCTTCTGACATTATCATGTATGTATAAGTAGGGGCAGGGATATGCCCCTGTTTAGGTATAATTTTTAGAATGCTTGGTTCCATCAATCCCAGTTATTTTTCCATAATACTAAGGCTACTTTCAGACTTGGGTTTTGTGCGGATCCGTCATGGATCTGCAAAAAATGGATCCGATACAATAATACAACAGCATGCATCCGTCATGAACAGATCTGTTTGTATTATCTGTAACATAGCCAAGACGTTAAAAGTCAACGGGAGACGGATCCATTTTCTATTGTGCCAGATTGTGTCAGAGAAAATGGATCCGTTCCCATTGACTTACATTGTGTGCCAGGACAGATTGGCTCAGTTTGGCTCCGTTTCTCAAGCGGACAGCAAAACGTTGGTGTTATGGTGTCCACCTCCAGAGCGGAATGGAGACTAATTGGAGGCAAACTGATGCATTCTGAGCGGATCATTTTCTATTCAGAATGCATTAGGGCAAAACTGATCCGTTTTTGACCACTTGTGAGATCCCTAGACGGATCTCACAAACGGAAAACCTAAAACGCAAGTATGAAAGTACGCCTATGTGTGTTTAAACTCCATCTTCCCCAATAATCGACAATTTTTGGAAGCTTTATAAAATGAAAAAACATAACACATGCAACAACAGCTTGTTTTTAAATACGCTGTTTGGTAACACTGTCAAAGGTGTGTTTACCCATAGCTACATACAGTGCCTTGAAAAAGTATTAATTCCTCTTGAACTTTTCTAAATTATTTTCATGTTACACCCACAAACTTAACCCCTTAATGTCTGATGTTCTGTGTATGTCATGATATGGTGTTAGTTACCACATCATGACGTGCATAGTACGTCATGAGATCAGTGTCACCGCAAGTACGGTCCTTGCCTTTGGATCGCTGCGATTAGTCAGTCAGATTTGACTGACCAATCGCAGTGTTCAGCAGCGCAGCTCTGATCTCCTCAGCAAGTGTTGAGGCGATCGGGGCTGTGCTGCTGCGTTCACTGTGCCCCGATCACCCCCCCCTTCAGGATGGTCGAGCAGGACCAGGTAATAAAGAGGGGGCCGACCCCCCACACCTCCCCACCCCCACAATTATTCAGAATGGCCGAGCTTAGCAGATTCTCAGCTGTAACATACATCTACTGTAATGGCTGTTGGCACTTCTGGCGGCCGTTTAAACCCTTCCATGCCGCGGTCCGTAGGGACCGCTGTATGGAAAGGGTTAACAGGGTGGAAGCTCTCTCCCCCATCGGGCGCTGCGCTGCTGTGGCAGCTTCCCGATTGATCATAACAGAGGGAGCTCCCTCCTTCTCCTTTCCCATCGGGTCATTGCTTTGCTGTGGCAGCGTCCCGATAGTTACCATGGCAACTGGACGCCTTACACAGGCATCCAGGCTTGCCATGGTATGTAAGTCTGACAGGGTCCTGCCAGAGGCAGGAGCCTGATCAGGCTTAGGCCTCATGCACACAACCGTTGTTTGGGTCCGCATCCAAGCCGCCATTTTGGCGGCTCGGATGCGGACCTATTCACTTTAATGGGGCCGCAAAAGATGAGGACAGCACTCCGTGTGCTGTTCGTAGCCGTTGCTCCGTTCCGTGGCCCCGCAAAAAAATATAACATGTCCTATTTTTGTCCACGGTTTGCGAACAAGAATGGGCATTTATATTGCCGGCGCCCGTTCCGTTCCGCAAATTGCAGAAGGCAACGGGGGAGGCTTCCGTTTTTTGCGGATCCGCAGTCGTGTGCATGAGGCCTTACTGTGAATGAAAATACACTGCAGTACACTATACAGTGTACTGCAGTGTATTGTAGAGCCATCAGACCCACTGGATCTTCAAGAACCAAGTGGGTGTGAGTCAAAAAAGTATTTAAAAAAAAAGTAAAAAAAAAAAGTCTTTTCCCATATACGCACATTTATAATTAAAAATTACCCTAAAATTACCATTTAAAATTACCCTAAACATGTTTGGTATCGCCGTGTCCATAACAACTAGCTTTATAAAAATATCACCTGACCTAACCCATCAGGTGAAAAAAGTTTTATAAAAACATTGCCAAAAGATAAATTTCTTGGTCACCTACCATCACAAAAAGTGCAACACCAAGCAATCAAAAGGGCGTATGCCCTCCAAAATAGTACCAATCAAACCGTCACTTCATCCCGCAAAAAAATGAGACTCTACCTAAGACAATCGTCCAAAAAATAAAAAAGCTATGGCTCTCAGACTATGGAGACACTAAAACATTATTTCTTTTTGTTTCAAAAATGCTTTTATTGTGTAAAACTTTAATAAATAATAAAAAGTATACATATTAGGTATTGCCACGGCCGTAACGACCTGCTCTATAAAGGTATCACATGACTAGATTTGAGCGGACACCTAGATGTTCGGGTTCGGCCGAACTTCACAAAAAAGTTCCAGCTCAGGACCCGAACTTGACCCCGAACCTGAACCCCATTGAAGTCAATTGGGACCTGAACTTTTGAGCACTAAAATGGCTCTTAAAATGTCATGGAAAGGGCTAGAGGGCTGCAAATGCCAGCAAAATGTGGTTAAGAGCATGGCAAGTGCTCTGCAAACAAACACTTCCCTGTGGATAGGGAAATGACTTCAAATAACATAAAATACGTAAAAATAAAAATAATAATCTTGATCGAGGAGGACAAGGTCCATATAGAGTAGGAGGTTGAGGAGGCAGTGGTTTTTGGTTTTAAATTAAAAAAAAATTAAATTATGGTACACCCCAAAACATTGGGAAATATAACCTGTGATAACCCCCTCCAGCCATGCTAAACTCACGTTCAGACAATGCACTGGCTGCAGGGTAGGCCAGCACCTCCAAGGAGTAAAGGGCAAGCTCAGGCCATGTGCCCAATTTGGAGACCCAGAAGTTGCAGGGGGCAGACCCATCAGTCAGTTCGTGTAGATGCGTGCACACATACTGCCCGACCATGTCACACGTCCCCTTGATGTTCACGATCCAATTTGATATCTGCTCTATCAACTTTCGATTTTCTTTTCTTACCATGTTGATCATGGTTAGCGGCAAATCAGGGTTACACGCCAGAGAGGGAGCGTGAGAAAGGGATAGCACATCCAAGGGAGATCAATGGATGAAATTTAATTGTGATCGGGCGAAAATGTGGGAGGAGTTATTAAAACAGAAGAATCTAAGGAAAGGAGGGGGCACGCGGCAATTACTCGCTCCCAACTTGTGGAGATAGTGACAATAAATAACAATACAGGACTCTTAAAATGTCCTGTTATTGGAATGATTAATAAAAAATTATAGGGAATGTCACTGGGGTATTTAGGATTTGGAAACGTTAGACAGGAGAGGCCCTGCTGCCACTTTGTTGACTCTAGATAACTTCTGCCTGATACTTGAATATTAGTTTATTATAAATATATTCCCAAATACCTTTTATTAGTTATAATGTCTTGTTTTATCTGGGGAGCAATCATTAGGAGAAATAATATGGTCGTCGTCCTATTAGTACACGCAAAACCTGTCCTAATCGCACAGTAGTACAAGTTACTTCACAACACTGAGCTAAAGAGTTACCTTATCCTGCTCTGGTTTTTAGGGAATATGGTCCTGAATACAGTTTAATATGATCTTCATCTGAACCTCTGTAGGAATGGAGTCCATGAGAAGACATGAAGTACAGAGAGGACGAACAGACTGTGGTAATGAAGACTTCATACAAGTGCTGCTGCCCATTACCCACACCCTCTGCTCTGTACTTCATGTCTCCTCATGACCTCCATTCCCACAGAGATTCAGCTGAAGATCATATAAAACTGTATTCAGGACCATAATCTCTGACAAGCAGAGCAAAGAGGAGGACGAGGCAGCTCTTTAGCTCAGTGTTGTGAAGTAACTTGTCCTCCTGTGTGATTAAGTTTTCTGTGTACTAATAGGACGGTGGCCATTTTATTTATTCTAATGATTGCTCCCCAGATAAATCGAGTCATTATAAATAATGAAAGGCATTTTGGAATATATTTATAATAAAGTAATGTTTAAGTATTTTCATTTTCTTAATTCCCGGAGAACCCCTTTAACAGCATTTAGAGAATTGATTTGCAGTAGCCGCATGGGCCATAGATACAATGGACAGGAGGGGACCTCATTGACTTCTATGGGAGATTTTTTAGGCATGCCGTATGACATGTGCAGATGTCAGGAGATAAGCTATTGTGAATGGTGGTTCATGTGTTTTCTATACACAGAGGTTATATCATTACAAGCAGGATTAAAATGAAAAATAAGCAGATAACTGCAGTAAAGTGATCAGTACAGGTCAAGAAGTGGTGCCTATTGTTAGGCTTTGTGGCCAGTGTGAAAACTGCAGAATTTTGTGTTTTTTTTGTTTAAATATAGATATTGTCATAAAAAATTATAAATAACCACAAATTCTTTTTTGCAAATATGTTTAACATAAAAACAACAGGTCATTTTCTGATGATACATTCCCTTTAAGGGGTTAAAACCCCGATATCTGCCGTAAATGGAAGGCTGATGTCAGGAAGGGATTAAAAGCCCTTCAAACATTCTTCCTATTATAGAATTTTACAATAACAAAATTTATAAAACATACCAGAAGTCCCAAGACAAGAAAAATATCCACATATTATCCTTAACTGTAGCAACCTGTACAATAAATGTATAATGATCAGTGTCTGCTGTAAAAAGTGCTTTTTTTTCTGCATGTTCTGACTCTCAGTAAATTTTGGCCCAATCCTTAAAGGGAGTCTGCCACCAGGAAATTCACTTTTAAAGCAGACACAATTCCTTGTAGGACTAACTCAGCTGAGGGAATGACACCCTTGCACCCTTTTTTCCAACAGTATGTGAAAATCAAAAGCCTGGCTAAAAAAAAGTACAAAAGAGTTAATTGTATTTTACTTGGTCGAAAGGTGTACATATGTAGAAAAGACTAGAATAGGTATATATATATTCATATATACAGTTTATATATACACATGTTGCTTTATTGTTTTAGTGTGACTTCTGATTGATTTTTTTTTTTTTATCTGTGCTTTTTGTAGATATCCGTAGGACAGAATTCACATTTATTACATAGAGGGTGGATCATACTGGTTTCTAACCCCTGAAGTTCTACTGGGAAAATCAGCTTTTGAAAGGAAACAAGATGGAAAGCAGAGATGATCCAAGATGGGGCGGCTGGATTAGTAGTTACTTTGTGGGAGCAGCGTCAAGCTCTCTGTCCACTGTCCTAACCTTTCCTATATATAAAACAATTTTTCGACAGCAGCTTCACACATTGACTATCCGAGCTGCCACATGTCAGTTGAGCAAAGAAGGGGTTAAACATCTCTATCGTGGCCTGACACCACCACTCATGGCAAAAACAGTTCAAGGAACTTTGATTTTTGGAACCCAAGGAAGTCTCCAACATTTTTTCTCTAAGGGAGGTACACCAGGAGCTAAAATTTGTGCCTTTTCTGGGTGTTTATCTGGAGCAATAGAAACCGTTCTACTAGTACCATTCGAAAGAATTCAAAACATTCTGCAGGATGGTCGTAATAATGTAAAGTTTCCCAACACTCGATCAATAGTTCAAGAACTCCAGACCTACAAAAAAAGACAGTGGCTAACATGTGGATTGTACAGAGGATTCACTATTATACTTGTCAGGAACATGGTGGGAAGTGCCATTTTTCTTTCCTGCAAAGACCCATTGAGAGATGTTTTGACTTATCCAGGTCTCCCTATCTGGGCCTCTTCTCTGGGCTCTGGAGCACTCAATGGTGCCCTTACCTCACTTGCACTTTATCCGTTGAGTGTTATAATTGCAAATATGCAGGCCGAAGTGGGAAACAACTTACCTCATGTAAGAAAAGTCGCATTAAGAGTATGGAAGAAATGCGGAGGAAGAGTATCAATGCTGTACCGAGGCGCATCTCTTATTATCCTACGATCTTGCATTACTTGGGGGGTTACAAACTCAATTCACGACACTTTGAGCAACCAGCTTCCATAAACCAGTGGATCCATGGGGAATACATGTTTTAACACATATAATCATTTACTTCCCATATTTCACATGTCCTCAGTTACTTATACTGTATGTATCTGACTACATGTCTGTCAGCAAAACAATCCCAATGTATTAAAAAGTTTTACTGGTAAATTTAGCACATTTTTTTGTCTCCAGCATTACTCTCTTACACAATGCCTGCAAGTGTACATTTGTACTACAGTAAAAATTTGTATATTTGAATTTTTTAAATCAATTTAACAAATTGGATAAAAACACATTTATGCTCTCTAGAGCTTTACATGGGGTTTTCCGTTACATCATAATCAGCAACTAAGCTAATAATTGGGTATTTCTGCCACTGTATAGTATTAGGATAAATGGAATTTTGTATTAATCAGAGTAATCACTATTCAAATAGAAACCCTGGAGCCTATATAAGGATACCTAACCTCTCCTACTCAGTGTCTGTGGACTTGGACAGATGGTTTGCTTTGCTTGTTTGTTTCTTGTTATATATTTTTTATTTATTATGCTGGACTGACTGGATTGCTCTGGGAGGTGTACAACGGTGAACCTTATTCTGGTTTCTGAACCTTTTGAAGGAGTTGCTGCAGTGTGTTTGGTTGGTTTGCACTAATGCACTTTACCTTCCTCCTCTTTAGGCAGTCTAACTTAGCGTCTCTTGGGACTTTAAACGTGTTGGGGCAGAGGCGCCCTTCATTTGTAGCATTTCTGTAGGGCCCTTTACACGGACCAAGAAATGGCCAGATAATTGCCTACAATCATTAATGGGAATGCTCATTATCTGGAGGTGTAAAGGTGCCACTGATTTATCTGGTAATTGCATCTTAAATGTGGTCACCTAAATAGTTGTTTGCTGGCAGCAGATCGTGCTTTCTAAACGGCACTCTGCTGCCGGAAAACAATGTTTGGGGACAAGTGATGGCGTTAGAGCTCGCCCCTCCCCATATTGTAGAGGAGATTGCTGCATGTAAATGCATCTTCTTCACTTACAAGCAGGTGCTTGCCAGGAAGGAATGCTTCCTTCTTGACAATCGCCTGCTAAATTGTCCAGGGTAAAGGGATGTTAAGATAAGTATGTGTAAGTGAATCTCTTCTGTCTTTATGTCTGCATAGGTATTCTTAAAATGCCCTTCACTATGGGAACTAGGATTCTTAAGGTTAGTGTGAAGCTTCACCTCTCTGGCTCCATTATTTAATCTCGGCATAGTGATGCATTGCTTCTTTGAAAGCAGCTTGCACATGATGGTTCCCGGATATAAGTATATACACAGTATATATATTTTTCCCCTCTTTTGGTATACATTTCTTATTAAGATATTGTCTTTGATGTCTTCAGCAGGTCTAGCAACAGAAGAAGGAAGAAAAATCAACTTTCAGGTGAAAATGCTTTAGCTGCAACGATGATGATATGCCTGGATAGCTAAGAATTTCTAAAGTCCCAGAATGTCACCATCGTGAACTTGCTGTGAACCATATCTGCAGTGTTATCTGATTTAAAAAATCCAAGCTGACAGGAGCCAGTCTCTCTTCTTTCAGGAAACCTCTTAGCGTTAAATTCACTGAGATTGATAATATGGAACACTAAACAAGAAAAAGAAATCACTGGAAATGTCAAACTATTTAGACTATTGATACATACGATAGTCCACGAAGATAATTGGCAAGGATGTTATCTTGTTGGCCAGTATAGACCCCCTAAGATGAATCCTTCATATTGTAAGTCTACACCTTATATTTAGGATTTTGAGTTATATTAAGTTTTTGTGAATCAGTAAAAGCATTTTTTTTATACTACTATTATGGTTGTGGATGATATTTATTGTGGTGACCTTTACCCCTTATCCATTCTAAATTATCTTTCGGACTATTGTGTGTATCAATGGTCTAAATAGTCTGACATTTCCAGTGACTCTAAGCATTGCCAGGAGAAGAATACAAAGGAGAAGAAAACAGAAATTGTTGATGCCCATCCGGTTGGGGGACCAGGATGTTGACTAGGGGGAAGATAAGATCTCCACCTCTAGGGAGCCTAGGGCCTTCAAAGTGTTTAAAGCTTTTAACAAAGCTACGTTGGCAGAATGGAAATATCCTGGATATGATCCTTACTAAACCATGTAGCCTAAATTCTCTGTATGCAGTCTCTCAATCCTGATCAGGTCGAAAATCTGCCTAATGTGGGAGCTAAGGAGAGTGGGACTGTGGTCTGGACGGGGGACCAATGGTGCTCTGCTTGAGAAAGTAAGATTGTCTTATAGTTTTAAACTACTAGAAAGTGATCTTGTTTTTTTTTTTCTGTGTGTACATCAGATATTTCTTCCGTATCAAGATGCAAGATGCGGGGGGGGGGGGGGGGGGGGGGTAGAGGTCTCCGTTGGCGAACGGTCCATGTGCTATGCGCTGGGCTGTGGGCCGGGGGGAGACTGATGTGCGGCGGAGCAGTGTTTTCTTTGTGAATGTATGGATGCCGGCTAGGGCCCGCGCACAAAGCGTGGATTTATTGTCTTGGCATGGATGCATTTGTTAAGAGAACAATATATAAAAGGAACGTGCGTTTGTTGTCTCTAGTGCGCCTTATCAGCCGCTGGAGATAATGATGTTGCCCCTGTAAAATGGCACGCATGAGAATCATAGTGAGCTTTATTGGGCATTGATCACTGAGCAAGGCTGGATAAAGTTCACTCCAGTGGTAATGGGAGATTATTGTATACATGTGTTTGTTAGCTGGCTATGTTATTCTATTGTATTGAAGTGATGGTGGTTTCTCAACTTCCTGTATATCATCACTTCCTGTGTGTTTGTTACTGTACATGAAGGAAGTGGTCAGGTGACAGCCGTGCCCCTTCCTATTGTTACCCCTTTGTGGCTATGAATAAAAGAAAAGAGACTGGGCAGGAGGAGTGCTCAACAGAAGCTCTACGATGAAACACCTTGTCTGACTCTGGATAAGTGTTACCTTTCCTTAGGGTACTTTCACACTAGCGTTATTCTTTTCCGGCATTGAGTTCCATCCTAGGGGCTCAAAACTGGAAAAGAACTGATCAGTTTTATCCTAATGCATTCCGAATAGAGAGCAATCCGTTCAGGATGCATCAGGATGTCTTCAGTTCAGTATTTTTGACTTTTCAGGACGGAGATAATACCACAGCATCCTGCGCTATTTTGTCCATCCAAAATTCTGGAACACTTGCCTGATCCGGCATTTTTTCTCATTGACATGCATTAATGCCGAGTGTTCCAGCAAAACGGATCTGGCATTGCGATCTGCGCATGGTCAACCCGCAAAAAATATGAAAAAATGAAATGCCGGATGCGATTTTCCGGAGAGACGGATCCGGCATTTCAATGCATTTGTCAGACGGATCAGGATCCTGATCCGTCTGACAAATGCCATCAGTTTGCATGCGTTTTGACTGATCTGGCAGGCAGTGTAAGTACCCTTACACAAAAGAGCTTGATACATGTTTAAGCACGGGGAAAATTCTTTGTGCATCTGACGCAAGCAAATTTCTACAACAAGGTAAATGTCCCTGCCATCTGAGTGCAACAGTACACAGCTTTAGTGTCCGGCGGCTCCTCTACATATTTGCTGGGTTTTGGCCGGATTACTCCCTGGCCCCATTATAGTGAATGGGGCCCTTAGTGGGCTTCTTGAAAAGTTGATACAGCTATGGCGAGATTATCTAGATATTGTATTGTACCTGTTGGAATGGGTCTAGGGGTTGCTTCACTGCACTTAGAGAAGCCTACCCTCAAGTTGCTGTGGTTGCTTATAATGTCTCCAAAGCCCTACGGAAATGGATCCTTCAGTTCTAGCCATGATATGTTAACTCTGGTGCTAGCTCCCAACGGATACGTTGTCAGTATAGAAGAGGTTACAGCCAGCTCACCTTCATGTCCTGTGTTGCGGTGCACGGGGCGGACTCAAGCCAGTCCTCAGTAGTAATCCACGGAATAGAAGAAAGGCTCCAGCACCAGACATGGACGTTGCAAATAATCCCGATCTTAATTTATCACCAAAATTCAGGTAAGTACAGCAAACAGTGACACTGGCTCCCACTTGTTCCCAAAGATCTACGCGTTTCGAACAGTAGTGTTCTTAGTCATGATCGTTGTCAGCCAAGTCTATAACCTTAATTACCATAAGTAAGCTTGCTTTTTGGCTTAGACTGCGGATGATCCAGGTAAAACTCTGTGAATGAGCATCCTGCAATTAATAGGTCATCTGTTTAAGATCTCTGCAACTTCTCACACCCTTAGGTGGCGGTATCCACTATAGTTGCCCCTTGAAGAACATAAAGAATATTTTTGGTTCTATACCTGGATGTTTGGCCAATAAACTCCATCTTTAAACTACCGTCCAGTTGCTTGAGCACTTGGGTTAGACTTTAGAAAGGTCAAGTTGTGTCAAGAATAGTCATTTTGTCAAGAAAAAAAAACATTACATTACATTTTTGGCATACATTCCTTAGAGATATTTCTCTCACTCTTCATGCTGGGGAATAACTCATGGCAACAGAGGGTCTGATGCATTATGTGCACAGTGGTAAAGGCAGCTTCATGAGCCTCATGACACTTATGCACTCTATAGAGAGAAATTCTGAGCCTGGGGAAATATAACCTCTAGGGTTTGAACAATAGGTGCACCCTGTCATTCCAAACTCATTAATCCCTCATATGGTAAAAACATCTCAGAGACAAATGATCCTTGATCCAGCTGCTGTTAGGCCTGGGCCTTCTGGCATACCTCCCGCTGTCTAATCTGTCATATGCCCATCATCTCCTGCCTTGCTACCTCCATGCTCTATCCCATGCTGGCACCAATAGGGCCGCATGCCTGCCACTTCCTGTCATTTATGCTTCCAGGGACTGTGCTTCCTGACACCCAGTCTGTTTGACCATTCTGTTTGCATTCCACCTGCATCGACTACTGGACCTGTCTGACCCTGATCCTGTCCGATCCTCTGTACCACTCTATCTGATACCAGCCTCTGACCTCTGGCTTGTCTCTGACCACACTTCAGCTTCTGACAATCATCATCATCATCTGCTGTCTTTACTCCTGTCTTCTCTACAATACTACTTCTCACCACTGTGTCTGCTTTTGGACTCGGTTCACACTAACTGTGATTGGAGCGTTACTTGTCTGACTCAGTGAGTCAGGTGTTAACCATATTAGCTAATCCTGTAGTTAGTGGTTCAGTTTCTCTCTTGCTGAGTTCTGTCCTGTCTCCTGTGTGTGTTAAATAACACTCTAGGGGTTAGTCATTTCCATCTCTTAGTTGATAGAGAATATCTCTGGTTTGATCAGCAGATCCCATGGATTCCGCTGACTCTGACTTGGCCAAAGTCCTATGTGAACTGCAACAGCAACTGCATAAGCAAGTAACATCTTATCTCCAGCATGTGACTTCATGTCTGGATTCCTTGTCTGTGATTATTCAACCTCCACAGATTCCTATGGTCTCATTTGTTACTACTCCTCTGATTACTACTGCTTCCGGCACTGGAGACATTGGGATTCCTGAACCCTGTCCACTATCCATTTTCCTTCTGAACGTGCTAAAGTGGCATTTATTATTTCCCATCCGGAAGGAGAGGCCTTGGCATGGGCAAATCCTATCTGGGAGAGAGCCGGTCCAATCACTAACAATATTGCTCTTTTTCTGTACTCATTTTGCAACTTGTTTACAGAACCCAGTGGTGTCTCATCTGCTTCCTCAGCTCTTCTGCACATGCATCGAGGTGCATGCTCTGTTGAACAATATGCCATTGAATTCCATACCTTATCAGTTGGGAAACTCCAGTGCCTAGGGTCATTAGTAGAGGTGACCCTAAGCGAAGATAACTCCTGTAGAGTTGTTGCAATACCAAATTTTTTATTCGGTTTCGATACCATGAAAAAGTATTGTTATACTCAATACCATTCGATACCACGCGAAAAAATAAACCAAAAAAAGCCACGTGCATTCCGCATTTTAAAAAATGTCGAATCGCGCAGTTTTTATTTATTTTTTCTGTTCTGGTGTTCACCGCATAGATTTTTTTATATTTTAATAGTTTGGACTTTTATGACGTGGCAATATGTAATATGTTTATTTATTGTTTATACATTTAATATGTGAAATTGGGAAAGGGGGTGATTCATGGTTAGTATTTTGGTGGGGGTTTTTTGAACTTTTTTTTTCTTCACTTTTTATTGCAGGATTAGACTGCTGGGGCTCCGATCAGAAGCTGCCACTGCCACCAATAAGGGGGAAGGGAGAGGACCCTGTGGCCACTGCCACCAATGATTTTAATACTGGGGGGTTGAGAGGGGCGGGCGCATTGTGCCACCAATGATTTTGAGGAGGGGGAGGGCGCACTGCACCACCAATCCCTTAATACAGGAGGCGAGTACTGGCAGCAAATCAGCGGCAGTTAACCCCTCAGGTGTTCTGAAATGTGCACAGTTTTGCCTTACTGGGGGGGGGGGGGGGGGGGGTCAGTCAGTATCTGGTGTGGCCACCATTTGCCTCACGCAGTGCAACATATCTCCGTCTCATAGAGTTGATCAGGTTGTTGATTGTGGCCTGTGGAATGTTGGTCCACTCCTCTTCAATAGCTGTGTGAAGTTGCAGAATATTGGCAGGAACTGGAACACGCTGTTGTATACCCAGATCCAGAGCATCCCAAACATGCTGAATGGGGGACATGTCCGGTGAGTATGCTGCCATGCAGGAACTGAGATGTTTTCAGCTTCCAGGAATTGTGTACAGATCCTTGCAATATGGGGCTGTGCATTATCATGCTGCAACATGAGGGGATGGTCGTGGATGAATGGCACAACAATGGGCCACAGGATCTCGTCACTGTATCTCTGTGCATTCAAATTCCATCAATAAAATGCACTAATGTGCAACTAATGTGTTAGTTGCCCATAATATACGCCTGCCCACACCATAACCCCACCGCCACCATGGGCCACTCGATCCACAACGTTGACGTCAGCAAACTGCTCACCCACACGATGCCACAACGCTGTCTTCCATCTGCCCTGAACAGTGAAAACCATGACTCATCCATGAACAGAACTCCTCTCCAACATGCAAAATGCCATTGAATGTGAACATTTGCCCACTCAAGTCGGTTACAATGACAAACTGCAGTCAGGTCCAGACCCCGATAAGGACGACAAGCATGAAGATGAGCTTCCCTGAGGCAATTTGTGCAGAAATTATTTGGTTATGCAAACCGATTGTTGCTGCAGCTGTCCGGGTGGCTGGTCTCAGACGATCATGGAGGTGAACATGCTTGATGTGGAGGTCCTGGGCTGGTGTGGTTACACGTGGTCTGCGGTTATGAGGCCGGTTGGATGTACTGCCAAATTCTCTGAAACTTCTTTGGAAATGGCTTAAGAGAAATGAACATTCATTGCACGGGCAACAGCTCTGGTAGACATTCCTGCAGTGCCAATTGCACGCTCCCTCAAACATTGCAACATCTGTGGCATTGTGCTGTGTGATCAAACTGCACATTTCAGATTGGCCTTTTATTGTGGGAAGTCCAAGGCACACCTGTGCAATATTCATGCTGTCTAATCAGCACCTTGATATGCCACACCTGTGAGGTGGTGGGATGGATTATCTCAGCAAAGGAGAAGTGCTCATTATCACAGATTTGTGAACAATATTTGAGAGTAATGGGTCTTTTGTGTATGTAGAAAATGTTTCAGATCTTTGAGTTCAGCTCATGCAAAATGGGAGCAAAATCAAAAGTGCTGCGTTTATATTTTTGTTCAGTGTGCATGCGTAGTCGTATACCTGACTGACACTCATCTTTTCCAAAGATCTTCCCTCTCACCGCAAACATGTTCAACTGGTGTTACAATGTCTCAGAGAGAACCGTTTAAATGCAACATTTTAAAAGTGTGTTTCTGAAAAGTCTTTAACTTTCTTGGGCTACATTATCTTGGATCATGGGCTTCAAATGGATCCTGAAAAAGTTTATGCTATACTTGATTAGCCCAGGCCCAATGGACTAAAAGCTATCCAGACATTCATCGTTTTTGCTAATTATTACCGACAGTTTATTCATAACTTTTCTCTGATCGCTGCTCTCCCCCAATGCTAAAAAATCCCAGACAAGCTTGATGGTCACTTTTCTTTGCACGCTTAAACTTTCAGCTTCATTTCGATGCTCTTTCCAGGTCCTCTGATGTTGAGGATGATCTACAACACATAATTGGTCCCTCCAGATGCATTTCGGAGGCACCTGTCAAACTGTCTGAAATACCCACAGGTAAGATTTTTGTTCCTGAAGCCCAACATACTAAAGTCCTTCAATGGGGACATGCCTCCAAGACTGCTGGTAATCCTGGAGATTCAGTAACTCAGAAATTGTTTGTCACTACCGGTGGTCCTCCATGAACAAAGATATTCAAGACTTTGTCTCCTCTTGCACCCTATGCGCCCAAAATAAGTCTTCTAAGTTAAAACCAGCCAGTCTCCTTCTGCCTGTACCTGAAGTTCTTGGCAACATATAGGAATTGACTTTATCACTTATCTTTCACTCTCTAAGGGTTACACGGTTATCTAAGCCACTTCTGTAAAATGGCTCATTTTGTATCTCTACCTGGCTTATCTTCCGCTCCTTGTCTGTCTGAACTGTTCCCGCTCCACATCTTCAGGACATGGATTTCCTCTCCACTATAGTTTGATAGGGGTGTGCAATTCACTTCTCATTTTTGGAGAGCATTATGCAAACTACTGTATATCACATTAGATTTTGTCTGCAGTTCATGGCATTTTATTCATGCTACATCACACAAAATGTATGATCCAGTAATATCTCTGAAGCACAATTGATTATAAGTGTTAGATTAGGTGACCGGATGTTTCGGCCTATCAAGGCCTTCCTTGGCGCTCTATTATCTGAGGCAAAATAACAAATATTATAAGTCACTGGATGTACAGTATATAGAAAATAATAAAGGATAAAAAGTGAACAGTACACAAGTGCATAATCCATTACATCAATAAAACAAATATGTATACAGGATGGGCAGGAGTATACCCAGTATCCAATGTACAATAGGACCGAATAAATTAAAGAGCATATATTAGAGGAAAAGTGGTAATCAAACATGGTGTAAACAGATCTGATATATACAAGAATCGAACAAATTATAGAGCATATATAGGAAGTAATGTAGTAGCACGACATGGTGTAGGTAGATACGGTGGGAGGCTAAATAGTTTGTAAAAAAATAACTGTATAAGTTATTAGCTATTATAGTCGTCACAATGCAGGCCCAAGGTCTGGTTGGAGAAATAAAATGTAAATCATAAAGCATAGTACATAGTTAATAAGGGGTGCCAGAGTAACATGCAGGTGGCTCATGTTTACCTTAGTGCAGCTTTATTGGTGCTTGGGCGCTGGTTCACAGGACATGTGTCCGTGTGCGCGCCTTATTTAAAATGTATGTGCTCACCGGAGTGCCGATCATGTGGTTCGGATGTCATGTGATGCAATTCAGGGTATATCTGGTTGAGATTCTGGACAAATTTGTGTATGGTAGATATCGGACCCTCAAAAAATGTCATCTATAAAACAAAGCCAAATGACTTAAAATTGCTGGAACAAGGGATGTGTATAGACATGATCTTATTCAAATGCCATCATGTAGGCATTTGCATATGGGGGGGGGGGGCACGTTAGACCCCATTGCTGTGCCCCTTCTCTGGCCATAGTATGTGTCCCCAAACAAAAACATTTTTGGTCAATATGATTTTTAACAGTTCGATGCAAAATTATTGTTGTTTGCCTTGTAGTCCAGATTGTGCATGTAACAGTCTAGCTGTTGCTTGTATCCCCTTGTCATGTTTGATAGATGTGTACAAGCTGTTGACATCTAATGTCAATAGTATGTCGTTTGGTGTGTTATCAAGTCTCCATAATTTAGAGAGAAAATCTGATGTGTCGAGAAGAAAGGATCTGCCTTTCTTAATTAGTGGAGTGAGAATTTGTTCCATATAGACTGCAAGCGGGAAAAAAATAGAATAGGTGGAGGCAACTATAGGGCATGTTGACTACTAGGTTGTTCTTCTTACCTGGGATCTCGTCTGAACTCGGTCCCCTTGTTCACTTTCTACCCCCTCTCCTGGGGCGCCTCTTCCTTGTCAGCCCCTTCTCCTTGGATATCCTAAAATATGGGATGGACGTCTATATCCAATGGATCTATTGCTGTCTAAAGAGGATCCCGGGCCTGAATAGTAGGAACGTTGGTTGTCCCAGGGGTTGTACTGTTGGTTTCCCTTCCACTTGTAGACAATGTAGAGGCAGTAATCCTCAGCGTCACATGTGAATTTCTGTCGCTTATTTTGTTCTGTGGTCTTATTGTATTCGTTTAGTTGTTTGTCGTTTTTTTCTTTCGCTTTTCTCCACTCTTCCTCCGGTGCTGATGTTGCTAGAGAGGTTTCTATGGATATGGATTCAATCTTCTTTCACAGATCCTCAATTGATTTCTGGAGTTGTTCTATGGTGAGTAGGATAAGGTCAAAGGAGAATTTATTTAAAATACTTTCAAATTGTGTGCAATATTCAGTGTTATCTGCAAATAACGTGGGTCTCAGTCGTGAGCGTAAGCCCCTTGGGATACGATTGCTTCTTTAGTATTCAGTAAGAGTACTGCAATGGAGTTCCCTTTAGATCAATCGTTTGCGATCTCTTTCGAAATCACGAATCTTCATTTCATGACTGGGCATATGCAGGAAAATATTAGGTACGATGTTTTCAGCTGTAGTCGTGTCATATGAAAAAACTGTTGACATGCTTTAACAGGGTCTTGGTGACACATAGTATCGTACAATGCTATAGAAGTAGAGCACTGCACATCGTATAGTATGTACGTGTAACTTGCATTATTCTTTCCCATGTGCATAAACTTACATTTGTGAGTGTTAAACCTCATCTGCTACTTCTCTGCCCAAGCATCCAACATAAACAGATCCATCAGTACCGCCCTCTTCCGTGTGTATTACTTTACACAGTTTAGTGTCATCTGCAAAAATGTATGTTTTACTGAGCAAACCTTCTACATAAGCAGTTTCTCCTCATAGAACAGGTGAATCCCCCGGTGGGCCCCTAGTTTGTCACTAGCTGCACAGGTGGCACATAACACAATAGACTTACTGCACTACATATACACTCACCTAAAGAATTATTAGGAACACCTAATGCAATGATCTAGTCAACCAAACACATGGCAGTTGCTTCAATGAATGTAGGGTTGCGGTCCTGGTCAAGACAATCTCCTGAACTCCAAACTGAATGTCAGAATGGGAAAGAAAGGTGATTTAAGCAATTTTGAGCGTGGCATGGTTGTTGGTGCCAGACGGGCCCATCTGAGTATTTCACAATCTGCTCAGTTAGTGGGATTTTCACGCACAACCATTTCTAGGGTTTACAAAGAATGGTGTGAAAAGGAAAAAACATCCAGTATGCGGCAGTCCTGTGGGCGAAAATGCCTTGTTGATGCTAGAGGTCAGAGGAGAATGGGCTGGCTGATTCAAGCTGATAGAAGAGCAACGTTGACTGAAATAACCACTCATCTCAACTACAAATAGGAAAAAGAGGCTACAATTTGCACTAGCTCACGAAAATTGGGACTGTTGAAGACTGGAAAAATGTTGCCTGGTCTGACGAGTCTCGATTTCTGTTCAGACATTCAAATGGTAGAGTCCGAATTTGGCGTAAATAGAATGAGAACATGTATCCATCATGCCTTGTTACCACTGTGCAGGCTGGTGGTGGTGGTGTAATGGTGTGGGGGATGTTTTCTGGGCACACTTTAGGCCCCTTAGTGCCAATTGGCCATCATTTTAATGCTATGGGCTACCTGAGCATTGTTTCTGACCATGTCCATCCCTTCATGACCACCATGTACCCATCCTCTGATGGCTACTTCCAGCAGGATAATGCACCATGTCACAAAGCTCGAATCATTTCAAATTGGTTTCTTGAACATGACAATGAGTTCACTGTACTAAAATGGCCCCCACAGTCACCAGATCTCAACCCAATAGAGCATCTTTGGGATGTGGTGGAACGGGAGCTTCGTGCCCTGGATGTGCATCCCTCAAATCTCCATCAACTGCAAGATGCTATCCTATCAATATGGGCCAACATTTCTAAAGAATGCTATCAGCACCTTGTTGAATCAATGCCACATAGAATTAAGGCAGTTCTGAAGGCAAAAGAGGGTCCAACACCGTATTAATATGGTGTTCCTAATAATTCTTTAGGTGAGTGTAGATAGACAGCGTACAGCATCGCAACCAGTTTGTTTGCTTACAAAAAAAACGAGTAGATTATTTTACAGACTTCTCGGTATATTATTTTAGATGCATCAGGTGGTTGGGATGACTTTTAGGTACAGACACCACCAGCCATAATCCTCTTTTCCCTGGGACCTCTTGTCTTGAAGTCACTGACAGGAAACCCTCTCAATCCATCATCTTGTAGCATTATCCTGCTGCTGTGTGGCCAGTTAATGTTTGCATGTAGCTTACAGTGGGCCTCCAGATTGAATTTTTACTGGTAGGCCTTAGGTATCCCAGTCCCACACTGGATCAGACCCACAATCAGACTTCAGATCAGACCCCAATGTGAATAACCCCCAATCAGACCTCAGCCAATATCCCCAATATAAATTATATTCAGACCTCAAATGAGACCCCCATGCCTCAGATCAGCCATCAGCCTCCAACCGTCAGCCACATATCAGCCATCAGATTCAGATGTGGCCCCAGCCATCAGATTCAGATGTGGCCCCAGCTATCAGCCTCGGATGTGGCCCCAGCTATCAGCCTCGGATGTGGCCCTAGCCATCAGCCTCGGATGTGGCCACAGCCATCAGCCTCAGATGTGGCCCCAGCCATCAGCCTCAGAGCAAATAAAAAAAAAAATCCACTTACCTATCCTGCTCCAGACGCGCCGCTCCTCACCACCAGCAATCTCTTCTTCCAGCCGCGGCTGTGCTGTGACCTGACATGCACAGCATAAGGTCACAGAGCTCCCTCACACTGTGCGCAGCAAGAGCACAGCCAAGGACCAGGAAATGGTGAGTACAGAGCATTCACTGCTTCCCGGTGTTCCTGTAAGTTCGTCTTATGGGGTGAGAAATATGGTAAATTATTTTGACATCACCGATCCCTCATGAAGACATGCTGATATGGTGTTACATGCTTATTTTCATTAAGGTGCTCCAAGATAACATCTCTTAGAAAACCTTCAAAACAGTTTACTCTCAACATTATGTTACTGGTTTCCAGGCTCAGTTTTTTTACCTTTTTTTTTTATTATTGGCATCACATTTGCACTCCCTGAAGAATCACTCTTTTGAATGACAACACAAAGGTTATCATTTTATAGTCACCATTTCCTAAGTGTCCCCCCAAAATACACATCTGTTCTGTCAGGTCTTTTGGGTATAGTACTAAGTTCTTTATGGCCATCCCTCTAGTCAGGTCCTGAGCCAGTTGGGAAAGGTAGTTGTCTTTGGTTATTGCCAAGAACCTGTTTCCTTTATGAGATGTACAGGTTTCAGTTTCCCAGTCTATATCAGGATAGTTGAAGTCCCCCATAATAGCTACCTCCTTATGGTTTGCCACCTCATTTATCTTGTTTAGTAGTGGATTTTCTGTGGACTCTGGTATATTATAACAAACTCCTATCAGTATTTTATTATGGTTTTTGTCTCATATATTTCTAATCACAGTGACTCAACATGTTCATTTCCCTCACTTATATGTTCCCGGAGTGTGGGCTTTAGACAGGACTTTACATAAAGTAAAACCCCTCCCCCTCTCTGGTTTTGACAATCCAGTCATAGCTATCATCCAGCCATGTCTCATTTATTCCCACTATGTCATAGTTCTCCTCAGGCTTCTGGCATTAGTATACATACAATTGAGAGGTTTTTGTATATGTTTTACCCTACACTTTTCATTATGAACCTTTCTAGTCCCTCCTTCCACTCCTCCCCCAGTTTCAATACATCACCCCAGGTCTCTATCTGCATTATCTCTCCCTCCTGTAATGTAATTACCCTCCCCCCAGTCCCTAGTTTATACACTCCTCAAACCTTCTAGCCATCTTCTCTATAAAAACAGCCGCGCCTCCCCATTGAGGTGCAGCCTATCCCTACAATAGAGCCTGTAGCCAACAGAGAATTTAGCCTAGTTCTCCAGGAACCAAAACCCCACTTTCCTACACTAGTTCTTGAGCCACTTATTAACTCCCTAATCTCCCACTGCCTTTCTGTGTAGCTGTTTTTTTCGGAAAACACTACCTTTAAGGTCCTTGCCATAAGCTTGTGACCTGAATACCTAAAATCATGTTTAAGGACGCTCCACCTAATTCTAACTTTGTCATTGGTTCCAATGTGGACCATGACTGCTGGATCTTCGCCAGCCCTTCCCAGTAATCGGTCAACCTGAACTGCAATATTTCGAACTCAAGCCCCAGGCAGACAACATACCACTCGACGATCCCTATCTTTGTGACAGATCGCCCTATCTGTACTCCTAATAATTGAATCTCCCACTACCAGCACTTGTCTGGCCTGCCCTCCTCTCCTAGTCCCCTGCTTACTGGAGCTGACATTCCTCTGACTGGCAGAGGAAGTATCTTACTGTAGCAATGCTATCCCTGAACTGATATCCCCCTCACCTGCCAACCTTGCAAACTGTTTGGGGTGTGTCAGATTATCCAGCTACCTACCTCACTTTACTGAGCCTTCACGTTACCACCCTCCCACTGTATCTACCTCATAGAGTACCTGCTCAGTGAGCAGCAAACTCTTTTCCAAATTGCCAATGCTTCTCAGTGTCGAAACTCGCTCATTTAGATACACAATGTTCTATTCCAAACAGGCAATTTGCTCACATTTTTAACAAAGATATGCACCCTCAAACAGCTGTTCCAGGACTGCATTTTAACAAGATGTGCATCGGACTGCGTTGTCAATAATGGAACACATAGTAATGGGGATTACACAAGAAAATAAAAAATACAGTAATACAATGCAATGATAAACAACTCACTTCTGTAGCCCCCTCCTAAAGTCCCTGAATCTCAAGTCACTTAATCTAAAGTCAAACACTAACTCAAACACACAAATGCTCCCAAACTGGTGTTTGCTTGTATAGGTGCTGCTCCCAAACAACTTCAAACCCGACTGCAGTTTTTTTTTTCTTTGGGTTCAAATATGCAGTGCCGTGTGTCAACAAGCAGGGTTTCCAAATCATTCAGATGAATCGGGGAAGCTGCTGAGAATTCCCCCAGTGCAGATCATATGTGTCTAGGCCCCTCAACTCTGCCAAGATTAAAAATGAGTGAACCACTCAAGATTTAGTTCGGTTCAGGTCGGTCATATTTTTTAAAAAGTTCTGTTCCAACACAAATCAGTTTGTGCCAAACCGAGGTTGCTTCAATTGCCCTAAAAATTGGTTTAAAACACCGTCTAGTTTCCTAAAACTCTGAAGTTCTAGGAAAACTTTATCTTTTTGTTTCTTTTTTTATAATTTTTTTTTTAAACTGCCCCACCTCCCCAAGATCTCGCTTTCAATGACAGTAATAGTAAATCATGTCTGAGTGGCACTGACATACATAACAATGGGTAAATGCACATTTCATGGCTATACAGCTTGTTTAACCCGTAGGATACCAGCGCAGTACATGTACGTTGCTGGCATCAGAGTCACAAATCCCAGCTTCCTTAGGCATCGTGGCTGCCTTCCATGAGAGCCTGTGAGATCCAGTCCCCTGCCCGTGGTCCTGCTGTAACAGCCCGGACCGGCAGGAGTGTCGATCTGGTCTGTTTAACACTTTACATGCCGCGGGCAATGGTGCCCGCCTCATGTAAAGTGCTGACAGAGGGAGTGTCTGTCTCCCATCAGAACCCCGCAAATGCGATTGCTGGGTGCCAGATCAGCCTTCAGTAATTTACAGCAGGCTGTGCCTCTCTGGCGCAGCCTGCTCGTCAATGTTAGAATATCATTGCCATTAAAATGCAATGCACTATAGGAATAGTGCATTGCATTTTAAAAGCAATCAAAATACTGTCTGTTATACTCCCCTGGTAGGACTATTATGTTGTTAATAAAGAAAAGTAAAAAAAAAATGTATTTATTCAATAAAAAAAATCCCATTAAAAATACGCTTTTTTTTCCATTGAAAATATGCTTTTCAATGCAAAAAAAAACCTTCCCCATATGTTTGGTATTGCCGCATCCGTAACGACCCGGACTACATAAATATCATGTAAATGATCTCCTACGGTAAACGTTGTAAAAAAATAAATAAAATTGCAAATTTATTCTTAGTTGCCACCGAAAAAACGTAATAACAAGCGATCAAAAAGCGCCATTTACTCCAAAATGATACCAATGAAAAATACAAGTCGTCCCGCAAAAATCAAGTCCTCACACAACTCCTGGGTGTATTAGATCATAGATTAAATAACAGCATGCAATGCCAGTCAGCTGCCTCTAAGGCCAACCAGGGGTGCACACCAATGAGGCCAGGTGAGGCGATTGCCTCAGGCAGCACCGGGTAGGGGCAAGAGGGGGGTAGCAGAAGGGCCTTAGGCAATAAGTGGTTTCATTGTGGCAAAGGGGTTAGGTTAAGAAATTGGCACCGGGGGGCACCGTTTCAGTTTTCGCCTCAAGCAGCAGAAAGGTTAGGTGCACCCCTTAGGCCAACAGTATTTTGTCTTGTATAAAAAGAGATATGGACTCGGGGGACAGGGATGAAATATTGCCACTATACAAAGCATTAATACGGCCTCACCTTGAATACTTGGTTCAGTTCTGGGCACCAGTCCATAAAATGGATGCCCTAGTGTTAGATAAAATGCAAAGGAAAGCATCTAAACTTTTAAAGGGAAGTTCTTAGCTACCTGTATGAGCAAAGATTAAACCAACTGAATTTGTTTAGCCTTGAAAAAAGACGTCTAAGGGGGGAAATATATAAATGGACCATACAAAAAATATCAAGGGAAGCTATTCTGTATTAAACCCCCTAAAAAAAACAAGGGGTCGCTCCCTACATATGGAGAAAAAAGATTCAGTCATAAGAGGCGACAAGCATTCTTTACAGTAAAAACTGGCAATCTCTGGAATAGCCTTCCACAGGAGCTGGTTACAGCAAATACAGTAAATTGCTTCAAAAAAGGTTTAGAGGACTTTTTAATTCAAAGTAACTTTGAGGCTTATGACAATGTATAGAAATCTTGTTCTATGCACCCTTTCCCTTTGGCCTTCCTTTTTAAAAGAAACATGGACATTGATCCAGGGATCTGTTCAGTCGATCAATATAGCAGGATTACAGGTTGGACTTAATGGACTTTTGTCTTTTTCCAACCTTAACAACTATGTGACTATGTAGCAGCTATATGGTACATGTTGGTAGGCAGCAGCATGATGGAAGTAGTAACAGCTTTATGGAAGATGATCGTCATCAGGCCACAGCAGTGGCATGATGGAGGCGGTGACATGTGGAAGGCAGTAGCAACCATACAGAACATGATGGTTGGCAGGTCGAAGCAGTAGCAGGGTGGTGATGGTGGAATGATGGAGGCAGCAGCAGCCATACAGAACATGATGGTTCGCAGGTCGTAACAGTAGCATGATGATGGAGGCAGGCAAGCAGAAACAGTGGCAAGATGAGGCACTGCAAGCATTGCCAGATCTATTCATTGGCCTCAGCCAGAGGAGTGTGCAAATCCTCCCCAATCCATGCTTGGTTCATTTTCATGAAAGGGATATTTTGGACACTGGCGGAAGACAACTTGGTCCATGTGGGTGTCACTGCCGCCCTTCCCTGTAGAGCTGCAAACCCTCTCTGAGATGACACTGGAGGCTGAGCAAGAAAGAAGAAAGAGAGCAAGCTGTGCCAGTTCAGGCCACTGATCCATTCTGCCTACCTAGAAATCCATGGGGTCAGGAAACAGGGTGGCACGTGAAAAAAACTGCTCCATCATGTTGAGGAGACTGAAATGGCTTCTGATGCTCATGGCGGAGGGAGGGAAGGGGGGTGGAGAGAGGCCTCCCTTTCAGACACATTGGTGGCTGGCTGTGTACACATTGTTTCCTGGTAATAACATATTTTGCCTTCCCTTTCTGGGAGAGGAAAACATTCCCCCATTTTACCTTGATAGTGATGGCCTAAAAGCATGGCTATCCAGTAATCATCAGACTAATTGATGTCAATGATGTCAGCTGCATAAGCAAACAAGCATACAGGTTGCCATTCAGACCAGCATGCCCAAGAAGCCAGTTTCTGGCACAGCTCCCCATTGAGACAAATTGATTTCCTGGCCGGTGCCATTGTCATCATCGTCCACCTCCTCCTCTTGCAATCAGTGTCTATTCTAAGATAAATATGAGATCGATGAAATTGTTTATGCCATAATTGTCCCTGCTTAAAAACTTTGCGGCCACTTTGAAGGGCTTCAGCACCTGACACGTCTCGGGTGAGCTGCCACTGCCTGACCTCTAAGCAACAGATGCTCCCTGTGGCTGAGGCTGTCTGGTGCATGCTGGTTCACAGCTTTCCACTGCTCATACAGACACTTAGGCATGTGCAATGTTGAATTGCAGCAAACTGGTACATCATGGATTAAGTGGTGTAGTGTCAGGTCATTCTGTCGATGCAAGTTCAGATTCATGATGTGTGCCATGCAGGATGCATGTGTTATTTCACCCAGGTTCAAAGCGGCCAAGCTGTGCCCATTGTTGCTGACCACCTTGCCCAGATGGAGTCGGCGGGGTGACATGCTACTCTCGGTCAGGCCAATCAGCTCCAAGACAGTGTTGCAACTTTTGACTTGAAACATGTCTGAGTGTATTGACCTAAAAAGTCTAAATGTTGGCCAAGTCTATCCTCTGGTTTATCCTTGTCTCAGAAGACCTTTATGAAATGGTTCTTAGTCTTAAAAGGTTATGCTCATCTTTCTTTAAACGTCTGGCAGAGTTCTCACATAAATACAGTACTACCACGAGAAGAAGGCAGATCCTAGACTTGTTAAAATTGATCTGTAAAGATTCCTCCCTGACAGTTTTTTTTTTGTGCAATTCTATTGCCAAACTTTACTCCAAAGGATTGTTCTTTGCTAAACTATAATCAGATCATCTCCCTCCAGTGTTTGTCCTGAATATTATCTCCATTCCCTAGAACAAAGAGCTTAAAGGAAACGTGTCTCCAAATTTGTTTTTCTGCCAGTTAAAACGAGATAGCAATACATATCCTTTTTTTGCATTTTTTTTTATATTTAAATTGCAGATTTATTCTATTTCTATTGTGAATGGAGGGTCCTGTTTTATGTATACATAGAGGTGGTACCATATGCAGGATTAGAATAACAGATAGGCAGGTAACTGCGGTATCTATACACACCAAGAAGTGGCGCCTATTTTGTTTTGGTTTAAATATAGATATTGAAGTAGAAAATTAAAAATAACATCAAAAATTCATAAAAAATATGTTAAACTTAAAAACGCGATTTAAACAATACATACTTTTCTGATGACACATTCCCTTCAGATAATTTGATTGCTATCAGACTGTATTACTTTATTTATTTATTGATCCACCTAAATTTATTAGTGCAGCGTAGTGTCTACTAGTGTTGAGTGAGCATGTTCGCCCGAACTCCTGTTCGGCTCGAGAATCGCTATGCTTGGCACATCTGAGTGCTCGGCAGTATGGCCGAATACTGCGGGTGCTCAAGTACAATTTAATACAATGAAAGTGGGAGACCCGAGCATCAAACCAGGCACCCCCGCTCTGAAGAAGAGAGGGTGTCTGGTTCACAAAAAAAAGTTAGAAATTGATGGAAAAAGCATTAATAGGATGGCTGGATGAATCTTGGACTCCTATTATCTATAACATACAATAGATAACCACACAAAGGCTATATGCCAAAAGCCAGGTATCTGCAAGCCATCAATCTATCCATGAGACAGATGACAGGCTTAGTCACCATACCTTACAATGTGCACTATGAGACATTCCAAACCAGCTCTAATCGGACTGAGAGCCAGTAAGCCTCAACATCACTTCAGATCTGTTGGATTGCCTGGGTGGACCTGCGCACCTAGATCAATATCATTAGGGAGACAAAAAGTTTTCTGATTGTCCTAACATAATATTCAATAACCTTTCTATACAGTTTTGTCATGTAAAAAACTAATTTGCATAAACATGGGCATATGGGAAAAACATGCAAATAAGCAGAATCTGCCTTGTATTTCAGCTGATAAAAGACTATTGCTCTTGTCATAAGACTATGAAACCAATAGATGGCGCTGTTCATGTCATGAACAGCGCCATCTATTGGTTTCATAGTCTTATGACAGAAATAATAGTATTGTCATAAGATTATGAAACCAATAGATGGTGCTGTTCATGACATGAACAGTGCCATCTATTGGTTTCATAGTCTTATGCTAAGATTATTAGTGTAACCTTTTGCATGGAAAATTTGTGATAAAAATTTGCGATAAGAATATTTGTGATCTACACTACTCATGAACAGCGGCATCTATTAGTTTTATAGTCTTATGACAATACTATTACTCTTGTCATAATACTATGAAACCAATAGATGGCGCTGTTCACGAGTAGTGTAGATTGCGAATATTCTAATCGCAAATTTTTATCGCAAATTTTCCATGCAAAAGGCTACACTAATAATCTTGTCATAAGAGTATGAAACCAATAGATGGCGCTGATCATGTCATGAACAGCACCATCTATTGGTTTCATATTCTTATGACAAGAGTAATAGTCTTTCTTCAGCTGAAAAACAAGGCAGATTCTGCTCATTTGCATGTCTTTCCCATATGCCCATGTTTATGCAAATGAGTTTTCACATGTCAAAACTGTATAGAAAGGTTATTAAATATTATGTTAGGACAATCAGAAAACTTTGTCTCCCTAATGATATTGATCTAGGTGTGCAGGTCCACCCAAGCCATCCAACAGATCTGAAGTAACTTTAAGGCTTAAAGGGATTCTGTCACCTCCCCTAACCCAAAAAACGATTTTAAAGCAGCCATGAAGCACAGCTTACCTTGATTAGGCTGTGCTCTTTTATCTTGTAATCTGTCCAGCAGTTTCTGCAAAAAACGACTTATTGATATGCAAATGTATCCTGAAGGTGCCCAGAGGGGCGTTTTGTTCCTCTTAGAGAGCCCAGTACCGCCCCTCTTACAGTGCCCAGCCCGCCTTCCTTGCACTGTCTAACCGACCCCAGCCTGCCACAGCCTCTCCTCCCCCCTCCCTCACGCCGAAAGAACTCTCGCACAGGCGCAGTACCCACTGAGGGCTGCGCCTGTGCGATCAGCAGGAGACTGAGGGCAGGAGCTTCATCCTCGTCACTGGGCATGCGCTGAGCCCAGTGACGTCCGATGCTCGCTCTTCCCTGCTGACTGAGGGAAGAGCGAGCATCGGACGTCACTGGGCTCAGCGCATGCCCAGTGACGAGGATGAAGCTCCTGCCCTCAGTCTCCTGCTGATCGCACAGGCGCAGCCCTCAGTGGGTACTGCGCCTGTGCGAGAGTTCGTTCGGCGTGAGGGAGGGGGGAGGAGAGGTTGTGGCAGGCTGGGGGCGGTTAGACAGTGCAAGGAAGGCGGGCTGGGCACTGTAAGAGGGGCGGTACTGGGCTCTCTAAGAGGAACAAAACGCCCCTCTGGGCACCTTCAGGGGAGGTGACAGAATCCCTTTAATGACTCTCAGTCAGATGAGAGCTGGTTTGGAATGTCTCATAGTGCACAAGGCTGCCATTGTAAGGTATGCTGACTAAGCCTGTTATCTGTCTCATGGATAGATTGATGGCTTGTATATACCTGGCTTTTTGCATATACAGTCATGTGAAAAAATTAGGACACCCTTTGAAAGCATGTGGTTTTTTGTAACATTTTTAATAAAAGGTTATTTCATCTCCGTTTCAACAATACAGAGAGATTAAAGTAATCCGACTAAACAAAGAAAACTGAAGAAAAGTCTTTTCAAGATCTTCTGTAAATGTCATTCTACAAAAATGCCTATTCTAACTGAGGAAAAAGATAGGACACCCTTGCCCCTAATAGCGAGTGTTACCTCCTTTGGCTGAAATAACTGCAGTGAGACGGTTCTTGTAGCCATCTACCAGTCTTCGACATCGGTCTGAGGAAATTTTACCCCACTCCACAATGCAGAACTTTTTCAGCTGTGAGATGTTTGAGGGGTTTCTTGCACGTACAGCCCTTTTCAAGTCACCCCACAGCATCTCAATGGGATTCAAATCTGGACTTTGACTTGGCCATTCCAGGACTCTCCATTTCTTCTTTTTCAGCCAATCTTTGGTTGATTTACTAGTATGTTTTGGGTCATTGTCATGTTGCATGGTCCAGTTCCGCTTCAGCTTTAATTTTCTAACTGATGGTCTCACATGTTCTTCAAGCACCTTCTGATACACAGTAGAATTCATCGTGGATTCTATGATGGTGAGCTGACCAGGTCCTGCTGCAGCAAAGCAGCCCCAAACCATGACACTTCCACCTCCATGCTTCACAGTTGGTATGAGGTTCTTTTCTTGGAATGCTGTGTTTGGTTTACGCCAAACATGTCCTCTGCTGTTGTGTCCAAATAATTCAATTTTGGACTCATCTGTCCAAAGAACATTATTCCAGAAGTCCTGGTCTTTGTCAACTTTATCTCTGGCAAATGTCAGTCTGGCCTCGATGTTTCTCTTGGAAAGCAAAGGTTTCCTCCTTGCACACCTCCCATGCAAGTTAAACTTGTACAGTCTCTTTCTGATTGTAGAGGCATGTACTTCTACATCAACAGTAGCCAGAGCCTGCTGTAGTTCTCGAGATGACACTTTAGGGTTTTTGGAGACCTCTTTTAGCATCTTGCGGTCTGCTCTTGGGGTGAACTTGCTGGGGCGACCAGTCCTGGGCATGTTGGCAGTTGTTTTGAAAGCCCTCCACTTGTAGACTATCTTCCGGACAGTGGAATGGCTGATTTCAAAATCTTTTGAGATCTTTTTAAATCCCTTCCCAGACTCATAGGCTGCTACAATCTTTTTTCTGAAGTCCTCTGACAGCTCTTTTGCTCTCACCATGGTGCTCACTCTCACTTCAACAGTCAGGAGCACACCAAACTAAATGTCTGAGGTTTAAATAGGGCAAGCCTCATTCAACATGCAGAGTAACGATCTACTAATTATGTGCACCTGGTGTGATATACCTGTGTGAGATCTGAGCCAATTTAAGAGGGAATACATGTGAGGGTGTCCTATCTTTTTCCTCAGTTAGAATAGGCATTTTTGTAGAATGACATTTACAGAAGATCTTGAAAAGACTTTTCTTCAGTTTTCTTTGTTTAGTTGGATTACTTTAATCTCTCTGTATTGTTGAAACGGAGATGAAATAACCTTTTATTAAAAATGTTACAAAAAACCACATGCTTTCAAAGGGTGTCCTAATTTTTTCACATGACTGTAGCTTTTGTGTGGTTGTTTATTCTATGTCATAAATAACAGGAGTCCAAGATGCATCCAGCTATCCTCTTAATGCTGTTTCCAAACCATTTTGATGGGGTTTCTATCAATTTCTAACCTTTTTTTGTGAACTAAACACCCTCTTCTGTTCCGAGCAGGGGGTGCCTGGGGTTCTCCCGTTGACTTTCATTGTGCTTGGTAGAAAACACAAGCATACTTATACTGATGTGTTTGGCCAGAGCACACAAGCACTTTGGTGCTCGATCAACACTAGTGTATACCTTTTGGGTTGATTAAAGTCTGATCCTACTGAATCACATTTGGCATGTAGCTTGGAGCTCTCACTGTATTGTGAATTTCTATTTCTCAGGCGGCTCTCAAGCAGTCAATTTTGAGTATCATCACAGAATAGGACCCTTCCTATGACGATACTTGTTAATTCTCCATTATTGTGTTGCTGGTTAGAATGTAAGGGAAGTGTTGCTTTCTAATGTTCATCTGTTTTCCTTTCCAGTCCTAACTGGAGCACAAGCTACCTACCCTAAATATGTTAAATCTTCACCAGGAGGCAGGGCTGAATCATTTGTGCACTGCTTTGTTGCGCCACCTGTGCTCTGCACACTCCTCTATAGCTTGGTGGTTAAGTGATTGGTTTTTTGCCTATAGAGATTCCAGGTTTCAATCTTGAGAGAGACTTCAATTTGTTTTTCTTCCACATTTATCCCATCAGAAAATTCTATGTCCTTATCATATTGAGAATATAGCTTTTTTTTAGAAAGCTAATAAATATCATGGTTTCTTTATAATTATATTTTGTGTCTGTGAATAAACCAGTATTAGGTTTTAGCAAAATAAACCCTCTATTCTCCATATAGTAAGGCTATATGATTATATATTATTGATGATCCACATATATTATGTTGATCCACAAAAACATATCAATGGGACCAATATCATAAAGTATATAGAAATCTTTATTAATCAAAATACGTAATACTGATGAGACTTTAGAAAGAAGGATGACACAATGGCAATTTGATACAGAAAAATACAAGGGGAACATTACCAATGTCCATCAGAATTATTATTGTAACATCAAAGTGGCTCTAAGAATACACTGTCCTATGAGGGAATATCTATCAATGCAGCCTACTATGATATTAGCGGGCAGTGAAACAGACCAACAATATAAAAGGCTGCCAAGATTATATATAAATAATGGCGCTTTTTGAAAGGCTGCAGAGCAGCCAATCAACAAGCGTTTAACTTGTGTGCCCCTAGAAGCCATCACAGACATGCCTACTAATTGCATGGCTGTGATTGGCCAGTGCAGCATGTGACCCAGCCTCCATATAAGCTGGAGTTACGTAGCGCCGCACGTCACTCTGCTCTTACTAGTGTGGGGATAGGATGCTGCTGCTGTGAGGGAGAGAATAGGAAAGAATCTGATATCAGAACTTGTTGTTAACTCTGCGATCTACAGCGATTATTATTATTTTTTTGTGGGTGCAATGCAACATTTTTGTACCCTGCTCTGAGCCCAGTGACACAGAAAAATAAGTTTTATCCGTTAGGTGGGCGTCGGCGGCCATTTTGTGCAAGTTTAGTGCACAAGCAATGCATATCTGCCAGGGACAATAATTTAATCCTGTTCTTTTGGTTCAGTGGACAACATACAGTCAGGTCCAGAAATATTGGGACTTTTGGTCCCTTAACAAGTGGGAGGCACATATGCAAACTGTTGTAATTCCTACACCATTCACCTGATTTGGATGTAAATACCCTCAAATTAAAGCTGACAGTCTGCAATTAAAGCACATTTTGTTAGTTTCATTTCAAATCCATTGTGGTGGTGTATAGAGGCAAAAATGTTAGACTTGTGCTGATGTCCCAATATTTATGGACCTGACTGTACACCCATTTTTTAAGTGCACCTGCACTGCATATGTGCCAGGGGAAAAAAAATATATATATGTAATCCGTCTGTAAATTCAGGGACCACCATTCAAGTACAATCCAAGTAAATCCATCTGTTAGATTCTGAGGGGGACAAATTATATATTTTTTTAGTTGCTAAAAAGTACATTTGTGCCCTGCACCGCATTTGTGATAGTGAACGAAAATCAGTTAAATCCATCTGTTTAACCACTTCAACCCCGCTAGCTGAAACCTCCTTAATGACCAGGCCACTTTTTACACTTCTGCACTACACTACTTTCACCGTTTATTGCTCGGTCATGCAACTTACCACCCAAATTAATTTTACCTCCTTTTCTTCTCACTAATAGAGCTTTCATTTGGTGGTATTTCATTGCTGCTGACATTTTTACTTTTTTTGTTATTAATCAAAATATAAAGATTTTTTTGCAAAAAAATGAAATTTTTTACTTTCAGTTGTAAAATTTTGCAAAAAAAACGACATCCATATATAAATTTTTCGCTAAATTTATTGTTATACATGTCTTTGATAAAAAAAAAAATGTTTGGGTAAAAAAAAAAATGGTTTGGGTAAAAGTTATAGCGTTTACAAACTATGGTACAAAAATGTGAATTTCCACTTTTTGAAACAGCTCTGACTTTCTGAGCACCTGTCATGTTTCCTGAGGTTCTGCAATGCCCAGACAGTATAAACACCCCACAAATGACCCCATTTTGGAAAGTAAACACCCTAAGGCATTCACTAATGGGCATAGTGAGTTCATAGAACTTTTTATTTTTTGTCACAAGTTAGCGGAAAATGATGATTTTTTCTTTTTTTTTTTCTTACAAAGTCTCATATTCCACTAACTTGTGACAAAAAAAAAAAAATTCTAGGAACTCGCCATGCTCCTCACGGAATACCCTGGGGTGTCTTCTTTCCAAAATGGGGTCACTTGTGGGGTAGTTATACTGCCCTGGCATGTTAGGGGCCCATATGAGTGAGAAGTAGTTTGCAATCAAAATCTGTAAAAAATGACCGGTGAAATCCGAAAGGTGCTCTTTGGAATGTGTGCCCCTTTGCCCACCTAGGCTGCAAAAAAGTGTCACACATGTGGTATCGCCGTACTCAGGAGAAGTTGGGGAATCTGTTTTGGGGTGTCATTTTACATATACCCATGCTGGGTGAGAGAAATATCTTGGTCAAATGCCAACTTTGTATAAAAAAATTGGCAAGATATTTCTCTCACCCAGCATGGGTATATGTAAAATGACACCCCAAAACACATTCCCTAATTTCTCCTGAGTACGGCGATACCAGATGTGTGCCACTTTTTTGCTGCCTAGGTGGGCAAAGGGGCACACATTCCAAAGAGCCCCTTTCGTATTTCACAGGCCATTTTTTACACATTTTGATTGCAAACTACTTCTCACGCATATGGGCCCCTAAAATGCCAGGACAGTATAACTACCCCACAAGTAACCCCATTTTGGAAAGAAGACACCCCAAGGTATTCCGTGAGGGGCATAGTGAGTTCCTAGAATTTTTTATTTTTTGTCATAAGTTAGCAGAAAATGATGATTTTTTTTTTTTTTTACTTACAAAGTCTCATATTCCACTAACTTGCGACAAAAAATAAAAAATTATAAGAACTCGCCATGCCCCTCACGGAATACCTTGGGGTGTCTTCTTTCCAAAATGGGGTCACTTGTGGGGTATTCAATGAGGGGACTGGCGAGTTCATAGAAAAAAAAATTTGGGCATAAGTTAGCGGAAATTGATTTTTTTTTAAGTTTTTTCTCACAAAGTCTCAATTTCTGCTAACTTGGGACAAAAATGTAAAACTTTCATGGACTCAATATGCCCCTCAGCGAATACCTTGGGGTGTCTTCTTTCCAAAATGGGGTAATTTGTGGGGTGTTTGTACTGCCCTGGCATTTGAGGGTCTCCGCAATCATTACATGTATGGCCAGCATTAGGAGTTTCTGCTATTCTCCTTATATTGAGCATACAGGTAATGAGATTTTTTTTTCCTTTCAGCCTCTGGGCTGAAAGAAAAAAATGAACGGCACAGATTTCTTCATTCGCATCGATCAATGTGGATGAAAAAATCTCTGCCCAAAAAAAAAAAAGGAGGGGAAAGGCGTCTGTCAGGACATAGGAGCTCCGCCCAACATCCATACCCACTTAGCTCGTATGCCCTGGCAAACCAGATTTCTCCATTCACATCAATCGATCAATCGGGATTTTTAATTTTTTTTAAATATACAAAGTGTTTGCCAAAGCATATGAACACCGCCACCTCCTCAGCTCATATGCCTCGGCAAACGTATCTTTTACTGCAGAGGAGAAATCTCTTGCAGCGCCGCATACACCGACTTGTGTGTAATCCGACAGCAGCGCAATTCTTCTGTCAGAATGCACATCAGTGCTGCAGCTAGTCGATCGGTTGGTCCACCTGGAAGGTAAAAAAAACAAAACAAAAAAGAAAAAACCAGGCCGCAACGCAATAAATTTGATTAACTTTATAATAACTTTAGAACAGAACATATAAACTTTTTTTAACTTTTGAAACTAAACTTTAACTTTTTTGCTTACTGGTGTTTTTTTTTTTACCTTTTATAGGACAAACCTCTCCTTCCTTATGGGACAATGTGCAAAGTGCAAATCGCCCAAAGATGTGGCGAAGTACATTATGCACTTTATCCCAGGTGAAAGGAGAGGTTTGCAGCAGCTCTGTGTGTAAATGGGCCCTAATAGCCCTGTGTGCCTGTCCTGGTGAGATGTGATCCCTATGCTAGGTGTACCTGTGTGTGGTACTTCCGGAAACACTCTCCAAAGCATAGGGCAGGGTGGTCAGGGCAGTCAGGACAGAAATAGCGGGTGTCACGCCTTATTCCACTCCTGCTACAGACACGACATCTTTTTCGGGGTGACGGTTGGGTTGAGGTACCAGAAACGACATTGGGGAAATGTCGCTCGTGTAGGCGGCTAACTACACTGGTGGATGGGGCCACGGAACCTCCTGGATACAGGAGGTTCTCGATGATCTCTTCCTGAAATTTGAGGAAGGATCCAGTTCTCCCAGCCTTACTGTAGAGAACAAATTATTATACAGAGCCAATTGAATCAAATATACAGACACCTTCTTATACCAGCGTCTGGTGCGTCTGGAAACTAAATACGGAGACAACATCTGGTCATTGAAGTCCACTCCTCCCATGAGCGCATTATAGTCGTGGACACAGAGGGGCTTTTCAATGACACGGGTTGCTCACTCAATTTGTATTGTCGTGTCTGCGTGAATGGAGGAGAGCATGTAAACGTCACGCTTGTCTCTCCATTTCACCGCGAGCAGTTCTTGGTTACACAAGGCAGCCCTCTCCCCCCTTGCAAGACGGGTGGTAACGAGCCGTTGGGGGAAGCCCGCGCGACTAGTTCGCGCGGTGCCACAGCAGCCAATCTGTTCTAGAAACAAATGCCTGAAGAGGGCCACACTTGTGTAGAAATTGTCCACATAAAGATGGTACCCCTTGCCGAATAAGGGTCTTCCCACTGCTCCCCAGGTAGTCAGGGCAACCGATCGTCTCCAGGGTCTGATCTTTTCCCTCATAGATCCGAAATTTGTGGGTACAGGGTATAGCCTGTGGCCCTTTCACAGAGCTTATACAATTTGACCCCATACCGGGCGCGCTTGCTTGGGATGTATTGTTTGAAGCCAAGGCACCTGGTAAAATGTATAAGGGACTCGTCTACGCAGAGGTTTTGCTCAGGGGTATACAAATCTGCAAATTTCTGGTTGAAGTGGTCTATGAGGGGCCGAATTTTGTGGAGCCGGTCAAAAGCTGGGTGGCCTCTGGGACGGGAGGTGGTGTTGTCGCTAAAGTGCAGGAAACGCAGGATGGCCTCAAATCATGCCCTGGACATAGCAGCAGAGAACATGGGCATGTGATGAATTGGGTTCGTGGACCAATATGACCGGAATTCATGCTTTTTGGTTAGACCCATGTTGAGGAGAAGGCCCAGAAAAATTTTAATTTCGGAAACTTGGACTGGTTTCCACCGGAAAGGCTGGGCATAATAGCTTCCCGGGTTGGCGGATATAAATTGAGTGGCATACCGATTTGTTTCTGCCACAACTAAGTCCAAGAGCTCCGCAGTCAAGAACAGCTCAAAGAATCCCAGGGCCGAACCGATCTGAGCTGTCTCAACCCGAACTCCAGACTGGGCGGTGAAAGGGGGAACTACAGGTGCGGCTGAAGTTGGGGACTGCCAATCAGGGTTTGCCAGCACCTCTGGGATTCTAGGGGCTCTACGGTCCCGTCTGTGCGGTGGCTGCGACGGGGTAACTAATGCACGTGCCACCGTACCAGCTTCAACTACCCTTCTGGTGCTCGCCACTTCACCATGTTCTACGGCAGTGCTGGTACTAGGTCCAGGGTGGGCTGCGCTGCTGGTGTATGCCTCACCACGTAATCCGACAGCGCCAGCCCCACTCTGCTGCCCTTGAAGCGGATCCTGCACAACCTGTGGTCTAGCGACACAGGGCCGGGTACGCCTGGTGCTATCAGGGACCACAACCTCCTCGTCCGAACTTTGAGCAGACTGCCACTGCTTTCTACAGGTTCATATTCTGACCTGCTAGATTCATCAGATGAGGGTTCCCATTCCTCATCCGACTGGGTCAGAAGCCTGTAGGCCTCTTCAGAAGAATACCCCCTGTTTGACATTTGGGCAACTAAATTTAGGGGTATTCCCTGAGACTACCCAAGAAAAAAAGCAAGCCTGTCTTACAAATGGGAGGCTAGCGAAGTACCGGAGGCCGCTGCGGTTGATAAAAAATATCAAAACTGATTTTTTTTATCGCCGCAGCGCGTGTAAAGTGATTGTGCAGTGATCAAAAAAATATATATTTTTTGTCACTGCGGCGGGGCGGGTGTGGGCGAACACACATGTGGGCGACCGATCAGGCCTGATCGGGCAAACACTGCGTTTTGGGTGGAGGGCGAGCTAAGGTGACACTAATACTATTATAGATCTGACTGTGATCAGTTTTGATCACTGACAGATACTATAAAAGTACAAAAGCTGATTAGCGATACGCTAATCAGCGAATAAGTGACTGCGGTGTGGTGGGCTGGGCGCTAACTGTCAATACCAGTGAAAAAAAAAAATGTGACAGTTTGCACTGATCACTTTTTTCACTTTCACTAGTGATTGACAGGGGCAAGAAGGGGTGATCAAGGGGTTAATTGGGGTGCAGGGGGGGGGGTGATCTGGGGCTAAGTGTAGTGTTTGGTGCTACTCACTGTGAAGCCTGCTCCTCTGCTGAGACCAACCGACGAAAAGGACCAGCAGAGGAGCAGGGAAGCCATTTAACACATCATATTTACTAATTGGATTTTTTTTTAAATCGGCAACCTGCCAGCGACGATCATTGGCTGGCAGGTTGCTGACGTGACCCCCCTCTAACTTTTGCCGGCCCGCGATGCGCATGCGCGGGCTGGCAAAGCGCGTCATCTCGCGTCTCGCGAGATGACGCGTATATGCGTGACTCTGCGCAGCGCTGCCACCTCCAGAACGCGAATCTGCGTTAGGCGGTCCGGAGGTGGTTAATTGTGGGTGAAAATATATATATTTTTTCCATAAAGTACATAAAGTACCTAAAGTATCACTGCAAATTTTTATAGTGAAATAGAATCCATTTGTTTTTACTGTGGGTGCATTTCTGACAGTCCAATACAACCGTTAAATACTGCTTTTATATTGTGGTTTTAAAAAAACACCCATTTTGTGCTAGATACTATATTTGCGGCCTTTGCTGCATTTTTGACAATTTAATACAACCAGTCAATACTGCTGTTACATTGTTGGTTGACAAATTTTAAAAAAATTGTGACCATGAAGTAATTGTATAAAATTCGCCTGTCACACTTTGTGTGACCTCAAGAAATGTTTTCTCTTTATGTAACAGACACAGCCTTACTGTCAGTGAACTTAATTGTTGACATTGTCGCCTGACATAAACCATCTGTTAGTTTGGTGGGTGAAGGCAAATAATGAGGAGAGCGTCAAATAAGGGATGTGACCCTGGTCGTGGTGCTGCTGGTGTTGGTGGAGCTCCGGTTGCAGGGAGAGGACATGGTCGATCTGTGCCAGCTACACGCACAAGTGAAACACCTTCCTCAACTGCGATTAGGTGACAGAACCTTTAGCGTTATTTGGTAGGGCCGAATGCGGCTCAACGAATGGTGAGGCCAGAACAAGTACAGGAGATAGTAGATTAGGTGGCTGACAGTGCCTCCAGTTCCTTCACATTGTCTCTCTCACCCAGTCCCTTGCTGAAAGATCAAAGTTGGCACCTGCAGCCCATGGCCATCAGTCTTTCACCTCACCCCCTAGCAAATCAGCAGTTTAAGCCCAAAGTCATGCAGCAGTCTCTTCTTCTTTTTGATGACTCTGCTAGCAGGGTTTCCCAGGGCCATCCACATAGCCCTGCCCCAGAAGTGGAAGAGATTGATTGCACCGATGCCCAACCACTTATGTTTCAGGATGAGTACATGGGAGGACCACCGCGGCATGTCTCAGATGATGACGAAACACAGGTGCCAACTGCTGTGGCTTTCTGCAGTGTGCAGACCAACAAAGAGGGCAGGGGTGAAGACTGGGTTGAAGATGATGTGGAGGACGATGATGTCCTCGACCCCACATGGAATCAAGATAATGCAAGTGACCTGTCTAGTTCGGAGGAAGAGGCGGTGGTCGCACAGAGCCACCAGCACAGAAAAAGAGGGAGCAGGGTGCAAAAGTGGAGCGGCCGTCCCCTAGACAGTACGCCTGCTACTGCCCACCACACCAAGGGACCGAGCACACCAAAGCAAGCTCCAAGGAGTTCCCTGTCATGGCAGTTCTTCAGACAATGTGCTAACGACAAGACACGAGTGGTTTGCATGCTGTGCAACTATATATAAGATGACCTCACAGCACATGTCGACGTTTACTAATTTAGTGAGCTAACTGCACCTAAAAACGTCTTTAGATCACATGCTATTGGATGTAGCTAAAACTTAACTTTTATTTATTTACTTTTAAAATCCTAAATTAATTGACACTAACCATACATAGACAGGTTAAAACTAACAGTGGTGAGGGTAGCTCTGTCTTTTTTGGACGATATTCTTGCTGTTACTTCACAGCTAGTGTTTATTGCCACTATTAGTTACAGCCTGTTTTGGCTTATAACTATCTTCCTCTTGTTGCCTATATTAGCTGTATATTAACTCCTGTTGAGGAGCTCCCTTACTACCAATGAATCTAAAAACATGAACACTCATACACCCTGCATCCCAACATGTTTCGGTGGACACCCAGCGTCTTCAGGGGATCGTGCAGGTATGAGTGTTGGGGGTGGAAACCATAGTTTAAAAGTTTGTATTCAGTGACATGTTTGCGGCTACCAATGGGATGACATAACGTCATACACACCTTTATTAGTACCACGCCTCCTTCCTTCTGATAGGTTTGCATATGTCGGGACTACCAACGTTAAGTCTCGCGATGTGTCATGAAGGTTCGCACATGGAATTTTTTTTTTCTCTCCTGACGTCTTTTATAGGGCTGCGCAGGCGTGTAAACTTAAGAATATTTTTTACTGAGCTGTGTTTAAGGTAGGTTAGCGCGTGCGCATCAACCTTAGAAATATTTAACTCACATCAGTCTCAATTCTCTTAGAGCGGCACAAATGAAGCGGCCGTCCCCTAGGGACTGAGCACACCAAAGCCAGCTCCAAGGAGTTCCCTGGCGTGGCAGTTCTTCAGACAATGTGCTGAAGAGAAGACACGAGTGGTTTGCACACTGTGCACTCAGAGCCTGATGCGAGGCATAAACTTTCTAAACCTGAGCACAACCTGCATGACCAGGCATCTAAGTGCAAAGCACGAGCTGCAGTGGAGTAGACACCTCAGAAACCAAGAAAGGTCTCTGGCTCCTCCTGCTTCCTCTTCTGCTGCAGTCCTCTTCATCCCCCTCTGGAGTGACAGTGGCACCTGCCACCCCGCAAACAGAGGATGTGCCAGCAACACCACCATCTTGGTCACCAAGCATCTCCACAATGTCCCATGGAAGCGTTCAGCTGTCTATCTCCCAAACACTGGAGTGAAAGAGGAAGTACCCCCTTACCCACCTGCGATCCCTGGCCCTGAATGCCAGCATTTCAAAATGAATGGTCTTTGAAATGCTGCCATTCTGTCTGGTGAAGACGGATAGTTTTAAAAACCTTATGGCAGTGGCTGTCCCACAGTACGTCGTTCCCAGCTGCCACAACTTTTCCAGGCGAGCCATCCCTTCCCTGCACAACCAAGTGGGGGACAAAATCAGGTGTGCACTGCGTAACTCCATCTGTGGCAAGGTCCACCTAACTACGGATACGTGGACCAGTAAGCACGGTCAGGGACGTTATATCTCCCTAACAGCACACTGGTCAAATGCAGTGGTGGCTGGGCCTGAGGCGGATTGCAGGGTGTTTCTCTTTGCCTCCTGTTGCTTCCTCCTACTCCGCTTCCCTTCCTCTACTGCCTCCTTATCCAGTCAGCATAACACCCTCACTACCAACTTCAGCACAGCCAGGGGTAAACGACAGCAGGCAGTTTTAAAACGTATCTGTTTGGGGGACAAACCCCACACCGCGCAGGAGCTGTGGACGGGCATGGAACAACAGACCGATGAGTGGTTGGTGCCAGTGCGCCTCAAGCCTGGCCTGGGGGTGTGTGTGATAATAGGTACACAAATGTCCAGCCAGGGAACAGTTCTGGAGAAAGACGAGGTGGAGAATGAGGAGATAGAGGAGGAACCATGTTCATAGCAGGGTGGCACCCAAACCAGCTCATGGCCATCACTGGTCCGTACCTGGGGGGATAGAGGGGGCACAGACGATATACCTCCCGCAGAGGACAGCTCATCATTGCCTCTGGGCAGCCTGGCACACATGAGCGATTACATGCTGCAGTGTCTCCGCAACAACCGCCGATTTGGCCACATTATAACTTGTGCTGATTACTGGCTGGCCATGCTGCTGGATCCCCGTTACAAGGAAAACATACTGTCCTTAATTCACTTAGTCACTGGAGCTGGTAGACGCGCTGCTGATAGCTTCACCACCTGATAGCGGGGGCACAGTGGAAGCACAAGGCAAAGGCAGAGGAGGAAGAAGAGGTCACCAGCACCTCAGAAGGCAGGGTTAGCATGGCCGAAATGTGGAAAAGCTTTGTCAGCACGCCACAACAACCAGCACCACCAGCTGATATGGAATGTCTTAGCAGGAGGCAGAATTTCACCAACATGGTGGAGCAGTATGTGTTTACACGCCTACACGTACTGACTGATGGGTCTTCCCCCTTCAAGCTATGGGTCTCCAAATTGGGCACATGGCCTGAGCTTGCTCTTTATGCCTTGGAGGTGCTGGCCTGCGTTGCAGCCAGTGTATTGTCTGAACGTGTGTTTAGCACGGCAGGAGGGGGTTATCACAGACAAGCGCAGCCGTCTGTCCAAAGCCAATGTTGGACAAGTATATGAAGTTCAGTGGTCACTAGGACCGAAGTGTGACTTTTTCTCACCTCACTGACTAGTTTTTTTTATAAAACATACATTTTAATGGTTCATTTTAAAATATTTATTTATTTCCACTCTAAATTTAAAATTCCTCAAATATTGGAGAGATGGGAATTATGTATAGTACTGACAATGCGGACTTGTTGGGGTGCCTGATATCTTCTCAGGGCTGTCTCCCTTCTCTTTATGTATCCTACTCCTATCTGTCAGTCTATTTAATATCTCGGCTCCTATTTTACTATATGCACTTTCTCCCCTGTTGGGGTTCCCCTCTCTCCAATATTGAACTAAAAATCAATGTCACTCCTGCATCCCTACATGTTTCGCCGTAGAAACGGCTTCTTCAGGGGATGGCGTGCAGGTAACAGCGTGTGTGAGGCTATTCCAAGGCTTTATGCCTTCTCTTAGTGTGGGCGAGTGTCGTCCAGCTAATCGCTGCAAGATTCAGCTTGATTGACACTCCTCGCGGCCAATAGACGTTTATTGCCGGTATTCCGAATTGACGTCATCAGTCCACCTTTGATGACTTAGCGTCGCCTACCCGTGACGTTTCTACTCTGCGTCGCGGGTCCTCCTCTGATGACGTGTACTTGCTCTTTCGGTTTGCCTTAGTTCTTACTTCGCGCATGCGTCAAGACTTAGAGATTTTCAACGTCTCGAACGGTTTCTCTCCCCGACTGCCTTACCTGCGCTTGCGCCCGAGCTCTATCATTTTCTAAAGGAGAAGGTGAATGATGAAGGTGGAGGAAGAAATGAGAGAGGACCATTGGGAGGAACTAATTTTGACATTGCCTACATTTTTGCTACTTCAGGGGGAATATCTCATGTATTAATTTTTTTTTTTTATATATATATAGGGGAATTTTTATATCTTTAATCCATGTTATTCATTGTTTATTAATTTGTTATTTCCAAATTCATTTCCTTCCTATATTAATTCTTAGGAGGAGGGAAGAGAACTAAGCTTATTTTATGATACTTATATTACACATTTGTATCACTCTTTGTTATTATTTACATAGAGAGAATTGTATTCTTTTATGTGTCCTATAGATATTTTCTTTATTAATCCCTATTGAATTATCTAACATCTTAGTCCTATTGTTTATTTTTTGTATTTGTTTTTTATTTTTAATTTTTCATTTATTTTATGTTATTTTTTAATGTTTTCTTTTCTTTTATTCCTTTTTCAAATTTTTATCTTTTTGTCTCTGTTTTTTATTTTTTTATTATTTATTATTTTTTTATTTTATTATTATTGTTGTTTTTTAAGTTTTTGATGAATTTTTATTTGTTTTATTATTTTATCTCTCCTTTTGTTCTTTTTTCCTTTTTTCTTTTTCCTTCTTTCTATCTCTTTACCCCCTCCTTTTTTACCCCTTCCCCAATTTCATTCTTGTTATTTCCTCTTATTCATACTGTAATGTCTGCTTATAATTATTTCATTATTTTTTTTCTATAGGTTCCTTTTTCCTCCTTTCCTCGGATATCTTTCTCCCTAGAATGCCTGTCAGGAACAAGAATTATAGGTCAGTACCTCATTTATCATTGTTATTCGTACCGTCCGATTGGATAGATGACATTTCTCTGTCCACGATTTTTGCCATTTGTAGTACTTAATATTATATTTATTGTTTTAGCTTCCGGAAGCCTCTCACAATGATCTCAATTAGAGTTCCTTATTTAATTTTACTTTTCCTGTTCATCTTTTTTCACTTTTGTTTGTTGAGTATCATATTGCCGTTGACTCAAAAATTATATTGTTATAGAAAGGAAGAAAAGGTGAATCCTTCATTTAGGCCATTCGGTGCTAATGCATGGAGGCGGTATATCCACCTCGTCTCCTCTTGCTGGAGTTTCTTGTCTATGCTCCCTTGTCTGGGGTTTGTCTTTATTTTCTGTATCCCCCATATCTTTAGGCCTGTGGTTTGGCCCTTATGGAATCTCTGCAAGTGTCTGGATAAAGGTGTCTCTTCCGTTGTGTTTAGGACACTAAAATGTTTAGAAATTCTTCTTCTAAATTCTTGAATGGTTTTTCCTACGTATAACTTATTGCACTCGCATTGTATTCCATATACAATACCCGTGCTTCTGCAATTTATGTATTCCCTAATCTGGTAAGCTTTACCATCGACAGGATTTACAAATTCCTTCTTGGGTGCCATATATTTGCAGAAGCTGCATGCTCCGCATGGGTATGAGCCTTTCGTTCTCAACCAAGTTTCTTTTTTTCTGATAGTTTTTTGAAAGTGGCTTTTCACCAACATTTCCTTTAGATTTGTCCCACGTCTGTATGTGATACTTGGATTTTTTGGAAGTATCTGTACCAAGTCTCTGTCTGATTTCAAGACATGCCAATGTTTTTTCAGAATATTGTACACCTGTCTGTTCTGTACATCAAATGTCCCTATGCATCTGATCATCTTGTCAGTATTTCTCCTTTTTTTCCCTCAGAAGGTCATCTCTATCTGTACTTTTTGCTCTATTGTATGCCTGGTGCAGCACTTTCTTCGGGTAGCCTCTTGTTCTGAATCTGGAATATAGGATTTCACTTTCTCTGGTGAAGGCCTCAATGTCAGTACAGTTCCGTCTTGCCCTAAGATATTGTCCTATGGGGATTCCTTTCTTTAATGGTTCTGGATGGAAGCTCTGCCAGTGTAGGAAACTGTTCGTTGATGTAGATTTCCTATATATCTCAGTTTGTATTTTGCCTCTCTCATCCATCATGATTTTTAGATCTAGAAAGCCAATGCTATGCTCTTGGATCTCCATAGTAAATTTGAGGCCTAGACTGTTAGTATTTAATTCCTCCGTGAATTGAATGAATTCTGTTTTTGTCCCTTCCCAGAAAATTAAAATATCATCTATAAATCTTCCCCAAAATAATATTGAATCCGTGTATTTAGTATTAGTTTCTGTGAAAACGTGCTCATCTTCCCACCACCCTAAAAATAAATTCGCAAAACTTGGTGCACAAACCGTGCCCATTGCGGTCCCGTGTGTCTGCAAATAATAAGTGCCGTCAAAAATAAAATAATTGTGAGTGAGAAGAAATTGTAACATTTCTATTACAAGCTCATTATGATTGTGAAAGTGAATCCCTTTAGTGTATAGATATTTTCGGACTGCTTCTATTCCTAACTCATGACTTATACTTGTGTATAGCGCCTCAACATCGAGGCTCGCTATTAAGGTGTTGGGGCTTACTTCGATATCTTTCAATTTCCTGACCAGATCTAATGTATCTTTAATATAGGATGGAAGACTTGCAACGAATGGTCTGATCATTATATCCACGTATGTACTGATGCCTTCACACAGATTGTCGTTTCCGGAGACTATCGGTCTGCCAGGTAAGGGGTCTCTTTTTTTGTGTACCTTGGGTAAGGCGTAAAAAGTTGCTATTGTGGGGTATGGATTAAACAACATTTTGAATTCTTCTTTCGAAATCAGGTTCTCTTTTTTGGCATTTTTCAAAAGGGTTTCAAGTTCTTTTTTGAATTTCTCTGTAGGATTTAGTTCTAATTTTTTATATGTTTTCCCATCCCTTAATAATCTATTTACCATATTGATGTAATATTCCTGTTTCATTAAGACAATATTGCCCCCTCACTCTCACTCACAATTATTTTATTTTTGACGGCACTTATTATTTGCAGACACACGGGACCGCAATGGGCACGGTTTGTGCACCAAGTTTTGCGAATTTATTTTTAGGATGGTGGGAAGATGAGCACGTTTTCACAGAAACTAATACTAAATACACGGATTCAATATTATTTTGGGGAAGATTTATAGATGATATTTTAATTTTCTGGGAAGGGACAAAAACAGAATTCATTCAATTCACGGAGGAATTAAATACTAACAGTCTAGGCCTCAAATTTACTATGGAGATCCAAGAGCATTGCATTGGCTTTCTAGATCTAAAAATCATGATGGATGAGAGAGGCAAAATACAAACTGAGATATATAGGAAATCTACATCAACGAACAGTTTCCTACACTGGCAGAGCTTCCATCCAGAACCATTAAAGAAAGGAATCCCCATAGGACAATATCTTAGGGCAAGACGGAACTGTACTGACATTGAGGCCTTCACCAGAGAAAGTGAAATCCTATATTCCAGATTCAGAACAAGAGGCTACCCGAAGAAAGTGCTGCACCAGGCATACAATAGAGCAAAAAGTACAGATAGAGATGACCTTCTGAGGGAAAAAAGGAGAAATACTGACAAGATGATCAGATGCATAGGGACATTTGATGTACAGAACAGACAGGTGTACAATATTCTGAAAAAACATTGGCATGTCTTGAAATCAGACAGAGACTTGGTACAGATACTTCCAAAAAATCCAAGTATCACATACAGACGTGGGACAAATCTAAAGGAAATGTTGGTGAAAAGCCACTTTCAAAAAACTATCAGAAAAAAAGAAACTTGGTTGAGAACGAAAGGCTCATACCCATGCGGAGCATGCAGCTTCTGCAAATATATGGCACCCAAGAAGGAATTTGTAAATCCTGTCGATGGTAAAGCTTACCAGATTAGGGAATACATAAATTGCAGAAGCACGGGTATTGTATATGGAATACAATGCGAGTGCAATAAGTTATACGTAGGAAAAACCATTCAAGAATTTAGAAGAAGAATTTCTAAACATTTTAGTGTCCTAAACACAACGGAAGAGACACCTTTATCCAGACACTTGCAGAGATTCCATAAGGGCCAAACCACAAGCCTAAAGATATGGGGGATACAGAAAATAAAGACAAACCCCAGACAAGGGAGCATAGACAAGAAACTCCAGCAAGAGGAGACGAGGTGGATATACCGCCTCCATGCATTAGCACCGAATGGCCTAAATGAAGGATTCACCTTTTCTTCCTTTCTATAACAATATAATTTTTGAGTCAACGGCAATATGATACTCAACAAACAAAAGTGAAAAAAGATGAACAGGAAAAGTAAAATTAAATAAGGAACTCTAATTGAGATCATTGTGAGAGGCTTCCGGAAGCTAAAACAATAAATATAATATTAAGTACTACAAATGGCAAAAATCGTGGACAGAGAAATGTCATATATCCAATCGGACGGTACGAATAACAATGATAAATGAGGTACTGACCTATAATTCTTGTTCCTGACAGGCATTCTAGGGAGAAAGATATCCGAGGAAAGGAGGAAAAAGGAACCTATAGAAAAAAAATAATGAAATAATTATAAGCAGACATTACAGTATGAATAAGAGGAAATAACAAGAATGAAATTGGGGAAGGGGTAAAAAAGGAGGGGGTAAAGAGATAAAAAGAAGGAAAAAGAAAAAAGGAAAAAAGAACAAAAGGAGAGATAAAATAATAAAACAAATAAAAATTCATCAAAAACTTAAAAAACAACAATAATAATAAAATAAAAAATAATAAATAATAAAAAAATAAAAAACAGAGACAAAAAGATAAAAATTTGAAAAAGGAATAAAAGAAAAGAAAACATTAAAAAATAACATAAAATAAATGAAAAATTAAAAATAAAAAACAAATACAAAAAATAAACAATAGGACTAAGATGTTAGATAATTCAATAGGGATTAATAAAGAAAATATCTATAGGACACATAAAAGAATACAATTCTCTCTATGTAAATAATAACAAAGAGTGATACAAATGTGTAATATAAGTATCATAAAATAAGCTTAGTTCTCTTCCCTCCTCCTAAGAATTAATATAGGAAGGAAATGAATTTGGAAATAACAAATTAATAAACAATGAATAACATGGATTAAAGATATAAAAATTCCCCTATATATATATATAAAAAAAAAAAAATTAATACATGAGATATTCCCCCTGAAGTAGCAAAAATGTAGGCAATGTCAAAATTAGTTCCTCCCAATGGTCCTCTCTCATTTCTTCCTCCACCTTCATCATTCACCTTCTCCTTTAGAAAATGATAGAGCTCGGGCGCAAGCGCAGGTAAGGCAGTCGGGGAGAGAAACCGTTCGAGACGTTGAAAATCTCTAAGTCTTGACGCATGCGCGAAGTAAGAACTAAGGCAAACCGAAAGAGCCAGTACACGTCATCAGAGGAGGACCCGCGACGCAGAGTAGAAACGTCGCGGGTAGGCGACGCTAAGTCATCAAAGGTGGACTGATGACGTCAATTCGGAATACCGGCAATAAACGTCTATTGGCCGCGAGGAGTGTCAATCAAGCTGAATCTTGCAGCGATTGGCTGGACGACACTCGCCCACACTAAGAGAAGGCATAAAGCCTTGGAATAGCCTCACACACGCTGTTACCTGCACGCCATCCCCTGAAGAAGCCGTTTGTACGGCGAAACATGTAGGGATGCAGGAGTGACATTGATTTTTAGTTCAATATTGGAGAGAGGGGAACCCCAACAGGGGAGAAAGTGCATATAGTAAAATAAGAGCCGAGATATTAAATAGACTGACAGATAGGAGTAGGATACATAAAGAGAAGGGAGACAGCCCTGAGAAGATATCAGGCACCCCAACAAGTCCGCATTGTCAGTACTATACATAATTCCCATCTCTCCAATATTTGAGGAATTTTAAATTTAGAGTGGAAATAAATAAATATTTTAAAATGAACCATTAAAATGTATGTTTTATAAAAAAAACTAGTCAGTGAGGTGAGAAAAAGTCACACTTCGGTCCTAGTGACCACTGAACTTCATATATATATAGAAATATAGTGTGACCACCTCCTGAAGGACCCAAAAGTCTGTTGAATAAATGTTGGACAAGCTCACGTTCATTAAAATGAACCAGGCAGGGATCCCACAGGACTTGTCCGTACCTTGTGCAGAATAGACATGTATACCGGCCTCACCAAGCCATTTTTGTACTCCAGCGCACTTTCTCTTTGTTTTATTTTTTATATTTCCCAATGTGTTGGGGTCTACCCAAATTTGAACAAAAAAAATCTAATAAAAAAACAAAAACTAGTATTGGCCACCTTCTCCTCCTCCACTTCCACATACACCGCCTCTTCAACCTCCTACTCCATATGGACCTCCTCCTCCTAGATCAAGATTATAATTTTTATTTTTACGTATTTTATGTTATTTTAAGTAATTTCTTTATCCACATTTTGTTTGCAGAGCACTTGCTATGCTTGTAACCACATTTTGCTGCCTTTTGCAGCTCTATAGCCCTTTCCATGACTTTTTTTAGAGCCATTTTAGTGCTCCAAAGTTCAGGTCCCCATTGACTTCAATGGGGTTCGGGGTCAAGTTTGAGTCCCAAACTCGAACTTTTTTGTGAAGTTCGGTCGAACCCGAACATCCAGGTGTCCGTTCAACTGTAGACATGGTCTTATACGAGGGGTAGTATTTATACGAAATGATTTTATATAAGCAACATCCCAGTTTAAAAAATGCATGACCATAACCATATAGTATTTACATTATAGTCAAATATTTTTATCAAATAAAGATTATTATATATTTTAGAGTTATAGTCCCATCGATCCTTTTTTTCGGGTTTTACATAAATAATAAGCAGGTGTGCCTTAAAAAAAGCGGAGATAGGGGCGTGGCCTGGCCGGCACTTGTGATGGCCGCATAGTGAGTGAGCTCCAGATCCTGTCAGCCATCTCCCTCGCCTAGTGACATCCACAGCGACCCACAGCACGTCCACTGTGTCTAGCATGGCCGCCAAGCAGTTGGGTAAGAGGAGGGGGATGAAAGCCAAATGCTTAACGCCCCTGGAACATTTCTTCTCCGGTGAAGTGGCGAACAAAGATGGTGCCGATGAAAAGACGCGGGCGCACAGACACTCACTGGTAGATCTCCTGCCGCAATACACTCACCTTGCCGTGGCGTCGACCCCGATTATTTCAGCCTCCCAGCAATTCTCTCTAAATTGAGACTGGGACTTGCCCATATCCCCCGTGAAGGAGGGCGAGGACCCTCTCAAACAAGTAGCCCGGTAAGGACCTCGGCAACCTCAGACCCCTGAATAATAATTATGCTCTCGCTCCCGGCGAAGACCAGGAAGCAGCATCGGAAGGCCCACAAGAACAGACAGGATAAGCGCCATAGACAGAATGCTGCCCCACCATCACTCACTGCTGCAGGAGAGAAGTTTTTCTACAGTTCCAAATGTCAGACAAAGTGGCCTCTGAGCATACCTTAAAGGAGATGTTACTAGCCTTGCGATCTTCATTGCATGCGGACTTCGCAGCGCTCCTGTCCCCACTCCATACTGTGTTAATTGATCTGGGTGACAGAGTATCCCACGTGGAATCCAAAATGGCATCCTTTGCTGAAGCCCACAATGAACTCGTGGTCTCCCATAATAATCTGAGTAGTAAGAGGGGATATGTTTCGTCAAAGTGACAGGTACCACGCCCCTTTTACACGCCCCCTTTTTATATAGCTTGATATCAATTTTATATCAAATTTATAGTGTTTGATATAAAAAGTCTATAGTTTGATATCAAGTTTATATCTCTTGAAACTGCTGAGCACAAATGTTTGCAAACACATTGCTCAATTCAAGACTGTCCCTTATTTCTCTTCAAACTGCTGATCACAAATGTTTGCAAAACACATTGTTCAATTCAAGATTGCCCCAGACCCTGTCATCGACACGCCCGCTTGCAAAGCACATTTTCAATGATATCAAGTTTATATCTCTTGAAACTGCTGATCACAAATTTTTGCAAATAGCTTGATATCAAGTTTATTTCTCTTCAAACTGCTGATCACAAATGTTTGCAAAACACATTGTTCAATTCAAGATTGCCCCAGACCCTGTCATCGACACGCCCGCTTGCAAAGCACATTTTCAATCGACACGGGCCTAAATGGCTTATCTACAGATACACTAATGCACGGGGGTCACGCCCTCTTGCAAAACACATTGCTCAATTCAAGAGGGCATCAAAAACACATTATATCATTTTATACAGTTTATAAGTTTCATTTTAAATAAAAATGCAAAAAATGTATCTACCTATCTATCCTTATATCTAACAATTATCTATCTAACTTTCTATCTAACTAGCTATAATCTATCTTTCTAGCTATTTCTATCTATCCATTTTATCTATCAATCCCTATCTATAGTCTATCTATCCATCTAGCTGTTTTATATCTATCTACTTATCTATAGTCTATCTATCTGCTTTATATCTATCTACTTATCTATAGTCTATTTTTCCATCTATCTGTTTTATATCTATCTACTTATATATAGTCTATTTTTCCATCTATCTATCTATTATGTATCCTTCTATCTATCAATTATCTATATTTCTATCAATTATCTATATTTCTATCTACCTATCTATAGGCTATCTTTACATCTATCTGCTATCTATCTTTCCATGTATCTATCTACATAGCTATGTATCTATACATCCATATACCCCATCTATCTAAAGTCTATCTATCAATTTATCTACCTATCTATCCTTATATCTAACAATTATCTATCTAACTTTCTATCTACCTAGCTATAGTCTATCTTTCTAGCTATTTCTATCTATCCATTTTATCTATCAATCCCTATCTATAGTCTATCTATCCATCTATCTGTTTTATATCTATCTACTTATCTATAGTCTATCTATCTGCTTTATATCTATCTACTTATCTATAGTCTATTTTCCATCTATCTATCTATCTATCTATCTATTATCTATCCTTCTATCTATCTATCTATCTATCTATCTATCTATCTATCAACTATCTATATTTCTATCTACCTAACTATAGTCTATCTTTCTAGCTATTTCTATCTATCCATTTTATCTATCAATCCCTATCTATAGTCTATCTATCATCTATCTGTTTTATATCTATCTACTTATCTATAGTCTATTTTTCCATCTATCTATCTATTATCTATCCTTCTATCTATCTATCTATCAATTATCTATATTTCTGTCTATCAATTATCTATATTTCTATCTACCTATCTATAGTCTATCTTTACATCTAACTGCTATCTATCTTTCCATGTATCTATCTACATAGCTATTTATCTATACAGCCATATACCACATCTATCTAAAGTCTATCTATCAATTTATCTACCTATCTATCCTTCTATCTAACAATTATCTATCTATCTTTCTAGCTACCTATCTATAGTCTATCTATCCATCTATCTGTTTTCTATCTATCTACTTATCTTTAGTCTATTTTTCCATCGGTCTATCTATTATCTATCCTTATATCTATCTATCAATTATCTATATTTCTATCGACCTATCTATAGTCTATCTTTACATCTATCTGTTATCTATCTATCTTTCCATTTTATCTATCTATCTATCTATCTATCTATGGATCGATACAGCCATATACCCCATCTATCTAAAGTCTATCTATCAATTTATCTACCTATCTATCCTTCTATCTAACAATTATCTATCTATCTTTATATCTACCTAGCTATAGTCCATCTTTCTAGCTATTTCTAGCTATCCATTTTATCTATCAATCCATTTTTATCCAGACAACGGTCTATCTATCTATCTATCTATCCAGCTATCTGTTATCTATCCAGTTATCTATCTATCTATCTATCTATCTATCTATCAACTATCTATATTTCTAGCTACCTAGCTATAGTCTATCTTTCTAGCTATTTCTATCTATCCATTTTATCTATCAATCCCTATCTATAGTCTATCTATCATCTATCTGTTTTCTATCTATCTACTTATCTATAGTCTATTTTTCCATCTATCTATCTATCTATTATCTATCCTTCTATCTATCTATCAATTATCTATATTTCTGTCTATCAATTATCTATATTTCTATCTACTTATCTATAGTCTATCTTTACATCTATCTGCTATCTATCTTTCCATGTATCTATCTACATAGCTATCTATCTATACAGCCATATACCACATCTATCTAAAGTCTATCTATCAATTTATCTACCTATCTATCCTTCTATCTAACAATTATCTATCTATCTTTCTAGCTACCTATCTATAGTCTATCTATCCATCTATCTGTTTTCTATCTATCTACTTATCTTTAGTCTATTTTTCCATCGATCTATCTATTATCTATCCTTCTATCTAACAATTATCTATCTATCTTTATATCTACCTAGCTATAGTCTATCTTTCTAGCTATTTCTATCTATCCATTTTATCTATCAATCCATTTTTATCCAGACAACTGTCTATCTATCTATCTATCCAGCTAGCTGTTATCTATACATTTATCTATACAACTATCTATTATCTATGTATATATACATCCATATACCCATCTATCTAAATTCTATCTATCTATCTATCTATCTTTCTAGCTACCTATCTATAGTCTATCTATCCATCTGTTTTCTATCTATCTACTTATCTATAGTCTATTTTTCCATCTATCTATCTATTATCTATCCTTCTATCTATCTATCAATTATCTATATTTCTATCTACTAATTATCTATATTTCTATATACCTATCTATAGTCTATCTTTACATTTATCTGTTATCTATATTTCCATTTATCTATCTATATATCTATGTATCTATACAGCCATATACTTCATCTATCTAAAGTCTATGGATCAATTTATCTACCTATTTATCCTTCTATCTAACAATTATCTATCTATCTTTCTATCTACCTATCTATAGTCCATCTTTCTAGCTATTTCTATCTATCCATTTTATCTATCAATCCATTTTTATCCAGACAACGGTCTATCTATCTATCTATCTATCTATCTATCCAGCTATCTGTTATCTATCCAGTTATCTATCCAACTATCTTATCTATTATCTATCTATCTATCTATCTATCTATCTATCTATCTATCTATCTAGCTATCTAACAAATGTATCTTGCTATCTATCTAACTGGCTGTCTTTCGATCTGTTTTCCCTATTATTCTAGCCATTTTTCTAAAAATGTATCCATTGATCTGTCTTTCTATCTATCTTTCTATCAATTTTTTCTATCTATCCAGCTATCTAACAATTTATCTATATATGATCAATTTATCCGTATATCGGTGCCAATATAGACAGACAAACCCCACCACTCTGTCAATACACAATTTGAAATGTTTACACAATACAAAATTTCAAAAATGTTGTACAATATGCTGTAAAAAATGTAAAAATGATCATTGTATCCGTATATCTATCTATCCCAATCTAACGTTTCAATAGATAAATATTTTATCTATCTATATACCTATCAATCTATATAACAATTTATCCATTTATCTATCTATCCTTCTATCTATTTCTAACCATCTAGCTACTGTAACAGGGCTATCTATCAAACATCTATCTATTTACATTTCTATCTATCAAACATCTATTTATCTATCTATCTAACTGGCTGTCTTTCTATCTTTCTTTCTATCTAGTATCTATCTTTCAATCAATCTATCCCAATCTAACGTTTCAATAGATAAATATTTTATCTATCTATATACCTATCAATCTATATAACAATTTATCCATTTATCTATCTATCCTTCTATCTATTTCTAACCATCTAGCTACTGTAACAGGGCTATCTATCAAACATCTATCTATTTACATTTCTATCTATCAAACATCTATTTATCTATCTATCTAACTGGCTGTCTTTCTATCTTTCTTTCTATCTAGTATCTATCTTTCAATCAATCTATCCATTTATCTAACAATTTATCCATTTATCTATCTATCTATCTATCTATCTATTTCTAAACATCTAGCTACTATAACAGGGCTAGCTATCAAACATTTATTTACATTTCTATCAAACATCTTTTTATCTATCCACATAGCTAACTGTCTTTCTATCTATTATATATCTAGCTTTCTTTCTATCTATTATCTATCCATCTTTCTATCTATTATCTATATGTCTTCCTATCTATTTTAGCTATCTATTTATCTAGCTTCTAATATCTATCTAACTTCCAATCGTTCTGTCTATTTTCCTATCAATCTATCCATTTATCTAACAATTTATCCATTGATATGTCTGTCTATCTATCTTTCTATCAATTTTTTCTAGCTATCCAGCTATCTAACAATTTATCTATTTATCTATATATGGTCATTTTATCCGTATAGCTGTGCCAATATAGACAGACAAACCCCACCACTCTGTCATTACACACAGCAATGTTGCAAAGTTGTATTCATTTGAAATGTTTACACAATTCAAAATTTCAAAGTGTTGTACAATATGCTGTAAAAATGTTAAAATGCTCAATTTATCCGTATAGCTATCAATCTTTCTATTCTTCTATCAATCTATCTATTTATCTTTCTATCAAACATCTATTTATCTTTCTATCTAACCGTCTACCTTGCCACTATCTTTCTAGCTATCACATATCTATTTATCTATCATTTTATCTATCTATCTATCTACATATCTAGCTATCTACCTATTTGACTATTTATCTAACAATTTATCTAGACATCTATCTATCGATCAATTTATCTATGAACAATCTAACTATCTACCTATCTATCTATTTTATCTATCTATCCATTCTATCTATCTTTATACAGACGTGGACAAAATTGTTGGTACCCTTTGGTCAATGAAAGAAAAAGTCACAATGGTCACAGAAATAACTTTAATCTGACAAAAGTAATAATAAATTAAAATTCTATAAATGTTAACCAATGAAAGTCAGACATTGTTTTTCAACCATGCTTCAACAGAATTATGTAAAAAAATAAACTCATGAAACAGGCATGGACAAAAATGATGGTACCCCTAACTTAATATTTTGTTGCGCAACCTTTTGAGGCAATCACTGCAATCAAACGCTTCCTGTAACTGTCAATGAGACATCTGCACCTCTCAGCAGGTATTTTGGCCCACTCCTCATGAGCAAACTGCTCCAGTTGTGTCCGGTTTGAAGGGTGCCTTTTCCAGACTGCATGTTTCAGCTCCTTCCAAAGATGCTCAATAGGATTGAGGTCAGGGCTCATAGAAGGCCACTTTAGAATAGTCCAATTTTTTCCTCTTAGCCATTCTTGGGTGTTTTTAGCGGTGTGTTTTGGGTCATTGTCCTGTTGCAAGACCCATGACCTGCGACTGAGACCAAGCTTTCTGACACTGGCTAGTACATTTCTCTCTAGAATTCCTTGATAGTCTTGAGATTTCATTGTACCCTGCACAGATTCAAGACACCCTGTGCCAGACGCAGCAAAGCAGCCCCAGAACATAACAGAGCCTCCTCCATGTTTCACAGTAGGGACAGTGTTCTTTTCTTGATATGCTTCATTTTTTCGTCTGTGAACATACAGCTGATGTGCCTTGGCAAAAACTTCGATTTTTGTCTCATCTGTCCACAGGACATTCTCCCAGAAGCTTTGTGGCTTGTCAACATGTAGTTTGGCATATTCCAGTCTTGCTTTTTTATGATTCGTTTTCAACAATGGTGTCCTCCTTGGTCGTCTCCCATGTAGTCCACTTTGGCTCAAACAACGACGGATGGTGCGATCTGACACTGATGTTCCTTGAGCATGAAGTTCACCTTGAATCTCTTTAGAAGTCTTTCTAGGCTCTTTTGTTACCATTCGGATTATCCGTCTCTTAGATTTGTCATCAATTTTCCTCCTGCGGCCACGTCCAGGGAGGTTGGCTACAGTCCCATGGATCTTAAACTTATGAATAATATGTGCAACTGTACTCACAGGAACATCTAGTTGCTTGGAGATGGTCTTATAGCCTTTACCTTTAACATGCTTGTCTATAATTTTCTTTCTGATCTCTTGAGACAGCTCTTTCCTTTGCTTCCTCTGGTCCATGTCGAGTGTGGTACACACCATATCACCAAACAACACAGTGATTACCTGGAGCCATATATATAGGCCCAATGGCTGATTACAAGGTTGTAGACACCTGTGATGCTAATTAGTGGACACACCTTGAATTAACATGTCCCTTTGGTCACATTATGTTCTGTGTTTTCTAGGGGTACCATCATTTTTGTCCATGCCTGTTTCATGAGTTTATTTTTTTACATAATTCTGTTGAAGCATGGTTGAAAAACAATGTCTGACTTTCATTGGTTAACATTTATAGAATTTTAATTTATTATTACTTTTGTCAGATTAAAGTTATTTCTGTGACCATTGTGACTTTTTCTTTCATTGACCAAAGGGTACCAACAATTTTGTCCACGTCTGTATATATTATCTATCTTTCCATTATCTTTATATCTATAACATATCTATTTATCTATCAATTTAGCAATCAACAACCTATATATATATATATATATATATATATATATATATATATACAACTATTTATCTAGCTTCCAACAGCTATCAATTTATCTATCTATTTATGTTCAATTTATCCGTATAGCGACGCCAATATAAACAGACAAACCCCACCACTCGGTCAATACACACAGCAATGTTGCAAAGTTGTAGTCATTTAAAATGTTTACACAATTCAAAATTTCAAAGTGTTGTACAATATGCTGTAAAAATCTTAAAATGCTCAATTTATCCGTATAGCTATCAATCTTTCTATCCTTCTATCAATCTATCTATTTATCTTTCTATCAAACATCTATTTATCTTTCTATCTAACCGTCTATCTTGCCACTATCTTGCTAACTATCACATATCTATTTATCTATCAATTTATTTATCTATCTATCTTTATATCTATTACCTATCTTTCCATTATCTTTCTATCTATAACATATCTATTTATCTATCAATTTAGCAATCAACAATCTATCTAAATATCTGCCATTTTATTTATTTAGCTTCTAATATCTATCTAATAGCCTATCTTTCTTTAAATTTTATATAAAATTTATAGTGTTTGACATAAAGTTTTAGTTTGATATAACATTTTTAGTGTTTGATATAAAGTTTATATCGCTTGATATTGTTTGATATAAAGAGTATTCGTCCATTAAGGTCTTACCACGTCTGTCAGCTTCTTACTACAGAGGGCAACATCTTCCCAGACATTCTTCTCAGATTACTGGTAGTGGTAAAACAGGGCGTTTGAGTACAGCTTACTACAGATGGTGAAATCTAATGTCAGGCAGTTACAAATTAAAAAATACATTTGCTGTTAAATTTATATTGATTCTTGCTACATTTGTATTCGTCCATTAAGGTCTTACCACTTCTGTCAGCTTCTTACTACAGAGGGCAACATCCTCCAAGACATTCTTCTCAGATCACTGCTAATGCTAAAACAGGTTGTTAAGTTTCATTTTGATAAAAAATCTTTTTGGATATGCCCATTTCTAACACCTTGATAAGTTTTTAATATAAAATTAAGATTTTGACATAAAAAGGCCTATAATAAACATATAAATTCTTATAAAACATAATCTAACTATTTGAAAGACAGCAACTACTTAATGAGTGAACACAAGGTTTTTGAAATAAATGAAACTTAACAACCTGTTTTAGCATTAGCAGTGATCTGAGAAGAATGTCTTGGAGGATGTTGCCCTCTGTAGTAAGAAGCTGACAGAAGTGGTAAGACCTTAATGGACGAATACAAATGTAGCAAAAATCAATATAAATTTAACAGCAAATTTATTTTTTAATTTGTAACTGCCTGACATTAGATTTCACCATCTGTAGTAAGCTGTACTCAAACGCCCTGTTTTACCACTACCAGTATCTGAGAAGAATGTCTGGGAAGATGTTGCCCTCTGTAGTAAGAAGCTGACAGACGTGGTAAGACCTTAATGGACGAATACTCTTTATATCAAACAATATCAAGCGATATAAACTTTATATCAAACACTAAAAATGTTATATCAAACTAAAACTTTATGTCAAACACTATAAATTTTATATAAAATTTAAAGAAAGATAGGCTATTAGATAGATATTAGAAGCTAAATAAATAAAATGGCAGATATTTAGATAGATTGTTGATTGCTAAATTGATAGATAAATAGATATGTTATAGATATAAAGATAATGGAAAGATAGATAATAGATATAAAGATAGATAGAATGGATAGATAGATAAATAGATAGATAGGTAGATAGTTAGATTGTTCATAGATAAATTGATCGATAGATAGATGTCTAGATAAATTGTTAGATAAATAGTCAAATAGGTAGATAGCTAGATATGTAGATAGATAGATAGATAAAATGATAGATAAATAGATATGTGATAGCTAGAAAGATAGTGGCAAGGTAGACGGTTAGATAGAAAGATAAATAGATGTTTGATAGAAAGATAAATAGATAGATTGATAGAAGAATAGAAAGATTGATAGCTATACGGATAAATTGAGCATTTTAACATTTTTACAGCATATTGTACAACACTTTGAAATTTTGAATTGTGTAAACATTTCAAATGAATACAACTTTGCAACATTGCTGTGTGTAATGACAGAGTGGTGGGGTTTGTCTGTCTATATTGGCACAGCTATACGGATAAAATGACCATATATAGATAAATAGATAAATTGTTAGATAGCTGGATAGCTAGAAAAAATTGATAGAAAGATAGATAGACAGACATATCAATGGATAAATTGTTAGATAAATGGATAGATTGATAGGAAAATAGACAGAACGATTGGAAGTTAGATAGATATTAGAAGCTAGATAAATAGATAGCTAAAATAGATAGGAAGACATATAGATAATAGATAGAAAGATGGATAGATAATAGATAGAAAGAAAGCTAGATATATAATAGATAGAAAGACAGTTAGCTATGTGGATAGATAAAAAGATGTTTGATAGAAATGTAAATAAATGTTTGATAGCTAGCCCTGTTATAGTAGCTAGATGTTTAGAAATAGATAGATAGATAGATAGATAGATAAATGGATAAATTGTTAGATAAATGGATAGATTGATTGAAAGATAGATACTAGATAGAAAGAAAGATAGAAAGACAGCCAGTTAGATAGATAGATAAATAGATGTTTGATAGATAGAAATGTAAATAGATAGATGTTTGATAGATAGCCCTGTTACAGTAGCTAGATGGTTAGAAATAGATAGAAGGATAGATAGATAAATGGATAAATTGTTATATAGATTGATAGGTATATAGATAGATAAAATATTTATCTATTGAAACGTTAGATTGGGATAGATTGATTGAAAGATAGATACTAGATAGAAAGAAAGATAGAAAGACAGCCAGTTAGATAGATAGATAAATAGATGTTTGATAGATAGAAATGTAAATAGATAGATGTTTGATAGATAGCCCTGTTACAGTAGCTAGATGGTTAGAAATAGATAGAAGGATAGATAGATAAATGATAGATAGATATCCCGCCCAGGAGTCCCAGGAGTAAGCAGCACTAAACATGAGCTCCTGAGTTTTCACCAATTTATACCTTGTAATGAGCAACCTGTAAGACAAAAGCTGGAAAATACTGACTCCATGGATGACAGAAAGAAGGAGGACTAAATATCTCCGAAAATAAGGACAAAGAAGGATAAAAACTGGATTTTATTGATCAGACAAAAACTCTACCTATAATACAGACTACAAGCAACTGGGAGCATCAGACAAAGCTGAGCATCTGAAGGCATCTAAAAGGTAAGAGCATCCGGCTCTTAGACAGGCTCCATCACCTGTCTAATAGTCCTTCTAGAGAGCACACCCCATAGACGTAAAGAATATGGAGAGCCTCCAGAAAATGGAAAACTACAATTTAGAAAATGATAATTTAGAAAAAGAAAGCTCCAAGATTATAACTGACCATAGGATAGAGCTGGAGACTGCAGCGTCAGACAGCAGGGGGTCAGGCACCCAGGAGATCACATACTGTGAAGGCCAGAGAAGCATTCAAGCGAAAAAGACAATAAAACATGCCAAAGTTAGAGAAAGACCAGAAACCCTTTTCAGTGATTTTACCTTAAAAGAAGAAGAAAAGAGAAAAACAAATGTGCTTTTCTATAGCGAGCAGCCCACCGCCTGGCACACAGCCCTGTGCAGGCATTATAAGAATATTACCAGGTGTGGTATCAACAAGGGCCGACAGATCAGGATAAAAGACCCACAAAATGACAATAACGTCACACTCACCATCAACGTGTACAATAATGGCACCATAGTCATCCAGGGCACTGAGGACAACCTTGGCCAGTTTGAAGATATCTTCCCTCATATAAAAGTCCAGGCCCAAACCTACAAAGAACTGACTAAGAGCAGTGATGGTCCTAAATCTACAGAGACAACCACCAGAGACCCCCTAACCCCTACAGAGAAAACCACCAGAGACCCCCCTTCAGCCCCATGCCCTAATTCCTCACACCCCTCCCTAGAGATCCTCAGAGACTGCTTATCTCAGCTAGAAAGAGACTTTATACACTTTAAAGAGAAGCTTCAAAGAAATTCTGGTGACAAAAATGCAAAGGACCAAGTAGCTGAAGAGATAACCAGACTGAAGTGTGAACAGGCCTCAGCCCTGCAGGAAATAAGAGGTAAATTACAAGAACTGCAGCAAGAAAACACAGAGCTGAGACGAGAGATAGAAATACTGAAATCCCAGACTTATCCCCTAATCAAGGAGAGGAACCCAGGGAAAGAAGGGGGTGAGAACCAAATGAAAGCCAGCAGCCATGACACCAATACATCAATGAACTGCCAAATGGAATTAACAGAAGATGAGAGCAAAGCAAAGAACAGCAGAGTAATACAAGAGGGGCCAGAGCTGACAACCCCCAAAACACAACCACAACAGACCCCAACAACAGAGCATACCATTACCAGAATCCTAACACAGCAGCTTCCTACAAGAAGCCCGAGCAGCAGGCCGGACACGGACATGAGCAGTAAGCCACAGTGCCCTGATACTGTTCTGATTATAGACTCCAATGGTAAATACTTGAACACAAAGCGACTTTTTCCAGGAAAAAGAGTCCGTAAAATTCGCTGCTATACTATCGAACAAGCAGCAGCCATCATCAATAATCCATATTTCATCAAACCCAACCACATTATCATACACACAGGCACCAATAACCTCCAGGACCAGCACCAGCAAATAGCAGGACAACTGAGCCAGCTAGCAGGGACCGCACAGCAGAAGTTCCCCAGCTGTAATATCATCCTGTCATCTCTGCTCCCAAGAAAGGACATCCCTGAACACATCATCCAGAGCATCAACACAGAGCTGGCAGCTAAAATCAGCGCCATGCCAGACATCACCCTGGCACAACACCCCTCCATAAACCATCATCACCTATATGACAATAAACACCTCAATAACCAAGGAGTCAGCCTTCTAGCCAAAGAATTCAAAGACCTAGTGCTCAACAGAGACCCCCGGCCCAGACCCCACACAAGACAAAAGCCTATGGAAAAGTCACCAACAACAAATAGACCTGAAACCTCATACCCTCCTCAACAAACTGGAAATGGTGACCTTTACCCAAAATATGGCCATCAGAGGCACAAACCATGGAGGAATCCACCTGCCTCACATAAAGTAATGCAGAGCAAAGACATTGAGGAGATAAAGACCCTGCTCAGCACTCTGTGCAGAACACTGACTGGACCAAACTGCTAGAATATGGCCACCAGTCTATAATCCAGCTTGTCCTACACAGGGCAGCTCATTACAAGGTATACAGACAAAAAAAATGACATCTCTTATTATCAGCAGCTGGAACATTCAGGGCCTGAGCGCTTCAGCCTTCGGATGTAAGACACACGATCCAGACTTTACCCAAAGACTAAAAAACATTGACATACAGATCCTCCTAGAAACGTGGACTCAAACAGAGACTAATTCCATGGTGCCCACCGGATACAGGGAGATCTCTGTCCCTGCTCTAAAAAACAAAAATGTCAAGCTGGGCCGGAGCTCAGGAGGAATATTAATCTGGTATAAAGAGGAGCTCCATGAGCAGATCAGACCAGTAAAGAGAGGAGACAGCCACATCTGGGTAAGGATAGCCCGCTCCATCCTCACCTCTCCGGCTGACATCTACCTCTGTGCAGCATACATAGCTCCACCAGAGTGTCATGGAACCATGAACCAGACGTACAACAGAGATAGGTGGAATAAGAAGGCTTTATTGAAAATCAAGCCGTAGCTAAAGTCCAAGCGGATGGCTAAACTGAAGCAGGGTCTTGCGTAGACGGAGGTAAGGAACCAGGAGGGTAGTCAGACGTAGCCAGGATCAGGAACCAACGGGGTAGTCAGACGAAGCCAGGATCGGGAACCAACGGGGTAGTCAGACGAGGCCAGGATCAGGAACCAGAAGCAGCAGCAGTCTTTGAAGCATGTGCACACAGGAGGACCAAGCAAGGAACTGAAGCCACAGACCTTCTATATATATGAGCTAGGCATCCAGCTCCTCCCAGTGGGAAGGAGGAGCCGCAGGGTGGGAGGCTACAAGAAACCCAGAAACCAAGATGGCCGCCAGCACATGTCAAACGAAGGAGAACAGTGAGAAGGTAAGACCATGACAGTACCTCCCCCTCAAGGGCCCCTCCTCCGCGGAGTAAGGAACGGTTTCAGAGGGAAGCGTGCGTGGAAGGCTCGGAGCAACGCAGGAGCATGGACATCTGTGGAGGGAACCCAGGAACGCTGCTCTGGACCATAACCACGCCAATGGACCAAAAACTGCAACCGACCGCGGACCAGGCGTGAGTCCAGGATATTGCTCACCTCATATTCCTCACGATTGCCCACTTGGACCGGACGGGGCCGAGGAACCGAGGAAGTGAAACGATTACACACCAATGGCTTCAACAGGGAGACATGAAACACGTTGGAGATCCGCATGCCAGGAGGAAGCGCAAGGGCATAGGCTACCGGGTTTACCCTGTGAAGCACTCGGAAGGGACCAACAAAGCGAGGCGCCAGCTTGGGAGTGGGCACTCGAAGGTTGAGGTTGCGGGTGGACAACCATACACGGTCTCCGACCTGGTAGGAAGGAGCGGGCGCTCGTCTGCGATTAGCCTGGAGTCTCTGGCGTTGCGCAGAGACCTCAAGGGACCTCTGGATCTGTACCCAAGAAGTGCGTAGGACGGAAAGGTGATCCTCCACAGCCGGAGTATCCTGGGGAGAGAATACCTCCGGTAACACGGCAGGTTGGAACCCATAATTGGCCATGAAGGGAGACGTCCCAGAGGAAGAGTTCACCGCCGTGTTCCTGGCAAACTCAGCCCAAGGCAGGAGGTCAACCCAATTGTCTTGGTGATCGGAGACATAGCAACGAAGGAATTGCTCCAAGGCCTGATTGGATCGTTCTGCGGCCCCATTGGACTGAGGGTGGTAGGCCGAGGAGAAAGAGAGATGAATCCCCAACTGGGAGCAAAAGGCGCGCCAGAACCTGGACACAAACTGACTCCCCCGATCCGAGACAATCTCCTTGGGCAAACCGTGCAACCGGAAGACCTCCCTGGCAAAAATCGAGGCCAACTCTTGTGCAGAGGGTAACTTCTTGAGAGGAACACAGTGGCACATTTTGGAAAACCGATCCACAATCATGAGAATGACCGTATGGCCTCGGGATGCAGGAAGGTCCACAATGAAATCCATCCCCAGGTGTGACCATGGACGCTCCCCGGTGGCTATGGGTTGCAAAAGGCCCAACGGAAGGTGCCGAGGGGACTTACTCTGGGCACAAACGGAGCATGCCGCTACATATGCGGCGATGTCGGAACGTAGAGAAGGCCACCAGAACAGACGTGAAATCGCCCAGGACAGCTGATTCTTTCCAGGGTGCCCCGCGGCCTTGGAGTTATGGTAGGTTCGCAACAACCGAGTGCGCAACTCCTCAGGCACAAAACATCTGCCGTTGGGTCTCCCAGAGGGAGCACCAGATTGAGCCGCCAAAATCTGCTCACCCAGAGGAGAGGTCAGGCTGGTGCGAATAGCAGCCAGGATCTGATTCGGGGGTATGACCGTAGTCGGAATCGACTCCTCCCCGGACAGCTCGGAGTACTGCCGTGATAAGGCATCCGCTCTGATGTTCTTGGAGCCGGGTAGGTAGGAGACCACGTAATTAAAACGTGACAAGAACAGAGCCCATCTGGCCTGACGTGGTGTCAATCTCTTGGCCTCAGAGAGGTAGGTCAGATTCTTGTGGTCCGTCAGAATGAGAACCGGAACCACCGAGCCCTCGAGCAAGTGCCTCCATTCTTTAAGGGCCTGCACGATGGCCAATAACTCCCTGTCACCAATCTGATAGTTGCACTCCGCGGAAGACAGTTTCCGGGAGTAAAACCCACAAGGAAGCAGAGGACCCTCTGGTGTTCTACGCTGAGACAGGAGGGCGCCTACTCCCGTCTCAGACGCGTCCACCTCGAGGACAAAAGGCAACCCAGGGTTGGGATGCGACAGAATCGGAGCCGACACAAAGGCGGACTTTAGAGCCTCAAAAGCTCGGATGGCCTCGAGCGGCCAGACCTGAGGATTACTGCCCTTCCTGGTCAGATCCGTGAGAGGCTTGGCTAGCATGGAAAAGTCCCTGATGAACTTCCGATAATAATTGGCGAAGCCCAAAAAGCGCTGCAGGGCACGAAGCCCACTGGGCTGGGGCCACTGTAAGACAGCCGAAACCTTCTCAGGATCCATGGAGAACCCCTCAGCGGAAATGATGTAACCTAAGAAGGTTACCTGGGATCGGTGAAATTCGCATTTCTCAAGCTTACCGAACAGCTTGTTCTCTCGTAAGCGTTGCAACACTCGTCTGACATCCAGAATGTGGGCCTCCATGGATGCAGAATATACCAAGATGTCATCCAAATAGACCACCACACACTGCTGCAACAGGTCACGGAAAACATCGTTGATGAATTCCTGGAAGACTGCGGGCGCATTGCACAACCCAAAGGGCATAACCAAGGATTCATAATGACCGGTCCTGGTGTTAAACGCGGTCTTCCACTCATCGCCCGCCTTGATCCTTACCAGGTTATATGCCGCCCTCAGGTCGAGTTTGGTAAAGACCGTGGCCCCTTTGAGGCGATCGAACAGCTCGGAAATCAAGGGTATCGGGTAAGCGTTCTTGATCGTGATGCGATTGAGACCCCTGTAGTCGATGCAAGGCCTCAACTCACCGCCCTTCTTTTTCACAAAGAAAAATCCAGCCCCTGCCGGGGACGAGGATTTGCGAATGTGTCCGCGTGAAAGCGCCTCCCTCACGTACTCCTCCATGGCCTCATTCTCCGCTACCGACAGTGGATAGACTTTGCCACGAGGAGGAACGGCACCAGATTGTAACTCTATGGCACAATCGTATGGGCGGTGCGGAGGTAGGGCAACCGCACGCACCTTATCGAATACATCCCGGTACTCCTCGTATTCAGGAGGCAACAGAGAGTCCGAGGAAGTACACAGCAACTTGACAGGCCCATGGATGCAACTAGCCCCACACTGCGGTGACCACGAGAGGATCTCGGCCGATCTCCAATCGAAAGTCGGATTATGCTTCTGGAGCCAGGGGTACCCCAAGACCACCGAGTAGTGTGGAGACGAAATAACCTGGAGACAGACCGACTCTCTGTGAACGGCACCAATGGCCATCCCCACTGGAAGGGTCTCCTGAGTCACGTGTGGCGGCAGAAGGGGTCTGCCGTCTATCGCCTCAAGAGCCAGTGGGGAACCTCGAGGCTGCAGAGGAATGGAATTGGCGGCGGCGAACACACTATCAATGAACAAGCCACCAGCACCAGAGTCCACCAACGCCTGGGTCGTCACCGAGCCCCCGACCCAGGAGAGGACAACAGTAATCAGTGGTTTGTCAACACGGGAAACCGGGGACGAGGAGACTCCACCCAAGATCTGCCCCCGACAGGATCTCAGGTGCGAGCGTTTCCCGGACGGTTCGGGCATGCCAACCGAAAATGCCCACCGAGACCACAGTACATGCATCGGCCCTCGCGTCTCCGGAGTACCCTCTCCCCCTCGGACAGGCGAGCAACCCCCAGCTGCATGGGTTGACCCCCAGACCAGTCATCCCCAGGAGGCGTGGGAGGAGAGGGAGGCACGGGTGGGACAGCAAACGTAGGCGCCAATCTGTTAGAAGGCCTCCGCAGGCTCTCCTTAAAGGAAGGTCTCTCCCTGAGTCTGGTGTCAATCAAAATCAGGAAAGAAATAAGGGACTCGAGCTCCACTGGTTGGTCCTTGGCTGCAATCTCATCCTTCAAGGCATCCGAGAGACCATGAGAGAAAGCAGCGACCAGAGCCTCATTATTCCAGCCCACCTCTGCTGCCAGGGTACGAAACTCAATGGCGTATTCAGCTACGGATTGTGAACCCTGTCTGATGGACATAAGGAGCTTCGCAGCAGAGGCAGCACGAGCCGGCACATCGAATACCTTCCGAAGAGAAGCAACAAAACCGGAAAACTCGGCAACCACCGGATTGTTGTTCTCCCATAAAGGGCTGGCCCAGGCCAAGGCCTTGTCCGAGAGCAGCGAGATCAAGAAGCCCACCTTTGATCTCTCAGTAGGAAAGGCATGTGGCAGCAACTCGAAATAAATGGCCACCTGGTTAAGGAAACCTCGGCACTGAGTTGGCTCTCCCCCAAAGCGCTGTGGAAGGGGGGCAGAACCGGTCATACCCCGAAACACCGCAGGTGCAGCAACAGGTGTCGGGGTAGACTCTGGCGCAACAACCGGAGCGGCAGTAGGAGCGGGCCCAGGAGCGACAACCGACCCATCGGCAACGGAAGCTAAATGAGCCGTGCGTTCAAGCAGGGTTTGTAACGCCACAGCGAACCGACCCAACAGGTGATCCTGCTGATCAAGTCTGGCAACCAGCGTAGGTAGCGAGGATGGCCCTGTACCGTCAGAATTCATGGCTTGGTCCTAATGTCATGGAACCATGAACCAGACGTACAACAGAGATAGGTGGAATAAGAAGGCTTTATTGAAAATCAAGCCGTAGCTAAAGTCCAAGCGGATGGCTAAACTGAAGCAGGGTCTTGCGTAGACGGAGGTAAGGAACCAGGAGGGTAGTCAGACGTAGCCAGGATCAGGAACCAACGGGGTAGTCAGACGAAGCCAGGATCGGGAACCAACGGGGTAGTCAGACGAGGCCAGGATCAGGAACCAGAAGCAGCAGCAGTCTTTGAAGCATGTGCACACAGGAGGACCAAGCAAGGAACTGAAGCCACAGACCTTCTATATATATGAGCTAGGCATCCAGCTCCTCCCAGTGGGAAGGAGGAGCCGCAGGGTGGGAGGCTACAAGAAACCCAGAAACCAAGATGGCCGCCAGCACATGTCAAACGAAGGAGAACAGTGAGAAGGTAAGACCATGACACAGAGTCTCCATACTTCAATCCCGACAGCTTTGAGATCCTACAGAGGGAAGCCGCCCATTTCCAGGCCCTGGGCAATGTTCTGATCTTTGGAGACCTCAATGCAAGAACAGGGAGGGAGAGAGACTACCTGACAACTGACGGAAATGTCTATATATTCGGAGCAGACACTGACTGTGACAGCTCAGTACACACCGAGAGGAACAGCTATGACAGCACAGTAAACAAAAGGGGCAGAACATTGCTGAACTTATGTCGAAGCCTCGGACTTCATATTCTCAATGGCCGCACCAAGGGAGACTCTCTTGGTAGATATACCCTAAACTCCTATGTAGGCAACAGTGTAGTAGACTATGCCATCACAGATATGGACCCCAAAAATGTTAGTAGCTTCATAGTCACCCCACAGACACACCTGTCAGACCACAACCAACTGCTCCTATACATAAAATCCACAAGTAAACTACCAGCACAAACATGTCAGCAGACCGGCCTCTTCAGCCTACCTCCATCTTTTAAATGGTCCAAGATGTCAGCCCCAAAGTATATGGAGACCATAAACAGCACAGAGATCCAGGAGATGCTCCATAACTTCCATAGGAAAGTGTATGAGCTGAATCCAGAAGGAGTAAATCTCGCGGTAAGGGACTTTAATAATATACTTTGCACCATGGCGGAAATGTCTGACCTCAAAAGATGCAACAGAAGGCCAAAAAAGCAACAACCCAACAGCTGGTTTGACCGGGAGTGTAAAGATATAAGGAAGGCGCTAAGAATGGCCTCAAATAGGAAACACCAAGATCCGAACAACCCCAGTCTGAGGGAAGCCTACAACAACATACAAAGGCAATACAAAAATACCCTCAGAAAGAAAAAGCAAGGCAACATCTCAACCAAGCTCCTCCAACTCCAAGACGCTCTCCAGGACAACTGCTTCTGGGAACTATGGAAGCAGATGGACAAAACCAGCAAGAACACCAACCTCCACATCCAAAACGGCAACATCTGGCTCCAGTACTTCAAGGACCTGTACAAAGCCATTTCGAGGGAGGATCAAAGCCCAGAACAAAAAGAAATCACGAAAAAGCTGAAGGATATGGAGGAAAAAATCAAAGATTTCCAAAACCCTCTAGACACACCGATCACGCTGCAGGAGATAACAGAGAGGATCTCAATGATAAAGAGTAAAAAAGCCAGCGGCCCAGATGGGATTCTTCCAGAAATGATCAAATACAGCCCGCCAGGTATCCAGGTCGCATTAGTAAAACTCTACAATGTTGTGCTGAGTGCCGGCTACTTCCCCCAGAGCTGGAACCAGGGCATCATCACCCCCATACACAAGGGCGGAGACAAGTATGACCCAGCCAACTATAGAGGGATATGTGTCAGCAGCAACCTGGGAAAACTCCTCAGCAGTATCCTGAATAAGAGGATCCTCAGCTTCCTCACCCAGCACAACATCCTCAGCAGAAGCCAAGCAGGCTTCATACCAAACCACCGCACCACGGACCACATCTACACCCTGCAGAGCCTCATCAAGAGCCATGTCCACAATACAAAGCAGGGAAAGATCTATGCCTGCTTTGTGGACTTTAAGAAGGCCTTTGACTCAGTGTGGCATCCGGGCCTATTCCTGAAACTTCTTGAAAGCGGAATAGGAGGAAAAACATATGATGTCATCAGAAGCTCCTACACTGAGAACAGATGCAGCGTGAAGGTAAATGGGAGGAGAACGGCTTATTTCCAGCAGAGCCGAGGAGTCAGACAGGGCTGCAGCCTCAGTCCAACCCTGTTTAACATCTACATCAATGAGCTGGCGGCGGCTCTGGAGTCCTCCTCAGCACCTGGTCTCACCCTCCATGACACTGAGGTGAAATTTCTCCTTTATGCAGATGATCTTCTGCTACTATCGCCAACTGAGAAAGGTCTCCAAGATAACCTGAAAATCCTGGAGAAGTTCAGTAACACATGGGCACTGCCCATCAATCCAAAGAAAACCAACATCATGGTGTTCCAGAAAAGAAATCGAAAAGCAGCCGGGCGTCCTCTCTTCCTGCTAAACAACTGTCCAATCTCAGAAACAGACAGCTACACCTACCTGGGCCTAGAAATCAGCCAATCAGGGAATTTTAAGAAAGCCATGGAAACACTGAAAGACAAGGCGAGCAAAACCTTCTATGCCATCAGAAGGCGTCTGTATCACCTTAAAGCACCAGTGACCGTCTGGCTTAAAATCCTTGACACCATCATCGCCCCAATCCTCCTGTATGGCAGCGAAGTCTGGGGCCCAGACACATACCCAGACCGGGCAAAGTGGGACTCTGGGCCAACAGAACTATTCCACCTAGAACTCTGCAAACACTTTCTCCAGGTCCACAGGGGCACCTCAAACAGCGCCTGTCGAGCAGAACTGGGCAGATTCCCACTCTACTTTGCTGTACAGAAGAGGGCGCTATCATTCAGAGCCCATCTACATAGCAGCAGTCCCAGCTCCTACCATCACAAAGCCTTGCTACACCAAGAAGCCCCAGAAAAACAAAGCACCCCGCAACAAGTCACCCAAACCCAGCCTGCCCAATCCACCAACCAATATAGCCTGACAAAGGGCGGAATCCAGAGGACGATACACAAGTTCAAAGAGGAGTATATTAGCGTCTGGAAAAACGACATAAGAACATCCCAGAAGCTGACAGTATACCAGAGCCTGCAGAGGGAGTACAAACTGGCCCCATATCTGGAGAAACTCCCCAATCCAAAAGACAGACAGATCCTGAGCCGGTACAGACTAAGCGCCCACAGCCTGCTCATTGAATCCGGGCGTCATCGACAGAGGTACATGCCCAGGGAGAGCAGACTGTGCCAGCAGTGCGACCAGGAGGCCGTGGAGGATGAGGCTCATTTCCTGCTGCGGTGCCCCAAATACTCAGCAGTGAGAGAGACTCACTTCAGGAGACTGTCTGATCTCTGCCCAGACTTCACCTCCATGGAGGAGGAAGAGAGACTCCCCATACTGCTGGGGGAAGAGGAGAACACAGCGGCCATAGCAGCACAATATATTACTGCCTGCCATGGACTGAGAGGAGCCTGATATACTATGGACTCCTATACCCCCACCCTGGACCTGTCCCCACCCCCAACCCTACCCAATTATTTACCACATGCTTTGGCAATGCTAAAATGTATTTAGTCCTGCCAATAAAGCTGATTTGATTTGATTTGATTTGATAAATGGATAAATTGTTATATAGATTGATAGGTATATAGATAGATAAAATATTTATCTATTGAAACGTTAGATTGGGATAGATAGATATACGGATACAATGATCATTTTTACATTTTTTACAGCATATTGTACAACATTTTTGAAATTTTGTATTGTGTAAACATTTCAAATTGTGTATTGACAGAGTGGTGGGGTTTGTCTGTCTATATTGGCACCGATATACGGATAAATTGATCATATATAGATAAATTGTTAGATAGCTGGATAGATAGAAAAAATTGATAGAAAGATAGATAGAAAGACAGATCAATGGATACATTTTTAGAAAAATGGCTAGAATAATAGGGAAAACAGATCGAAAGACAGCCAGTTAGATAGATAGCAAGATACATTTGTTAGATAGCTAGATAGGTAGATAGATAGATAGATAGATAGATAGATAATAGATAAGATAGTTGGATAGATAACTGGATAGATAACAGATAGCTGGATAGATAGATAGATAGATAGATAGATAGACAGACCGTTGTCTGGATAAAAATGGATTGATAGATAAAATGGATAGATAGAAATAGCTAGAAAGATGGACTATAGATAGGTAGATAGAAAGATAGATAGATAATTGTTAGATAGAAGGATAAATAGGTAGATAAATTGATCGATAGACTTTAGATAGATGAAGTATATGGCTGTATAGATACATAGATATATAGATAGATAAATGGAAAGATAGATAACAGATAAATGTAAAGATAGACTATAAATAGGTATATAGAAATATAGATAATTAGTAGATAGAAATATAGATAATTGATAGATAGATAGATAGATAGATAGAAGGATAGATAATAGATAGATAGATGGAAAAATAGACTATAGATAAGTAGATAGATAGAAAACAGATGGATAGATAGACTATAGATAGGTAGCTAGAAAGATAGATAGATAGAATTTAGATAGATGGGTATATGGATGTATATATACATAGATAATAGATAGTTGTATAGATAAATGTATAGATAACAGCTAGCTGGATAGATAGATAGATAGACAGTTGTCTGGATAAAAATGGATTGATAGATAAAATGGATAGATAGAAATAGCTAGAAAGATAGACTATAGCTAGGTAGATATAAAGATAGATAGATAATTGTTAGATAGAAGGATAGATAATAGATAGATCGATGGAAAAATAGACTAAAGATAAGTAGATAGATAGAAAACAGATAGATGGATAGATAGACTATAGATAGGTAGCTAGAAAGATAGATAGATAATTGTTAGATAGAAGGATAGATAGGTAGATAAATTGATAGATAGACTTTAGATAGATGTGGTATATGGCTGTATAGATAGATAGCTATGTAGATAGATACATGGAAAGATAGATAGCAGATAGATGTAAAGATAGACTATAGATAAGTAGATAGAAATATAGATAATTGATAGACAGAAATATAGATAATTGATAGATAGATAGAAGGATAGATAATAGATAGATAGATAGATAGATGGAAAAATAGACTATAGATAAGTAGATAGATAGAAAACAGATAGATGATAGATAGACTATAGATAGGGATTGATAGATAAAATGGATAGATAGAAATAGCTAGAAAGATAGACTATAGCTAGGTAGCTAGAAATATAGATAGTTGATAGATAGATAGATAGATAGATAGATAGATAGATAACTGGATAGATAACAGATAGCTGGATAGATAGATAGATAGATAGATAGATAGATAGACCGTTGTCTGGATAAAAATGGATTGATAGATAAAATGGATAGCTAGAAATAGCTAGAAAGATGGACTATAGCTAGGTAGATATAAAGATAGATAGATAATTGTTAGAAGGATAGATAGGTAGATAAATTGATAGATAGACTTTAGATAGATGGGGTATATGGCTGTATCGATCCATAGATAGATAGATAGATAGATAGATAAAATGGAAAGATAGATAGATAACAGATAGATGTAAAGATAGACTATAGATAGGTCGATAGAAATATAGATAATTGATAGATAGATATAAGGATAGATAATAGATAGACCGATGGAAAAATAGACTAAAGATAAGTAGATAGATAGAAAACAGATAGATGGATAGATAGACTATAGATAGGTAGCTAGAAAGATAGATAGATAATTGTTAGATAGAAGGATAGATAGGTAGATAAATTGATAGATAGACTTTAGATAGATGTGGTATATGGCTGTATAGATAAATAGCTATGTAGATAGATACATGGAAAGATAGATAGCAGTTAGATGTAAAGATAGACTATAGATAGGTAGATAGAAATATAGATAATTGATAGACAGAAATATAGATAATTGATAGATAGATAGAAGGATAGATAATAGATAGATAGATGGAAAAATAGACTATAGATAAGTAGATAGATAGAAAACAGATAGATGATAGATAGACTATAGATAGGGATTGATAGATAAAATGGATAGATAGAAATAGCTAGAAAGATAGACTATAGTTAGGTAGATAGAAATATAGATAGTTGATAGATAGCTAGATAGATAGATAGAAGGATAGATAATAGATAGATAGATGGAAAATAGACTATAGATAAGTAGATAGATATAAAGCAGATAGATAGACTATAGATAAGTAGATAGATATAAAGCAGATAGATAGACTATAGATAAGTAGATAGATATAAAACAGATAGATGGATAGATAGACTATAGACAGGGATTGATAGATAAAATGGATAGATAGAAATAGCTAGAAAGATAGACTATAGCTAGGTAGATAGAAAGTTAGATAGATAATTGTTAGATATAAGGATAGATAGGTAGATACATTGATAGATAGACTTTAGATAGATGGGGTATATGGATGTATAGATACATAGCTATGTAGATAGATACATGGAAAGATAGATAGCAGATAGATGTAAAGATAGCCTATAGATAGGTAGATAGAAATATAGATAATTGATAGACAGAAATATAGATAATTGATAGATAGAAGGATAGATAATAGATAGATAGATGGAAAAATAGACTATATATAAGTAGATAGATATAAAACAGATAGATGGAAAAATAGACTATAGATAAGTAGATAGATATAAAGCAGATAGATAGACTATAGATAAGTAGATAGATATAAAACAGCTAGATGGATAGATAGACTATAGATAGGGATTGATAGATAAAATGGATAGATAGAAATAGCTAGAAAGATAGATTATAGCTAGTTAGATAGAAAGTTAGATAGATAATTGTTAGATATAAGGATAGATAGGTAGATCAATTTTTTGCATTTTTATTTAAAATGAAACTTATAAACTGTATAAAATGATATAATGTGTTTTTGATGCCCTCTTGAATTGAGCAATGTGTTTTGCAAGAGGGCGTGACCCCCGTGCATTAGTGTATCTGTAGATAAGCCATTTAGGCCCGTGTCGATTGAAAATGTGCTTTGCAAGCGGGCGTGTCGATGACAGGGTCTGGGGCAATCTTGAATTGAACAATGTGTTTTGCAAACATTTGTGATCAGCAGTTTGAAGAGAAATAAACTTGATATCAAGCTATTTGCAAAAATTTGTGATCAGCAGTTTCAAGAGATATAAACTTGATATCATTGAAAATGTGCTTTGCAAGCGGGCGTGTCGATGACGGGGTCTGGGGCAATCTTGAATTGAACAATGTGTTTTGCAAACATTTGTGATCAGCAGTTTGAAGAGAAATAAGGGACAGTCTTGAATTGAGCAATGTGTTTGCAAACATTTGTGCTCAGCAGTTTCAAGAGATATAAACTTGATATCAAACTATAGACTTTTTATATCAAACACTATAAATTTGATATAAAATTGATATCAAGCTATATAAAAAGGGGGCGTGTAAAAGGGGCGTGGTACCTGTCACTTTGACGAAACATATCCCCTCTTACTACTAATCTGGACTACAAAGTGGCCACTTTACAAGCCAAACTGGTGGATTATGAAGACCGTAACCAAAGAAATGATATAAAATTCTGCAACATCCCGGAGTCCATTCAAAACTCGGATCTTAAACCATATCTGCAACAGCTTACTAAACTCCTGCTTCCTGATTGTGCTGACTACGAACTCAGTATTGATCGGGCACAAAGGGTCCCCAAACCGCCTAACCTGCCGGACTCAGTACCCACGTACTGGCTAGGTACACCTTCTAGCATATTAAGTAGAGACTTATGGAGAAGGCGCGTAAACAGCAACCGCTACCGGACCCATACTCGTCCTTGAAATTATTTACTGATCTGATCTGCCACTCTGCAAACCCAGAGAAGTCTTGCTCCGCTTACTTCCTTTTTGCGACAACATGCTATCCTGTATAGGTGGGGGTTTCCCACTAAGATCCTTATTAACAGGAAGGGAACTTTCCATGCAGTCAAATCGCTAGCAGAAGGAAAAGCTCTCCTTTCTAGGTGTAATATCTTCATGGTTGAGAATCCCCCGCAACCCAACCACACTCCCCCAGCGAAGATGGATAAGGAGTGGCATACAGTACCTACACCATGAACCTGACCCTCCTAACCCCTACATCTCTCTATTTCATCTGTTAGCCCTCTGTTGGTGGCGTGGGAGATGGTAGACTCTCTCTTGAACAGATCTGTGATGTCTAATGTTTTCACCCCAGTTCATTAAGTACCTCTAGAACTGAGTGTATACTCATGGTCTGGGTACAGTTATTGTTTTGTTGTACTTTATTGAGTGTTAACCTTTATTATTTTCTTTCTGTAGCACTTTTGTGGGCCGAGTGTCTGGGGATATTCCTTTTGCAGGTTGGAACTGTTGGTGGACAACCCACTCGAGCTCTGAGAACCAGTACCAGTATGTATAACTATCATTCCCTGCACTCCGATAATGGTACTTAAGTTTTTTTCCTTGAATGTGAGGGGGTTGAACATCCCCTTCAAGAGGTCAGTAATGTGGAGAGAGTTAAACTCGCTAAAATGTGACAATGCTTGCTTACAGGAGACGCATATCTCATCCAATAACCCGCCTAAGATCTGTCACAAAAAGATCTGTCACAAAAATTATCCCTACATCATCCAGTCGTCCTTCCCAAAGAAAAATAGTTTTCTTATAGCTTTTAAAGCTTCAGTGGCGGTCCAGGTTTCGATCCACACAGCCGTTATATTATTGTGCACTGTCTTGTTAACAATGTAGAATATACAGAACGCTTTCTTAGGCGCACGCTTAACACCTTACAAAAAGTACAAAAAGGACATGTGATTTGCAGAGATTTCAATGCTCTGTGTAATCCTTCTCTTAAGTCCACCGCGAGCCCTCTGTCCCGCAAGATCTCTTTAGTGAAAATGTTATGGGCGCATGACTTGTATGACATATGGCGTCGCCTGCATGTAAATGAAAAGGACTATACTTACTATTCTGGAGTCCATAAAACTTACTCTTGCATTGACATGTTTTGGGTTGGCAGGTCTTTGATAGACAGGACTTCTGCGGCAGAAATTGGTTGTATCCAATGGTCAGATCATGCTCCTACAACATTATCACTATCTGAGTCCTCTCCAGAATCTCCGATTATGTTTGGAGACTTAATATCTACCTTTTATCGGTTCCGACAGTTGATAGGGAAGTGGAAAAGGCCCTTAGTGAGTTCTTTCCTACCAAATCGGAAGTTAAGCCTTACACCCTGTGGAACTGCCACAAAGCATACATGAGAGGAGTCCTTATTAAAAAAGCAGTATCTGTCGCAAACGGAGAGATAAAGATATCCAGAGTATGTTGCAGACTATCCAAAAGCTTGAGACACTGAATAAACAAATGTTTTCAGAGTCTCATGCCACTGAACTAACTGGAGCTAGACTGAGTCTGAGAAGCCTCCTCATGTTTGCTCATGAAAAATCTCTTAGATGACTTAAGTTGCAATACTATGCCTAAGACAACAAATCTGGGGCGCTGTTGGCGAAAAGCCTCAAGTCCCAAGCGTTGAAATCTAAGATACAGTGCATTCACCACCCCGCCACTGGGAATCCGGTCTCGGCCCCGAGAGATATAGCTAATGCCTTCCGAGATTATTACTCTCAACTATATAATTTGAGGGATGATCCCGATACTGCCCAGCCCAGTCAACAAGATATTAACTCCTTCCTGAGACAGATTAACCTTCCGCAGGTAGCTCTGAAAGATTTGGTTGCCCTCAACAAACAGATTTCCCCGGATGAGATACAGATGGTAATTCGTTCGCTCTCCTTGAATAAGGCCCTGGGACCTGATGGATTCTCCTCATTATACTATAAAAATTATGGCCCTCAAGTAATCAAACATCTTCTGCCAGTGTACTCCACGGCGATGGAAACTGTGACCTTACCAGCAGAGATGCTGGAGGCACTCACGGTAACCATTCTGAAACTGGGCAAATCACCTCTGCAAACTACTAGCTACCGGCCAATCTCATTGCTAAATTGCTGTTAAAATATACGCTAAAATATTAGCGAATAGACTTGACCGTTATTCCCTCATTGATTTCCATCGACCAAACCTGGTTTGTGGGGGGTTCAGCCCGCACAACCCTGTATGCAGGTGCACATTGCTATGGCGAAATACAGATACAAACGCAAAAACACAAATGCAATCGCACTCTGCAAACCAGCACTCTGCCCTGCCTTTATGCTGGATGTTGAATAAGGCATTGGTGTACATTTTGGCCACAGCGTAATAAGCCACTCACCACGTCAAGGTCGCCTTCATGAGTGGTCCCTAACACTAGTTCCTACCTTTTATGGGCCACGACAGCCACACAAAGTCCAGGGAGCGCAGGTACATCATGCAGGCCAAGCACACTCTGCTTTTAACCCCGTCCAGTGCCATCACAGCTTTCATCGAATTCAGGGATGCAAGTACCAACATGCATGCTGAGCCCACAATATACTTCTCCTGGAGCCAAATGGCTACTGGTAGGTGCTATATAAGCAGACTCAGTTTTATACTGAATTTAAAACCAGCCTCCAGGGCAGACTAACTGGTCAGGTGTGCATGACTGCTTGGAGATCGCCACGCCTCCAATATATACTACAAAGAAAAAAATGTGGGGGGTTCAGCCCGCACAACCCTGTATGCAGGTGCACATTGCTATGGCGAAATACAGATACAAACGCAAAAACACAAATGCAATCGCACTCTGAAAACCAGCACTCTGCCCTGCCTTTATGCTGAATGTTGAATAAAGCATTGGTGTACATTTTGGCCAAAGCGTAATAAGCCACTCACCACGTCAAGGTCGCCTTCATGAGTGGTCCCTAACTGTTATGGGCCATGACAGCCACACAAAGTCCAGGAAGCGCAGGTACAGCATGCACGCCAAGTGTGCTTGGCGTGCATGCTGTACCTGCGCTCCCTGGACTTTGTGTGGCTGTCGTGGCCCATAAAAGGTAGGAACTAGTATTAGGGACCACTCATGAAGGCGACCTTGACGTGGTGAGTGGCTTATTACGCTTTGGCCAAAATGTACACCAATGCCTTATTCAACATCCAGCATAAAGGCAGGGCAGAGTGCTGGTTTGCAGACTGCGATTGCATTTGTGTTTTTGCATTCAAACCTGGTTTGTGCCAGGCAGACAAGCTCCAGACAATTAGAGATGTCCCGAACTATTAGCCGGCGAACAGTTCCCGGCGAACATAGCTTGTTTGCGTTCGCTGCAGCGGGCGAACATATGCGATGTTCGGTCCGCCCCCTATACATCATCATTGAATAAACTTTGACCCTGTACCTTATAGTCAGCCGACACATTCCAGCCAATCAGCAGCAGACCCTCCCTCCCAGACCCTCCCACCTCCTGGACAGCATCCATTTTAGATTCATTTAGAAGCTGCATTCTTAGTGAGTGGAGGGACAGTGTAGCTGCTGCTGATTTAATAGGGAAATCGATAGCTAGGCAAGTGTATTCAGTGTCCACTGCAGTCCTGAAGGACTCATATGATCTCTGCTGTAAGGACAGCACCCCAAAAAGCCCTTTTTAGGGCTAGAACATCAGTCTGCTTTTTTTTCCCCTGTGTAATCAAATTGCAGTTGCCTGCCTGCCAGCGTGTGTGTCAGGCTCACAGCCCTGCAAGTGCATAGTGTCACCAGCGCAACTCATCTCTGGTGTCACATTCGATTACATTTAAAGAAAAACAACAATTTTTACTGAATAAATAGCAGTCAGTTACACACGTGTTTGTGTGTTTAAGGCCCAGTGCAGTGCATAGTGTCACTTCAGCGCCATTCATATCTGGTGTCACATTCGATTCCATTTAACCACCTCAGCTCCCCTAGCTTAAAAACCCTTAATGACCAGACCACTTTTTACAATTCAGCACTACACTATTTTCACCGTTTATTGCTCGGTCATGCAACTTACCACCCAAATGAATTTTACCTCCTTTTCTTCTCACTAATAGAGCTTTCATTTGGTGGTATTTCATTGCTGCTGACATTTTTACTTTTTTTGTTATTAATCGAAATTTACCCAAATTTTTGCAAAAAAATGACATTTTTTACTTTCAGTTGTAAGTTTTTTTTTTTTAAAAAACGACATCTATATATAAAATTTTATCTAAATTTAGTGTTCTACATGTCTTTGATAAAAAAAATGTTTGGGTAAAAAAAAATGGTTTGGGTAAAAGTTATAGAGTTTACAAACTATGGTACAAAAGTGTGAATTTCCGCTTTTTGAAGCAGCTCTGACTTTCTGAGCACCTGTCATGTTTCCTGAGGTTCTACAATGCCCAGACAGTAGAAAAACCCCACAAATGACCCCATTTCGGAAAGTAGACATCCTAGGGTATTCACTGATGGGCATAGTGAGTTCATAGAACTTTTTATTTTTTGTCACAAGTTAGTGGAAAATAATGATTTTTTTTCTTACAAAGTCTCATATTCCACTAACTTGTGACAAAAAATGAAAACTTCCATGAACTCACTATGCCCATCACAAAATACCTTGGGGTGTCTTCTTTCCAAAATGGGGTCACTTGTGAGGTAGTTATACTGCCTTGGCATTTTAAGGGCCCTAATGCGTGAGAAGTAGTTTGAAATTCAAATGTGTAAAAAATGCCCTGTGAAATCCTAAAGGTGCTCTTTGGAATGTGGACCCCTTTGCCCACCTAGGCTGCAAAAAAGTGTCACACATGTGGTATCGCCGTACTCAGAAGCTGGGCAATGTGTTTTGGGGTGTCATTTTACATATACCCATGCTGGGTGAGATAAATATCTCGGTCAAATGCCAACTTTGTATTAAAAAAATGGGAAAAGTCGTCTTTTGCAGAGATATTTCTCTCACCCAGCATGGGTATATGTAAAATGACACCCCAAAACACATTGCCCAACTTCTCCTGAGTACAGCGATACCACATGTGTGACACTTTTTTGCAGCCTAGGTGGGCAAATGGGCCCACATTCCAAAGAGCACCTTTAGGATTTCACAGGGCATTTTTTACACATTTTGATTTCAAACTACTTCTCACACATTAGGGCCCCTAAAATGCCAGGGCAGTATAACTACCCCACAAGTGACCCCATTTTGGAAAGAAGACACCCCGAGGTATTTTTCTTGATGGGCATAGTGAGTTCATGGAAGTTTTTATTTTTTGTCACAAGATCATCATTTTCTGCTAACTTGTGACAAAAAATTAAAAATTCTAGGAACTCGCCATGCCCCTCACGGAATACCTTGGGGTGTCTTTTTTCACTTGTGGGGTAGTTATACTGCCCTGGCATTTTAGGAGCCCTAATGCGTGAGAAGAAGTTTGAAATCAAAATGTGTAAAAAATGCCCCGTGAAATCCGAAAGGTGCTCTTTGGAATGTGGGCCCCTTTGCCCATCTAGGCTGCAAAAAAGTGTCACACATGTGGTATCGCCGTACTCAGGAGAAGTTGGGCAAGGTGTTTTGGGGTGTCTTTTTACATATACCCATGCTGGGTGAGAGAAATATCTCAGCAAAAGACAACTTTTCCCATTTTTTTATACAAAGTTGGCATTTGACCAAGATATTTATCTCACCCAGCATGGGTATATGTAAAATGACACCCCAAAACACATTGCCCAACTTCTCCTGAGTACGGCGATACCACATGTGTGACACTTTTTTGCAGCCTAGATGCGCAAAGCGGCCCAAATTCCTTTTAGGAGGGCATTTTTAGACATTTGGATCCTAGACTTCTTCTCACGCTTTAGGGCCCCTAAAATGCCAGGACAGTATAAATACCCCACATGTGACCCCATTTTGCAAAGAAGACACCCCAAGGTATTCAATGAGGGGCATGGCGAGTTCATAGAAATGTAATTTTTTTTGGGCACAAGTTAGCGGAAATTGAATTTATTTTTATTTTTTTCTCACAAAGTCTCCCTTTCCGCTAACTTGGGACAAAAATGTCAATCTTTCATGGACTCAATATGCCCCTCAGCGAATACCTTGGGGTGTCTTCTTTCCAAAATGGGGTCATTTGTGAGGTGTTTGTACTGCCCTGGCATTTGAGGGTCTCCGCAATCATTACATGTATGGCCAGCATTAGGAGTTTCTGCTATTCTCCTTATATTGAGCATACGGGTAATGAGATTATTTTTTTTTTCGTTCAGCCTCTGGGCTGAAAGAAAAAATGAACGGCACAAATTTCTTCATTCGCATCGATCAATGTGGATGAAAAAATCTCTGCCAAAAGAAAAAAAAGAGGGGAAAGGCGTCTGCCAGGACATAGGAGCTCCGCCCAACATCCATACCCACTTAGCTTGTATGCCCTGGCAAACCCGATTTCTCCATTCACATCAATCGATGTGGATGAATAAATCATTGCCGGGATTTTATTTTTATTTTTTATATACAAAGCGCAAATCGCCCAAATATGTGGCGAAGTACATTATGCACTTTGTCCCAGGTGAAAGGAGAGGTTTGCAGCAGCTGTGAGTGAAAGGGCCCTAATAGCCCGGTGTGCCTGTCCTGTGAGATGCAATCCCTATGCTAAGTGTACCTGTGTGTGGTACTTCCGGAAACACTCCCCTAAGCATAGGGCAGGGTGGTGAGGGCAGTCAGGACAGAAAAAGCGTGTGTCACGCCTTATTCCACTCCTGCTACAGACACAACATCTTTTTTGGGGTGACGCTTGGGTTGAGGTACCAGCAACGACATTGGGGAAATGTCGCTCGTGTAGACGGCTCACTACACTGGTGGTTGGGGCCACGGAACCTTCCTGAAATTTGCGGAAGGATCCTGTTCTCCTAGCCTTACTGTAGAGAACAAAACTATTATATACAGCCAATTGAATTAAATATACAGACACCTTCTTATACCAGTGTTTGGTGCGTCGGGAAACTAAATACGGAGCCAACATCTGGTCATTGAAGTCCACCCCTCTCATGAGCGAATTATAGTTGTGGACACAGAGGGGCTTTTCAATGACACTGGTTGCTCGTTCTATTTGTATTGTCGTGTCTGCGTGAATGGAGGAGAGCATGTAAACGTAACGCTTGTCTCTCCATTTCATGGCGAGCAGTTCTTCGTTACACAAGGCAGCCCTCTCCCCCCTTGCAAGACGGGTGGTAATGAGCCGTTGGGGGAAGCCCCGGCGACTAGGTCGCGCGGTGCCACAGCAGCCAATCTGTTCTAGGAACAAACGCCTGAAGAGGGGCACACTTGTGTAGAAATTGTCCACATAAAGATGGTACCCCTTGCCAAATAAGGGTGACACCAAGTCCCAGACTGTCTTCCCACTGCTCCCCAGGTAGTCAGGGCAACCGACCGGCTCCAGGGTCTGATCTTTACCCTCATAGATCCTAAATTTGTGGGTATAGCCTGTGGCCCTTTCACAGAGCTTATACAATTTGACCCCATACCGGGCGCGCTTGCTTGGGATGTATTGTTTGAAGCAAAGGCGCCCGGTAAAATGTATAAGGGACTCGTCTATGCAGATGTTTTGCTCACGGGTATACAAATCTGAAAATTTGTTGTTGAAGTGGTCTATGAGGGGCCGAATTTTGTGGAACCGGTCAAAAGCTGGGTGACCTCTGGGACGGGAGGTGGTGTTGTCGTTAAAGTGCAGGAAACGCAGGATGGCCTCAAATCGTGCCCTGGACATTGCAGCAGAGAACATGGGCATGTGATGAATTGGGTTTGTGGACCAATATGACCGCAATTCATGCTTTTTGGTTAGACCCATGTTGAAGAGAAGGCCCAGAATTCTTTTTTATCTCGGAAACTTGGACGGGTTTTCACCGGAAAGGCTGGGCATAATAGCTTCCCGGGTTGGCGGCTATAAATTGAGCGGCATACCGATTTGTTTCTGCCACGACTATGTCCAAGAGCTCCGCAGTCAAGAACAGCTCAAAAAATCCCAGTGCCGGACCGATCTGAGCTGTCTCAACCTGAACTCCAGACTGGACGGTGAAAGGGGGAACTAATGGTGCGGCTGAAGTTGGGGACTGCCAATCAGGGTTTGCCAGCACCTCAGGGACGCTAGGGGCTCTACGGGCCTGTCTGTGGGATGGCTGCGATGGGGTAAATACTGCACGTGCCACCGTACCAGCTTCAACTGCCCTTCTGGTGCTCGCCACTTCACCATGTTGTACGGCAGTGCTGGTACTAGGTCCAGGGTGGCCTGCACTGCTGGTGTATGCCTCATCACGTAATCCGACAGCGCCAGCCCCACTCTGCTGCCCTTGAAGCGGATCCTGCGCAACCTATGGTGTAGCAACATGGGGCCGGGTACGCCTGGTGGTATCAGGGACCTCAACCTCCTCGTCCGAACTTTGGTTCAGACTGCCTCTGCTTTCTACAGGTTCATATTCTGACCTGCTGGATTCGTCAGATGAGGGTTCCCATTCCTCATCCGACTGGGTCAGAAGCCTGTAGGCCTCTTCAGAAGAATACCCCTTGTTTGACATTTGGACTACTAAATTTAGGGGGTATTCCTTGAGACTACCCAAGAAAAAAAGCAAGCCTGTCTTACAAATGGGAGGCTAACGAAGTACCGGAAGCCGCTGCGATTGCTAAAAAATATCAAAACAGATTTTTTTTTATCGCCGCAGCGCTTGTGAAGTGATTGTGCAGTGATCAAAAAAATATATATTTTTTGTCACTGCGGCGTTAGCGGGTGTGGGTGAACGCACGTGTGGGCGTCCGATCAGGTCTGATCGGGCAAACACTGCGTTTTGGGTGGAGGGCGAACTAAGGTGACACTAATACTATTATAGATCTGACTGTGATCAGTTTTGATCACTTACAGATACTATAAAAGTACAAATCTGATTAGCGATATGCTAATCAGCGAATCAGTGACTGCGGTGCGGTGGGCTGGGCGCTGACTGACGCTAACTACCTAACCAAGGGGCCTAAACTATCCTAAAACCTAACAGTCAATACCAGTGAAAAAATAAAGTGACAGTTTACACTGATCACTTTTTTCCCTTTCACTAGGTGATTGACAGGGGCGATCAAGGGGTTAATTGGGGTGATGGGGGGGTCAGCTGGGGGCTAAGTGTGCTGTTTGGTGTACTCACTGTGAACTGTGCTCCTCTGCTAGAACCAACCGACGAAAAGGACCAGCAGAGGAGCAGGCAGCCATTTAATACCTTATATTTATAAATATAAAGTGTTAACTGGCTTCTGATTTGTTTTTTTGAAAATCATCAGCCTGCCAGCAACGATGATTGGCTGGCAGGCTGATGAGGAAATACTCCTCTAACTTTTGCCGGCCCGCGATGCGCATGCGTCTCGCGAGATGACGCATAGATGCGTGACTCTGCCTGAGACAGCCGCCTCCGGAACGCGATCCTGCGTTAGGCGGTCCGGAGGCGGTTAAAGAAAATAAACAATTTTGACTGAATAAATAGCAGTCAGTTACACACGTGTTTGTGTGTTTAAGACCCAGTGCAGTGCATGGTGTCACTTCAGCGCCATTCATATCTGGTGTCACATTCAATTCCATTTAAAGAAAAAAAACTATTTTAACTGAATAAATAGCAGTCAGTTGCACACGCGTTTGTGTGTTTAAGGCCCAGTGCAGTGCATGGTGTCATTTCAGCGCCATTCATATCTGGTGTCACATTCAATTCCATTTAACCCCTTAGTGACCACCCATACGTGTTTTTACTGACATAAACAAAGGTGGTTTTAGCTAAACGGCTGGCTTTAATCAATCATTACATGTACTTAAAATTGTGCATTAAAAACTATAACTTGTCCTGCAAAAAATAAGACCTCATACAAGTACATTTATGAAAAAACAAAAAAGTTCTTGCTCTTGGAATGCAATTTAAAGAAAAATGTGCTTGGTCACTAATTTAAAGAAAAAAAACAATTTTAACTGAATAAATAGCAGTCAGTTACACACATGTTTGTGTGTTTAAGGCCCAGTGCAGTGCATAGTGTCACTTCAGCGCAACTCATATCCTGTGTCACAGTAGCGGTGATGTCACAGCACCCCTATCTAACAGGGGAAGAGGTGAAAGTAATCCTCCTCCTACCACAACCACGCTGGCAAGGACAGGACGCTTTACAGACGTGTTGTTGATGGAGGACATGCAGAGCTTTTTAAGTCCTACGCATCGCCACAGCCCTTCGGGGTCCACCCTCAGAGAACGACTCGACCGACAGGTAGCAGACTACCTCGCCTTAACTGCAGATATTGACACTCTGAGGAGCGATGAACCCCTTGACTACTGGGTGTGCAGGCTTGACCTGTGGCCTGAGCTATCCCAATTTGCGATAGAACTTCTGGCCTGTCAGAAAGGACCTTCAGTGCAGCAGGAGGTATTGTCACTGAGAAGAGAAGTCGCCTAGGTCAAAAAAGTCTAGATTACCTCACCTTTATTAAGATGAATGAGGGATGGATCCCGAAGGGACTGACAGTGGGCGATACATTCGACTAAAAAAGGCCTGGTGATGAGATGAGCTGCCTTGGGCTAAAAATGGTCCACACGCTGCTGTATTTTATCTCTGAATGCCAGATGACTTGCGCCACCAACTAGAGTTCAAGCCACAATGTTTTAGGGCACTTTCTGCCTGGGAAACAAACATAAATTTTTCTGGCCGCTGCTACAGCAGCGGCTGAAACAATACCTAATTTTTATGGCATGTGTACATGCCAAATTTTTATGGCCTCTGGTGCTGCACTGTGGCTTCAAAAACCAAACAAAAAAAAGGCACATACATGTGTCAATTCCCCTTCGTGATCGTTACCTTGTTGTGGTGAAGGGGCTTGCGTATCACAATGAAGTGACCACCTCTATGAGTGTGTTGGCAATGACAATGTTGGCACACCCCAGATGATAAGGTCATTGCTTAATTGTGAACAGACCAAAAGCGATCGGCTGGATAATTTTGCATAGAAAAAAGCATTCATTTTCTTTGTGATCATCTAAGGTGATCATTAAAGCCTACTAGGCCAACAATGGGCCCACACTGCAGAATCATTGTTTTCTGGGTCATCTAACTGTCACTGAACTACCTCAGCACGACCATAGGCTTTAAAAAAAAACCATCGCCTGCAATCAATCTCCCAGTAGGAGGACCGACCAAGCATCTTTTTCCATCTCCCGATTCCTAAAATCGATGCCATATACACGTCCCCTGATAGGGGATGTAACAGGGATTAAACTGATAAGAATAGTACTACTTTACACAGCGCTCATATCTGGTGGCACATTCGATTGCACGCGCAGTGCCCCAAATTTGAAGTAGGAGGACCGACCAAGCATCTTTTTCCATCTCCCGATTTCTAAAATCGATGCCATATACATGTCCCCTGATAGGGGACGTAACAGGGATTAAACTGATAAGAATAGTACTACTTTACACAGCGCTCATATCTGGTGGCACATTCGATTGCACGCGCAGTGCCCCAAATTTGAAGTAGGAGGGCCAACCAAGCATCTTTTTCCATCTCCCGGTTCCTAAAATCGATGCCATATACAGATCCCCTGATAGGGGACGTAACAGGGATTAAACTGATAGGAATAGTACTACTTAACACACCTTATAATAACGCAAGGAGAGGCAACGCAGAGAGAGGAGTCTGAAGAAGAGGAGTCAGAGGAGGAAGGTGGCTTTGAGGAGGTGGAAGACCAACCACAGCAGGCGTCCCAGGGGGCTTGTTGTCACCTTTCGGGGACCCTTAATGTTGTACGTGGCTGGGTGGAGAAAGAGACCTTAAATGACGTCAGTGAGGACAAGGAACGGGACATGGCTAGCTTGATATCCAACCTGAAAATGGGGACTTTGCTGTTGTGCAAATGGACTGTTTGCGGTTGTTTGCGGTGCGTTAAACGGGGAGTTTGGTCTGTCAAAGTGTGGTCTGTCACTGTGAAGTTGACAGATGAGTATATATTCAGATATATAGACATGTTCGTCAATTCTAGCAATACAACCATTAGGAACTCAGATCTAAGTTGTAATTGCAATGCGAATAATACAGGTTATATTAATCGCATTTCGAATTCAACTTAGATCTGGGTTCCTAATGGTTGTATTGCTAGAATATAACGAAGATTGAGAATATAGTGCTATATTCGTCAATTCTAGCAATACAACCATTAGGAACTCAGATCTAAGTTGTAATCGCATTGCGATTAATGCAGGTTATATTAATCGCATTGCAAATTAAACTTACCACACTCTGCGTCAACTACATAATTTTCCATGGGAGTTTTGCCATGGATCCCCCTCCGGCATGCCACAGTCCAGGTGTTAGTCCCCTTGAAACAACTTTTCCGACACTGTGGCCATAAAGAGTCCCTGTGGGTTTTAAAATTTGCCTGTCTTCCGTGGCACAAATGTTTGAATGTAAAAAGTTGATGATGCAGGATAACCCTCTTGCCCAACAGCTGACCGCTGGCTTGTCAGAACTGCTAGCCCGCCAACTACTGCCAAATAAACTGGTGGACTCGGAGGCCTTTAGAAAATTTGTGGCCATTGGCACACCGCAATGGAAGGTCCCCGGAAAAAAATAAACATTTCTCCCAGAATGGAATCCCAGGGCTATATAGCCATGTTCAGCTGCAAGTGAATGTATCTCTGGCACACAGTGTTGGTGCCAAGATACATCTGACCACAGACACGTGGTCTATTAAACACGGGCAGGGAAGGTACATAACTTTTACTGCCCACTGGGTGAACCTTCTGATGGCTATCAAGCATGCAACCCATGGCACCCGTGTGGATTTGGTGTTACCGCCACGGATTGCATGCAGGCCTGCATTTTCTTCTCCTCCTCCTCCTCCATTCTCCATCTCCTCCTCGCCTGACACCTCATTTTCTACTGCTACCGCCTTTTCTGCTGCACCCCCCAGCTCCCCAGAACCCATTCGACGTGCCAGGCGAGATGTTGCCATGCTGTGCTGCGGCTTTTGTGCCTGGAAGCCAAGAGCCACACCGGTCCTGCACTCCTTTTAGCTGTGTGGTCACAGGCCGATCAGTGGCTAACCCAGCTCAATTTGACAGTTGGTAAAGTGGTGTGCGACAACGGTGCCAATCTGCTGAGCATGCTGAAACAGGGCAAAAAAAACACACGTGCCGTGCATGGCACATGTCCTTCACTTAGTCGTGCAGCGATTCATTGCCAAATACCATGGGGTCCAGGACGTCTTGCGGCAGGCCAGGAAAATCTCTGGCCATTTTAGAAGATCTTACACGGCCATGGCTCGTCTTGCTGACATTCAGTGGTGACACTACTTGCCCGTCAGATGTCTGATTTGTGACTGTCCGACGTGCTGGAACTCCTCCTTGTATTTGCTCGATAGGCTGCTCCAGCAGAAATGTGCCGTTAACGACTACCTGTACAAACTCTGCCGCAGGACAGGTTTTGGGGAGCTTGTTTTTTTAAACCGTCAGTCAGTGGCTGCTCATGCGCAATGCATGCCGACTTCTGCGGCCATTTGATGAGATTCCTAAACTAGTCAGTCGCAGCCAGGGTGCCATTAGTGACATCGTACCTTACGCCTTCTTTCTGGAGCGTGCATTGCGTTGTGTCATTGATCAAGCTGTCAAGGAGCAGGAAGATGAGAAAGTTGCAATGCTGAATGAATTCCCAGGGGGGCTACTCCATCTGAGACAGGTCAGCAGGAGTTTAAAGAGGAGGAGGAGGATGGTGGTTGGGGGGAGGAGGAGGAGGAGAAAGAAGAGCATGCTTTAAACTTTTCTCGGATCCCTGGTGTTGTCCATGGCTGGGGGGAGGAAACCGAGGACGGCATTCTCCTGGGCGATGAGCAGGAGCCAGGCCAAACATGCTCCAGTGTTTGAAGAGGGACCCCTGTATAAAAAGCATAAAGGGCAAGGACCAGTACTGGGTGGCAACGTACTTAGACGTACAAACACAAAATGGTGAACATGTAACCAGTATCACAGAGGGCTGTCAGAATGCAGCATTTCCAGGCCTTGCTTCGAGAGATGCTGCATTCTGCTGTTACGGGCGCTGGCAGAAGAATTTCCAATCGCAGAGCAACTGTTGCGGGTAACAGTCCTACAGTGCATGCAAGAAGAGGGCAGTTTGAAGAGGTGTTGGTCACTTTGGATATGAGCTCATTCTTGCAGCCAACCCATCGACACCCACCCTCCAGATCCAGCCTCAGGGAACGCCTAGACCGACAGGTGTCCAACTACATCTGGTTAATGGCCGATGTGGACGCTCTGACAAGTGAGGAACCCCTTGACTACTGGGTGTGCAGGCTTGACCTGTGGCCAGAGCTGGCACAATTTGCCATGGAACTCTTGGCTTGCCCCTCGTCGAGTGTCCTGTCCGAAAGGACGTTCAGCGCAGCAGGTGGGATCGTGACCAATAAACGCACTCGTCTAGCTCACGACAGTGTGGACTACCTCACGTTTCTAAAAATGAGGCATGTATCTCAAATAATTCAACACCTGTGACGACCACGTTTAATTCAATTTCCTCATGCCAGCCCACACATATCTGCCACCACCCAGAACAAATAATGGTCCCCTTCTTATGTAAATACAGCGGCATAAAAGGCCTTTTTTGTCCGGTGAATGGCTAATGTTTGGGGCCACGGAGGAATTCAACACTTGTGACGACCACATATTATCAAATTTCAACTATTATCATTTGGAATTTTTTCAAGAGGGGGGATTTCGTTATATATTTTTAGTTCTTTTAAACATATGTATTTGACATGTATTTGTACTGGCCTGCAGTAAAACTGATATCCAATGACCGACTAATATACCTCCAGCCACATAATCACTTGTTCTGTACAGTGAATGCATAATTTTTGGGGCCTGTAATCTAACTGGCCAACAGTAGAATTGTTATATGGTGACCGCCTAATGTACCTCTAGCCACATTATCAATTGTTCTTTTCTGTTCGGTGAATGAATAATTTTGGGGGCCTGTAGTCCACTGGCCTGCAGTAAAATTGATATCCACTGACCGTCTAATATACCTACAGCCACATAACTACTTGATGTTTTTTGTCCAGTGAATGCCTACTATTTGGGGCCTATACTCCCGTGGTCTAAAATTACAATTTTCTAGGCTCCAGCGGGGCACATTTTTGACAGTTTCCCTTTAGGGCGCATAAAAATGGCCCCTGATTAAGGCCTCATGCCTCAATATACTGTCAGATATGAGTTACATCGTGAAAACTCATATCCGACAGTATATTCTAACACAGTGGCGTTCCCATGGTGATGGGGACGCTTCTAGTTAGAATATACTACAAACTGTGTACATGACTGCTCCCTGCTGCCTGGCAGCACCCAATCTCTTACAGGGGGCCGTGATCAGCACAATTAACCCCTCAGGTGCCACACCTGAAGGGGTTAATTGTGCGTATCATAGCCCCCTGTAAGAGATCAGGGGCTGCCAGGCAGCAGGGGGCAGACCCCCCCTCCCCAGTTTGAATATCATTAGTGGCCAGTGTGCGGTCTCCCCCGGCCCCCCTCCCTCCCTCTATTACATTATTAACATTGGTGGCAGTGTGCGGCCTTCCCCAGGCCCCCCTCCCTCTATTGCATTATTAACATTGGTGGCAGTGTGCGGCCTCCCCCGGCCCCCCCTCCCTCCCTCTATTGCATTATTAACATTGGTGGCAGTGTACGGCCTCCCCTCTCCCCCCATCATTGGTGGCAGCGGAGTTCCGATAGGAGTCCCAGTTTAATCGCTGGGGCTCCGATCGGTAACCATGGCAACCCCAGGATGCTATTGCAGTCCTGGTTGCCATGGTTACTTAGCAATAGTAGAAGCATCATACTTACCTGCTGGCTGGGACTCCGATTGGAACCCCGCTTGGGGAGAGGGGAGGCCGCACACTGCCACCAATGTTATTAATGCAATAGAGGGAGGGAGGGGGGGGCCGGGGGAGGGCGCACACTGTGCCACCAATGTAATAATACAATAGAGGGAGGAAGGGGGGGCGGGGGGGGCGCACACTGTGCCACCAATGTTATTATTACAATAGAGGGAGGGAGGGGGGGACGCACTGGCCACCAATGAAATTTAAACTGGGGAGGGAGGGGGGTCTGCCCCCTGCTGCCTGGCAGCCCCGGATCTCTTACAGGGGGCTATGATACACACAATTAACCCCTTCAGGTGCAGCACCTGAGGTGTTAATTGTACGGATCACAGCCCCCTGTAAGAGATAGGGTGCTGCCAGGCAGCAGGGGGCAGACCCCCCTCCCTCCCCAGTTAAAATTTCATTGGTGGCCAGTGCGTCCCCCCCTCCCTCCCTCTCCCTCCCTCTACTGTAATAATAACATTGGTGGCACACTGTGCGCCCCCCCCCCCCGCCCCCCCCCCCCTTCCTCCCTCTATTGTATTATTATGTCTAAGTAGTTGAGGAGCCAACCCGGAAGGAGGCCATTTTAGATTTAGTTTTCACAAATGGGAATTTGGTATCTGATATTACTGTAGGGGAAAGCTTGGGATCTAGTGATAACCAGTCAGTGTGGCTTACTATAAGTACAGTGACTGAGTCACACCACACAAAAACAAAAGTTTTAGATTTTAGAAAAACTGACTTTTATAAAATTAGATTAGTGGTATATGAGTCCCTATCAGATTGGAACAGTTTCAATGGAGTCCAGGAGAAATGGGACTACTTAAAAGTGGCACTATTGAAGGCAACAGAAAATTGCATTATGCTTGTCAGTAAAAGCAAAAAAGGAAGAGACCACTGTGGTACTCAGCAGAAGTAGACAAAATCATTAAAAACAAAAAGATAGCATTTAGTAATTATAAAAACGAGGATGACAGGCAAATTTATAAGATTAGGCAGAGAGCGGTCAAACAAGTTATAAGAGCTTCTAAAGCACAGGCAGAAGAGTCAATGAAAAAAGGCAATAAGAAATTCTTTAGATACATAAATGAAAAAAGGAAACTAAAACAAAGAATTACCAAATTAAAATCAAAAGAAGGAAGGTATATGGAAGAAGATAAAGAACTAGCTGACTGCCTCAATGAATACTTCTGTTCAGTTTTACAAAGGAAAATGAAGGAAAAGGACCTCATTTAGGAAAGAAGACTAATGAAGCTTGCCTGAGGTGCATTATCTTGCACTTATCAACATTAAATTTTAATTGCCATATTTTTGACCATTCCTCTAGTTTTTCTATATCCTTTTCCATTTGGTGTATCCCTCCAGGAACATCAAATCTTTGTGTCATCAGCGAAAAGACACAACTTACCATCGAGGCCTTCTGCAATTTCGCTGATAAAAATATTAAACAATATGGGTCCCAGAACAGATCCCTGAGGTACCCCACTGGTAACAAGACCATGGTCTGAATATACTCCATTGACTACAACCCTCTGTTGTCTGTCCCTCAGCACTGCCTAATCCATTCAACAATATGGGAGTCCACACACAAAGACTGCAATTTATTGATAAGCCTTCTATGTGGGATAGTATCAAAAGCCTTACTAAGGTCCAGATAAGCGATGGCTACTGCACCTCCGCCATCTATTTTTTTTGTCACCCAATAAAAAAAAAATCAATAAGATTAGTTTGACATGATCTCCCTGACGTACACCCATCCTGTTTTTCATCTTTCAATCCATGGCATTTTAGATGTTCCACAATCCTCTCAAGTATGGTTTCCATTAATTTCCCCACTATTAATGTCAGGCTTACTGGCCTATAGTTGCCCGATTCCTCCCTACTACCTTTCTTGTGAATGGGCACAACATTTGCCAATTTCCAATCTTATGGGATGACTCCTGTTACCAGTGATTGGTTAAATAAATCTGTTAATGGTTTTGCTAGTTCGCCGCTGAGCTCTTTTAATAGCTTTGGGTGTATCCCATCAGGCCCCTGTGACTTATTTGTATTAATTTTAGACAGCTGACTTAGAACCTCTTCCTTTTTAAAGACACATGCATCAAAAGATATATTAGTCTTCTTTCCTAAGGTCCTTTTCCTTCATTTTCCTTTGTAAAACTGAACAGAAGTATTCATTGAGGCAGTCAACTAGTTATTTATCCTCTTCCATATACCTTTTTTCTTTTGTTTTTAATTTGGTAATTCCTTGTTTTAGTTTCCTTTTTTTCATTTATGTATCTGAAGAATGTCTCATCGCCTTTTTTTACTGATTGAGCTAATTTCTCTCCTGCCTGTGCTTTAGAAGCTCGTATAACTTGTTTGGCCTCTCTCTGCCTAATCTTATAAATTTTCCTGTCATCCTTTTTTTTTTTTTTTTATAATTACTAAATGCTATCTTTTTGTTTTTAATGATTTTAGCCACTTCTGCTGAGTACCACAGTGGTCTCTTCCTTTTTTTGCTTTTACTGACAAGCCTAATGCAATTTTCTGTTGCCTTCAATAGTGCCACTTTTAAGTAGTCCCATTTCTCCTGGACTCCATTAAAACTGTTCCAATCTGATAGGGACTCGTATACCACCAATCTAATTTTAGAAAAGTCAGTTTTTGTAAAATCTAAAACTTTTGTTTTTGTGTGGTGTGACTCAGTCACTGTACTTATATTAAAACACACTGACTGGTGATCACTAGATCCCAAGCTTTCCCCTACAGTAATATCAGATACCAAATTCCCATTTGTGAATACTAAATCTAAAATGGCCTCCTTCCGGGTTGGCTCCTCAACTACTTGCTGTAGAAATAATCCCAGTAGGGAATTTAGAATATCTGTACTCCTGGCAGAACTAGCTATTTTGGTTTTCCAGTTTACTTCAGGAAGATTAAAGTCTCCAATAATGATAGCTTCCCCCTTCAATGTCATTTTAGCTATTTCCTCAACTAGTAGATCATCAGAGGATAAATAAGATTTGAAATCTCAGAGGAATGAGGGCCCTACTCGCAAGAGCTTACAATCTATGAGGAGATAGGAGTGACACAAAAGGTAAAAGTGCTTGTTTTGTAACAATGGTCCAGCCATGTTGGGAAAATAGGGGAGCAGATATAAAGCTGCATGAGCCAGTCACCAGATGATATATGAAGTGCTTCTAGGTGCAGTGGAGAGTTTGGTCGAGGATCAGTGTCAGGAAATGATAGATGGTCTGTATATGGAAAGGAGTTAGATCAGGGGATGTGATAGTTCACCCTAAAAAGATGTGTTTTGAGGGGGGCACCTAAAACTGTGTAGAAAAAGGTTATTGGGCTGCAATCTGTGTCCAATGAGGGTGAGGTGCAAAATGGAATAGATATTGTCCAAAACTGTATATATTGTGGCTTAACCTAATTTCTTGGGGTAGGGAATTTCAGAGAACTGGTGCAGCTCAGAAGACATCTTGTAGCCGGGAGCCGGGAGTGAGAGGTTCGGATTATTGTGGATTCTATACTGTACGGAGCCAATACATTTTAATGCTATGCAGGGAAAGCATTAAAATCAAAGTGTTTGACAGAATCGACTTTGGATCTATGATCCGCACCTTGATTTGCTCAACACTAGAGATAGTTAAAAGAGTCTCCCTTTTGGCAACTTCTGTCAGAGCAGTCACCATTTGTGCTGCCCTTAGGAGGAAGTGAAGGAGGAGTTTGGGGACACCATGCATAGCTGTGTTGGTGGTGGTATTAGTGGATCCATTAGCCACTGTATTGGTGATGGAAGCAGCGACAGTGGCAGACGGGGCAAATGCAGAGCAGGGGGGGGGCAGCCACGGAGCCAACAATGTTATCTCACATTCGGATAAAAATGCCAGGGAGGATAATGAAGATTGTGTGTTGGACAGGACATGGGAGCTGGATTGAGGTGCTGAGGAGAAGGCATCAACAGAGGAGACAGGTGGTGGCAGCGGCAGCAATAGAGAGCTGAGGCGACGTACCACCCAAAGAACAGCCAGGGCCATGTCTGCTTCAAGATCTGGTGATGTCACTAACACTGTGGGTGCACTAGGCCCAAAACATGCCAGAGCTAAGCCAAGTTCAGCTACCTCTGGCTCTGAGTGAGTATCTCCCATATGGTGTTTTCTTCTCCACAAGAACGGCACAAAACCATAGCTGTGTGTAAGATCTGCTGGATAAAAATAAGCCGTGAGTACTCAAACATAAAACATACCTACCAGAGCTCTATTGCATTACATGAGGAGGTATCACCGGATAATTTGGAGAAATACAATTGGCCAGCATTCCTAATCAGAACATGTCTGTCCCTCTTCTGCTGGTCTTCTTTGTGGCAGCACCTAGGGATACAATGTCTTTGTCATCATCATGAGCTTCTTCTCCTGCTAAAACTCATTCTCCTCCATGTCCTCCACTCCATCGTGAGACATGCGTAATGGAGTGTGTGGCGATTAATAAACTATTCTTCTATAAGCCGAACCTCAACCTGGCCAAGCTGCTTGCGGTGCAGTCGCTGCCATATCATTTAGCAGTGCTGCTTGTCCTCTCACATGGTCAAGAACGTAGTCCGTTCCTTGTGATTCTTGCTGTTCGCCAAGCTGCGCGCCATGGTGGCGAGGAACGTTCTCTTGACTTGCAGTGACAGAATGGTCTGCACCTAAACAGCTTTATCCGCAACGTTCCAACTCGCTGGAATTCAACAATTCACATGCTAGAGTGCCTGTACGAGCAGCAGAATACTGTAAACAATTTTGTCATGCATCAAACCGCTTCAGCAAGGTGCATGTGTTGTTTCCTGGTCAGGCAGTGGCAGCTAATGCCGTTCATGTAGCAGTTGCCCCTTTTCGTCCTCATATTTATCTTAGATTAGACACTAACGCTCAATGCAGTAGGGGACAACGGATGAAGAAGAACAGCTAACGCATGTTGCTGTCTGCCCTGTAGCTGTTGGGGATTCTCAAGGAGAAAGTCACATGGAGAAGGATGAGAAGCTTCAAATGGAGGAAAAGTCGTCGTCGGATTGGAGTAGTAAGAGGGTGATGATGATCTACTTGCAGGATAACAGGCTGAACTGGATGGACAGATGTCTTTTTTCAGACTTACAAACTATGTTACTATGTTGGTGACACTGTCCACAACACACAATCGTACCAATGGGGGGGGGGGGGCGGAGTTGGAAAGAACTGGCTTCTCGGGCATGCTGGCCAGAATGGTGACCTATATACTCACTTGCTTACTACCATGACAGGTTTATCATTTTCATTAAGCATAAATAACCTACAAAAACCTCTCTATGCATTAATTCTAATCCATAGGCAAGATAATGAAACTAAACCTAACCCAAAAAGGCACTATGGAATACTAATAAATATATATATATATATATATATATATATATATATATATATAGAGTCTTTATTAAATTAATTACAAGTATACATGATAATACAATTTGGCAGAGATAGACATGATGTAAAAATTGATACAGACAAAAACATGGCTAAGACGCCCTAGGAAGGTAGGTCACCTCAAGAGGAAATGTAGGAGTATATCCTGCAACAACCTGCCCAAATATGCTACTGCTATCTAAACTTGCACAAATAGTAAGAATCAAATAAACTGCCTTGATTGGTGAAGAGTCCACTATAGGTCACAAACCCTAATGCAGTGTCACAAATATGATATACAGATGATATCAAAATGTTGTTTTGCAACCTCATTAATCCATCACAATCTCTAGTGCATAATTATAACTAAACAATGGTGTAAAACATGCAATTCCACAAACAAATCACCCCACATAGACTCAGTAGCCTGATAATTACTGGATAGACATGCTTTTAGACTCTCATTATCAAAGCAAAATAGAAGAATATTTTGCTCCCTCCAAAAGGGAGGCCAAATGACATTATCAGAAGACACTGTGTACACAGCTTGTTGCAGCTTTCAGTGAGTGGGCGCCTGCCACCAGCATATCTGAAAGGGAGGACCCTCTTTCGCCTCCTGCAGAGTAAACCATCTCTCTTCGCCACAAGCAGCAGAAACCACAGTAGCAGCAGCAGTGGCCAGTTTAGTCTCTGATGGAGCAGTTTTTTCACGTGCCACGCCAGGGCTGAGGCCAGTCAGAAAGCCGAGACCTCCTGTCTCAATGCCCAGGCCTATCTACATTCTGGCCTGTCTCCGGCACATACCCTGTCCCTAGACCCCATGGTTTTCTGGGCAGGCAAAGTGGAATAATGGATAAAACTAGCACAGTATGTTCTTTCTTACACAGCCTCCAATGTCGTCTCAGAGATCCTTTCAGCACTGGAGTAAGCGTGGTGACACCCAAATGCACCAGGTTGTCCTACACCAGTGTTCAAAATATCCCTTTTGTCAAAATTTTCACATTCCTCCGGCTGAGGCCAATGCATAGATCTGGCATTGCTGATGCCTCCCCATCTTGCCACTTTAGCCATCTACCTACCATCATGTTGCCTGTCTAACACAATGTTCCATATGGCTGCTGCTGCTTCCATCATGTCATTGCTTCTGCCTGCCTACAATCTTATTCTATATGGCTGCTGTTGCTGCCTCCATCATGCTGCTGCCTGCAAACATGTACGATATGGCTACGGCCGCCACTACTGTACTGCTGCTGCTCCCTATTAAAAGGGAGAATGTTTATAGGCTTGTTCATAAAGAGGCAATTTTTTTTTTCTGACAACACTTGTATGTTTTGTATTGGCAGGCATTCTGACTTAATTTTTTGACACTTCGTCTGCCATTTCCCCCCAATATTGACAATTTTTGGTAGCTTTTGAATATGAAAAAGCATAATATATGCCATGCACAGGATGTTTTTAAACACTCTGTTCGTCAACTCCATAAAACATGCGTTTACCCATAGCTCACTCAGACATCATTTACTATATTGCTGTCATTGCATTCAAGAGTTTATGGTAAGAGGAGAGAAAAAGCAGAATTCATAAAAAATTAACAAAAAGAGATAACGTTTTCCTAAAAATTTCTAGAGACTAAAGGGTGTTAGAGGCAATTGGAACAACTTCGGTTCAGCCAAAACGATTCGGGTCTAAACTGAACTTTAAAAAAAATTTAACCAAACCTCGACAAGTTCACTTATCTCTAAACTAAGCCAAACATTTAACAGACATACACAATGCCCTTGAATCACAAAAATCACAAAATTAAAGAGGTTGTCTAGTAGTTAAAGTTACACCCAGAATACAGGACAAGAAGTGGTATGGTGCAACCCTGGTATATACAGAATAAGGACAGATATGGAGCATTACACCCAGTATACATAACATGAGGTAATATGCTGTGCCCATATACATATTTTGTTTATGTTAGCACTGCACAGTATACAGGGCATGTTGTGCAGTGCTGGTATATTCAGAATAAGAGCAGATAGTACACACGGACAGGTAGATGAACACACACAGTAAATACATACAGACATACACACATTTATGTACTCCTATTGCTGCTTCTCCATGGAGTCTTTTAAGTGGTTAAGGACCTTTGAGATGTTCAGTTATGTGACCTGCATATGTGATCTCCAAAGGTCCTTTACCTTTCCGGCATAATAGTATATGTAGAAATTAGTTTTATGGAAAATGTCTCCAAAATCAGAACAAAACCGCTATGTACATTTATCCCCACCGACATACATATTTGCAGGGCTGTTCAGAAATGCAAGGTTGGGGCGTGGCTTGGCCGGCACTTTCCTAGCGACTCATTCAACGGCTCACGGCGCATACACAGAGGTGAAAATGGCCACGAAGCAAGTGGGAAGGAAAAGGGCACCGAAAAATAAAGGTACGGTGCCTCTGGAGCACTTTTTTTACGGAGACGGGGGCAGCAAAGATGGCGCAGACGGCACTGCACGGGCGGTCAGAGCCGCACCAGCAGACATCCCGCCGCAAGCATCACACCACGAGGCAGATCAAGCCCTAACTCCCGCTGCTGCCGGGCAGTTCTCTTTACAGGGTGACTAGGATTCGCCCCTGTCCTCTGGCGCTGAGGGCGAGGACAACTTTAATCACGACTTAGTAGCCTCACATAGGCACCGACAACACTCAGTGCCTGGAGGGAAGGGCGGCCATTCCTCCACTCCCATAGCGGACACAGACACTGCACTGACGAGCTCACAGAAGCTGCACAGTCATATGAAAAAGCCACAAAAAAAATGCAGTATATAAATTTAAAAACAGGCACTAACCATCTAACAATTAAAATATTTATGAATTTATTAAAATAATATACAACAAAGTTTTTCCCTACAATATTCTGGAATATAATATTTGCAATATTCAGTGATAATATTCTGCGATTATTTCAATCTCGAATTTCAACTCTTTGCAATCTAAAAATAATTAAAGATTAAAAAAACTGTGCAATGTGAATACAATCAATATAACAAATATTCAACAAAGTGCTTGAACGTATTGGTGATCAAATAATTCTGTGTATACAGATAAATCTTATCCTAATAGTGCATGCATAATAATAGTGATTGACAAATTCCTTCCCAATCGTTGTCACTGATGTTATGTGATAGTATGGGAAATTACTTATGTAAAGAATATAAGCAGATAAATCGTTTGGGAAGTCAGGAATCTAAACTCAGGCTGGCTTCTGGGGCGTCCCCCTTGCACAGCCTCTTACCTGTTCCCTCCGTTCACTGCTCTGCAGACTGGGTCTCTTTATAGGTATCTGTACTCCTGCGATAGTTGCGGTATTTCGGTGTGTCACTTATTATTCACCGTCACTCGAATTTTCTAGCTCTATGAAACATAGATATCGATGTCTCTTTACAGGAGATGTTAGTAATCTTCACCGCAGGATAGCAGCTGTAGCAGGTCAGCTCAGATCGGATGCTGGTTTCACTCTGGTTCGCTGGTTTTGCTCTTAAAGGGCCCAGTGTCCTATATAGAGTCTCGTTCGGAATATAAAGTATAATCACTTTATGGTGGACTTAGGTGGTTAGTTGTAGATCCAAACATGGCCAGACGCGTTTCGAGGTAACAACCTCTTCCTCGGTGGCCACTGAGGAAGAGGTTGTTACCTCGAAACGCGTCTGGCCATGTGAGGAAGTGGCCACTGAGGAAGAGGTTGTTACCTCGAAACGCGTCTGGCCGTGTTTGGATCTACAACTACCCACCTAAGACCATCATAAAGTGATTATACTTTATATTCCGAACGAGACTCTATATAGGACACTGGGCCCTTCAAGAGCACTGAGCACTTTACACTCGAACCAGAGTGAAACCAGCATCCGATCTGAGCTGACCTGCTACAGCTGCTATCCTGCGGTGAAGATTACTAACATCTCCTGTAAAGAGACATCGAGATCTATGTTTCATAGAGCTGGAAAATTTGAGTGACGGTGAATAATAAGTGACACACCGAAATACCGCAACTATCGCAGGAGTACAGATACCTATAAAGAGACCCAGTCTGCAGAGCAGTGAACGGAGGGAACAGGTAAGAGGCTGTGCAAGGGGGACGCCCCAGAAGCCAGCCTGAGTTTAGATACCTGACCTCCCAAACGATTTATCTGCTTATATCGAACTTTATATATCGAAGTTTATATACCGAACTCTATCGAATTTGCAAAAAAAATTCTTCACATAAGTAATTTCCCATACTATCACATAACATCAGTGACAACGATTGGGAAGGAATTTGTCAATCACTATTATTATGCATGCACTATTAGGATAAGATTTATCTGTATACACAGAATTATTTGATCAGTGATCACCAATGCGTTCAAGCACTTTGTTGAATATTTGTTATATTTATTGTATTCTCATTGCACAGTTTTCTTAATCTTTAATTATTTTTAGATTGCAGAGTTGAAATTCAAGATTGAAATAATCGCAGAATATTATCACTGAATATTGCAAATATTATATTGCAGAATATTGTAGGGAAAAACTTTGTTGTATATTATTTTAATAAATTCTTAAATATTTTAATTGTTAGATGGTTAGTGCCTGTTTTTAAATTTATATACTGTCCTTATAACTAGATGATTGGGTGAATCATCCAAAAGAAGAGCACCTTCACCATACTTTTGGATTTGGGTGAGCCACTGTATACTATACAAACAAAATGCAGCCTCGTCTCTTTTAAACACCTCAATAGAGGACTCTGACATTTTCTCCAAGTTTCAGACATCAGACAAGGCAGCATCTGAGAATACCCTAAAAGACATGCTGCTGGCTCTTCGCTCCTCCCTGCACAAGGATTTTACAAAGCTTCTATTACCTCTGCATTCAGTACTCACTGATATAGGGGAGAGAGTCTCTCATACAGGGAGTCTAAGATGGCATCTTTTGCGGGTGCACATAATGAGCTGGTAGATTCCCACAACGTTCTAAGCGATAAAGTGGACCTGCTACAAGGCAAGCTGGTAGAATATGAGGATTGCAGCCATAGGAACAACATTTAGTTCCGTAATATTCTGGAATCCGTCTCAGGCGCGGACCTCCGTGAATACCTGCAAAAGTTCGCAGCAGTCTTGCTTCCTGCCTGCGCAGCATACGAGCTCAGCATAGATCAGACACACAGGGTCCCTAAACCACCTAATCTGCCAGACTCAGTGCCTAGGGTTGTACTGCCCAGATATAAGTTTTACCATGTAAAGGAAAAATTGATGGACACTGCAAGAAAACAACAACCATTACCGGATCTGTATACTTCTTAAAAGCTTTTCACAGATCTATCAGCTGCCACCTTACAGGCCCGCAGACGTCTTGCACCACTTACATCTCTTCTGAGACAGCATGCCATACCATACCGCTGGGGATTCCACACTAAAATCCTTATCAACCGAAAGGAACATTTCACGCAGCCGCAATGGTAGAAGAAGAAAGAGACCTCCTAACCAGATGGCGCATTCCACTAGATGAGGACACTCCACTGCTGAAGAACACCTGATCTGATTCCTTCAGATGTACCTTCTTGTTCTCCTACCACCCTTCCTCTGTGGTTCCCTTTTTTAGGGGAGGGAGATAGCGGACCCCCTGAACTACTTCGATACGTATAGTATGTTGTACCCCACTTTTACAGGTACCCCTGCAGCCGCATGTAAGCCTGCAGTCTGGGTACCACTATTATTCTGTAGCAGTTTGCTTTATATTTGTTTCTGTTCATGCTTCTACAGTTTGATTGTTTATTGCATAGACAGTTGTTCCACTGATGGCCTCTACCGTATTGAATTAACAGATGTAGTAACTCAAGCCCTAAGTTTTAAAAGAGCTAATACCAATCTACCTTCACATCTGCTTTAACATCCACTAATGGTACTTAAATTGTTATCTCTCAATGTGAGAGGGCTGAACAGCCCATTCAAAAGGTTCATATTGTGGCGAGAACTACAGTCTCAGAAATGTGATATCGCTTGCTTGCAGGAGACGCATATCTCATCCTCCAACCCACCCAAAATACATCACAAAGATTATCCCCATATCATCCACTCGTCCTTTCCTGAAAAAAAAAGGGTGGAGTACTTATAGCATTCAGAGCATCGATAGCAATCCAGATATGTCAATCATGGATTGATCCATACAGCTGATACATAATAGTGCATTGCTTTCTGAACAACGTAGAATACACAATAGTGAATATCTATGCACCAAACTCCCATACAGAACGTTTCCTTAGGTGCTTATCGTGTAAATTACAAAAGGTGCAAAAGGGCAATGTGGTGATATGTGGAGACTTTAACGCCATCTGCAATGCCTCTCTGGACACTATTGCAGACCCTAGAACTCGCAAAACCCTGATTACAAAAGTGGCGTGGAATTAGAACTATATGACATATGGCGTCTCCTGCATGTCAATGAACGAGACTATACATTCTACTCAGGAGCTCATAAAACTTACTCTCACATTGATATGTTCTGGATTAATAGGCCCCTTATAGACAAAGCTTCAACAGCAGAGATTGGATCAATTCAATGGTCTGATCATGCTCCAATACTGTTGACACTAGAGGAATCTCCCTCCAAAACCTCAGATTTTGTATGGAGGCTTAATACATACCTTTTGTCCATGCCGAGGAGGTGGAGACATCCCCTAAGGAATTATTTGCTATAAATGACACCCCAGAAATCCAACCCTATACTCTTTGGAACTGCCACAAGGCGTACATGCGGGGAGTTCTTATAAAGCAGAGTAGCATATGGCGCAAACAAACGGGAAAAAGTATCCAAAGCACTATACATACAATTCAAAAGCTTGAGACTCTGAACAAGCAAAACCTATCTGAGGCTAACATAACAGAGCTCTCTAAGGCCAGACTGCATTTGCGGAACCTCCTCATGTACACTTATGAAAAATCCCTTAGGCACCTTAAATTCCAATATTATGCACAGGACAATAAAGCAGGTGCACTTCTAGCAAGACGACTTAAGTCCCTAACTCTGAAATCAACAAGAATACAATGCCTCCACCATCCCGTTACTGGCAGCCCAGTATACGCCCCTAGAGATATAGCCAATGCCTTCCGAGACTATTATTCCCGCCTATATAATTTGGGTGAAGATACTAATACTCCCCAGCCCACAAAAGAGGATATTAATTCCTTTTTGCACAAAATTAACCTCCCATCACTGCCATTGAACCAATTAGAAATCCTTAATAAACCAATTTCTCCTGCAGAAATAATAGCAGTGACCCGCTCTCCCCCGCTAAACAAGGCCCAAGGTCCGGACGGATTCTCCTCTAAATACTACAAAAAATATGGACACCTCATTATCAAACATCTTTTGCCAGTGTATTCCAAAGCTATGGAAACTGGTATATTCCCCCCAGAAATGCTGGAGGCACTTATAGTCACCATTCCAAAGCCAGGCAAATCGATGTTACAAACTACTAATTATCGACCTATTTCGTTGTTGAATTGTGATGTAAAGATTTATGCTAAAATTCTTGCAAATAGGTTGTTATCAATCATTCCCTCTTTGGTATCAATCGATCAAACTGGTTTTGTAACGGGACGATAAGCCCCGGACAACACCAGAAGTTTTGCAAACTGCTCAGTCTTCAAACACCCCGACCACATTCTTGACACTGGACGACGAGAAGGCGTTTGACCGGGTAAACTGGCCTTATGCCTTCTCGGTGTTACCAAAATTTGGGTTTTCAGGCCCTATATATACGGCTATATCGGCCATATTCCAATCCACGTGCTAAGGTTTTCGCAAATGGAGCTTTATCCACTCCCTTTTCCCTGACCAATTGCACTAGGCAGGGATGCCCCCTATCCCCTTTATTTTATCTATTGAACCCCTAGCGGAAATGATCCGCCAAGACCCAAATATATCACGATAGGAACCACAGAACACAAACTTGCATTATTTGCAGATGATATAATTGTCATCAGTACTAATCCCCAAAACTCCCTTAGTAGAATATTTGCAACACTGGATAACTTTAGAAAAATCTTTTACTACAAACTGAATACCGATAAATCTCAAAGCCTTCCCATTAACATTCCCCATGATCAATTACTGCAACTTAAACACCTATTTCCTCTGGATTGGCTGCAGGAGAGTACAGCGTATTTAGGCATCCAACTTGCTTATCCCACCTCAAAAATGTTTCACACAAACTTCCTCCCCTTATTGAATGAATTACAAGCTGATATAAAGGGCATGAAGTCCTGTCTGATTTCTTGGTTTGGCGGCATACAAAATGCTACTCTTCCCCAAGATCCTTTACCTTTTTAGCACACTCCCCATCCAAATCCCTGATACCATTTTTTGGGAGAGCCAAGAAACAAATAATGAATTTCATTTGGCATTCCAAGCATCCTAGAACAGCATACTCGATATTAACTATGCACAAAAACAAGGGTGGTCTGGGAGTTCCGAATCTGAGACACTACTACACAGCATGCCTTCTTGATCAATTAGTCCGCTGGTGGAAAGATCCAGCGGACAAACACTGGGTTTTGATGCAGAAGGTTTCACTTCACTGCTCTACTCTTCGCTCCTCGCTGATAGGTACAGCCTGGAAACTAGGCCCATATACCTCCCCTCTAACTGCAGTAAAAATATCCACGGCGGCCTGGAAAAAATTCCTAGAGTCGACAAAGGATGAAGGGACTGTCCCTGCCTCTGTGGTACCTATAGCTTGTTTAACAGACCACATCCCTGGATTAGGTCTTCATAACTGGATGGCCAGAGGAGTTAAAACGGTACAAAATATGATGGATAAGGGCAATGTGCTGTCCTTTTCACATCTAAATGATAATTATCAAATCCCACATAGGGAATTTTATAAATTCCTGCAAATCAGATCCCTGTGGAGCAAAATGGAAAGAATAACAAGAGGTATCCCTAAAGAGATACTGCGATACCTTCATGATGGATTTCCCCAAAAAGGAGGTATATCTCTCTTCTATAATTTCATTGTTCAGGAGAGGGAGCAGAATAAACTTAAGTGGGAGATGGACCTACAGCAAACCTTTAAGTTGAACCAATGGCACTCCGCCTTCCAAACGGTCACTAAAGCTTTCCACTGCGTAACGCACCAGGAAGCGATATTCAAGACTAGCCTAAGATGGTATTATACGCCCACCAGGCTTCACATACTGTTTCCCACCTCGTCTCCCAATTGTTGGAGGAACTGCAGAAGTAGAGGGTCTCTTCTCCACATTTTATGGGCTTGTCCTAGGATTTCCCCACTATCACTATAGGATAGCGTTAAAAACCTGATAGCCGAATTTACCTCACTCAACTCAGGGTTGACCCCAGAAATGGCCCTTCTTTTTATTGACATCAATAACATAACGCCCCCTTATAGACTAGTGGTTGCCCACATACTTCTGGTTGCTAAATTGACCATCACCCGACACTGGAGGAGTTCTCATACCCCTCCGTTGTCTGAAGTGATCACTCTAGTAAACTCCACCTGTATGTATGAGAAAATGTTTCACTCACAACAGCCCTCTATGACAAATTTCCAAAAAGCCTGGAGGGCATGGATATCTAGTCACTGGTATGCACACTAATCAAACCACTTTGATGAGAGTATTCCGGAGGAAACATTAAAAGATGAGAGTCCATACATGTTAAGCTACTACTTCCTAGAGACAGGGTACTGAACACCTGGAACTCTATGTGCCTGTCTATGCTTTTGTTTTTTATTTCTTGTTTATACACCAAGAAGACCGTATTCCAGAAATCCCTAGCTAATTAACATCTCTCTGTTGATTCTTGGCATGTGTGGTGGATCGATGGCCACAACTACTGAGAAGTATGTATTCTGTAATATCAAATATGTGCTTTTGAACATGTTTGTGATGTCGCAGTAAGGAATCAAGGGATACTTGTACTCGTTTTTGTTCTGGGGGAAGAAGGCATCCTAGCTGAAACGCGCATCGGGGTACGTGGCTCTCCTGAGTTTGGACTGTCTTTATCATATGGGTATGCAATGTTACAGTGTGAGGTTCCTCTTTGCTTTGTTAGCTAATGGTTCTGCAGCATGATTCAGCTATGTTTTTTTTAGTGCAGGAATCGATCTCTGTGATCATTTCTGATACTTTGATTGTATCTATCTAGATATAGTCACTCAGTTTATTGATTTCTAGGATGCATATATTTGTATGTGCGTGTCCTTGCATTGCTCCACTTTTGGGGCACTAGTAGCTATTTACATCTGCCCCTGAGGTGACATGCACATGCACGTTCATGCATCCTTATGTGACTCTGTTTCTACTCTTTATAATAGATGATAATATGCACACTTGCACTTTTTTGCTGAGTTTAAGGCACTAGTCCCTCTTCCCACGTGGGGTTGGGTCTATGCATTATACACATGTATGTCCTAATTTGGTGCACTGGCAGTGGAGATACATGCGTATATATCAGCATCAACTGTGGATATTTGTGATATATGTAGAGACCCTTTCTGTATGTGAAATAGGTCCTATATATGTATATATATGTTACAAGCTTCGAGATATGCACTTGCACTTTCTCTAGCTATTTGTGAACCTTAGCTCAGGTATAGCTGAGTGTTGACCGCATTGCACCCTTCTTTGTATGTAATCATGTTATGTCCTCTCAGGTGTAGTCCACATTTTTATCTGATGTGATATATCACCCAATTAATTATGGATTTTTTTATGTATTGTTTAATAAAGTATATGTACATTTTTTCTACTATACCCGTCTAGTCTCAGTTTATCCTTTGTTCGTGTATGCTTATGTACACTGAGTGGGTATCTCACTATATAGGGTATTTCCCATCACATAGGATCACTATAAGTGTTTTCTGTGACTGTTGTTTTCTTATTATCCTGTCCATATTAGTCTACCTCTAAATGCAGAATGTAGACCAGAAGTATAGACAGCTGACCTAATTTCAATTCTTGTTTATAAAGGGAACACTCCTTTCAATACCTAGACCTCTGCTCACTCAGTCCCAATGTATATGATAAAGCTGAGAAATGACAGGAAACAGGGGAAAATAACTGTATGGAATCTGGAATATTTTATATAATAGGTTTAAACATTTCAGAAATTTTCAATACTATGGCAGACAATTAAATCTTTTATTAATAAAACTTAACATTATTCAGATGAAGTGATCAATGTTGAGAAGATTGATTAGAATTCATCCAAAAGTCTGCCTGCTTGAGCTGTGAGGGGGCTGACCCCACTACTCAAGAGACTCCCTTATTCCCCTTTATTGACAGGGCCAGACATATTGCCTGGCCCTGTTCATTTTGAACCTGCACTGCTGCTCCGAGAAGCAGTGCAAGTGTATACATTTTGCTGTTGCTACCTGAGCAGCACAGTGCTAACTGTGCATGTGTCGCTCTCATATTCAAGGCAAAAGTTCATTGTCTAGCAGAAAATAGGTTTCTGATGCTTGGTCTACAGAAGCGGAATATGTATCTGCAGCCTATGCCAGTCAAGAAGTAATCTGGTTTAATCAACTCTTGGAAGATCTTGGGGAACTAACAATAATCTATGAACACAAGCAAGCATGCATTAAGCTTGCAAACAGTAAAAAGCACCAAGCACATTCATGTAAAATATCATCACCTGCGTTATTTGGTAGAACGAAGCATAATTGACTTTACTGTGAAACTGAAAAAATGGTAGCTGTTGCCATAAGGAAACCACTACCCAAGTACAAGTTTGAAAAACTCAAGCCAGCTATGGGACTAACAGGATAAGTACTGTAGTTGTTGAGTGGGGATGTTGGAATAATGCTCATTCTGCAAATTGCAACAACTACATGATGTGATTGCATGTATCCAGACACAATGTTATGTTGTTAATAAAGTACTGCTAAAAGAAAAACGCAGAAAGGGATGGAGACTTGCTGCACGTGTACAGACAAAGAGAGCTGAGAAAGAAAACCAGAGGCAGATGTGCTGAGATTCTGATCCTATTGAAAGATATATTCATATGTTGTTCTACAACTGATGGAGACCTGATTAACCCACTGCTAAGAAATGTCTATGGTGCAAAGTCAATTATTCATTTCTTGATGTTGTTTCCAGCTCTTTACAACTTTGTAGTTCAGTCTCTTAGCCCTCCTTTCTCTGTTTTGATGTATAAGGAGATTGCAGGTGTAATCACAATCAAGTGAAGGTTTCAGAGCCTCTTTTCAGTGGGTGTAGGACAGTTCATAACCTTGTCTGTGGGAGGAACATGACACTGGGAGATCTTCCCCTCATTGGTCTACAAGGTCATCAGCCCTGCTGATTGGTCTTGGGCAATTACCTTTTGCAGCCCAACCGGACAACAGTAGTGCGAGCAGCAAGGTCTTTTTTTAGCATGGCAGACCAGCAGTTTAAGTTGTTTTTTGTTGGGTGGCAAGCAGATCACCATGAGTTGTATCTTACCACACCTGGTCATTATCTTGGGCACCCCCTGGACACTGCTGAGGTTCTCAGTCCCGGCTCTGCTAAACAGATACAACCTGCACTTAGAGAAGATGATTCTTGAACAGTCACACATAGATTTCAACTCAATCCAAGGTAACTCAGTCCATAGCAAGATGAGCCGTTGATAGTGTGAATTTGGTTTTCTCTCTACCCCTGCATCAACTAGATTAATCAAATCAAAGTCCTTATAACTTTTGTCAGTCCAACACTGCATTTAAATAACACTTTCCAATGGTACCATAGAGGTCTTTGCCAAAGCAAAATAAACTTTGTTAAAACCCTAAATCTCATGTAATTATAATTATACATGTGTCATTATATATTGGACTAGTGTAATAACACTTCAAACCAAAGTTATGCATGTATCAATTAACATGTCATGGTGACTCATCTTCATTCTTGACATGCTAAAAAACCAATAACATTTAATAACGTTCTATGGCTTTTAGCACTAGATACGATTATTGTAGTGTGAAACAAAAACACACATGTGTTGTACTAGGTCTTCAGTCGTTTAGTATCTTCCTGTAATGACCGGCAACACGCACAGGGAGGAAAACAGGGAAAGCCCTGCCCAAGGGAGAGGGAAAGGTGGTGACCCCTAACTCTCCTTGCGGCTGGCACCTGACTGCCCTGACATCCCTAGACGGGTTCCTCACCCGTGCGGCGATCACGTGCCTAAACCCTGGCTTTCCCTAAAATGAACCCTAGATAATGAACAGGCCGGTGGGATCGCTAGTCCTCACCACTGACACTAAGAGGGAAACACCAGGGAGAGGACAGACAAACACAGACAAACACAAACACCCAGGTGGACGACAACAATTGTCCACAAAGGTCCAACAGGGATCCGGAGGGTAGCGTTCTGGATCAACTACCAGAGAATGCAGCAACACAGCTCCAGTGGGTCAGAATAGATGTCCAGGCAGGAAGCTCTATATCTGGCAACCAGAGAAGTGTGAGAGGGGAATATAAGGAGGATTGGGAGTGCTGGACAAGGAACAGCTGAGAGAAGGAGCTACGGATCCCTGAGTGAGCCAAAAGGGTTTGCAAAGCAAACCCAGAAAGCTACAATAAGGAAACATCCCTATCTTACATAGAGCGTGCAGCCACCCGCTGCGACCTTCTGACCCCGGGTACAACGGAGTCAGGCATGGCTCTTGACACCCTCGTGACAGTACCCCCCTCTCTACGAGGGGCCTCTGGACACTCAGGACCAGGTCTCTCAGGATGAGAGGCATGAAAAATCCGAACTAGCCTGTCGGCGTTTACCTCAGACGCAGGAACCCACATTCTTTCCTTGGGACCGTAACCTCTCCAGTGCACCAGATATTGGAGAGAGCGGCGGACCCAACGAGAATTAATAATTTTGGATATCTGAAATTCTAAATTACCATCCACGACAACAGGAGGGGGTGGCAGCGGTGACGGTTCTAGAGGTGGAACATATTTTTTGAGTAACGACTTATGAAAGACATTATGGATTTTAAAAGTCTGAGGCAACTCCAGGCGAAAAGCCACGGGGTTGATGATGGCTACAATCTTGTACGGACCAATAAACCTAGGACCCAGTTTCCAAGAGGGAACCTTCAATTTGATATTCCTAGTAGATAACCACACATAGTCATTCACTCCTAGGTCCGGACCTGGCGACCGTCTCTTATCAGCCATGCATTTGTATTTACCTCCCATATTTTTCAAGTTAGCTTGCACCTTCTGCCATACCGATGAAAGAGATGACGAAAACCGTTCCTCTTCGGGAACCCCAGAAGACCCCCCCTCTTTGAAAGTACAAAATTGGGGATGAAAACCATATGCACCAAGAAATGGTGACTTGCCAGTGGATTCCTGACGGCGATTATTTATGGCAAACTCAGCTAAGGGTAAATATGACGACCACAACTCTTGGTTTTCAGACACAAAACATCTTAGATATGTCTCCAGGTTTTGGTTGGTACGCTCAGTCTGTCCATTCGACTGAGGATGGAAAGCTGAGGAAAAGGACAAGTGAACCCCCAAACGGGATCAAAAAGCTTTCCAAAATTTAGAAATAAACTGGGTTCCCCGATCCGAAACAACATCGGAGGGGACCCCGTGAAGCTTCACGATCTCACTGACGAATACCTGAGCAAGAGTTTTAGCATTAGGTAGTGCGGGTAATGCAATGAAGTGTGCCATTTTGCTAAACCTGTCCACTACTACCAAAATAACTGTTTTACCTGCAGACAAAGGTAAGTCAGTGATAAAATCCATAGACAGATGTGTCCATGGTCTATTGGGAATGACGAGTGGTAATAGAGACCCTGCAGGACGTGTATGTGAAACTTTTGCGCGCGCACAGGTAGAACAAGAAGACACAAAATCCAATACATCCTGACGCAACCTTGGCCACCAAAAACGACGAGACAATAGCTCCAAGGTTGCTTTACCACCCGGGTGCCCAGCAAGTGCCGAATTATGATGTTCCTTTAATAATTTGAGACGTAGGTTCAACGGTACAAACAATTTCTCTGAGGGGCAAGAGACCGGAGCGTCCCCCTGGGCCTCTAACACCTTCCCCTCCAAAGCAGAGTGTACCGCAGAGACAACCTCTTTGAAGAATGGGCACCGGATCACTCACATTACCCCCTCCAGGGAAACAACGAGATAGTGCATCAGCCTTGGTATTCTTTGCCCCAGGACGATAGGTAATCACAAAGTTAAACCTGGTAAAAAATAGCGACCACCTAGCCTGTCTAGGGGTGAGACGCTTAGCTGATTCGAGGTACAGCAGATTTTTGTGGTCCGTAAACACAGTGACGGGGTGGACTGCTCCCTCTAAGAAGTGACGCCACTCCTCAAACGCAAGTTTAATAGCTAACAGTTCCCTATTGCCAATATCGTAGTTCTGTTCTGCTGCAGATAGTTTTTTAGAAAAGAAAGCACAAGGACGCCATTTGCCAGGAGACGGACCCTGAGACAGTACAGCCCCCACTCCCACCTCTGATGCATCGACTTCAACAATAAAAGGCTGAGAGACATCAGGTTGGACTAGTACAGGTGCTGAGGTAAACCTCTCTTTTAGAGAGGAAAAAGAAACTTTAGCAGCGTCAGACCATTTCGAAAAATCAGTCCCCTTCCTAGTCATGTCAGTAAGGGGTTTTACGATCACCGAATAATTTTTAATGAATTTCCTATAGAAATTCGCGAAGCCCAAGAACTGTTGTAATGCTTTGAGGTTCTCAGGAAGATCCCAATCTAAAATTGCCTGGACCTTCCTAGGATCCATACGGAAACCTGACGCAGATAAATAATAACCTAGGAATTGTATCTCCTGAACGGCAAAAACACATTTTTCAATTTTAGCATATAATTCATTCGTCCGTAGGACCTGTAGTACTTGTTTGACATGCTCCTCATGTGTTCTCAGATCAGACGAATAAATTAAGATATCATCTAGGTATATTACCACAAACCTGCCGATTAGATGACTAAAAATGTCATTAACGAAATGTTGGAAGACGGCAGGAGCATTGGTCAGGCCGAAAGGCATAACTAGATTTTCATAATGCCCCTCAGGGGTGTTAAAAGCTGTTTTCCACTCATCCCCCTCTTTAATACGAATCAGATTGTAGGCCCCCCTAAGATCGAGTTTGGAGAACCACCTAGCACCCGCAATCTGGTTAAACAGGTCAGGAATGAGAGGAAGAGGGTATGGGTCTCGGATGGTTATCCGATTTAATTCACGAAAATCTAGGCAAGGACGCAGGCCCCCATCTTTCTTTATAACGAAGAAAAACCCTGCAGCCACGGGTGAAGAAGAGGATCTGATGTGTCCCTTAGCCAAACTCTCGGAGATATAATCCTTCATGGCTTGTCTCTCTGGACCTGAAAGATTATATAACCTGGTCTTGGGTAATTTTACGCCAGGAATAAGGTTAACCGGGCAATCATAAGGACGATGAGGTGGTAACCTCTGACAACCCTTTTCAGAAAAAACGTCCTCAAAGTCCGAAACAAAAGTAGGTAGGGTAGGTATGGAGGCGACTAAGCAATTGCTATTTAAGCAATTTTCTCTGCACGGCTCACTCCACTCCAATATCTCCCTGGCCTGCCAATCCACCACTGGATTGTGCGCTACCAACCAGGGAAGACCCAGCACTACTGGAGCGGGAAGCCCCTCCAGAACATAACAAGAGAGAATCTCGTTATGGTGGTCCCCTACCCGAAGGTGTAAGTTATGAACAATGTGGGTGAGATTTCTCTGAGACAGAGGAGCAGAATCTATGGCAAATATGGGAATAGGTCTCTGTAGTGTACAGAGAGACAAACCCATAGTGCGGGCAAAATGGGCATCTATCAAATTTACCCCTGCTCCACTGTCTAGAAAGAAAGAAATAGTCTTTGTCTTATCACCAAAAACAATAACCGCTGGCAACACAAATTGTGATGTACGTATGGAGGAAACGTATACCCCCCGGCTGACATCCTCCACACAGCCTGGGGTTAGTAGTTTTCCGACGTTTTTTTTGTTTCTGAGGAAAGAAGGACAGACATTAATGAAATGACCCCTCTCCCCACAAAAAAAACAAACCCCACGCCTACGGCGAACCTCAGGAGGACGGACCTGACGAGTAGTTCCTCCTAGCTGCATTGGGTCGTCTAAGTCCGTACAGACTAACTGCTGCTTGGGAGGGGTTACCAATGGCTCCGGTTTTTTCAACCTGTCCCTAAGACGTCTATCTATACGGATAGAAAGGGACATAACTGCATCAAGGGAAAAGGGGGTCTCATACAATGCAAGCGCATCCTTAACCCTTTCAGATAACCCAGAGCAGAACTGACTCCTGAGAGCCGGGTCGTTCCATTGGGTATCCGTAGCCCATCTACGGAAGTCAGAGCAATACTCCTCTACCGGCCGCTCTCCTTGTAGGAGTCTCCGTAATTTTGATTCAGCCAGTGCGACTCGGTCAGGGTCGTCATATATGAGACCCAAGGCCCTGAAAAACTCATCCACTGACCGAAACGCCTGAGAATCAGTAGGTAAAGAGAACGCCCAGGACTGCGGGTCCCCCTGCAGCAGGGAAATAACAACCCCCACCCGCTGTTCTTCATTACCGGAGGAGTAAGGGCGCAGCTTAAAGTATAATTTACAGGCCTCACGGAAAATCAAAAACTTGTCCCTTCCCCCAGAAAATCTGTCAGGGAGAGGGACCTTGGGTTCCGCAACAACCTGGTTACCAGTAGCAACCGCTGGACTTGCGGTCTGTTGTAATTGCTGCTGTTGCTGGAGGACCGACGCCTTCAATCCTGCCACCTCCAAAGACAGGCCATGAGATTGTTCGGACAGAGCAGCAATTTGATCCATACTGGATTCTAAGTAGGTAAAAAAAAAAATATTTTTTTTTTATTTATTTTTTACCTACACAAAAATAAGGGCCAGATATAATGTAATGACCGGCAACACGCACAGGGAGGAAAACAGGGAAAGCCCTGCCCAAGGGAGAGGGAAAGGTGGTGACCCCTAACTCTCCTTGCGGCTGGCACCTGACTGCCCTGACGTCCCTAGACGGGTTCCTCACCTGTGCGGCGATCACGTGCCTAAACCCTGGCTTTCCCTGAAATGAACCCTAGATAATGAACAGGCCGGTGGGATCGCTCGTCCTCACCACTGACACTAAGAGGGAAACACCAGGGAGAGGACAGACAAACACAAACACCCAGGTGGACGACAAGGGATCCGGAGGGTAGCGTTCTGGATCAACTACCAGAGAACGCAGCAACACAGCTCCAGTGGGTCAGAATAGATGTCCAGGCAGGAAGCTCTATATCTGGCAACCAGAGAAGTGTGAGAGGGGAATATAAGGAGGATTGGGAGTGCTGGACAAGGAACAGCTGAGAGAAGGAGCTACGGATCCCTGAGTGAGCCAAAAGGGTTTGCAAAGCAAACCCAGAAAGCTACAATAAGGAAACATCCCTATCTTACATAGAGCGTGCAGCCACCTGCTGCGACCTTCTGACCCCGGGTACAACGGAGTCAGGCGTGGCTCTTGACACCCTCGTGACACTTCCTCAATGTAAACCCTTTAACAAATAATAATACCAGTTTAATCATCTGCCTTCCATTGTCAGCCATAAAACTCAACACCATTAATATAATTTTATTCACAAATCTTTTAATATACCCAATGTTGTATTTTGGTTAACTCTGTACTTAATACCCTGCAGTGCAGCATCACTTTTTCATATCCACACATAGCTCATAACTACACCCTTATCCTTGGAGTAAAGACTTCACACACAGTCTGCTGAACATCCATCAGATTCTTCTTCACTATAACTTCACACATCCACCTCAACAGCAACTCAAAGTTACACCTATTCATATTCCAATGATCAATTTATGGTTGCAATACTACTCTTCATCTACAATGCCACTCTGTGATATTTCTGAAACTATACATCCACATAGCTTTCCTGGAAACACATATACAAACCACACAATTGCTGATGATCTCTATTGACTATTTCTACCATTACTTGCCAACTTCTTTTGGTCTTCACTCTGATCAATCAAAAGCTTATAACAAGACAGCATACTCTTAAAATAAAACATTTTTTGTGGTCTTAGTTGGTGGTGCACATATATAATATTTTTTTTTAAAAGGTTAGGTTCACACGCGACAATTAGCTACTTGGCAAAGAAGAAATAAAAAGTATAAAATAATCTTCACTCTTCTGTGTCTTGAAAAAGGATATTGCAAATCACTTACTAAAACACATCAATAACATTTCAACAATTGTTGAAATGTTTTGGACGGCGGTCTTAGTAAAGACCATTAGCTGCCAGATGATCCTCCAAAGTTATAAAGAGGTGAAGGCCTCTCCATAACTTCAGTGCATCAAATAGTAAGGTGAAAGAGGAAATGTGTACAGATGGTTTCCTTGAAGAATGGGCGGATATGTGTGGACTGTTCTTTATTTAAGGGCTAATTCAGACAACTGTTGTAGTGTTTTGCGGTCCGCAAACTAAGGATCCACATTGTGTGACACATTTTGCGGCCTGCACATGGCCAGCACTATGAAAGAGATAGAAATGACTTTTCTTGATTGCCCACAAGAATAATACTTGCTCTATCTTTCTTGCATGGCCGCGGAACTGAAGTAAGGATGCGGACAGCACATGGTTTGCAGTCCGCATCTTTTGTAATTAATGAAATTAATGGGTCCGCACCCAGTCCACAAAACTGTGAAATTCATGCGGATCCATTCATACGGTTATCTGAATGAGCCCTTAGGGACAAAGACATAGACAGTGGTTCAAGTCTGATTGTATAGCTCTGTTTTTCTCCTTTTACTGAAGTATGTGTCTCAGGAAAGTTGGATGAATACTTGAGAGATAAGAAAAGGGGAGGGGGTGACTGCTGTGTGTGTCAACCTTAACAGAGAACACTTGTTAAGAGGCATATAGTTTGCTAGGCCATATACATATATATTTCTTAGATTAGGGATTTTGGATTCTGTGCAGTTCTGATTGCATTCCTTGTAAGGGGTAGGGGATAGGATGATTAATAGAATTGATTTCTTTAGTAAGTGATGCCCAATACCTTTTATAAGACACAGAAAAGTGAAGATTAGGGTTCGTACCGAACTTTAGGATTTTTGGACCACGAACCCGAACATTTCAGTAAAAGTTCGGGTTTGTCGATTTATTGCCGCTTTTTGAAAGGCTGCGGAGCATCCAATTAACAAGTGTTTAACTCTGTGCCCTTAGAAGCCATCACAGCCATGCCTACTAATGGCATGGCTGTGATTGGCCAGTGCACCATGTGACCCAGCCTCTATATAAGCTGGAGTCACGTAGTGCTGCACGTCACAATGCTGTGCTTAGTGTAGGGATAGGATGCTGCTGCTGTGAGGGAGAGAATAGGAAAGAATCTTTAATCTGAAGTGCTTGTTAACTCAACAATCTCCATAAATTTTGTTTTGTGGGTGCAGTGCACAAACTTTTTAACCTGCCCTGAGCCCTGTGACAGAGAAAAAGAACTTTTATCTGTCTGTTAGTTAGGTGGGCGGCAGCGGCCATTTTATGCAAGCTCAGTGTACCAGCACTGCATCTGTGCTTTTGTGACATTCAAATCCAAGCTTGAAATACTGCAATAATAATCTGGGTTTAAAAAATTTTTTTTTGCCAATATCCTACATCTTGTGCCTTTGCAGCATTTGTCAGTGTGCAATTTAAGCTAGAAATACAGCTATAATTTTCTGGGTTTTAAAAAACACACTTTTCGGGCAAAATGTATAATATGCGGCCTTGTCTGCATCTGTCAGTGTGAGATACACGCTTTAGATACTGCTGTGTTATTCTGGTATTAAAAAACACCCATTTTGGGCAAAGTACTTAATATTGCGGCCTTTGCTGCATTTGTTATTGTTAAAACAAGCTTGAAATACTACAATAATTTTGTGGGTTTAAAAAAAAAAACACCCATTTTTGGCAATACCCTCCATCTGGGGCCTCTGCCGCATTAGTCAGTGTTCAAATTAAGCTAGAAATACAGCTATAATTTTCTGGGTTTTAAAAAACACCCTTTTGGGGCAAAATACTAAATTTTACAGCCCTTGCTGCATCTGTCAGTGTGAGATACACGCTTAAGATACTGCTGTCATATTCTGTTAGCAAAAAAAACACCCATTTTGGGCAAAGTACTTAATATTGCAGCCTTTGCTACATCTGTGATTGTTAAAAACCAGCTTGAAATATACTTCAAATAGATTTCTGGGTTTTAAAAACACCCATGTTTTGCAATACCCTCCATCTAGGGCCTCTGCCTCATTAGTCGGTGTGCAATTTAAGCTAGAAATACAGCTATAATTTTCTGGGCTTTAAAAAACACCCATTTTGGAAAAATACTTAATTTGCAGGCTTGTCTGCTCCTGTACGTGTGAGATACACGCTTTAGATACTGCTGTGCTATTCTGGTATAAAAAAAAAAAAACATTTTGGGCAAGATCCTACATTTGAGAAATATGAGGAGAGCGTCAAATAAGGGACGTGGCCACGGTTGTGGGGCTGCTGGTGGGGCTCCTGTTGCAGGGAGAGGACGTGGTCGATCTGTGCCAGCTACACGCACAAGTTAAACCCTTCCTCAGGTGCGAGTAGGCGACAGAACGTTCAGCGGTATTTGGTCGGGCCTAATGCGGCTCTACGAATGGTGAGGCCAGAACAAGTACAGGCGATAGTAGATTGGGTTGCTGACAGTGCCTCCAGTTCCTTTACATTGTCTCCCACCCAGTCTCCTGCTGAAAGATCAGAGTTGGCACCTGCAGCCAATGTCCATCAGTCTTTCACCTCACCCCCTTGCAAATCAGCCAAGCAGTCTGAGCCCCAAGTCATGCAGCAGTCTCTTCTACTTTTTAATGCTAGCAGGGTTTACCAGGGCCATCCACCTAGCCCTGCTCCAGAAGTGGAAGAGATTGAGTGCACTGGTGCCAAACCACATATGTTTCAAGATGAGTACATGGGAGGACCATTGCAGCATGTCTCAGATGATGACAAAACACAGGTACCAACTGCTTTGGCTTTTGAGAGTGTGCAGACCGACAAGGAGGGCAGGGGTGAAGACTGGGTGGAAGATGATGTGGAGGACGATGAGGTCCTCGACCCCTCATGGAATCAAGGTCATGCGATCGACCTGTGTAGTTCAGAGGAAGAGGCGGTGGTCGCACAAAGCCACCAGCACAGCAGAAGAGGGAGCAGGGTGCAAAAGCGGAGCGGCCATCCCCTAGACAGTACGGCTGCTATTGCCCACCGCAGCAAGGGACCGAGCACACCAAAGCCAGCTCTAAGGTGTTCCCTGGCATGGCAGTTCTTCAGACAATGTGCTGATGACAAGACACGAGTGGCTTGCACGCTGTGCAATCAGAGCCTGAAGCAAGGCATAAACGTTCTCAACCTGAGCACAACCTGCATAACCAGGCATCTTAGTGCAAAGCACGAGCTGCAGTGGAGTAGACACCTCAAAAACCAAGAAAGGTCTCTGGCTCCTATGGCTTCCTCTTCTGCTGCAGTCTCAGCCTCTTCATTCACCTCTGGAGTGAAAATGCCACCTGCCACCCCGCAAACAGAGGATCTGCCTGGGTCACCAAGCATCTACACAATGTCCCACGGAAGCTTTCAGCTCTACATTTCCCAAACACTGGAGCGGAAGAGGAAGTAAGCCTCTACCCACCCGCAAACCCTATGTCAACGCCAGACATCTGAGAAGCTCTGACAGACGTTCTTCAAAACCTCCTGCCTGGGGTTCTTTTGTTTTACTTTTGTTTTGTCATCTCGTTTCCCTCTGTCAGCTGTCATCTAGTTGCACTGATTGCATCCCTTTAAATCCCCTCCCATACTACATCACTTTGCGGTTTATACAACTTCCTGGAGTGTGCTGATGCTAGAAGCTGTTACTGCTGCATCCACAAGATAAGTCTCTTTTCTTTATTTCTATTTGCCTGTGGGCTTGATTCTAGGTGACCCTGACTCCCTCCGTATTAAGTGTAGGGAGCCGGTGGTCGTGTCCCCTCACTATTATAGGGTGTTCAGATGTCATACAGTCGAGGAACGAGGGTATGCAATTTTCTACCATTGAGATTTTTGCATAGGCTTACCCTCCTGTTCCTTAGTTTTGGATCAAGTCAGTCAGATCTTCATTTGTGTCTTCTAGTTTTCTGTAACACCATCCGTGACATTATAAACCACCAAAACTGTCTCAAGCATGGATGCGGTTTCACTTTTGACTGAACGCATGCAGGGTATTTCATTGGAGGTAGCAGATCTCCGTAAAACTGTAGATCAGTTTCAGGTGACCGGTTCAGCTTGCGTTCATTGAGTTTGTTCTAAACCTAAGATCTTGCTCCCGGATACATTCTCCGGGGGTAGTGAGAATTTTGTTCGTTTTAGAGAGGCTTGCAAACTCCATTTTCGCCTACTTCCCCATTCCTCTGGTGATGAGGAGCAGAGGGTGGGGATTATCATCTCGCTGCTCAGGGATAACACTCAGTCTTGGGCCTTTTCGCTGCCGGTGGATGAATTTTTTTTAGCCCTGGGTCAGATATATGATGATCCGGATCGTATTTCTCTGGATGAGTCTAGACTACATCTTTTATGCCAGGGTAAACAGTCCGCAGAGATATACTGTTCAGAATTTCGGAGATGGGCAGCTGATACTGGTTGGAATGATGCTGCACTCCGAAGTCAATTTTGCCATGGTCTTTCAGAGGGATTGAAAGATGCGTTTGCCTTTCATGAGGGACCTATCTCTTTGGAGTCTGCCATGTCTCGGGCCGTTTGTATTGACAGGCGTCTTAGAGAGAGAGAGGAGAGATCACTCCTTCCTGTCATACTCAGTCCAAGGACAGTGCGGCGGTCTCATTCAGTGCGCAGGGGTCTCAGTCTCTCTCAATCCCTTCTGAGCAGGAGCCCATGCAGCTGGCTTTGCTTGCCTCTGGCAATAGAAGATTCAGCTCTCAGAGGAGGGTTTGTTTTTGTTGTGGAGGTATAAATCATTTGGCAAATGTTTGTCCCTCTAGGAGATTCAGGCAGTTTTTTGAGAGTAATAAAGAAACAAAAAGAAAAAAATCCTCTAAAAACATTCCATCTGTTACTATTGGCAAGGTAGATGCGGAAATTTTATGTTTTCCGTTTGCTTGTAGTTCCCGTTTTGTCCTACCTGCCAGGGTAGCGCTAGAGAGCAAGAACATTTTTTGTGAGATTTTTGTAGATAGTGGAGCAGCTGTCAATCTCATTGATAATCAATTTGCTATAACACATGGTTTCCAGGTATGCACTTTGGGAAAGGATATACCTGTTTTTGCTATTGATTCCACTCCACTTTCTCAGAAATCGTTAAAGTGAGTGATACTAATGTTGTAGATGTGTCATGTTTCGTCCTAAGCGGGTTGCCTAAGTGGGTTGCCCCCTCACAGGCAGTACAATTGCCCTATTGATCTCATCCCAGGCGCCAAGCTGCCTAAATCTCGTTTATACAATCTCTCCCAACCTGAAAGGGTCACTATGCGTGCTTATATCTCTGAGAGCGTGAGAAAGGGACACATATGACCCTCAAAGTCACCTGTTGCCTCTGTTTTTTTCTTTGTTAAGAAAAAAGATGGTTCTTTAAGACCATGTCTGGATTTCAGGGAGCTGAACAGTATCACAATTCGTGACCCTTATCCGCTTTCTCTGATCCCGGACCTGTTTAACCAGATTGTTGGGGCTAAAGTTTTTTCCAAGTTGGACTTAAGAGGGGCATACAACCTGGTCAGGGTCAGAGAAGGAGACGAATGGAAGACGGCCTTCAATACCCCTGAGGGCCATTTTGAGAATTTGGTTATGCCTTTTGGTTTGAGGAATGCTCCAGCCGTCTTTCAGCATTTTTTGAACAGCATTTTTTATCATTTAATGGGGAAATTTGTACTAGTGTATCTAGATGACATTTCAAAACTCATAAGGACCACCTACGTCAGGTCTTGCTCATCCTGCGGGAGAATAAATTGTACGCTAAACTGGAAAAATGTGTGTTTGCGGTTCCAGAAATTCAATTTCTGGGGTTTCTTCTCTCCGCTTCTGGTTTTCGCATGGACCCCGAGAAGGTCCGCGCTGTGCTTGAGTGGGAGCTTCCTGAGAATCAGAAGGCGCTGATGCGTTTTTGGGGTTTTGACAATTATTACAGGAAGTTTATTTTAAATTATTCCTCTGTTGTTAGACCACTCACTGATATGACTAGAAAGGGGGTAGATTTTTCCTCCTGGTCGGTAGAGGCGCGTAAGGCCTTTTCTAGTATCAAGGAGAGTTTTGCTTCCGCTCCCATCTTGGTACAACCTGATATCTCTCTGCCCTTAATAGTTGTGGTAGACGCTTCTGAGGTGGGTGTGGGTGCCGTCTTGTCTCAGGGTCCCTCTCCTGCCAAATGGCGACCGTGTGCCTTTTTCTCGAAGAAACTCTCCTCCGCAGAGAGAAATTACGATGTGGGAGATAGGGAGTTGTTGGCCATCAAGTTAGCTTTTGAGGAATGGCGCCATTGGCTAGAAGGAGCCAGACACCCTAATACCGTGTTTACCGACCATAAGAATCTGGCCTACTTGGAATCGGCCAAGCGTCTGAACCCGAGACAGGCCAGATGGTCTTTGTTCTTTTCAAGGTTTAATTTTGTTTTTACATTCCGCCCTGGGGTCAAGAATGTGAAGGCGGATGCCCTGTCACGTTGTTTTCCGGGAGGGGGGAACTTTGAAGACCCGGGTCCCATTTTGGCTGAAGGGGTGGTTGTGTCTGCTCTTTATCCTGAATTGGATGCAGAGGTTCAGGCAGTCCAGGCAGAGGCTCCTGATCTTTGTCCTCCTGGGAGGTTGTTTGTGCCTCTCACTTTACGACACAAGGTTTTTAAGGAGCACCACGATACTGTCCTTGCTGGGGGTAGAGCCACAGTGGATCTCATTTCTCGGAGATTCTGGTGGCCAGCTCTTCGTAAGTCGGTTGAGGGTTTTGTGGCAGCCTGCGAGACCTGCACTCGAGCCAAAGTCCCTCATTCACGGCCATCGGGTCCTCTCCTTCCGTTACCCATTCCTTCCCGTCCTTGGACACATCTGTCCATGGATTTCATTACAGACCTGCCTCGCTCCTCGGGGAAGACGTGATTCTGGTGATGGTGGACCGTTTTAGCAAAATGGTGCATTTTGTTCCTTTTCCTGGCTTGCCCAATGCTAAAACGCTGGCGCAGGCATTTATTGATCACATTGTCAAACTGCATGGTATCCCTTCAGAGAAAGTTTGTTTCCAGATTCTGGAAGGCCGTCTGTTCTCGCTTGGGGGTTCGGTTGTCATTCTGTTCTGCTTTCCCCCCGCAGTCGAATGGCCAGACAGAGCTCGTCAATCAGAATCTTCAGACATATCTGCATTGTTTTGTGGCGGAGAATCAGGAGGATTGGTGTTCTTTTCTCTCCCTTGCTGAATTTGCTTTAAATAACCGTCATCAGGAGTCCTCTGATAAGTCACCTCTTTTTGGTGCATATGGGTTTCATCCGCAGTTTGGGACATTCTCTGGAGAAGGGGCTTCTGGTTTACCTGATGAGGAGAGATTCTCCTCGTCTTTGTCATCTATTTGGCAAAAGATTCAGAATAATCTAAAGAGCATGAGTGAGAGATATAAGCGTGTGGCGGATAAGAGACGTGTACCTGGTTCGGACCTGAATGTTGGTGATCTGGTATGGTTGTCTACTAAGAATAGCAAATTGAAGGTTCCCTCCTGGAAGTTGGGTCCTAAATTTATTGGGCCTTACAAAATCTTGTCCGTCATCAATCCCATTGCCTACCGTCTTGATCTTCCTCAGACTTGGAAGATCCATAATGTTTTTCATAAGTCCCTATTAAAACCTTATGTCCAACCCACTGTACCCTCCTCTTTGCCTCCTCCTCCGATTGTGGTTGATGGTAATCTTGAATTTCAGGTCTCTAGGATTGTGGATTCCTGTGTTGTCCGCGGTTCTCTCCAGTACCTCGTTCATTGGGAGGGTTATGGTCCTGGGGAGAGGATGTGGGTCCCAGTGACGGACACTAAGGCCACTCGTCTCATCAGGGCTTTCCATAGGTCCCATCCTGAGAAGGTAGGCTCTGAGTGTACAGAGTCCACTCGTAGAAGGAGGGGTACTGTCACCGCCAGACATCTGAGAAGCTCTGACAAACGTTCTTCAGAACCTCCTGCCTGAGGTTCTTTTGTTGCAGCGTAACTTCGGCCTTCCCGCTCACCGCGTCATATGCGACGTGCCCACAAGGTGGAACTCCACCTTGCACATGCTGACCAGATTGTGTGAGCAGCAGCAGGCGATAGTTGAGTTTCAGCTGCAGCACACACGGGTGAGTCGCTCTGCGGAACAGTACCACTTCACCACCAATGACTGGGCCTCCATGCAAGACCTGTGTTCCTTGTTGCGCTGTTTCGAGTACTCCACCAACATGGCCAGTGCCGATAACACTGTTCTCAGCGTTACTATCCCACTTCTATGCCTCCTCTAAAAAACGCTGCTGGCGATGATGGAAGAGGATGTGGCACAGGAGGAGGAGGAGGAAGAGGGATCATTTCATAGGGTTTCCGGCCAGTCATTCACAAGTGGCTCCGAGGGTGGGTTCCTGCACCCACAAACGCCAGGTACACAATTGTCCAGCCAGGGCACAGTTCTGGAGGATGACGAGGTGATGGATGAGAAGGAGGAGGAACAGCAGGGTGGCACCCAAACCAGCTCATGGCCATCACTGGTGCATGGCTGGGGGGGATACAGAGGACACAGATGATACACCTCCCACAGCTTTTAATTGCCTCTGGGCAGCCTGGCACACATCAGCGATTACATGCTGCAGAGCCTCCGCAAAGACAGCCGAGTGTCACGGACGGTGTACAGGAAACAAGACAAAGCAACATGCATATATGACTCACTGGATCCAAAGCTAAGGAACCAAAAGGGAGACCCCTGCACAAGACCTAGCACTTTCCCTGGCTGCTCAGCCTATGCAAAGATCCCAAAGGTGGATGGTTGCATATCCACGTACCTCGACTATATAACCCCTGAACACCCTACAATAGTGAGGGGACACGGCCACCGGCTCCCTACACCAGACGCGGAGGGAGTCAGGGTCACCTGGGATCCAGCAAACAGAAAATAACAGATAAATGTACAGCACTTAACTTTGTAGCAGACTGGGAAACAGGATCAGCATGCACACACACTCCAGGAAGAAGTATAAGCCGCCCAGTAAAGCATTATGGGGAGGAATTTAAAGGGAAGCAATCAGTCCAACTACATGACAGCTGAGAGAGGATAACGAGATGAGGAACTGAATACCACAACAAAGAAAACTCAAGGAGGAGGTTCTGAAAGGCCTCTGTCAGAGCTTCTCAGCTGTCTGGTTGTGACAGTACCCCTCCCTCTACGAGTGGACTCCGGACACTCAGAACCCACCTTCTTAGGATGGGACCTATGGAAAGCCCTGATGAGACAAGAGGCCTTAATGTCCGTCACTGGGACCCACATGCTCTCCTCAGGACCATAACCCTCCCAATGAACAAGGTACTGAAGAGAACCGCGGACAAGACGAGAATCCAGAATCCTAGAGACCTGAAATTCAAGATTACCATCAACCATAATCGGAGGAGGAGGCAAAGGCGAGGGTACAATGGGTTGAACATAAGGTTTCAATAAGGACTTATGAAAAACATTATGGATCTTCCAAGTCTGAGGAAGATCAAGACGGTAGGCAACAGGATTGATGACAGACAGGATTTTGTAAGGCCCAATATACCTAGGACCCAACTTCCAGGTGGGAACCTTCAATTTGATATTCTTGGTAGACAACCACACCAGATCACCAACATTCAGGTCCGGACCAAGCACACGTCTCTTATCTGCCACACGCTTATATCTCTCACTCATGCTCTTTAGATTATCCTGAATCTTTTGCCAAATAGATGACAAAGACGAGGAGAATCTGTCCTCATCAGGTAAACCAGAAGACCCCTCTCCCGAGAAAGTCCCAAACTGCGGATGAAACCCATATGCACCAAAAAATGGTGACCTATCAGAGGACTCCTGACGACGGTTATTTAAAGCAAACTCAGCAAGGGACAAAAAAGAACACCAATCCTCTTGATTCTTCGCCACAAAACAGCGCAGATATGTCTCCAGATTCTGATTGACGCGCTCTGTCTGGCCATTCGACTGCGGGTGGAAAGCAGAAGAGAATGACAACCGACCCCCTAAGCGAGCACAGAAAGCCTTTCAGAATCTGGAAACAAACTGCGTGCCCCTATCAGAGACTATGTCTGAAGGAATACCGTGCAATTTGACAATGTGATCAATAAATGCCTGCGCCAGCGTCTTAGCATTGGGCAAACCAGGAAAAGGGATGAAATGCACCATTTTGCTAAAACGGTCCACCACCACCAGAATCACAGTCTTCCCCGAGGAACAAGGCAGGTCCGTTATGAAGTCCATGGACAGATGTGTCCAAGGACGGGAAGGAATGGGTAAGGGAAGGAGAGGGCCTGATGGCCGTGAATGAGGGACTTTGGCACGAGCGCACGTCTCGCAGGCTGCCACAAAACCCTCAACCGACTTACGAAGAGCTGGCCACCAGAATCTCCGAGCGATGAGATCCAGTGTGGCTCTTACCCCCGGGTGCCCAGCAAGGACCGTATCGTGGTGTTCCTTAAAAATCTTGTGTCTTAAAGTGAGAGGCACAAACAACCTCCCAGGAGGACAAAGATCAGGAGCCTCTGACTGGGCTGCCTGCACCTCTGCCTCCAATTCAGAAAAAAGAGCAGAGAGCACCACACCTTCAGCCAAAATGGGACCCGGGTCTTCAAAATTCCCGCCTCCTGGAAAACAACGTGACAGGGCATCTGCCTTCACATTCTTAACTCCAGGGCGGAACGTGACAACAAAATTAAATCTTGAAAAGAACAAAGACCATCTGGCCTGTCTTGGGTTCAGACGCTTGGCTGACTCCAAGTAGGCCAGATTTTTATGGTCAGTAAACACAGTAATAGGGTGTCTGGCTCCCTCCAGCCAATGGCGCCATTCCTCAAAAGCCAACTTGATGGCCAACAATTCCCTATCTCCCACATCGTAATTTCTCTCTGCGGAGGAGAGTTTCTTCGAGAAAAAGGCACACGGTCGCCATTTGGCAGGAGAGGAACCCTGAGACAAGACCGCACCCACACCCACCTCAGAAGCATTAACCTCAACTATGAAGGGTAAAGAAATATCAGGTTGCACCAAGATGGGAGCGGAAGCAAAACTCTCCTTGATATTAGAAAAAGCCTTACGCGCCTCTACCGACCAAGAAGAAAAATCTACCCCCTTTCTGGTCATATCAGTGAGTGGTTTAATAATAGAGGAATAATTCAAAATAAACTTCCTGTAATAATTGGCAAAGCCCAAAAAACGCATCAGCGCCTTCTGATTCTCAGGAAGCTCCCACTCAAGCACAGCGCGGACCTTCTCGGGGTCCATGCGAAAACCAGAAGCGGAGAGAAGAAACCCCAGAAATTGAATTTCTGGAACCGCAAACACACATTTTTCCAGTTTTGCATATCATTTATTCTCCCGCAGAATGAGCAAGACCTGACGTAAATGTTCCTTATGAGTTTTGAAATCAGGAGAAAAAATCAAAATGTCATCCAAATACACTAATACAAATTTTCCCATCAAATGATAAAAAATGCTGTTCACGAAATGCTGAAGAACGGCTGGGGCATTAATCAAACCAAAAGGCATAACCAAATTTTCAAAATGGCCCTCAGGGGTATTTAAGGCCGTCTTCCATTCGTCTCCTTCTCTGACCCTGACCAGGTTGTATGCCCCTCTTAGATCTAATTTGGAAAAGACTTTAGCCCCAACAACCTGGTTAAACAGGTCCGGGATCAGAGGAAGCGGATGTGGGTCACGAATAGTGATACTGTTCAGCTCCCTGAAATCCAGACAAGGTCTTAAAGAACCATCTTTTTTCTTAACAAAGAAAAAAACAGTGGCAACAGGTGACTTCGAGGGTCGTTTGTGTCCTTTTCTCAGACTCTCAGAGATATAAGCACGCATAGCAATCCTTTCAGGTTGAGAAAGATTGTATAAACAAGATTTAGGCAGCTTGGCGCCTGGGATGAGATTAATAGTGCAATCGTACTCCCTGTGCGGGGGCAAATCCTGAACTCCACTCTCAGAGAAGACATCCAAAAATTCAGAGAGAAAAGATGGTACAGTCTTAGTAGCAACCTCAGAAACAGATGTCGTGAGGTAATTCTCTCTGCAAAAGTCACTCCAACCATTTATTTGCCTCGCTTGCCAATCAATGGTGGGATTATGTTTAGTGAGCCAGGGTAGCCCCAACACTAGAGGAGTAGGCAAACCGCTAAGGATGAAACATGACACATCCTCAACATGAGCATCACTCACAATTAAACAGATATTGTGAACTATGCCCTTTAATGATTTCTGAGAAAGTGGAGCGGAATCAATAGCAAAAACAGGAATATCCTTTCCCAAAGTACACACCTGGAAACCATGAGTTATTGCAAATTGACTATCAATGAGATTGACCGCTGCTCCACTATCCACAAAAATCTCACAAAAAATGCTCTTGCTCTCTAGCGCCACCCTAGCAGGCAGGACAAAACGGGAACTACAAGCAAACGGAAAACCTTCAATTTCCGCCTCAACCCTGCCAACCCCTGGTATATGCCCCGCATCCCCTGACGAAGCCGCAACAGCGGCGAAACATGTCGGGAGGGGTGTAGAGAATGCGATCCTGTTTTTAGGCAGTTTGTATTGAACGAGCGGACATTTAGTGTAGAGATACTGAGATGTTAGTGAAACATAGCGAGGTTTAATGAGGAAGTGACACGTGTGATAAGCAACCTCTAGTGGCAGACATCCTGCATAGCAGGGAGAGGAACGCCAAAGAACTGAATGAGTGCAGGAATACGGCTACATTGACCCTTATGACAGAAATAGGGGCAACATTGTAGCTTATCCGTTCAGTAGAAGCATTGTTACCAACTAGGCAAACAGGGGATACACTGGAACATGTTATTTACAGTTCAACAACAATTGTGTCAGGGAGGCCTGAAATAAAGGCTCTCTGCAGGGCACCCGAATAATAAATAAATATTAAAAAATAAAATCAAGCCCACAGCACAAGTGATAAAATAAATTCCAAGTGCATCTCAAGGTTTGTTTGCTGCACACAAACAGCCTCTACGCTATGATTAAATATACATCATTCTATCTAGCTACATAATACAGACATAGTTATAAAAGGTTGCAAAAATTAGGCAACCTGGTCTATCTAATTGTACCTCATACCTCTTTACAACTGAGAGTTTTAAATTTCCTTGTTCTTTTTTCAATTTATGTTGTGAGTCCTTACCATTGATAATAAAAGTTATATTTTAACTGCTAATAGGGATCCCTAAAGGGATTTTTTTGGTCTCAGTGACCAAGTAAGTATTTTGAATTTATATCCTGAGGATCTCTAAAGGGACTGTGGAGAATCCCTTGGATGTGGTCTCCTTCCCACGCTGCCTCTCCGGCGTGGAACCCTGATTCGCCGATAACCGTGATCAACATGGTAGGCTCAGAAAAGAACATCGAAAGTTGATAGAGAAGATATCCAAATGGATCGGTGACGTGTTGGGGCAGTATGTGTGCACATGCCTACACAAACTGACCGATGGGTCTCCAAATTGGGCACATGGCCTGAGCTTGCCCTTTACGCCTTGGAGGTGCTGGCCTGCCCTGCAGCTAGTGTATTGTCTGAACATGTGTTTAGCACGACTGGAAGGGGTTATCACAGGTTATACTCCCTATTGTTTTGGGGTGTACTCCAATTTAAAAAAATTAAAATAGATTTAAAACCAAAAAGCAGTGTAGGCTACCTCCTCCTCCTCCACAGCCGCTTCCACCTACACTGCCACATCCACCACCTCCTCAACCTCCTACTCCATATAGACCTCGTCCTCCTATATCAAGATTATTATTTTTTATTTTTACGGATTTTATGTTATTTAAAGTCATTTCCGTATCCACATTTGTTTGCAGAGCACTTGCCATGCTCTTAACCACATTTTGATGCCATTTGCAGCCCTCTAGCCCCTTCCATGACATTTTTACAGCCATTTTAGTGCTCAAAAGTTTGGGTCCCCATTGACTTTATGGGGGTTCGGTGTCAAGTTCGGGTCCCGAACTCAAACTTTTTTGTAAAGTTCGGCCGAACCCGAACATCCAGGTGTCCGCTTAACTCTAGTGAGGATTATTTAGTAATTTTTCTTTCTTCTTTTCCAAGCAGCTAACTGTAAGGCGTGAATCCAGCCTTAACCCATTTAAGACCAAGCCAGTTTTTACCTTCAGGACCAAGCCACATTATGTGGTAATAACTTTGGGACACTTATCCAAGCCATTCTGAGATTGTTTTCTCATGACATATTGTACTTCATGTTAGTGATAAATTCGAGTCAATATGTTTTACCTTTATTTATTTAAAAAAAATCCCAAATTTACTGAAATTTTGGAAAGATTTGCAATTTTCAAAAAAAAATGTTCTCTGGTTTTCTGACAGATAGTGGTACCTCACAAAATACATTTACCATATGTCTACTTCATGTTTGCATCATTTTGTAAATGTTGTTATTTTATTTTTTGAGGATGTTAGAAGTTTAGAAGCAAATTTTAAAACATTTCCAAAACCAACTTTTTAAGGACCAGTTCAGGTCTAAAGTCACTTAGTGGGGCTTATATAATAAAAACCACCCATAAATGACCCTATTTTAGAAACTACATCCCTCAAGGTATTCAAAACTGATTTTAAAAACATTGTTAAACCTTTAAGTGTTCCACCAGAATTTATGAAAAATGGAGGTGAAGTTTTGAAATTTCACTTTTTTTTGCAGATTTTTCCATTTAGATCCATTTTTCCTGCAACCCAGCATGGGTTAACTGCAAAATACACCTCAATATTTGTTACCCTGATTCTTAAGTTTACAGAAACACCCCATATGTGGTCATAAAGTGCTATATGGGTGCACAGTGGGGCTCAGAATGGGAGGAACACTGTGTTGCTTTTGGAACGCAGATTTCGCTGGAATAATTTTCAGGCACAATGTTGCATTTAAAGGCAGCCCAACAGTGAAAATAACCAAATGTGACCCCATTATGGAAAATACACCCCCAAGGAATTTTTCAAGGGGTGCACTGAGCACTTTGGACCATTAGCTGTTTCATAGAATTTAGAAAGACTTGAAAATGAAAAATGCCATATTTTACAAGAATATCTCGCTTTAGGCCCAAATTTTTACTTTTAAGAAGGGGTATCAGGAGAAAATGCACCCCATAATCTGTTGCCCATTTTCTCCTGAATACGTCAACACCCCATATGTCGTTGTAAAGTGCTGTATGAGCACACAGTGGGGCTCAGAATGGGAGGAACGCCGTGTGGCTTTTGGAAGGCAGATTTCGCTAGAATAGTTTTCAGGCACCATGTCGCATTTAAAAACACCCTGAGGCCCCCCAACAGTGAAAAAAAAAAAAAAAAGTGACCCCATTATGGAAAATACAGCCCCCAAGGAATTTATCAAGGGGTGCACTGAGCACTTTGGCCAATCTATTTATGGCCCAGTCGGAATTGATCCACATCACCGCCAAACTGGGGGTAGACCTGGTCGTTATGTAGATGATATTTTGTTCGTTTGGTGAAATGATGAGGCATGAATTGAATAGCTATATATATATATTTTTTTTTCTTCTGTATGCATTTGGGACCTTGATCACAGGCCCCCATAAGGACTTGCACCCGCGTTTGATGTGTGCTGCATATATATACATATATATACACACACATACACACAGTACAGACCAAAAGTTTGGACACATCTTCTCATTCAAAGAGTTTTCTTTATTTTCATGACTATGAAAATTGTAGATTCACACTGAAGGCATCAAAACTATGAATGAACACATGTGGAATTATATACATAACAAAAACATGTGAAACAACTGAAAATATGTCATATTCTAGGTTCTTCAAAGTAGCCACCTTTTGCTTTGATTACTGCTTTGCACACTCTTGGCATTCTCTTGATGAGCTTCAAGAGGTAGTCACCTGAAATGGTTTTCACTTCACAGGTGTGCCCTGTCAGGTTTAATAAGTGGGATTTCTTGCCTTATAAATGGGGTTGGGACCATCAGTTGCATTGTGGAGAAGTCAGGTGGATACACAGCTGAGATAGTCCTACTGAATATACTGTTAGAATTTGTATTATGGCAAGAAAAAAGCAGCTAAGTAAAGAAAAACGAGTGGCCATCATTACTTTAAGAAATGAATGTCAGTCAGTCCGAAAAATTGGCAAAACTTTGAAAGTGTCCCCAAGTGCAGTCACAAAAACCATCAAGCGCTACAAAGAAACTGGCTCACATGCGGACTGCCCCAGGAAAGGAAGACCAAGAGTCACCTCTGCTGCGGAGGATAAGTTCATCCGAGTCACCAGCTTCAGAAATCGCAGGTTAACAGCAGCTCAGAGTTCTAGCAGCAGACACATCTCTAGAACAACTGTTAAGAGGAGACTGTGTGAATCAGGCCTTCATGGTAGTATATCTGCTAGGAAACCACTGCTAAGGACAGGAAACAAGCAGAAGAGACTTGTTTGGGCTAAAGAACACAAGGAATGGACATTAGAACAGTGGAAATCTGTGTTTTGGTCTGATGAGTCCAAATTTGAGATCTTTGGTTCCAACCACCGTGTCTTTTGGCGACGCAGAAAAGGTGAATGGATGGACTCTACTGGTTCCAACCGTGAAGCATGGAGGAGGTGTGATGGTGTGGGGGTGCTTTGCTGATGACACTGTTGGGGATTTATTAAAAATTGAAGGCATACTGAACCAGCATGGCTACCACAGCATCTTGCAGCGACATGCTATTTCATTGTATAATAAATGCAGGAACTCTAATTCAGCAGAGAATACATATTGGCCAAATTCCCTTTATAGAAATGGAGACACTGAGTCTCTAACATGCGAGTGCGCATGCGCTCCTTCTTCTATGGATAGCTAACGCGATCTAATATGAGTCATCAATGTGCGTCTGCCACGTAACAGGGAATCGACAGCACTGAAATCAGCTGGAGTTACGAGGACGCTGAGCAATGAGAAGTATGCGATCCAGACATGCGCACTGGCTCCTGAGAGACGCGCTCAGCAACATGATGGCATATGTGGGCTGCATCATTCCGCCAGGTATAAGCTCATCATTGTACCCCCGAAACACATGTGCACAATTAATGGATTATCAAATTTAATGAATATATTAGGAATAGCTGGCCACACTTATGGACTTAAATGTATTTACATGTAATAGCCAGCCTTATTATATATTTGTTTTTCTGATAGCACTAGTCACTTTATTCATGATTACTGGGATGTGTCCCTTTTTAACTTATATATGAAATTGTACACAGTTTTTTACTAAGTATCAATTATGTGGATATGTCTAACGATTTGATTGGTTCACCTATATATGTTGGTTTGTACACTTGTATCAATGCTTGAGAAAGGCTCATGTTGAGCCGAAACGTCGCTTTTTTGCTGCTATCACATGTGTGAATAAACTTCACTCGTTTTACCATAAGGAACCGTCTGGAGTGCAGTCCAATTTTTTCATTATATATATATATATATATATATATTACATTTAACAGCCAATATAATTCAATCTCAAGTTGAATTCCTTGACTTACAAATTTCAGTGGAACAAGATAGACTGAAACGGGTATATATTATATTCGAGTTCCACCTGCCAAGATGGCTTTTGTATATACCGATTGGCCAGTTTCGTCGATTAAAGAGAAATTGCACCTCTGATGAGCACTTTAAAAAAGAGGCGGATAAGATTAAATACAATTTTTGACGAAAGAGTACTCTGTAAACATAATAGATCAATCTTTAATGAAGGAGAACCAACTGGATAGACAGACCTTTTTAAAAAAAAAAAACTCCCCTAAAGTGAAGAAACCATGCGTATAATTCTACCGTTCAAGTCATAGTATAAAAAAAATAAAAAATCTAACAGATTATCAAACAACATTGGCATCTTATTTTGAAAGATAAATATATTGGCCCCATATTAACAAATACCCCCCAGAATACCATACACCAAGGCCCCGAACCCTGATTTGAAAATAGCACCAACAATTAGAAACAATCAGACAAGGAAACAATCTATTAACAAATGGTTAAATATGAAAGGGTTTTATAAATGTGAAAAATTTAATAACTGCAAAAAACTTTTACATTCCCAAGAAAAACACTCAAGATTAGGTCTACACAAAATGGGTTTATACACGAAATTAAGGAGTTTCTAACCTGTAGCTTTATGAACATAATATACATGATAGAGTGCCCATGTGGTAAACAATACATAGGCCGGACCAAACGGACATTGAAAAAGCTAATTGCAGAGCATGTATCGAACACAAGAAAAGGTTATGAGAAACACTCATTATCAGAACATTTTAAACAATGTCATAATCAAGACCCAAAAGGAATTACTTTTGCAGCACTCCAACAGGTGAAAAAACATTGGAGAGGTGGGGGACCATATTAGCCGGATGTCCCGTTTGGAATCCAGGAAAATATTTGAGTTTAATACACTTTTACCAGGAGGTCTCAACGCAGAAATGAAATTGTTTGGTTTTCTATAGAATCGGGCGGCTGCCACACTCCGACGGTAAATTGGCAGCTAGCTGTTTGTCTCAGCTCTCCAATTTTCCCTTAGAAGGGGGGTCGCCATCCTTACACCTTCATGGTCAAATAAGTCATTGCTCTAGAAAAATACAGAACAGCTATATGCATTTATTCACAGTGATAGAATGTTATTTGAATGTAATTTATTTATATACATATATGTACATATTTATAGCCATATTTTTACTTTGATTTATATATATATATAGCACACCAAACTATCTATACAAGATTGGAATATTTATATTACAAGCAACAAATGAAAATACAAAGATTTCTCCAATTGGCCCTCTCACTTGAGAAAAATGAATAGTCTGGGGAAATATTGTATTGGCAAGTAAAAATATGAAACCAGTTATCCAAAAAACAGGAAAACGCATAGAAAACTCATCTAAAACGTGCCAAAACCACAGGTGCGGTTTTTTAGCATAAGGCTGCCATTCATTGCGAACTACATCCCCTATAGAGGATTTTTTTAATAACTGTATAATATGGACAATAATTAAGTTATTCAGGAAAACAAGAGGTGATCCAGGATGGACATTGTAAACACCCATGGCTCCAAGTGATTTATGGACGATCTATAAGAAGGTATGGTGGGACAGATGACCACTGATGAATGAGCGAGTATACACTTTGAAACACGTATGGTTTGATTCCCATATCTCAGGACCTACTCTTAGTATTTATGGACAAAATCAAGTGCCTTGGCATCTAACAAAGCACTTCTCTTTTATGGATTTTTGCACTACCTCCGATACCCAGGACTCGACTGTACATCCGGAAACCAACATACCTGATCACGTGGGACGCCGAGCTGATACCTCCAGGACCACGCGGGGTATTGTATCCAGATGGCAAAACATCACGACCGGAGTCATCTGCAGGAGGGAGGTAAAACAAGTCAGGTACTGACCGCTATGTGGGATGCTACGTAGTAGCAGAGGTACAGTCTGACAACTAGTCATTATCTACTTGCATAAGCAATTGTACTATAACAACAAGCCGTTTTCTGTATTATCTTCGCATCTACTATACCAGCACAAGGAATTGTCACCAAAGATACTATTTCAAGTATCTAATACGAACTCAAATAGCTGCTAATACGATACAATATTGTCAATCACACCCAAATGAATTGTGGACTTCACTATCTGCCATCTTAACCAGTTACATACTATATACAATCTATTACCTAACTTAGGAGGCTATTGAGTGAGAGGTCCCCGCTGATGCTGCCACCCTGCTTGATTTTTTAAAATATGCCTCCTATGCCCCGCCGGATTTCTCCCGTTCAGTATACTAATACTGCGCATCGGAGCAATGAGGAGGAGACTGAGTCTTTCTCCATGGGCGTCTTTTTCTCCCTAACTGTAGCGCTGTCCAATCACAGCGCAGAGCATCACAGCCACGGAGGATTTTTCTCCCTGGCTGTGACACTCTGCACTGCAATTGGACAGCGCTACAGCAAGGGAGGAGACGCCCACAGAGAAAGACTCAGTCTCCTCCTCATTGCTCCAATGCTCAGTATTAGCATACTGAGCGGGAGAAATCTGGCGGGGCACAGTGGGGCAAAAGAGGCATATTTAAAAATAAAAATAAAACTCAAAGCAGAGTGGCAGCATCAGCGGGGGGAACCCTGCAAGTACAGGTATACACTCACCTAAATAATTAGGAACACCTGTTCTATTTCTCATTAATGCGATTATCTAGTCAACCAATCACATGGCAGTTGCTTCAATGCATGTAGGGTTGCGGTCCTGGTCAAGACAAGCTCCTGAACTCCAAACTGAATGTCAGAATGGGAAAGAAAGGTGATTTAAGCAATTTTGAGCGTGGCATGGTTGTTGGTGCCAGACGGGCCGGTCTGAGTATTTCACAATCTGCTCAGTTACTGGGATTTTCACGCACAACCATTTCTAGGGTTTACAAAGAATGGTGTGAAAAGGGAAAAACATCCAGTATGCGGCAGTCCTGTGGGCGAAAATGCCTTGTTGATGCTAGAGGTCAGAGGAGAATGGGCCGAGTGATTCAAGCTGATAGAAGAGCAACGTTGACTGAAATAACCACTCGTTACAACCGAGGTATGCAGCAAAGCATCTGTGAAGCCAGAACACGCACAACCTTGAGGCGGATGGGCTACAACAGCAGAAGACCCCACCGGGTACCACTCATCTCCACTACAAATAGGAAAAAGAGGCTACAATTTGCACGAGCTCACCAAAATTGGACTGTTGATGACTGGAAAAATATTGCCTGGTCTGATGAGTCTCGATTTCTGTTGAGACATTCAAATGGTAGAGTCCGAATTTGGCGTAAACAGAATGAGAACAAGTATCCATCATGCCTTGTTACCACTGTGCAGGCTGGTGGTGGTGGTGCAATTTTGTGTGGGATGTTTTCTGGGCACACTTTAGGCCCCTTAGTGCCAATTGGCCATCGTTTAAATGCCATGGGCTACCTGAGCATTGTTTCTGACCATGTCCATCCCTTCATGACCACCATGTACCCATCCTCTGATGGCTACTTCCAGCAGGATAATGCACCATGTCACAAAGCTCGAATCATTTCAAATTGGTTTCTTGAACATGACAATGAGTTCACTGTACTAAAATGGCCCCCACAGTCACCAGATCTCAACCCAATAGAGCATCTTTGGGATGTGGTGGAACGGGAGCTTCGTGCCCTGGATGTGCATCCCTCAAATCTCCATCAACTGCAAGATGCTATCCTATCAATATGGGCCAACATTTCTAAAGAATGCTATCAGCACCTTGTTGAATCAATGCCACGTAGAATTAAGGCAGTTCTGAAGGCAAAAGGGGGTCCAACACCGTATTAGTATGGTGTTCCTAATAAATCTTTAGGTGAGTGTATATCTCCCTTAATAAAATCGCATGAAAGGTCTTCTTTAAAATATTTTTTTTTACTTTTTTATTATGATTTTGAAGCTCATATTTGAGCCTACAAAATCCAATTGTTTGTTTTTAATTCTGAGCATTCATGGATTTTTTTTATTTCTATTTAAATGTCAGAATTGCTCATTTGTTATGTTGGCATGCTTTTTCTGGGCAAAATAAGAATTGCAGCTTAAATACACTCACTAGGTCTTTTCAGCGAGACCTAGCAAATTTAAGCATAAAAAAGAAGGAATCCAGCACGTAATAATTCTTTCAAGTCGCTTTGGTCTTTTATTTTCAGACGTTAACATACATCCAGTGAACATCAACTTCCCTTTCCCCCTCGACGCATTTCGAACAATATGGTTCTTATTCGTAACAAACTATCTATAGTGGAAATTACATCTTTCTTGCTGATACAATTTTTTTTGTTTTGATGACCAGTTTTTTATTCAGATAAGGGGAGTTTCAATGGGGGGCAAAATTCTCTCCCTCATTGGCAAATCTTACAATGTCCTATTGGGAGGAGAGATTTGTTTTTTCTGAAGATTTTCCTTTTTCACATTCGCTGGTGTGGTATGGCAGATACATTGACGACTTGCTCCTCATTTGGAGCGGCGATGTATCTGCCATACCCGATTTTGTGAAATATGTCAATGATAATCCATACAACCGTAGATTTGTACAGGACCAGGACTCCCATTCTATTCATTTTCTAGATCTCAGATTGATGGGAGTTCCTGATCAAATAATATTCACAGAAACATACAGCAAAAAGATTTTGGCTATATCAGTAGGTGAGTTTTTACGGGTAAGAAGGAATTGCAGTACAGATCCTTCTTTTAATAGGGAAACAGCGGTTATTTGGAAATGCCTGCAGTCGAGAGGATATGCTGATTGGATGATATCTAGGGGTTTAAAAATAGCGCAAAATAAATCACGAAGGGATCTTCTCTTCCATAATGCAATATATAAAAAAGAAAAAGAAACGCAATAGAATTAATATGTCTAAACCTTCCTTAGCCTTAACATATATTTAGAATTTCATAGTCATTCCCATTTTTCTATGTTATTATGGATTGCTGTTTTAAGTCTTTTTACTTACCTTTGTGTGTTTTAGATAACATTTTGTATAATTTTTAATGTCATGTTCACACTATGCGGTTTGTCCTGGTTCAAGTATGTAGTTCCTACGGGTATATACGTTGTGAGCCGGGATAGACCTACAAAGAAATAACACTTATTGGTAGAAGCTTTTTATGTAGGCAAGACATGTAGTAATTAATATTTTTGTTAATGTGAGCACGGGCACACATGTTTAAATGAATGGTGCATCGCGTCCGGGGTATGGTGTCACCCTCCCCGGGAGGAGATTGGGACTACTTAAACCTGGAGGTGATACACCATAGTTTGTTAATAACTGGCCCCATTAACTTAGGCTACTTTCACGCTAGAGTTTTATTTTTCCGGTATTGAGATCCGTAATAGGGTCTCAATACCCGAAAAAAACGCTTCAGTTTTGTCCCCATTCATTGTCAATAGGGACAAAACTGAACTGAACATAAGGGAATGAACCAAAATGCATTCCGTTCCGTTTAGTTGCGTTCACATACTGGAGAGAAACCGTAACATGTTGTAGTTTGCTTAAGTCCTGGAATGGGGAGCAAGATGGATCCGGCATGACTCCCAATGCAAGTCAATGGGGACGGATCCGTTTTCTCTGCCACAATCTGCCACAATAGAAAATTGATCCGTCCTCCATTGGAGTTCATGACGAATCCATCTTGGCAATGTTAAAGATATGAACAGATCCGGTTATATTAACAGATGCTGATGGTTGTATTATTAGTAACAGAAGCGTTTTTGCTGAACCCTGCCGGATCCAGTAAAAACGCTAGTGTGAAAGTAGCCTTAAATAGGCAAAAGATGCAGACAGCACACAGTGTTCTTTCCACATTTGTATGTCCATTTTTCGGCACCAGCAAAAAAATAGAACATGTCCCATTGTTCTCCATATTACAGAAAAGGATAGGACTGTTCTATTATGGGCCAGAAGTTCTGTTCCACAAAATGTGGAATGCTTATGGCCGGTATCCGTGTTTTGCTGATCTGCAATTTGTAAGCTGCAGCAATCAGGCCCATCGCTACCCAACAGGCAAAACAAGCAATTGCTTGGGGCCCCGAGCTGGTTGGTGCCCCGAGCTGGCCTGGGGCCAAGCAGAACTGAGTAACTCAGAAGATCCGATGGTATATTCTAACCCCCAGGCGTTCCCATGGTGACGGGGACGCTTGCCTGGGGGTTAGAATATACAGACAGGGCCACGCCGCTCACAGCAGTATATTTATAAACTAATCAGTAACTACTTTAACTTTAATCATTGCTCATTGCTGAGCTCTTTACTTGGATTATTTGGATATCTTACTTTGTCTTAGCTCCGGTAATAGCAGGGAGTGCGGGGGGCGGCGCTCACTCACTGACCGACGTCACGTGCCTGCTCCTCCCACTAGGTGGCGCAGGCGCGTGATGTCAGTGAGTGAGCGCCGGCCCCCGCACTGCCTGCTGATATCGGAGCTAAGACAAAGTAAGATATCCAAATAATCCAAGTAAAGAGCTCAGCAATGAGCAATGATTAAAGTTAAAGTAGTTGCTGATTAGTTTATAAATATACTGCTATGAGCGTCGGGGAGGGGGATCTGTGGATGGCACTGTAGGGGGATCTGTGGATGGCAGTGCCATCCACAGATCCCCCCTCCCCTAAACAGTGGATCTGAGGGGGGATCTGTGGAAGGCACTGTTTGGGGGGGGGGATCTGTGGATGGCACTGTTTAGGGGGGATCTGTGGATGGCACTGTTTAGGGGGGGATCTGTGAATGGCACTGTTTAGGGGAGGGGGGATCTGTGGATGGCACTGTTTAGGGGAGGGGGGATCTGTGGATGGCACTGTTTAGGGGGGAGATCTGTGGATGGCACTGTTTAGGGGGGATCTGTGGATGGCACTGTTTAGGGGAGGGGGATCTGTGCATGGCACTGTTCAAATCTCCTTTTTTATTTATATAAAGTGTGGGTGAACTTAAACTGTATAGCTATACTGTGGTTCCTGTAGGCTTTGCGTGCGTAAGGTGTGGAGGGGGGGGCCTCCATGTCTATTTTGCTTGGGGCCCCCAAATTCCTTCAAACGGCCCTGGCAGCAATAGCTACAGGCGTGTGCATGAACCCTAAAGGGGTTCTCCAGTCTCTTTCCTCAGTATAGGTTATCAATATCCGATCAGCAGGGGTTCGGCTCCCTCACCCCGGCCAATCAGCTTTTTGAAGATATGCTACAGGATTTTGTTTCCATCTAAAATAACAGATCTCAGATGGAAATTGCTAAAACGGATGTCAATTGTGCAAAAATGAACATAATGAATGCTTAAAATAAAGGATGCGGTTTTTCTCATTACTTTTCTGTTCTTCTGATGGGTCAGGAGAATGGAAAAAATAAACTGTGATGTGAACCCGGCCTTAGCTGGATCTCTATAGTTCCATGAAACGTGACCACTTACAGACAGTGGCTGGAGGCAGAATGTGATAAGATTAAGGCGGGCTTTACAAGGGTGTGGAATCTAGGCCCAATGAACACTAGAAGGTGTGTATTAAGCGGCATATAAAGGTGACACCCAGCACTTGGTGCACATTCCGTGCTGGGCACTAAGAGCAGAGCTTGGTAAGTTCTTGTAGAAGTCTTTCTTCTTGTGGTGGGCTTCGTGTTCGAGGCTGCACAAGCTGTATTTTATACTGTATTACCCTGTGTTATCTACTGCGCACAAATCCTCTCAGCAGTGACTTCTGTAAGCCAGCAGAGCACTGTTCCTGCTAGGTTATCTGAAATTGAAAGAGTTAACAATTCCAAACTCTGCAGCAGGTAAAGCCGTTAATTAGGCTTGTTAATCCTCCGTTTTAACACTCTCCTGTCCAGAGTGCACAGCTCAGAGGTAACACTGCAGCAGAGCAATACAAGCACAGCAGCAGGGCATGGCTGCCCCATGCCCCTGGATCTGTTTGAGCAGGTGGTGACATGCAGGTTTGCACATACCTGGAGAAGCTCACATACGTGCGAGAACATTAGTGGGACAGGTTTGCTTGACTGATCCACAAACATTTTGCATTCTACCTCCGCAGCTGTGGTGAAGGCACACGCTGCAGACTACAGTTCTAGTGTGTAAACCATGTTTAACCCTGGTTGGAACTGCTTTATATAAGTTATATGTGTAACTCTTTTTTCAAGTATAACTTCTGATTCCATAAAGAGCTTTCTTCAGGTTAGAATAGGAGACTGCACATTTAATAAAATGGAGTAGTAGAAGTGCATAGCCCTACATGCGTTCACTATGTTCAATCCAGTGCACATGGCTTCTTCAGAGCTCCACTCAGGTGGTACGCTAGTCTACTTATATGTGACCCAAAAAGCTTCATATTATCCTCTATGTACAGTACATGTGCTCCATTTCTGCAAGACAAATCTATTTTTCATTTTGATATATTTTTGTGCATTTTCATAAGACATGCCACACCCCTGCAGGCTTTGTTGGAAACACAAAGGGCAAATTAATGACCGTCCTGTACTTCAGAATTCCACCTTCAAAAAGGTGGAATTCTGCCAAACAGTGCTTTTGTGACTTTGTGGGCTTATTTGCAGCTAACTGCATATTTGCACCACTCATTCCAGCACTCCAGTTTTGAAAAGTGAGCGTTGTTGGCTATGTTCATTAGTTTCACTCAAGGTGTATCACAAAGTCCTGCACAAACCCTAATGTACTGTTGCTGTACTACACCGATCTAAATCCAGGCTATGGCCAGTTTCCTTGCTTGATCATGGGTCTGATCACCCAAACTACAGTAACAGCATATTTCTATATTCTGTTCAAATAGCTCTGCATACTTAACCAAGCCTAATGTGCAAGTTTTTGAGATGGAAATGGTTACAGATATCATAGAAGAAAAAGCTCCAGCAGATCAGGTCATTTTCTATTCTGTGGGTTGCAATCAATTTGCCCATAAACACAGAATGCATCTGTAACATCTTATTAGATTGCATAAAATCTCTACAAGTAAACCAGGCCTAAACTTTGCCACACAACTTACAAACTTCATTTTTTTTCTTCTTTATTTAATATATATAGTCATAATGGCTGATAAACCTGATCTGTCAGAGGTGGAGAAATTTGATCATCATAAACTCCGCAAAACTAACACAGAGGAAAAGAATACACTTCCTTCAAAAGAGAGTGAGTATATCTGTATTAAAGTTCTCTTCACCTGGTCTAAAATTAATTTAATCTACTGTGGTAAATCATGTAAGTAATTTTACTGAAAACAAAATATTATACAATATGTTAAATATTTAAATGTGTATTTCTAAGGCCTCTTTCACATGTTAATGATGACAGCTGTGACCAGATGGTCAGTAGTTCATCTGTGAAGGATCAGTGTTTGGTCCATGTGTCTGTCTTCTCCCTCTGTGTGCAGCGACCAGGCCACAGGGGCAACACGTGAGGTCCAGTGGGCTGATGGGGGGGGGGGGGGTTGTTGTTTTACTCCTGGTTAGCAGCGCTCCCTAGGACGGCGTGCAGTGAAGGGAAGGACAGCACCAGTTCCTTTGGGGCAAACTCTGTTGTCCAGGAACTCCCACCAGATGGTGGTTGAGGTGCCCTTGGTGGTGTGGGTTTAAGGTGCCTTGGTGGCAGGCTCCCTGGTGTTCGTGACGCCAGCACCATAAGGTGCAAAATAATAAATTGAGTTCAGATTTTGTATGAAGTTCAATAGCAGCTTTACTTGCATAAATGGTTCTCCAAACAGTTTCAGGCTTTGTCTTGGTTCCAGCAGGCTTTAGCATTAACTCTGGCAGGCAAACAAACTCACTCTGCTACATAGATTACTCTATGGCTCTGCTGTACTAACAGGGTAGCTGTATAACTTAGCTTCCTCTGGATTCTGCAACTTCTCTCTGTCTGTCTCTTAAGTAGTACCTGGGAACTCTACTTCCTGGCTTCTGAGCCTTCCAGTTGTGGCCTCCATATCCAGCAGAACTGAAGGTGCTCTGGCTGGCTTAGACAGGGCATGTCCGGCAGGAACGTGCTCCTGCACAATCTCCCTATTGCAGGGGGTGAGCTAAGAAACACACACTAACTAGAACTCCACCCTTCCTGCAGCAAGTGGAACACGCCCAACTCATTGTCCCGTAAATCCCGCACCACCCGTTTATTATTCGGCACAGGGAGTGAAGGACGCGCTCCTGCTGCCGGCTTCACTCACTGTGCCGAATAATAAACGGGCGGCGCGGGATTTACAGGACGATGAGGAGAACTCAAAAGTCAATCAAGTGTACCTGGGTGTGCCAAAGGGTGCGTAGACCGAGCCTCTAGGTGCTGAAGCAATTCCCTAATACCACCTAGTGGCTCATTAGCATATTTTAAGAGAACGGCGGCAGGCAGGGAGTTATAAAGCATACTGTTATGTACTGCTGACACTACCACATCGCTAATGTCAGTCAGCTACATAACGTTATTTATCATGACCGAAACCCTTTAAAGGGTAACTCTTTTATTTGCTAGTTTATTAGGGCTAGGCATGTATACATGAGTTAGTCTGTCAATGATTGTCAAAAGATCTGTAATTACATTATAACAGCTTTCATTAATGTCCCTTTCCACTGCTCCCGTAAAAGACAGTTGCTATGGCTTATCTGTCTCCGGCTAAGAAGACAGAGGGGCGGTCCTTCACACTGCATGCCTGCATTAGGCTTCAGAGTGAGGGGGCAGGTCGGTCAGTAATCCAATCTGATTGGCTGGCAAGAAGCTGCTGGCTACAGCAAGTGTGTAGTGAGGGAAAGCAGTTTTGGCCTCAGAACTGGCAGAGCAGCCATCTTGAGAAGGTCCTCATACTGTAAATGTTAAAACAGCCGTAAATAAGGGAAAAACTGTGGTATGTGAAGAAACTAAGATTGCTTTATGCATAATGCTGCTGCTGCAGCAGTAACAAATACTAAAATTGATAATTTTTTATAAAAAACATGACTGTTACACTTTAATGTTTGAGTATGTTGTTAAAAGATAGACAGTATCCCCCATAACAGTGACCTCTACAGTACCCCGCCCCCTTAACAGTGAACTCCACAGCCCTTTAACACTGACCCACCCAAAGTGCTCCACCTCCTTAAAATGGGACCTCCACAGCAGCCCACCCCTTTAACAGTGAGTTTCACAACATCCCAATCCCTTGACATTAACCTCCTCAGTGACCTATACAGCACCCAGCTCATTAACACTGACCTCCATAGGGGACCGCTCCTTATCTGTCACCTCCACTGTTCCCTGCCCCCTTAGAGACGTCCACAATACCTGTTCCCTCAACAGTGACCTCACAGTACCCTGCTCCTTTAAGGCTAGGGCTACATAACATCATGTGTCGCTCTACATTTTGTCATACAGTGTCATGCAACAATTTTTATAATAGGCTATGGTGTCTCACTGCAACATGCGACATACTGCGAAATGACAGTCACAAAAAAATCCATCCAAGATGGATGCATGTAACAGTGTAGTTGTGCCCTATGTGTCGTGCGACTTATTCTTGTGTAGCCCTAGCCTAAAGCTGACCTACAGCAGTGAAGAAAAATGGCTGTTATGGAAACCTGGAGTAAAACTGTGTATGTTGAGGCTTAGAGTCTGCGAGCTTCTATTGGCCGATATGGGACATGTAACACAAAAACGAATTCCCATATACATATATCCGACCCATATATAGTCAAATTAGCAATACCAAAAAGAATATATGGATACTAACTAAATCACATGAAATAATGTACCAACACAAGATATAATCAAACCATACAAAATTGTATTATAAATCACTCTAATACACATGATTTACAAAACACAGGGTTAAAAACAAAACTAAAAAACACTTGGATTGGTGGCCTAAAGTTTTTTTTCATTAAAGTGCAAGTGCAAATGCGCTGTCAGCAACAAGAATGAATAAATAAATATTGTAGGTAAATAAATGGATACTGGCGCCAACAACAACCGGCTACAAAATTAATGGTCTAGGAAGAGTTCCTACATCAAACAAAATATCACCAGCGCCACTATTGTGGCACACACGGAACATGAGAGTGTATAGTATCAGGTAGATGAGAAGCCAATACAGCTTATTATTAAATCACCAAAAGTTAGTGACATCTGCCAAAAATAAAGTCCACAGCATAGCCCAAGCACCACCAGTCCACTGCTCCTGGTCAGTCTCATATTGCAGTGGAACACCATAGACTATCATTATAAAAATTGTCGTGCGACATCAATGTTGCAGTGTAGTTGTGCCTTATGTGTCGCGAGATATATTGTCAAGCAACACAAGTCGCTGTGTAGCCCTAGCCTAAAGCTGACCTACAGCAGTGAAGAAAAATGTCTGGGTTGTTATGGAAACCTGGAGTAAAACCATGTGTAGCCCAAGAGCCTGCAAGCTTCTATTGGCTGATAAGGGACAGGTGACCGTGTGTATGGCAGTTGGGATTTAAAGAGACTTGCAGGCATGTATTGGCTAATGCAGGTAATTTTTGGGAATAGCTCAGGAACAGTACGTCCTAGAGAGCTGAGACCCAGTCTAAAGCCTTCCCGGACACCTGATATACCTGTGCCAAATTTGTTGAAGATCGCTCTAGTCATTTGGTCGCGCATAAAGAACAAACAGACGTCTAGACAGAAACTCATTTTTATATATATGAGAAGTCTGGGGCTATACATGTGTCGCAAGCTCCTGAGGTAATGGTGTAGAGGATGGAAGTGGTAGTGGTCCTGATGAAGTGTTGTATAAAGGTTTACTCCCGTAGGCTGTCGCTCCCTGGGGATTGGTGCGCAGGAAATGCAATTTTGAAGAATGAGGCCAGAGTTAAACATATAATAATATCTTACTAAGTGCAAAGTATAACTTCAGTTTCATTCAAAAGCAGTGGATTCAAAGTGCAATTTCTGACCCCAGTAAGGAATATGGAGGCAGGTTCGATTGCTGCATTTGGGAGTGTAGATGTCAACTATCAGGTCTAGACTTGTATTGTACCTGGCCTAATGGTAGTCGTGTTGAAGGTGCATTAGCCCTAGTTCCTCACCTCACAGCAGTGTCTAATATGCATGCTTTCACCTGCTGACTCTGCTGTCTTCTGTCAAGCATTTTCTTGAGGGTGTATAAAGTTTCTCTTAGGAGAATCTGTAACTGGAGCAGAAGCTCTGCAGTGTGCTTCCTTTCAGCGAACCTTCCCTTACACTCCTGGCAGGAAGCAGGATCAGCCCACTCCTACCAAAAGGAGGAGCCGGATGGTTAGCCCTGTTCCTGCCTACACATAGTCCTCCATACCTTACTGGTAGTTACAGTCAAAATATACAATATGAAATACATGGCAATACATAACTATATACAACATTTGCAGATACCCCCACATCTGGAGTACTGCATATGTGTTGCATGACATGAAGATTGAAGTTGTGATGAAACACATGACCTGCTGTGCATGAGACTTTTTGCAGAACAGTTGTATTTTTAGTCGAAAAAAGACCACAACGCAAGTTTTTTTTTTCCTTTAACATCCTGCCAGATCTAAAATAGTTGTGCAACAATTAGTTGCAGACAAGTCAGAGGTTTTTGATTGTGTAACTCTGAGACTTGCTGTCATGTAACTGGTCTCTGTAAAATCCCAGGCTAAAGATTAGTTAATATTTCCATTTTTCACTGACATGTCCTGTCCACATATTCTGCGGACAGCACATATACCCATTGATTTAATTTATTTAGTTCACATATCCCAAATTTTTTTTTAACTGCCTGTAGGTCATTAAAAAGATATGCACTACTTTGGTCCATGATGCAGACCAAGCACACCCATTATAGTCTATGGGTTTGTGAAAACACACACAAGGATGGCGTCCATGTTTGGCCTGGTTTTCACTGAAAACTGATAGGAGATGCTTTAGGGTCTATTCACACGTCCGTTTTTTCTTTCCTGATCTGTTCCGTTTTTTGCTGAACAGATCTGGACCAGATCTGGACCCATTCATTTTCAATGGGTCCTGAAAAAAAATCAGACATTGTGCTGTCCGTTTTTTTTCAGGACCCATTGAAAATGAATGGGTCCAGATCTGGTCCAGATCTGTTCAGCAAAAAACGGAACAGATCAGGAAAGAAAAAACGGACGTGTGAATAGACCCTAAGATACTAAATTTCAGCAGCAATGTTGATAGCCACACGGACCAAACACAGACATCTTCAAGGATGAAGTATTGTTCACACAGGGCAGATGTGCTCCAGACATATCCACAACATAAATCTGCACTAATTCACACAGATTTTAAAACCTTTTTACATTCTTTGCACTCTATAAAGAAAAGATTCTTCTATCTATTTTCTCTTGAACATGGCAACGCCCCATATGTAGTTGAAATTTTCTGTTTGGGCACACGTCGGGAATTGGAAGAGGAGTGCCATATGGCTTTTGGAGGCAGAATTTGGTGGAATGACTTACGGTGCCATGTTGCTATCGATCAGTCTCTGGAGACCAGTACAGCCATTTTATGACAAGTACATGCAACTTCTTGATCACTTTTTATTTTGCTTTTGGGAAGCAGGATAAAGATGACACATTATCTCTATTCTGTAAAATACAGGGATACCAATTTTATATTGTGTTTTATTTTTTTATATTCTTTTACCTTTTACCACTTTTGCGCAAAGCATTTTTTAAAGGTAATTTATTTATATTTTTTGGTCCCACTGTGAAAGACTTCCCATTAGGTTGCTTTCTCAGCCATCAGGTCCCCGGCACCACAGCGCAGGGACCCGACGGGGAGGGAGTCCCCTCTCTACAAACCCCATACTTGCGACTTTCACCTCTACTGGCACAACCCTTTTTGCACAAATGGTCATCTCTGCCACCTTCCTGACAGTGGATGGGGAGAGGGGAGGCAGAACACTGAAATCTACTCCAGTGAGGCGGATGCTGCACCTAACTTATGATGAGGCGTACGCCTGGTCATAAGTTAGGCGCAGTTTCTGGCAACACAAGGGGTTATCCTAGACCAGCATACTCTGTCGGTCTATGATAAATTGGGCTCCAGCTCATCTATTGTGTCTGCATGGTACAGAATAGCTAACTATTGTGTCGTATTCTGTCTGCATGGTACAGAATAGCCAACTTGTCCTGAACTGAAATATGCGTTGCTGAAGACATGTTGCATATAGCTGCCTCTGTATGACCCCCCCTCCTCCCACTCATCTGGGATCAGTAGGTCGGACTGGCCAGCCCACCAGGCATTTGTAGGGCACATGTTCAATGTTCAGTCTGGGCCTGGGAGCGAGTGTCCTCCACACATTCAAGTGGTGTGGTGAGTAATGTTGTAGACCATTACAGCTGATAGACTGCCAGAAAACGAATGTACGTGCACCCACAGATGCAAAATGGGCATGAAAAACTGACAGTGCATCTGTGTTTAAGAGCCATTTTATTTTCACTGTTGTATTAATGTATCTGACATATGTCACTTTATGTGGTAATAGCTTTGGATTGCTTTTACTTTTATTTAATTTTTTTAAACAAGAAAATGGTGCTTTAGGCCCAAACTTTTTTTCACAAAAGATAACAGGAGAATATTCTCCCCCACCCACAATTTGTTTTCATTTTTATTTGTTTTGAAAGGCTGCTAAAAATGGGCATGAAAAGGTTTTTTATTTTATTTTTAATACTATCCCATACCCTGCATTTCCCCCTCACAGTATACAAAGTGCCCCCTTTGTGCTCCCCTGTAAGAATAATGCCACCCTTAGTGGCCCCAACTCTGGTTGTGCTGAAAAAAATAAATAAATACTCACCTCATACACTCGATCCCCACTACAGGCAGCCTGACCTGATGCTCCCAGCATTATCATGTGATGCCACCATACTGGAAGCCTCTGGTTCTGCTGCCTCCAGTGATATGTGGTCTCCTGTCTAAACGGCTGGTAAAAACTGTTCCATTGATTTGATCTCTAGGGTCTGTCTAGCTGTGAAAATGTAATCATATATATGGCCAAAAATAGGGCTTTTTTTACAGCTGTTATTCACTGGCCATGTGAATAGCCCCATACTCTTAATCGATTCTGGGATGAAAAAACGTTACTCATGTGAATGAGGCCTTACTAGTTTCAGTTTATAATTCAATGCTGGTGACGGGTCATTGCATAAGCAAATGAGTGCAACATGTGCCAGGCAGTCCATGTTACTTAGTTTGGAAACGGATAACTATACATAGTAATGCATTTACTGGGTAACATGTAAACAGTAAAATAATATATTTTTCATATATTTACAGCTATTGAACAAGAAAAAGCAGCATGTAAGAAGACCTAAAATAAGTTGACTCTTGGCTGCTCATGGTTTCTTTTCTACTTATCTGTCTGGCTGTAGAAAAGCTGCTGAGCAACAGAATGTGTTACTCCTGCCCTCTACAAGGATTGATTATTCAGTAAAGTTCAAAGATACTTTGTGATTAAAATGTTTTATATCCAACTTGCATTTGTCTTTTTCAGTGGGTGTATTCTACTAACATATTTTGCAACTGGCTTTTTTTCCATAGCAGTCAGGTTTCATCACTAGTTGGCTTTCTTTTTTCAGGAAGTTGACAGTTTGTGGGCTAGAGGTGGAACTCATTTCTGTCTCTCACATTACCACTGTATGTGTAATAGTTTATTAATTTGGATGGGAACGGCAAAATTATTTGTATTAAATTTCAGTGCATATTTGAGTACTCACTCCCAATCACTGTAAAATAGTTATTCAGATGGATAGTTTAGAAATCACATACAGTAGAAAGCTAGTTATATGCAGCAAATTGTATACATGAAAGGTAAACCCGTTAGTGAAGTGTACTACATTACTACATAATTGACCAAAGCTCAATAAGCTATGACATGAAGGTCACTTATTAGTATAGTAGCGAATTATATATATATATTTTTTGTTGTTGAAACATTCGGTAGATCCAGCAAATTTGCTGCGAATTTCATTAAACGGCTGTTTCCCGGCTGCAGAGATCCTTTATAGAGGAGTAGAACACTGTGCCTTGCAGTAACACGCATAGGGAGTCGGCTTTGGTAGTGAAATCGTACTGTGAGTCATATGACAGGCGTTGCACTTAGAATCACTGCACACTTCACTTATTTGGGCAGTCATGGGGCTGAAACTGACCAAATAACTTGCGTATGAAGCCTTACAAGTCAATGTTAGCATCAAGAAGAAGCGCACTCCTTTTACACTGTCCTCAGCTGATTCCACATGGATGTCTACAGACCCTGTTCTATTAAACGCTTATACTAGTAGAGCCCCCGACAGAGTGGAGAGAGTGTCAGCAGCAAGTTTGTGTCAACTTCACTGATTATTTTGCCCTTCCTCTGATCCGTCAGAACAATAACCAACAAAAAACAGATCCTGTCTGTGGAGCATCCACCTTCACTCAGTCAGCATTCGGTCAGTAATCTATCAGTATTGCTAATGCCAAAAAAAAAAAAAAAAACACACAGGAGTAGATCCAAAACAGATGACACGTGAATGGAATAGTTGCATATCTTCTGTGTTTTGTACCCACTCCGGCTTTTGGCTACCAAATCATAAGCCAATTCTGAAGGGACCATATAGGCCTTACAGCTGCTACACAGACAAGATCCGTTGTGCGGCTCATTTTATTTTCCTTCTGACAGATCAGTAGAAGGGTCAAAAAGGCTAAATAGTGGCCCAGTCATAAAGTGGGGCGGGTGGGAATGGCATGAGAAGTCCACAGAGTGGCCCTATGACATAGTGGTGAGGTGGAAGCAGCATGAGGAAACCGCAAAGTAGCCCAATGACAAAGTCTGGAGGTGGCGGCAGCATCAGGAGGCCACAGAGTGGCATAATGACAGAGTCTGGGGGTGCCAACCAAAAGAGGCCACAGAATGTGAAGGTGGCAGAAGAATGAGGAGGCTACAGAGTGGCACAATGACCGAGTCTGGGGGTGCCAGCCACATGAGGAGGCCGCAGAATGGCACAATTACAGAGTGTGGAGGTGTTGGCAGCATGAGGAGGCCATAGAGTGGCACAATGACAGTGTGGAGGTGGCGGCAGCATGATGAGCCCACAGGGTGGCACATTGACAGAATCTGGAGGTGGAGACAGCATCAGGAGGTCACAGAGTGGCAAGGTGACATAGTGTGCAGGTGGCGGCAGCATGAGGAGGCCACAGTGTGGCTAGGTGACAGTGAAGATGGCGGCAGCATTAGGAGGCCACAGAGTGACACAATGACAGTGTCTGGAGGTGGCAGCAGCATCAGGAGGTCACAGAGTGGCAAGGTGACATTGTGTATCTGGCAGTAGCATGAAAATACCACAGAGTGGCAAAATGACAGTCTGGGGGTGCCAGCCACATGAGGAGGCCACAGAGTGGAACAATTACAGAGTGAGTCATTGTGCCATTCTATGGCCTCCTCATGCTGCCGGCACCTCCACACTTTGTCATTGTGCCACTCTGTGGCCTCTTCATGCTACTGCCACCTCCACACTGTGTAACCTTGCCACTCTGGCCTCCTGATGCTGCTGCCACCTTCACACTCTGTAATTGTGCCACTCTGTGGCATCCTCATACTGCCCCCACCTCCACACTATATCACCTTGCCACCCTGTGGCCTACTGATGCTGCTGCCCCCTCCAGTCTCTGACCTTGTGCCACCTCCACACTCTGTAATTGTGCCACTCTGTGGCCTCCTCATGCTACCGGCACCTCCACACTGTCATTGTGCCACTCTGTGGCCTTTTCACTCTGCCACCTCCACACTATGTGACAAAAAGAGAAATTGAGGGTCAGTCAGATCACGTGGAAGGGAATCAAACAGATCAGAACAAAACTAGAGGTGCCAGTGGGTGGAGAGAATGCGAAAGAGTGGAGGCTAGGAGATAGACTGTAGAGCAGCCTGTGGGTAGTAACCATACAGATATTATTGACATGTAGCAGGAAGAGCGCAGAGACTATAGGTTAGATGTAGAAGGTCAAGGGGGCTATCTCGCCTGATGCAACCAGACCTATACCCACTTAGTGACGCCGAATCAATACCTCTAGTTCGTGATCCACAGGGGTCCTATCAAACTGTACCCCATACTTAATGAGAACAATTGTTCAGGAATTAGGTCTCTATCTATAGATCCAGAAACAGTGATAGTTTATCAGTCAGACCCACACTTACAAAGGTGTACCAAATATGGCTAGGGCATGTGGTGGAGGGGTAGACATAACCACATAATGGAAGTGTGTTAGAAGTGTAAATCGAGAAGGACAATAAAACGAGTATTGTGACTTACTTCACGAGGGGGGTGGTAACCCGGATAAACTCAAGACACCGGGTGACCCTATTAACCCCCCCAGCCTGGATCGCCTGTAGAGTGTTAGAATATGAAGGCAGCCATAGTCACACTGGGCATCTTTTCAGGTTCTTTATTTCATAAGAATATCCAGCTCAACGCATTTCGGGACCATGCAAAGTCCCTTCATCAGGAGAAGTACAATAAATAATACGTACACATTACATGCATAAAATCATACCTTATGTAGGGTTAAAAAGACCGCCAAATATGGAGGGGGGAGTGGCACATAACATGTGGCCACGAGGGACACAAAGCTCGCTCCATTGCGCATGCCGGCATGCTATGCTGCACATGACCCAAAGTCAAGCTCCGATGCGTTCCACTGTGGAATGCATCGGCTGGTGAGTCCTCCTTATTGGATGGTTGAAAGGGGTGTGGCGAGCCCCGGCCTGTCAAGCTCCGATGTGTTCCACTGTGGAACGCACCGGGTCGTGAATCCTTTTTGTTGGACAGCTGGAGGGGGTGTGGCAAGGCCCGGCCTATAGGTGCGCATGTCCAAACCTCTGGAAAGCCAATGCGCTCCACTGTGGAGAACATCGTACACTACCAGAGGATCGCACATGACAGGAAAACGAGGGTAATGGTTATCCTCGGAATCCCTGCATTCAGTAGGGAACATAAAAGACCTCAATTAAGAGGGCATGTCAAGGAGTTTGGAAAAAGATAATGAAATGATATAGAGTGACAGTATAGACAGTGTAGGAAACGGATGGAACAGCTGCCGGGCCTGGTGTGAGAGAGCGATCTTTACTATCCACAGTAATGGGGGTGGAATGAAAGGAAGGGCCTGTGAAAAAAATGTCTGTGGTAGGTAGGTTGGCCCCATTAAAACATTTGCTGTTCATACAAATATAATGTTTTAATATTTAACTTATATTGCGTGTTTGTTGATATTTTATTAATTGAAGGTTTCTTATTAATTTCTAAACATTAGGTTACAGTAAGGCCCCTATACTCCATCACAAACTCATCAGTAGACTGACAAACATCACCTGCAGGTACATATATAAGGGACATTATTTGTCCTACACAGAACTCCAAAGCATATTGATAATAGCAGTAGTCCTTGATAATGGTGGAGTATATCGCCTACACATAATCACATAATCATTAAAGGATCTGGATAATATCAGCAGTTATTGTTAACGGTGAATTATAAGGCCTACACCAATCTCCGAATCATCTGGACAAACTAGCAGCAGGCAGATGGTTAGTTAACGTTGTAGTTTAAGGTCTACACATAGCCCTGATTCACTCTGCAGGAACAGACTGCAAAATGTTATTAGTTTTTAGCGTTAAGTGTAAAAGAAAAATTTTAATGTTATCTTTATTAATAGGTAATCCAATTTATTTTAGGAAAATAAAAACAATCGAATACAGCAAGTTACATCTATAAATACAAGAATTAGCTACTTTGAATTTAAATACATTATTTTAAAAAATTTACAAAATTTGAATGATTAATACATTTTAAAATAAGAAAAAAAATATATATAATTTTTTGTATAAGAATAGTAACATAGTACATAAGGCCAAAAAAAGACATTTGTCCATCCAGTTTGGCCTGTTATCCTGCAAGTTGATCCAGAGGAAGGCAAAAAAAAAAAAAACTGAGGTAGAAGCCAATTTTCCCCCAAAAAATTCCTTCCCGACTCCAATCAGGCAATCAGACTAACTCCCTGGATCAACGACCCCTCTCTAGTAGCTATAGCCTGTAATATTATTACACTCCAGAAATACGTCCAGGCCCCTCTTGAATTCCTTTATTGTACTCACCATCACCACCTCCTCAGGCAGAGAGTTCCACATTCTCACTGCTCTTACTGTAAAGAATCCTCTTCTATGTTTGTGTACAAACCTTCTTTCCTCCAGACGCAGAGGATGTCCCCTCGTCACAGTCACCGTCCTGTGAATGAATAGATGATGGGATAGATCTATGTACTGACCCCTGATATATTTATACATAGTTATTAGATCTCCCCTCAGTTGTCTTTTTTCTAAAGTGAATAACCCTAATTTTGATAACCTTTCAGGGTACTGTAGTTGCCCCATGCCAGTTATTATTTTAGTTGCCCTCCTCTGGACCCTCTCCAGCTCTGCTATGTCTGCCTTGTTCACAGGAGCCCAGAACTGTACACAGTACTCCATGTGTGGTCTGACTAGCGATTTGTAAAGTGGTAGGACTATGTTCTTATCACGGGAATCTATGCCCCTTCTGATGCAACCCATTATCTTATTGGCCTTGGCAGCAGCTGCCTGACACTGTTTTTTGCAGCTTAGTTTGCTGTTTATTAAAATTCCTAGGTCCTTTTCCATCTCAGTGTTACCGAGTGTTTTACCATTTAGTATGTACGGGTGACTTATCCAGCCAATTAAATAATTAGGAACAAAAACGTTTTTTATTATTAAAAGAGCTCAATTCATAAAAGTAAGAATTCATATCAAATTTGATTAGAATTAATTCTGGTTACCCCACAATTTTTTTTTATAAATAAGGTCAGTAATAATAAGCAAAAAGGTAAAGACATGTGGTAAAAACTAAAAAGCACGGATCCTTGATAGCTCACTTTAAAAAAATATTAAATGTCCTGGCATTGCTTCCGTCAAACAGACTGAAAAATGTGATTACATGACTCCGAGTATAAGAATTCTCCAACTGGTGACCTGGCTTCCAGAACACTATATAGTACATATATTTTTTATACTTTTTTTTAAAGCTGTTTCTATATATAATCATTACATAATTGTCAATATAAAAAAAAATTATATAACATATATATATATATATATATATATATATACACACATAGAAGAAAAATGCACTAGGAGCCGCACTGCGAAAAGCGTACAGGTGGAGTGCCAGCGGCTGTGAAGGCGGTCCCCCTTCAAGGCATGCAATAAAAAGAAACTCCACGGCACTTCCAAGGCGTAAAATAAAGACGATTTTTATTCACCAGACAGCAACGTTTCGATCCTCCTCTTTGGGATCTTTCTCAAGCAGTCACTGCTTGAGAAAGATCCCAAAGAGGAGGATCGAAACGTTGCTGTCTGGTGAATAAAAATTGTCTTTATTTTACGCCTTGGAAGTGCCGTGGAGTTTCTTTCTATTATATATATACATATACACACACACACACACATATATACACACTTCAGAGAAAATACCGGCACTCGAGTTGTTCGTTGAAAATGATGCTTTATTCAAGCATAAAGGAACAGAGCAAAAAACAAGCGACACGTGTTTCGGCTCAAGTCCGAGCCTTTGTCAAGCATAATACATCTTGCCAGAACACAAATTTAAATAGTGCGCCACCCTTAACGTGAAAGACGTGTTGACGTCACATTACCATGGCAACAAAAGTATACATAGTCATTTGCAACAATTATCCACATTGTTACTATATAGATCAAGTGCAGCAATTCAATACATTGTTGCAACACAGTTGCAATAGAATTACAATACAACTGAATATTACATAAATTCTTATGCCTATAAAGAAAATAAATAAATGAAAGACAGTTTTTCCTACAGTTACTTGAATTAGTTTTACGGGAAAATTTTTTTTTATTCCAGGATACCTTCTTCCAGCAGAAACGGGGGACCGCGATGGGCTTGCATGCCGCACCACCATACGCAAATAGTTACATGATATGGTTTGAAAAAAAATTTGTATATACAAATTTATTATACACACAATACTGTATATTTTGGCATCATTTTATAGACGATATTTTTTGCGTATGGCGGGGTGGCATTGAGTCCCTCGATAAGTTTTCCCAGGATTTAAACAACATCTGGCCAGAGTTATCTTTTACAATTCAAAGTGATTTACATCAGATTAATTTTCTTGACACACTGGTGATAAAGGGTCAGAATAATCAGATACATACTGATATATATATATATATATATATATATATATAAAAACTGATAAGAATAGTTCATATACTACTTTATCCATATACTTCATATACTACATTATTCTAGTAACCATTCACCTTTTGTCAAGAAATCCCTACCTTACTCGCAGTTTAAGCGGGTGAATAGAATTGTATCAGATGAACCTGTAGATTAAGCGAAATGGCAGAGAAATTTTCTTCCAGAGGCTATCCCAGACCTCTGCTAGATTCTGAATTGAAGAAGTGTAATAGCAATTGGAGAGCCAAAAGTCCAATAGGGTTAATAAAAGTTTACCCTTCATTGTGAAATATCATTCATGGATGAATAAGTTTCGCCAGGTTATAAATAAGCATTGGGGAATCATGCGTGCAGCCTACCCAGACATTATTGAATTTTGTGATGTCCCTATGATCTGCTATAAGAGAACTAAAAACATCCGAGATACTATTGTAAAAGCAGACATAGGTGGCACCACAAATATGCCACGCCAGCTTTTTCTTACTACACCAAAAAAGGGCACTTTTCCTTGCTTACAGTGCGTCCACTGCTCGGCGGTCATTAAAGGTGAATTTTTTTTCCCGTCCACACACAGGTAAAAGATTCCCTGTACAAGGTTTTTTTTACCTGTGACAGCAATTTTGTTATATATTTGTTAAAGTGCCCTTGTGGCCTTATATACATTGGTGAGACATCTACCAGAATGAAGGATAGATTTAGCAATCATAAATCCACTATACGCAAGAAAAACCTACTGTTGCCAATCCCCCTTCATTTTGATAGATGTTCTCACAATGTTTCACAACTTAGATTTCAAATCATTGAGCAAGTGTTGCCACCACGAAGAGGTGGCAACAGATTGCTCATGCTAAAACAACGGGAAAGTTTCTGGATACATACTTTGCAAACTCTGGAACCTAGGGGTCTCAATCGAGAGTATGATTTAAAACGCATTTTTGTGAAATGTAATATTTTTCTAACTAGTAATAGTAATTAAAATAACATCACCTTTTTTTCCCTCTTTAGTCACAGAAAAAATAAAAATAAAAATAATGAAAGAATGTCGCAAAGATAGCTTCATTCTATATGTGAAAAACCCTGCATAATATCGCTTTGAGATTTTTATGTACAGGGAGTGCAGAATTATTAGGCAAATTGTATTTTTGAGGATTCATTTTATTATTGAACAACAACCATGTTCTCAATGAACCCAAAAAACTCATTAATATCAAAGCTGAATATTTTTGGAAGTAGTTTTTAGTTTGTTTTCAGTTTTAGCTATTTTAGGGGGATATCTGTGTGTGCAGGTGACTATTACTGTGCATAATTATTAGGCAACTTAACAAAAAAAATATATATACCCATTTCAATTATTTATTTTTACCAGTGAAACCAATATAACATCTCAACATTCACAAATATACATTTCTGACATTCAAAAACAAAACAAAAACAAATCAGTGACCAATATAGCAACCTTTCTTTGCAAGGACACTCAAAAGCCTGCCATCCATGGATTCTGTCAGTGTTTTGATCTGTTCACCATCAACATTGCGTGCAGCAGCAACCACAGCCTCCCAGACACTGTTCAGAGAGGTGTACTGTTTTCCCTCCTCGTAAATCTCACATTTGATGATGGACCACAGGTTCTCAATGGGGTTCAGATCAGGTGAACAAGGAGGCCATGTCATTAGATTTTCTTCTTTTATACCCTTTCTTGCCAGCCACGCTGTGGAGTACTTGGACGCGTGTGATGGAGCATTGTCCTGCATGAAAATCATGTTTTTCTTGAAGGATGCAGACTTCTTCCTGTACCACTGCTTGAAGAAGGTGTCTTCCAGAAACTGGCAGTAGGACTGGGAGTGGAGCTTGACTCCATCCTCAACCCGAAAAGGCCCCACAAGCTCATCTTTGATGATACCAGCCCAAACCAGTACTCCACCTCCACCTTGCTGGCGTCTGAGTCGGACTGGAGCTCTCTGCCCTTTACCAATCCAGCCACGGGCCCATCCATCTGGCCCATTAAGACTCACTCTCATTTCATCAGTCCATAAAACCTTAGAAAAATCAGTCTTGAGATATTTCTTGGCCCAGTCTTGACGTTTCAGCTTGTGTGTCTTGTTCAGTGGTGGTCGTCTTTCAGCCTTTCTTACCTTGGCCATGTCTCTGAGTATTGCACACCTTGTGCTTTTGGGCACTCCAGTGATGTTGCAGCTCTGAAATATGGCCAAACTGGTGGCAAGTGGCATCTTGGCAGCTGCATGCTTGACTTTTCTCAGTTCATGGGCAGTTATTTTGCGCCTTGGTTTTTCCACACGCTTCTTGCGACCCTGTTGACTATTTTGAATGAAACGCTTGATTGTTCGATGATCACGCTTCAGAAGCTTTGCAATTTTAAGAGTGCTGCATCCCTCTGCAAGATATCTCACTATTTTTGACTTTTCTGAGCCTGTCAAGTCCTTCTTTTGACCCATTTTGCCAAAGGAAAGGAAGTTGCCTAATAATTATGCACACCTGATATAGGGTGTTGATGTCATTAGACCACACCCCTTCTCATTACAGAGATGCACATCACCTAATATGCTTAATTGGTAGTAGGCTTTCGAGCCTATACAGCTTGGAGTAAGACAACATGCATAAAGAGGATGATGTGGTCAAAATACTCATTTGCCTAATAATTCTGCACTCCCTGTATGCTGCTTGCTGCTGTTTCATACTGTCAGCTGATTCTCTTTTCACTGATTTATAAATTTATTTTCTTTATAGCCATACAAATTAATGTAATATTCAGTTGTATTGTAATTCTATTGCAACTGTGTTGCAACAATGTATTGAATTGCTGCGCTTGATCTATATAGTAACAATGGGGATAATTGTTGTGAATGACGATATGTATACTTTTGTTGCCATGGTAATGTTACATCAACACGTCTTTCACGTTAAAGGTGGCGCACTATTTAAATTGGTGTTCTAGCAAGATGTATTATGCTTGACAAAGGCTCGGACTTGAGCCGAAACACGTGTCGCTTGTTTTTTTCTCTGTTCCTTTATGCTTGAATAAAGCATCATTTTCAACGAACAACTCGAGTGCCGGTCTTTTCTCTAAAGTTTCAAGTGGGTTGTCTTACCCTGACGCGTGCACCGGGACCCCTGGAGAGAGCAGTGCCGTCTGTGTCATATATATATATATATATATAGCCCTATATACATGTGTCATTCAGGCTTCATTAACAAAACCAGATTGCCACACAGATGAGTATAATGCTAGTCACACCCAACCATGTAGATGATAGGTCAACACGGAAGTCAGCCATCCCTCCCAGGACAACAGACAACACCATGTTCGAACCTTAATCCGTAGCAAAATAAAAATAAACATTTTTCATTAGGTTCATCAATAAGTCCAGTACAATTTTTAGTGCACAAGACCAGGGAAGGCCACATGCGGTCCCCAACTTACTACAGCGTGAACCACAACACTGGTGCTGAAACCCAATAAAAAAAATATATATATAATAAAATTACGGTAAGTAAAATATTTTATTTTTGTAAATGAAGCCAAACACAGGATTCTTTTTTAAATAATATTTATATACATATTTCATTGTCTAAATATTGACAATACATAATTAACACAGCACATGCATGAATATGAACAATCCAAACCATGTTTTGAGAATTCTACACTCTAGACTTGTTATAGTGCAAAGTAGAAAAAGTGATCCATGCTGGTTGTCTACGCTGGTTGTCTAATATATTTTATATTATTTTTTAATATGTCATGGGCTTATGGAAAAGTGATTACCGGTAAGTATAATCTTAAATCTCCCTTACGCCCATGACAGCACCCTTGAGAGACGACTAGAATAGAAATCCCTTTCCTTGGGGGGGGGGGGGGGACTACTGCCTGGAGGACTTTCCTACCGAAAGCTAGTTGTTCTCTGGCGCCTAGGTCTAATCTGTAGTGACGAAAGAAAGTGCAGGGTGATGTCACGGAAGGTGTACAGGAAACAAGACAACACAAAATGAATATACGACTCACTGGATCCAAAACTAAGGAGCAAAAAGGGAGACCCCTGCATCAGACCTGGCACTCTCCCTGACTGCTCAGCCTATGCGAAAATCCCAATTGTAGATGATCACATATCCTCGTACCTCGACTGTATAACACCTGAACACCCTATAATAATGAGGGGACACGACCACCGGCTCCCTACACTAGATACAGAGGGAGTCAGGGTCACCTGGGATCCAGCAAACAGAAAATCACAAATGAATGCACAACACTTATCTTGTAGAAGACTGGGAAGTAGGATCAGCATGCACACACACTCCAGGAAGAACTATAAACCGCACACTAATGCACTATGGGGAGGAATTTAAAGGGATGCAATCAGTACAACTACATGACAGCTGAGAGAGGCTAACGAGATGAGGAACTGAAAACCAAAACAAAGTAAGCTCAAGGAGGAGGTTCTGAAAGGCATCTTTCAGAGCTCCTCCGATGTCTGGTGGTGACAGGTGACTGCCAAGTGGCTGCTCTACAAATCTGTTCTAAGGTAGCGTCAGCCCTTTCTGCCCAAGTGGTGGAAACTGATTTTGTGGAATGAGCACCAAAACCCTTTGGGGGAGTCTTTCCAGCTGAAGAATAGTAGTGATGAGCGGCAGGTGCCATATTCGATTTCGACGAAATTCGCGAATATTCGATAGAATATTCGTTTTATATTCGTCGAAATCGAATATTCGTCATTATTCTTGTTATCGCGATTAATATGCGATTTAAATAATCGAATTTCGATTTTAACTTAAAGGCTACTCTCCTATTGAAATCGCAATTCGATTTTTTCAAGTTATAATAATCGAATTTCGATTTTAACTTAGCACTGCTATATGCCATATTAGGCTAACTAATATGGCATATAGCAGTGCTAAGTTAAAATCGAAATTCGATGATTATAACTTTAAAAAATCGAATTGCGATTTCAACGTAATTCTCAAATCCGACAGTACATTCTAGTATATGGAGTCGGAACGACTCCATATACTAGAATGTACTGTCGGATTTGAGAATTACGTTGAAATCGCAATTCGATTTTTTCAAGTTATAATAATCGAATTTCGATTATGCATTAGTGTGCGGTTTACATGGTGATGGGGACGCTCAATAAGCATGGAATATGGCTTCAATGGCTTGGTAGAATTAGCGAATTGACGAATATATTCGTTATATTCCACAAAACGAATATAACGAATGTATTCGTCATATTCCACAAAACGAAGATAACGAATGTATTCGTCATATTCCCCAAACGAAGATAACGAAGTATTCTGCATCTTCATTTTAGCTACCTATTCATCAATTTCGCTAATTCTAGCAATGATATAGGAAAGTTGACTATAGAGACAGCTAAGTATAATTCGCTATGCGATTATATGACTGCTTTTTTAATAAATAGTATAATTATAATAATTATCAGGTATTATAATTATTCTATTTATTTTTAAAAAAAGCAGTAATATAATCGCATAGCGAATTAAACTTAGCTGTCTCTATAGTCAACTTTCCTATATCATTGCTAGAATTAGCGAAATTGATGAATAGGTAGCTAAAACGAAGATGCAGAATACTTCGTTATCTTCGTTTTGTGGAATATGACGAATACATTCGTTATATTCGTTTTGTGGAATATAACGAATATATTCGTCAATTCGCTAATTCTACCAAGCCATTGAAGCCATATTCCATGCTTATGGAGCGTCCCCATCACCATGGGAACGACTCCATATACTAGAATGTACTGTCGGATTTGAGAATTACGTTGAAATCGCAATTCGATTTTTTCAAGTTATAATAATCGAATTTCGATTTTAACTTAGCACTGCTATATGCCATATTAGTTAGCCTAATATGGCATATAGCAGTGCTAAGTTAAAATCGAAATTCGATTATTATAACTTGACATAATCGAATTGCGATTCCAACTTGGACCTGGTTTACTATATGGTTGGCTTCAATGGCTTGGTAGAATTAGCGAATTGACGAATATATTCGTTATATTCCACAAAACGAATATAACGAATGTATTCGTCATATTCCACAAAACGAAGATAACGAAGTATTCGTCATATTCCACAAAACGAAGATAACGAAGTATTCTGCATCTTCGTTTTAGCTACCTATTCATCAATTTCGCTAATTCTAGCAATGCTATAGGAAAGTTGACTATAGAGACAGCTAAGTTTAATTCGCTATGCGATTATATTACTGCTTTTTTTTAAAATAAATAGAATAATTATAATACCTGATAATTATTATAATTATACTATTTATAAAAAAAAGCAGTCATATAATCGCATAGCGAATTATACTTAGCTGTCTCTATAGTCAACTTTCCTATATCATTGCTAGAATTAGCGAAATTGATGAATAGGTAGCTAAAATGAAGATGCAGAATACTTCGTTATCTTCGTTTTGTGGAATATGACGAATACATTCGTTATATTTGTTTTGTGGAATATAACGAATATATTCGTCAATTCGCTAATTCTACCAAGCCATTGAAGCCATATTCCATGCTTATGGAGCGTCCCCATCACCATGGGAACGACTCCATATACTAGAATGTACTGTCGGATTTGAGAATTACGTTGAAATCGCAATTCGATTTTTTCAAGTTATAATAATCGAATTTCGATTTTAACTTAGCACTGCTATATGCCATATTAGTTAGCCTAATATGGCATATAGCAGTGCTAAGTTAAAATCGAAATTCGATTATTATAACTTGAAAAAATCGAATTGCGATTTCAACGTAATTCTCAAATCCGACAGTACATTCTAGTATATGGAGATGTTCCCATGGTGATGGGGACGCTCCATGAGCATGGAAGTCGGCAGAAGCGGCAACGGGCACTGACTGGAGCAGCCAGGAAGCCAGGAATCCAAAGGACAGGTAAGAACAACTTTAGGGAAGTGGGGAAAAAAAAAATATAACAATAAAAAAAAACAAAAAAAAACGAATATTCGAAATATCGAATTTATATCACTATATTCGAAATATTCGCGAATTAGCGAAGTGACGATATTCGCGAAAAAAATTCGATATTCGAATATTCGCGCTCAACACTAAAGAATAGGCCACAGTAATGGTGCTCACAATCCATCTGGAAAGGGTCTTAGAAAAGGCTGGGAGACCCTTATTTTTTCCACTAAATTGAATGAACAGCTTTGAGGTTTTTCCCCACTGACTAGTAACCTCCAGGTAATAAGATAGGCATCTTTTTACATCCAGGCAATGGAGTTTTTTCTCCTTTTCATTCCTCGGACTTTGACACAGAGAAGAAAGGATAATGTCCTGAGTTCTATGGAACATAGAAACCACTTTCGGTAAGAATGAAGGGTCTGGCTTAATGAGCACCCTGTCATCTAGGATGTTAGTGTAAGGTGGCGAAGAAGAGAAAGCCGAGATTTCGCCGACCCTCCTGGCTGAGGTGATTGCCACAAGGAAAGCGGTTTTGAAGGACAAGACTTTCATGGGTAATTCTTGTAGTGGCTCAAAAGGAGGTTCCTTGAGACTAGTGAGAACCAAGTTAAGGTCCCAGGGGGGGACTGAAGGACTAGATATAGGTCTAAGTCTGCTGATGGCTTTAAAAAAATCTTCAGACCCAGGGGTGGTTAGTGATGGGGGAATCAAAGAAGGCACTTAGAGCAGATACCTGTACCTTAAGAGTACTCGGCCTCAGATTCTTTTCATGACCGACTTGCATAAAATCTAAGATCTTACACATAGGCGGGGGATTTAAAGGATTCACCGGATCCTTGGCAAACTTCTGGAAAGTGTTTCAAATTCTGAGGTAAATGGAAGAGGTAATCTCCTTTCTGCAGGATAGCAAAGTAGAAACTACTTTCTTGGAGAGTCCTCTACTTTCTCGGATTTCCCCCTCAAGAGCCATGCTGTTAAGTGCAACTGCCTCACGCTCGGATGGTTGACAGGTCCTTGAGACAGAAGGTCTTGCCTCTCCGGGAGAATCCAAGGGTCTGTCAGGGATAGCTTCCTCAACCAGGTGAACCAGGTTCTTATGGGCCAGAATGGAGCAATTAGGATCACCGTCGTTCGTTCTTGTCTCAACTTTTGGAGGAATCTTGGAAGAAGTCTCAACGGATGAAAGGCGTAGAGGAGCTGGTTTGGCCAATGGAGGGAGAAGGCATCTATTCCCGTTGGTGAATCTCTTGCACTGAGGGAAAAGAAAAGACAACATTTTCTGTTTTCTCTGGTAGCAAATAAGTCCAGATGTGGGCGACCCCAAAGTTTAATTATTTGATCGAAGATTATTTGATTCAGACACCATTTCCCCTGGTCTAGTGTGTTTCTGCTTAAGAAATCTGCCACCTTGTTTTCCGTACCCCTTAGATGTACTGCCGTAAGGGATGGAACACAAGGAATTATGAGGGAAAATATGTCTGCTGCCAACTGCATAAGATTTTCTGATTTGGTTCCTCCTTGTCTGTTCAAATAGGAGACGACTGTGGCGTTGTCTGAAATTTTTTTTATAGCATTACCCTGAAGTAGAGGAAGAAACTCTTTTAAGGCGAGAAAAACCGCTCTCAGTTCCCTCATGTTTTGGGAGTCTAGACTCTGCTCTCTTACCCAGATGCCTTGCCTTAAGTATCCTTGGCAACAGGCCCCCCAGCCGAAAGGACTTGCGTCGGTGATAAGGGTAACAAAATTCTGTTGGATCCAAGGGAGCCCCCGGGACAGGTTTACAGGATTTAGCCACCAGCGAAGAGACTGTATCACCTGGGGGGTGAGTATGAGGGGTGTATCTAATGGGCGGAGGGTACCCTGCCATTCCTTCAGGATTTGCCACTGCAGGGGTCTGGAGTGAAGTTGGCTCCAGCTGACCGCTGGTATAGTGGAAGTCATTCTGCCAAGACTGCCATTGCTTTTCTGATAGTAGGGTATTGTTGTAGACATTAGAGACTGTATTAATCTCTGAATCTTGTCTTGGGGGAGGATACAAAGTAGATTTTTTGAGTCCAGAATCAATCCAAGAAAGACACAAACTTGGGACGGTATTAGATGTGATTTTTTCCAATTTATTTGCAAGCCGAGATCCTCTAGGATCTGCACTACTTCTTTGAGGTGTAACTCGAGAAGAAATTCTGACTCCGCTACTACCAAAAGATAGTCTAGGTAAGGAATGACTAGAATGTCTCTCTCTCTTATATGAGCCATGACTTTTGTGAATAGTCTGGGAGCCTGAGAGATCCCAAAGGGAAGGACTGTACATGTCCTTCTAAAAAAAATTGCATATTGTGATAAAGTTCATTATTTTCTGTAATGTACTGATAAACATTAGACTTTCGTATATTTTAGATTCATTACACACCAACTGAAGTAGTTCAAGCCTTTTATTGTTTTAATATTGATGATTTTGGCATACAGCTCATGAAAACCCAAATTTCCTATCTAAAAAATTAGCATATTTCATCCGACCAATAAAAGAAAAGTGTTTTTAATACAAAAAAAGTCAACCTTCAAATAATTATGTTCAGTTATGCACTCAATACTTGGTCGGGAATCCTTTTGCAGAAATGACTGCTTCAATGCGGCGTGGCATGGAGGCAACCAGCCTGTGGCACTGCTGAGGTGTTATGGAGGCCCAGGATTCGATAGCGGCCTTAAGCTCCTCCAGAGTGTTGGGTCTTGCGTCTCTCAACTTTCTCTTCCCAATATCCCACAGATTCTCTATGGGGTTCAGGTCAGGAGAGTTGGCAGGCCAATTGAGCACAGTAATACCATGGTCAGTAAACCATTTACCAGTGGTTTTGGCACTGTGAGCAGGTGCCAGGTTGTGCTGAAAAATGAAATCTTCATCTCCATAAAGCTTTTCAGCAGATGGAAGCATGAAGTGCTCCAAAATCTCCTGATAGCTAGCTGCATTGACCCTGCCCGTGATAAAGAACAGTGGACCAACACCAGCAGCTGACATGGCACCCCAGACCATCACTGACTGTGGGTACTTGACACTGGACTTCAGGCATTTTGGCATTTCCCTCTTCCCAGTCTTCCTCCAGACTCTGGCACCTTGATTTCCGAATGACATGCAAAATTTGCTTTCATCCGAAAAAAGTACTTTGGACCACTGAGCAACAGTCCAGTGCTGCTTCTCTGCAGCCCAGGTCAGGCGCTTCTGCCGCTGTTTCTGGTTCAAAAGTGGCTTGACCTGGGGAATGCGGCACCTGTAGCCCATTTCCTGCACACGCCTGTACACGGTGGCTCTGGATGTTTCTACTCCAGACTCAGTCCACTGCTTCCGCAGGTCACAATCTTCCTCAGGGTCCGGTCACCTCTTCTCGTTGTGCAGCCTTTTCTGCCACACTTTTTCCTTCCCACAGACTTCCCACTGAGGTGCCTTGATACAGCACTCTGGGAACAGCCTATTCGTTCAGAAATTTCTTTCTGTGTCTTACCCTCTTGCTTGAGGGTGTCAATGATGGCCTTCTGGACAGCAGTCAGGTCGGCAGTCTTACCCATGATTACGGTTTTGAGTAATGAACCAGGCTGGGAGTTTTTAAAAGCCTCAGGAATCTTTTGCAGGTGTTCAGAGTTAATTAGTTGATTCAGATGATTAGGTTAATAGCTCGTTTAGAGAACCTTTTCATGATATGCTAATTTCTTTAGATAGGAATTTGGGGTTTTCGTGAGCTGTATGTCAAAATCATCAATATTAAAACAATAAAAGGCTCGAACTACTTCAGTTGGTGTGTAATGAATCTAAAATATATGAAAGTCTAATGTTTATCACTACATTACAGAAAATAATGAACTTTATCACAATATGCTAATTTTTTTAGAAGGACCTGTATATTGTAGGTGATGGATGTGACCTCCTATTGATACCGCAACTCTGAGAAATTTTTGACAGTTTACCTGAATGGGGATGTGATAGTATGCATCTCTTATGTCTATTGTAGCCATAAAACAGCCCCCAAAAGATGTTTTAAAACTGACTAAATCGACTCCATTCTGAATCTTTTGTTAGAGAGGGACCGATTTAGATCTTTTAAATTTATAATAGTTCTGAATGTTCCATCTGTCTCCTGACCACTCTTTAAGCCAAATAGCTCGCCTGGCTGAATTAGAAAGTGCAGCTGACCTAGCGCTTAATTTCAAAGCATCTGCTGAGGCATCAGAAATAAAGTCTACCGCTTTAAGTAAAGTGGGAAAAACGGCTAATAATTGATCTCTCAGGGTTTTATTTTGAATGTGAGACTCTAATTCTTCTAGCCATAACTTTAGCGACCTAGCAGTGGATGTGGCTGCAATATTCGGTTTAAAGGCTTGAGCTGAGGTCTCCCAAACCTTTTTTAGGTAAACTTCCGCTTGCTTATCCCAAGTCCTCAAACGGTAGAGCCGATTTTTTTGAGATCTTTGCAACAGGTGCATCCAACTTAGGAGGCCTGTCCCAATTAACTGAGTCCGCCTCATCAAAAAGGATATTTCCTTTTCACGTTTTTAGGAACAAAGAATTTATCAGGTTTTTTCCATTCTTTCTGTATAAAAAATTTTACAGTCTCATTCACGGGAAAAACTCTGGATTTTTTCTGTCCTAGGTCGTCAAACATGATATCCTGAACGGATTCGTCAACCTTCATGGTAGCACGGACTGCTTTTAGTAAAGCTTCCGTATCCTCCGGGGAAAAAAGTGGTCTGCCAGTGGATTCCTCCTCCTGGGACGAGTCTGGGCTATCTAGTATTTCCCCCATTTCACTTTCTTCTAAAGGGAGTCAGATTTATTAGCCATGCCTGATCTGGTTCCAAGTGAGGTCGAGGCTACAGAGGGGAGACTCTTTTTTAAATCTTTTAAGGAATCAGAGACCTCTGCCTTCACCATCTCCCTAATACTGTCACCACCAGACATCTGAGAAGCTCTGACAGATGCCTTTCAGAACCTCCTCCTTGAGCTTACTTTGTTTTGCTTTCAGTTCCTCATCTCGTTAGCCTCTCTCAGCTGTCATGCAGTTGTACTGATTGCATCCCTTTAAATTCCTCCCCATAGTGCATCAGTGTGCGGTTTATATTACTTCCTGGAGTGTGTGTGCATGCTGATCCTACTTCCCAGTCTTCTACAAGATAACTGTTGTGCATTCATTTGTGTTTTTCTGTTTGCTGGATCCCAGGTGACCCTGACTCCCTCCGTATCTAGTTTAGGGAGCCGGTGGTCGTGTCCCCTCACTATTATAGGGTGTTCAGGTGTTATACAGTCGAGGTACGAGGATATGCGATCATCTACCATTGGGATTTTCGTATAGGCTGAGCAGTCAGGGAGAGAGCCAGGTCTGATGCAGGGGTCTCCCTTTTGTTCCTTAGTTTTGGATCCAGTGAGTCGTATATTCATTTTGTGTTGTCTTGTTTCCTGTACACTTTCCGTGACAAATACTCTGCAGAAGGGATGGGGACTCTTCCTCCACTAGCTTCTCAATGCAATGTTGACATAGCATTTTTGACCAAGAGGGTGCAAGTTTCTTTTTGCAGATGGCACATTCTTTCCCTTTGGTTTTTGAGACCGCCTTTCTAGGCCCCTCTTTTATAGTCTAAAAGGGAAGACAAAGGGAAGGAAAATTCTGACATTGCTCCAGAGTCCGATCTTTATGCTCCCTAGCATATTGATTTTTGTCTCAAATTTCAATACATTTTATTCATTTTTTCATACGGGTAAACAAATGTTCAGTGCCAATGTCTTGAGTTTCCTTTTTATTGTGTTTTTTCGATTGTGGTTTTAGTAAGATTTTATTTCACAAAATGTTTTAGTTATTGCCAAGCAGGATAATAAAGTTTATATTTCCATCTATCTTAAATATCTATCTTTTTACTTGTCAGTTCTAGACTTGAATTATTTTTTTTTACAGTGTTTAGAACATTTATTACACACATTTTAGGACTCGGGTCAATCTCTTGAATATTTCGCTCTATGCTTGACACTGTATTGACCTTTCTGTAAATTACAAACATATTTTTTACCCAAGCAGAAGAAATATATCTTTCTGCATTGTTGTTTATGAAATTAAAAGAAAATGAATACGGAGCAGAAACACATTCTTTCATTTTCTAATTGGTGGCTGCAAAATATTATCTAATAAAAATAACGTATTTAATTTTGTAAGTGTACTAAAGAAATTGTAGTCAAGCTACAATTTAAGGCTAAAACAAACTGTAAACATGTAAGACAGCAGCATTGAAATGTCAACTATGTAGTTATATTACTACAAAATTTATAGACTCAAAGCACAAATTGTAGTCTTATTAGGCCCCTAGATGACTCAAATAGATCGGGACAGGTAGCAGCATCCACCACAGGATTTTCTCTAAAGGTCTGGTATGAGGCCCACATATACAGGGAGTGCAGAATTATTAGGCAAGTTGTATTTTTGAGGATTAATTTTATTATTGAACAACAACCATGTTCTCAATGAACCCAAAAAACTCATTAATATCAAAGCTGAATATTTTTGGAAGTAGTTTTTAGTTTTAGCTATTTTAGGGGGATATCTGTGTGTGCAGGTGACTATTACTGTGCATAATTATTAGGCAACTTAACAAAAAACAAATATATACCCATTTCAATTATTTATTTTTACCAGTGAAACCAATATAACATCTCAACATTCACAAATATACATTTCTGACATTCAAAAACAAAACAAAAACAAATCAGTGACCAATATAGCCACCTTTCTTTGCAAGGACACTCAAAAGCCTGCCATCCATGGATTCTGTCAGTGTTTTGATCTGTTCACCATCAACATTGCGTGCAGCAGCAACCACAGCCTCCCAGACACTGTTCAGAGAGGTGTACTGTTTTCCCTCCTTGTAAATCTCACATTTGATGATGGACCACAGGTTCTCAATGGGGTTCAGATCAGGTGAACAAGGAGGCCATGTCATTCGTTTTTCTTCTTTTATACCCTTTCTTGCCAGCCACGCTGTGGAGTACTTGGACGCATGTGATGGAGCATTGTCCTGCATGAAAATCATGTTTTTCTTGAAGGATGCAGACTTCTTCCTGTACCACTGCTTGAAGAAGGTGTCTTCCAGAAACTGGCAGTAGGACTGGGAGTGGAGCTTGACTCCATCCTCAACCCGAAAAGGCCCCACAAGCTCATCTTTGATGATACCAGCCCAAACCAGTACTCCACCTCCACCTTGCTGGCGGACTGGAGCTCTCTGCTCTCTGCCCTTTACCAATCCAGCCACGGGCCCATCCATCTGGCCCATCAAGACTCACTCTCATTTCATCAGTCCATAAAACCTTAGAAAAATCAGTCTTGAGATATTTCTTGGCCCAGTCTTGACGTTTCAGCTTGTGTGTCTTGTTCAGTGGTGGTCGTCTTTCAGCCTTTCTTACCTTGGCCATGTCTCTGAGTATTGCACACCTTGTGCTTTTGGGCACTCCAGTGATGTTGCAGCTCTGAAATATGGCCAAACTGGTGGCAAGTGGCATCTTGGCAGCTGCACGCTTGACTTTTCTCAGTTCATGGGCAGTTATTTTGCGCCTTGGTTTTTCCACACGCTTCTTGTGACCCTGTTGACTATTTTGAATGAAACGCTTGATTGTTCGATGATCACGCTTCAGAAGCTTTGCAATTTTAAGAGTGCTGCATCCCTCTGCAAGATATCTCACTATTTTTGACTTTTCTGAGCCTGTCAAGTCCTTCTTTTGACCCATTTTGCCAAAGGAAAAGAAGTTGCCTAATAATTATGCACACCTGATATAGGGTGTTGATGTCATTAGACCACACCCCTTCTCATTACAGAGATGCACATCACCTAATATGCTTAATTGGTAGTAGGCTTTAGAGCCTATACAGCTTGGAGTAAGACAACATGCATAAAGAGGATGATGTGGTCAAAATATTCATTTGCCTAATAATTCTGCACTCCCTGTAGCTAGGGCCAACTCAGCAGGACAGGCGGCAGCAGCAGCAGCTCGAGTGTTATTAGGCCCCTAGATGACTAAGATAGATCAGATCAGGAGTCAGGACAGGCAGCAGCATCCACCACAGGATTTTTTTCTAATGGTCTAGTATGAGGCCCACAATTCAGCAGGACAGGCAGCAGCAGCAGCTAAATGAGCAGCCAAAATATATTACCCGGAATGGCCCCACCAACAAACAGGGGCAGCACCAACACTAAAAGAATACACCTCAGATTGCATCATTTTCTAACTATGCAGCAGGAATGTGAATTCATGAATGGACCACCCATCAGACCAGGAATCCAACAAAAAATGTAATTAAAAACACGTTACATTAGTGTTTTCATAGTTTAAAACTGTAATGTGGTAACATATATAATTTATGAAATATTTACATTAAAAAATGTAAAGCAATTTGATATTTTGAACACCCTATTTTCAATCAATCAGGTATCCTCTACGCCAACAACATGCATCTGTAATTTTCAATATAAGGTGCATCAATTCTGTAGCAGACCACTGCGTTAATGCAACATGACTCAACCTGTTCTGATTCCTCTGAGCCAGAGGGATAAAGGACTGCAAGGGTTTAGTAATGTCTCTGTCAGTTTGTCTATGAGAAGGGATGTGTAACACAGATCGCCAGACCCATACACGATTGGTGCTGCTCACACCCAGCGCTAAGGACATGTGCAGGTCCACACCGTCCTCTGATCTTCAGAGCCCAGAAGTCTGTGAAGAAGTTGCTTGCCCTAGGCCAGTTGTATTAGTGTCCACGTCTCCGCCACCTGGGTCAGTTATCATTCCCCTCGTTCATGACTCTGTCATGGCCCCCGTCTGTCGTTGTTCATCAGCTGCTTTTAGTGCGCAGCATGGTTCATCTATTGCCGGTCATGCAGCTGAATAAGGCTATAGTTGCGAGGCATAACTACACACAGGGAGTAGTGTCACACATCCCATAGCAGACTTCACTAGGGAGGGGGTGACAGGCACAGGGGAGCACCTACACTGTCATCCTGCAGAGCAAATGTTTGACTCTGTAAGCCAACATGTGTGCTGTTACTCACAAGTGGCGTTATTTTTGGTCGATTTTACATGTCAATTATTATTGATTTAAGACAGACGCAAAGACAAGACAGATAAACCTAACCTATACAGTAAAACAGATATTTTTTTTTTTATAAAAAACGCAGACCATCAGAAGCAGACAAGACAGATGTAACTAACACAAAAACAAACCTTAGTTTTTTTCTTCTAACTATAAAAGTGAAAAACGCACACAGACGTAAAGACAAGACAGATAAAACTAAACTATAAATTTTTTTTTATTTTTTTTAATAAACTCTAACACAGAAATACGCAGTCAGACACAAAGACAAGACAGATAAACCTAACCAAAAAACGATTAAAAACAGAACTTTTTAACAAGGACGGACGGACAGAGACACAAAATTACCCTAAATCCCTAACTGACCTAACCTAAAATGTGTTATTACTAGCCCTAAACACTAACCTAAACTATTACTCTATATCTATATGTATTTTCAAGTCCCCAACTCCCTATCCCTAATGCCCTACACAGATCCCTGTACAGCTAACTGTATCTTTTACCTAACTAATCTAATAATTCAGAATTTCAGACCCTAAAAGCTGTTCCCTAATCACTACCTAACACTAAATTGCTAAATAAGAGTTTGAATTAGAATTTCTTGAATAAAACGCACAGCACACAACCACAAGCTCCTATCTCTCCAAAATCAATCCCACAAAATAGCCTAATGCCCTTTCACGAATAGAATTCTGCGAATGTTTAATGATCGATTTTTCGCATAACCGGAACCGTTGTAAAATAGGCTACATGGAATGGTATTTCAAGGGTAACTCAGTCAGTGCACGATAGGATGTCTGGTAATATTTAAGTGCCGATTATTCTCTTAATATACACTATATGTGAAATACTCGCTAACAGTAGTTTAGGCTGGAAAACCATTACACAAAGATTTTTTGCGAATGTAATAGCAGCAAATTTTCGCATACAATACAATATATTGAAAGTGTTAAAATTAAATTAGGACGATAATGAATGGTTTTTGACATGTCAAGTGAATTCTCGGCACGGTGCTTGTCATGGAACATAACTTAGCCTTTGCGAAAAATCGTCTATACAATATGCGAGTAGATCGGATTGCACACAAGCTTTAAGCAATAAGCATAGCAATGCTTGACTTTGCTGAAATGACGAATATTTTGAATATAGTGCTATATTCGTAATTTAATTTATATTCGAAAAATATGGATTGGGATTGCCATTATGCTATTATATTTAAGCGCATACTTAAGGATAACATTTTTAATATCTCATACTTTAAAATTCTTACATAAGGAAAACAAATTAGGATGCTTCCATTTTAATATATGCAAAAAAAATGTACTATGTGATTGATTCTAGTTGGAAAAGGCATTTGAGTAATGCAGTACATAGTGATAATCAAGAAGAAGATGTTGAAGGAACTTCGGTAGTTAGAATTTACAAATATGGAGAATATAGTGCTATATTCGTAATTGTCGAATATAGTGCTATCTTCGACAAATTTGATAACCAACCCAACAACAGTTTTCAGGTGCGATGCGATTAATGGGCTTATTTAATTGTAATTATTCGCGTGAACAACACTGATGGGAAAAATAAAAATCAGGAGATTTTTATTAATTTAAAATTTTCTGAAAGCCAAAATATAGAATATGTGCGTTCTTCAAAATGCATTTGGCCTAAGCGATTATCTTTCTATGATTTTATTTAGCTTCAGAGGAAAAGAATATTCGTTTTAAGGAATATAGTGTCACATACTCTACATCTTCACGATAAATATTCAACACTAGACATAATAGTTCTATCTTCCTGGAGTCTATTACATACAAATGGTCAATCAGAATGGATCGGGGGGGGGGGGGGGGACGACGACATATAAATAAGACTTCCTGTATAAAAGCAGTAAAACTTGGGGTAAAAAAGTACATAAGTAGAACAAATGAATATAGAAAAAAAAAAAAAAGATAACTGGAATATTACCCATAGTTAATTCTGGAATAGTACTCATAACTAATGCGGGAATCTGTACTCTTGTCTTTTGCTTCAGTGAGTAAAAGGTACACATATGTATGTTTAAAATCCATCTGTAAAATCTATCTATACTCATGTTTCTTGCTTAAGGGAATCGAAGGCCAACACATAGGACTGTCTATAAATTATTTCATAAATACATATCTTGTATAACCCAGAACTTAACCAGAGGTGTATTAATGGTTCCCAGTAAGCTAATGACAAATTATAATAAAATAGTTATAAAAGATCATAATTCAGTAGTTTACATGTTCTAGTGTTTCATTGAGCCCAGAAGGTGTGAGGGTATTCATCTGATAAATCCAGAACATCTCCTTCCGGCATAGTTGCTGGGAGGAGGATGTAACTTGTTCTAATGGGGTTACCCTAAGGCCTGCTGGATTTCCGTTGTGTACTAGGGAGAAATGGTGCGACACACTATGGGTGGTGACTTTTCTATTTATTTTAGAACGGTGCTCGTGCATGCGTTCTCTCAATGTCTGTGTGGTACGGCCCACGTAGAAAAGGTTACATGGGCACTGTAGTAGATAGATTATATTCTTACTGCTGCAAGTCAGAACTGAATCTTGTTCCTGAGGTGTGCTAGCTTAACTTCTTCTCTAGCAGTAGTAATCATTTCACAGCATTTGCGGGCTCCACATTTAAAGGTACCCTTTGGCTCTATGGCTCTTTTAGGAGTATTTTCTTTCAATTGTGAGCGTTTTGTCTTAGGGCATGACAGGGCTAACACGTTTTTTTTAGGGTTTTGGCCCTTCTGAAAGTCAATTTAGGCTGCCTGGGTAGATCTCTGCCTAAAATGGGATCTTTGATTAACACTGACCAGTGTTTGGTAAGGATGTGTCTAATCCATTTGTGATTACAGTTGAATCTTGTTATAAGGCCTGGTTTTAAAGAATTTGACTTTTGTTCGCAGTATTTGCTTGAAGGCTCTGTTTTTGGCTAATTTGTAATGTTCTATTTTTGGATTCCTTGATGAGTTGAGGAGGATAACCTTTTTCTTTGAATCTAGTGGCCAGGGAGTCTGTTTCTTCATGGGGCTGTGTATCCATACAGTTACATCTGATTCTCTTCATTTGGCTAAATGGTATATTAGTCTTCCACTTGTGATAGTGGCAGTTTTTAAAATCTAAAAAACTGTTAGCATCAACGCTCTTGAAGTGTGTACTAGTAGAAATCAAGTTATTGTGAATATCGAGGTGAAGATCTAGGAAAACAGCTTCAATGGGATGAGATTCTAGGTTTAGGTGTAGATTCCAATCATTGTGGTTGACCGTTTTGATATAGGCTATTAATTCATCCCTGTCCCCTGCCAGATCAAAATGATATCATCTATGTATCTCTTGTAAAAGACAGTGTTAGGATGGGTAAGTAGACCAGAGTGTTTCTCAAATTAACCCATAAATTTGCATAGGACGGCACAAATTTTGTACCCATTGCCGTTCCTTTTACCTGAATGTGTCATAAGAAAATATTATGTTTTAGGATAAAATCAATTGATTTAAAGGACGAAATCTTTCTGTGGACTCGGCATTGCTGTGTCTGTCTAGAAACTCTTGTGTGGCTCTCAGGCCTAATGTACAATATTACTGTACAATGATTTGACATCCATGGTTGCCCAAACGTAGTTATCTTGCCATACTAAGTCTTCTAGATGTTGGATCAGATGTGCTGAATCTCTAAGGTAAGATGTCAGTGCATTAACGTATCTCTGAAGGTTACCGTCAACATATTCAGATACATTTGAAGTGAGTGAGTCAATTCCTGAAATTATGGGTCGCCCAGGTGGGTTATCTGTTGACTTGTGAATTTTGGGGAGGAAGTAAAAACGATGCAGGAAGTAGTACTTTTAAATTACTTTTCTCTTTTTTATTCAGGACTCCAAGGTGGGAGCCATAGTCTATTAGGTCATGAAGCTGTTTCTTAAACTCTTTAGTGGGATTGTTCAAAAGTGCCCTGTAATAGTCAGTGTCAGAGAGAATTCTTAAGGCTTCTTTTTCGTAGTATTCGGTATCCATTGCGACTATAGCCCCTCCCTTATCCGCATTTTTTATAACAATGCTATTATTTTAAGATTTCTTAAGGCCTTAACCAGGTTTTGGTTGAGATTGTTAGGTTCTGGTTTGTACAGTATATGTTTTTTTCTTTTATCTACGGTACAATTATTTTTACCTAAAGTAGAAAGTCCGCCAACACCATGTTGTAGTAACCTTCTATATGGGCCCCCCTGCTTTCTAGTGGATAGAAAGCCAATTTGTTTTTGATGGGGGGGGGGGAGAGTTATATTGCTTGGCAGATTTGGGATCAGTTTCTGGCTCAGGTAGGGAAAAGGGGGGGGGGGGGGGGTGGAGCCTTCCGGTGGGATATCCTCTATTTGTGCATTTTTGTTAACTAGGGAGGTTTTTTATGCTAAAATGATGCTTTATTGTGAGCCAAATCTACAAACAATTCGAATAAGTCTGGTTTGTTAGTAGAATAGAAGGATAAGCCCTTACTTAATAAATCTATTTAGTTTTCTTTAAGGATATATCTGAATATATTAAAAATGCCTTTTTCTTTTAGTTCGTCAGCATTTATTTTTGGTGAGGTGTGGTGTTTATTTTGTGTTTTTTGTTTGTTGGCATTGCACTTCCGACCTCCTCTGCTCTCAGTAGTGGGATTTTATCTTTTTATTTTAATATTGGGCTGTAAAAGTTGGTCATCTTGAGTGGTTGTATTGGTTTGGGGGGTGGTGAGGTGAGTAGGTTTAGCAAAATGAAGAGAATCAGACATATTTGTACAGATAACAGCACCATGAAGAAACAGACACCCTGGCCACTAGATTCAAAGAAAAAAGGTGATCCTCCTCAACTCATCAAGGAATCCAAAAATAGAACATTACAAATTAGCCAAAAACATAGCCTTCAAGCAAATACCTTGAACAAAAAAAAAACACTGTACGAAATTCATTCAAACCAGGCTTCAACTGTAATCAAGTGGATTAGACACATCCTTACCAAAACACTGGTCAATGTTAAATCAAAGATCCCATTTTAGGCAGAGATCTACCCAGGCAGCCTAAATTGACTTTCAGAATGGCCAAAACCCTCAAAAACGTGTTAGCTCCGTCATGCCCTAAGACAAAACACTCACAATTAAAAGAAAAATACTCCTAAAAGAGCCATAGAGCCAAAGGGTACCTTTAAATGTGGAGCCCGCAAATACTGTGAAATGATTACTACTGCTAGAGAAGAAGCCAATCTAGCACACCTCAGGAACAAGATTCAGTTCCGACATCACATGACTTGCAGCAGTATGAATATAATCTATTTACTACAGTGCCCCTGTAACCTTTTCTATGTGGGCTGTACCACGCAGACATTGAGAGAACGCATGCACGAGCACCGTTCTAATATTAATAGAAAAGTCACCACCCATAGTGTGTAGCGCCATTTCTCCCTAGTACACAACGGAAATCCAGTAGGCCTTAGGCTAGGTTCACACTTGAGCATCTTACAGCGCGTTCCTACACGCTGTAAAACGCTCAACAGGCAAGACCAATGTTTCCCTATGGGCATGGTTTTACAGCGCATTGTCGCACGTATTGTGGCAGTTTTTCATTGGATGCCTCTGTGGTCAATCACACAAACGCAGGTACTACGCGCGTTTCCAAAATACAAAAACGCCCCAAAGTACACCTCAAAAGCGCCAGATAAAAACGCCTGTAAAAATATTTTTAAAGGGGTTTCAAGATTTTGATTCTGATAAGTCATCAGAATCTGATTGGTGGGGGTCTGACAACCTGGGAGTGAATGGGGCAGAGTGTGATACCAAGCACAGCCTCTATACAATGTACAGTGCTGTGCTTGGTAAGCTGAGAGAAGGCCACGGCACTCTCAGGAGCACTGATGCCTTTTCAAGCAGCTGATCAGCGGAGGTCCCAGGTGTTGGACCCCCACCATTCAGATACTGATGACCTATCCTGAGGATAGGTCTTCAGTATAAAAATCTTGGAAAACCCCTTTAACCACAGGTTTATACCCCCCTAGTGACCAGGCTCTTTTTTACAAAAGGGGACTTCACAACTTTAACGGTTTATTGCTCGGTCATTCAACTTGGCACCCAAATGAATTTTACCTCCTTTTCTTTTCACAAATACAGCTTTCTTTTGGTGGTATTTGATTGCTGCTGAGATTTTTTGTTTTTCTGATATGAAAATAGACCGTAATTTTCTTAAACAAAGTGTATTTAACTTTCTCTGGTAAATTGTTCAAATATAATTACATTTCTATACAAGTTTGTGTCAGAATTTATTGTGCTACATGTCTTTGATAAAAAATTAATAAATCTAATACGTGTATATTTATTAGTTTGCGCAAAAGTTATAGCGTTTACAAACTATGGTACAAAAATGTGAATTTCCGCATTTTGAAGCAGCTCTGACTTTCTGAGCACCTGTCATGTTTCTTGAGGTGCTAGAATGCCAGCATAGTATAAATACCCCCCAAATGACCCCATTTTAGAAAAAAGACACCCCAAAGAATTCGGAGGGGCATGGTGAGTTTATGTATGATATTTTTTTTCACAAGTTAGCGGAAAATGACACTGAGGAAAAAAATATATATATAAAGTTTCCATTTCTGCTAACTTCTGGCAAAAAAATTGATAAAATAAATAAATAAAATAAAATAAAAATCTCCCACGGACTCACTATGCCCCTCAGTGAATACCTTGGGGTGTCTACTTTCCAAAATGGGAAAATTTGTGGGGTGTGTTTACTGTTCTGGCATTTTGGGCGGGGCTAAATTGTGAGCAACCCTGTAAAGCCTAAAAGGTACTCGTTGGACTTTCGGCCCCTTTAACTGCCTCCGGATAGCCTAACGCAGGATTGCGGTCCGGAGGCGGTCAATTCATTCCTCCTTGACGCGTCAGCACGTCATCTCGTGAGACGCAAGATTTCCTGTGAACGCGCGCACACAGGAGCCCGTGTTCACAGGAACAGAAGGTAAACTAGTTCATCTACAGCCTGCCAGTGGCGATCATTCGCTGGCAGGCTGTAGATGCAATTTTTTTAACCCTTGAAAGGTATATCAGACGCTGTTTTGTTAACAGCGTCTAAAATACCTGCTACCTGGTCCTTTGGTGGTCCCATTTGCTTGGATCGACCACCAGAGGACACACGTAGCTCTGTAAGTAGCACCAAACACCACTACACTACACCCCCCTGTCACTTATTAACCCCTGATCACCCCCCTGTCATTGATCACCCCCCTGTAAGGCTCCATTCAGACTTCTGTATGTGTTTTGCGGATCTGCAAAACACGGACACCGGCAATGTGTTTTTCGCATTTTGCGGATCCGCACATTGCCAGAACTATACTGAAAATGCCTTTTCTTGTCCACAATGGTGGACAAGAATAGGACATGTTCTATAGGCTCTACAAAAAATACAGTGTTCGCCCGATCAGGCCTGATCTTGTGCGCACACTTGCGTTCAGTCCGCCCCACCGCAGTGACAGAATATTTTTTTTCTAAACACTGCAAAAACACTGTAACATCGCTGCGGCGCTATGAAAAGATCACTTTTGAGGGGCATGGCGAGTTCATAGAAGAATTTTATTTTTTGGGCACAAGTTAGCGGAAAATAATTATTTTTTTATTTTTTTCTCTTACAAAATCATTTTCCGCTAACTTGTGCCAAAAAAAATTAAAATATTCTAGGAACTCGCCATGCCCCTGACGGAATACCTTGGGGTGTCTTCTTTCCAAAATGGGGTCACATGTGGGGTATTTATACTGCCCTGGCATTTTAGGGGCCCTAAAGCGTGAGAAGAAGTCTGGAATCCAAATGCCTAAAAATGCCCTCCTAAAAGTTACTCATTGGAATTTGGGCCCCTTTGCCCACCTAGGCTGCAAAAAAAGTGTCACACATGTGGTATCGCCTTACTCGGGAGAAGTAGGGCAATGTGTTTTGGGGTGTCTTTTTACATATATCCATGCTGGGTGAGAGAAATTTGTCAAATGACAACTTTGTATAAAAATATTTTATATTTCTCTCACCCAGCATGGGTATATGTAAAAATACACCCCAAAACACATTGCCCTTCTTCTGAGTATGGCGATACCACATGTGTGACACTTTTTTGCAGCCTATGTGCACAAAGGGGACCAAATTCTAAAGAGTATCTTTACGATTTCACAGGGCATTTTTTACGCATTTGGATGCCAAACTACTTCTCATGCTTTAGGGGCCCTAAAATGCCAGGGCAGTATAACTACCCCACAAATGACCCCATTTTGGAAAGAAGACACCCCAAGGTATTCTGTGAGGGGTATGGTGAGTTCATGTAAAATTAAATTTTTTGTCACAAGTTATTGGAATATGAGACTTTTTAAGAAAAAAAAAGAAAAAGAAAAAATAAATCATTTCCCGCTAACTTGTGACAAAAAATAAAAACTTCCATGAACTCACTATGCCCATCGGTGAATACCTTAGGGTGTCTACTTTCCGAAATGGGGTCATTTGTGGGGTGTTTCTACTGTCTGGGCATTATAGGAAACATGACAGGTGCTCAGAAAGTCAGAGTTGCTTCAAATTGCTGAAATTCACATTTTTGTACCATAGTTTGTAAACGGTATAACTTTTACCCAAACCAATAAATATACACTTATTGCATTTCTTTTTTTTTTTTTTTTTTATCAAAGACATGTAGAACAATAAACTTAGAGAAAAATTTATATAAAAATAAAGTTTTATTAGAAAAATTTTACAACCAAAAGTGAAAAATGTCAGCAGCAATGAAATACCACCAAATGAAAGCTCTATTAGTGAGAAGAAAAGGAGGTAAAATTCATTTGGGTGGTAAGTTGTATGACCGAGCAATAAACCGTGAAAGTAGTGTAGTGCAGAATTGTAAAAAGTGGTCAGGTCATTAAGGGGGTTTAAGCTAGGGGAGCCGAGGTGGTTAAGCACCTATGCTGCGAAAAAGTGTCACACATGTGGTATCACCGTACTCAGAAGAAGTAGGGCAATGTGTGGTGCATCTTTACATATACCCATGCTGGGTGAGAGAAATATCTCTGTAAATTGGCAACTTTTTTTTTAAATACAAAGTTAAAAGTTGTCATTTACAGAGATATTTCTCATTCCCATACTGTGTGTATGTAAAAATATGCCACATGTGTGACACTTTTTTGAAGCCTAGGTGCACAAAGGGGCCCAAATTCCAATGAGTACCTTTAGGATTTCACAGGGCATTCACGCTTTAGGGCCCTTAAAATGCCGGGGCAGTAAAAATACCCCAGAAGTGACCCCATTTTGGAAAAAAGACACCCCAATGTATTCCGTGAGGGGCATGGCGAGTTCATAGAAGATTTTTTTTTTTGGGCACAAGTTAGCGGAAAATGGTTTTTTTTTTATATTTTTTTTATTACAAAGTCTCATATTCCACTAACTTGTGACAAAAAATAAAATTTTACATGAACTTGCCATGCCCCTCACGGAATACCTTGGGGTGTCTTCTTTCCAAAATGGGGTCACTTGTGGGGTGTTTGTACTGCCCTGGCATTTGAGGATCTCCACAATCATTACATGTATGGCCAGCATTAGGAGTTTCTGCTATTCTCTTTATATTGAGCATACGGGTAATGAGATTTTTTTTCTGTTCAGCCTCTGGGTTGAAAGAAAAAACTGAACGGCACAGATTTCTTCATTCGCATCAATCAATGTGGATGAAAAAAATCTCTGCCAAAAAATGTGCAAAAAAAAAAAGAGGGGAAAGGCGTCTGCCAGGACATAGGAGCTCCGCCAAACATCCAAACCCACTCAGCTCGTATGCCCTGGCAAACCCACCCGATTTCTCCATTCACATCAATCGATGTGGATGAATAAATCATTGCCAGAATTTTTATAAAAAAAATGTTTGCCAAAGCATATGAACACTGCCCCTGAGCTCATATACCTCGACAAACGTATCTTTTACTGCAGAGGAGAAATCTCGTCTTGCAGCGCCGCATACACCGACTTTGTGTAATCTGACAGCAGTGCAATGCTTCTGTCAGAATGCACATCAGTGCTGCAGCTGGTTGAGTGCTTGGTCCACCTAGAAGATAAAAAACAAAAACAACCAGGCCGCAACACAATAAGTTTATTAACATCAACTTTTATAAACTTTATATAACATTTGAAACAGAACATTAACTTCTTTGCTTACCTGTGATTTATTTTATTTTATTTATTTATTTTTTACCTTTAGAGGACAAACCTCTCCTTCCCCATGGGACAATGTGCAAAGCGCAAATCGCCCAGAGGTGTGGCGAAGTACATTATTCACTTTGTCCCAGTTGAAAGGAGAGGTTTATAGTAGCTCTGTGTGAAAGGGCCCTAAGACCCCTGTGTGCCTGTCCTGTGTCACCCGATCCCTACACTAATAGTGTACCTGTGTGTGGTACTTGCGGAAACACTCCCCTATGCATAGAGCAGGCTGGTCAGGACAGTCAGGACAAAAAAAAAAGTGGTCTCACGCCTTATTCCAGCCCTTCTACAGACACAACATCTTTTTCTTGGGAAACCCTGAGTTGGGGTACCAGGATAGACACTCAGGAAGTGTCTGCTATGTAGCCAGCTAACTACATCAGGGACTTGGGGCACGGACCCTCCTGGATACAGGAGTTCCGAAATGATCTCTTCCTGGAATTTTAGGAAGGATCCAGTTCTCCCAGCCTTACTGTAGAGAAGAAAACTATTATACAGAGCCAATTGAATTAAATAAACAGACACCTTCCTATACCAGCGTCTGGTGCAGCGGGACACTAAATAGGGAGCCAACATCTGGTCATCGAAGTCCACCCCTCCCATGTGAAGGTTATAGTCGTGGATAGAGAGGGGTTTCTCAATGACTCTAGTTGCCCTTTCAATTTGTACTGTCATGTCTGCGTGAATGGTGGACAGAAGGTAAACGTCCCTCTTGTTCCTCCACTTCACCGCAAGCAGTTCTTGGTCACACAAGGCAGCCCTCTCCCCCCGTGCAAGTCGGGTATTAATGAACCATTGGGGGAAGCCCGGTGACTAGGTCGCGCGGTGCCACAGCATTGAGTTCCGACTAGATGTAGGTGCCGAAAGAGGGCCACGCTTGTGTAAAAATTGTCCACGTATAAGTTGTACCCCTTGTGGAGTAAGGGTGACACCAAGTCCCAGACAATCTTGCCACTGCTCCCCAGGTAGTCAGGACATCCGACCGGCTCCAGTTTTGAGTCTTTACCCTCATAGACCCTAAAACAATATGTATAGCCTGTGGCCCTTTCACAGAGCTTATACAGTTTGACCCCATATCGGGCGCGCTTGCTGGGGATGTACTGTTTGATGCCAAGGCGCCCGGTAAAATGTACTAGGGACTCATCTATGCAGATGTTCTGATTGGGGGTATATACATCTGCAAATCTGGATGACAAATGGTCTATGAGGGGCCGAAATTTATGGAGCCGGTCATAAGCAGGGTGGCCTCTTGGATGACAGGTTTTATTGTCAGTAAAATGCATAAAGCGCATGATGCCCTCAAAATGTGCCCTGGACATCGCAGCAGAGAACATGGGCATGTAATGCATTGGGTCTTTAGACCAATAGGACCGCAATACTTTTTTTTTTTAGTTAGACCCATGCTAAGGATAAGGCCCAAAAATAATTTAAATTCGGAAACTGTGACTGGTTTCCACCGGAAAGGCTGGGCATAAAAGCTTTCCGGATTGGCAGTTAAACTGTGTGGCGTAGCGGTTGGTTTCTGCCACAACTAAGTCATAGAGATCCGCGCGGTGAAGAACAGCTCAAAAAACTCGAGGGCTGATCCTAAATGAGCTGTCTCCACGCAAACTCCAGACTGGGCGGTGAAAGGGGGCAATGCAGGTGCAGCAGAAGCAGGGGAGTGCCAATTTGGGTTTGCCAGCACCTCTGGGAGACTAAGGGCTCTACGGGCCTGTGAACGTGGTGGCTGCGATGGGGGAATTATTGCACGTGCCACCGTACCAGCTTGAACTGCCCATCTGGTGCTCGCCACTTCCCCAGGGAATACGGCAGTGCTGGTAGAGGGTCCAGGATGTGCTGCGCTGCTGGTGTATGCCGCACCATAAACAAGATCAGCGCTAGCACCACTCTGCTGCAAATGAGGCTCATCACGTGGGGTATGCAGAACACCGACATGGGATCGGGTATGCCTGACCATAGCAGGGACCTCAACCTTGTCATCTTCAATAGCGGTTAGAGTGCCACGGCTGTCTACAGGTTCATATTCTGAACCACTGGATTCAGCGGGTGAGGCGTCCCCATTGCTTTCATCCATCACGGCCAGAATACTGTAGGCCTCTTCAGCGGAATACCCCTTGTTTGACATTTTGGGCTAACTAAATTTAGGGGGTATTCCTAATACCTACCTAGTAAAAAGTAGTGCTTGCGAAGTAAAGCTGCGATCGCTAATAAAGATCCAGAAAGCTCAAAAGTGATCTTTATAGCGCTGCAGCAATTTTACAGTGATCAGAAAAAAAATATTTCCGTCACTGCGGTGGGGCGGACTGAACGTAAGTGTGCGCACAAGATCAGGTCTGATTGGGCAAACACTGCGTTTTTTGTAGAGCCTAAGGTGACCCTAATGTACTGATATAGATTTGATTGCGATCAGTCTTGATCGCTTACAGATACTATATAGTACTAGTGCTGATTAGCGACAGCGCTGACACTAATCAGCGACTAATCAGTGACTGCGGTGCGGTGGGCTGGGCGCTAACTACCTAACAAGTAGCTAAGTAACTGGCGGTGATAAGGGACCCTTACAGGGGGGTGATCAATGACTGGGGGGTGATCAGGGAGTCTGATATGGGGTGATCAGGGGTTTATAAGTGACAAGGCGCCCAGTGTAATGTGTGTGTGTGTGTGTGTGTGGTGATTGGTGCTACTTAAAGAGCTGCCTGTGTCCTCTGGTGGTCGATCCAAGCAAAAGGGACCACCAGAGGAGCAGGTAGCAGGTATATCAGACGCTATTTACAAAATAGCGTCTGACATACCCATTTCATTGGTTAATTTAAAAATCTACAGCCTGCCAGCCTATGATCACTGCCAGCAGGCTGTAGTTGAACTTGTGAACTGCGCGTTCCTGTGAGCGCGCGTTCACAGGAAATCTCGGGTCTCACGAGATGACGCCAATAGGCGTCGCTGAGCCCTGAGAGAGCCGCCGCCCGGACGCCTATCGGCGTTACGTGTGCGGCAAGTGGTTAAGCTGAATATAAAAAGAGCAGGTCAATCCACAAATAATTAGGAGGGACAAAGGGAAATGGGAGGGCTCATCCAGTAAATGGATTGTAGCCCCCCGTTCTTTTAAGTCCCCCAGGAATGAATGGTAATTTAGGACTGGATGACCCTGTGAGCTGGGGGCTGGTATGCACTTTGGGTAAGGATATTCCTGTTTTTGCTATTGATTCCGCTCCACTTTCTCAGAAATCATTAAAGGGCATAGTTCACAATATTCGTTTAATTGTGAGTGATGCTCATGTTGAGGATGTGTCATGTTTCGTCCTTAGCGGATTACCTACTCCTCTTGTGTTGGGGCTACCCTGGCTCACTAAACATAACCCCACCATTGATTGGCAAGCGAGGCAAATAAATGGTTGGAGTGACTTTTGCAGAGAGAATTGCCTCACGACATCTGTTTCTGAGGTTTCTACCAAGACTTTACCACCTTTTCTCTCTGAATTTTCGGATGTCTTCTCTGAGAGTGGAGTTCAGGATTTGCCCCCGCACAGGGAGTACGATTGCCCTATTAATCTCATCCCAGGCGCCAAGCTGCCTAAATCTCGTTTATACAATCTTTCCCAACCTGAAAGGGTCGCTATGCATGCTTATATCTCTGAGAGTCTGAGAAAAGGACACATACGACCCTCGAAGTCACCTGTTGCCGCAGTTTTTTTCTTTGTTCAGAAAAAAGATGGTTCTTTAAGACCTTGTCTGGATTTCAGGGAGCTGAACAGTATCACTATTTGTGACCCTTATCCGCTTCCTCTGATCCCGGACCTGTTTAACCAGGTTGTTGGGGCTAAAGTCTTTTCCAAATTAGATCTAAGAGGGGCATACAACCTGGTCAGGGTCAGAGAAGGAGACGAATGGAAGACAGCCTTCAATACCCCTGAGGGCCATTTTGAGAATTTGGTTATGCCTTTTGGTTTGATGAATGCCCCAGCCGTTTTTCAGCATTTCGTGAACAGCATTTTTTATCATTTAATGGGAAAAATTTTATTAGTGTATTTGGATGACATTTTGATTTTTTTCTCCTGATTTCAAAACTCATAAGGAACACTTACGTCAGGTCTTGCTCATCCTGCGGGAGAATAAATTAAACGCGAAATTGGAAAAATGTGTGTTTGCGGTTCCAGAAATTCAATTTCTGGGGTTTCTTCTCTCCGCTTCTGGTTTTCGCATGGACCCCGAGAAGGTCCGTGCTGTGCTTGAGTGGGAGCTTCCTGAGAATCAGAAGGCGCTGATGCGTTTTTTGGGCTTTGCCAATTATTACAGGAAGTTTATTTTGAATTATTCCACTGTTGTTAAACCACTCACTGATATGACCAGAAAGGGGGTAGATTTTTCTTCCTGGTCGGTAGAGGCGCGTAAGGTATTTTCTAATATCAAGGAGAGTTTTGCTTCCGCTCCCATCTTGGTGCAACCTGATATTTCTCTACCCTTCATAGTTGAGGTTGATGCTTCTGAGGTGGGTGTGGGTGCGGTCTTGTCTCAGGGTTCCTCTCCTGCCAAATGGCGACCGTGTGCCTTTTTCTCGAAGAAACTCTCCTCCGCAGAGAGAAATTACGATGTGGGAGATAGGGAGTTGTTGGCCATCAAATTGGCTTTTGAGGAATGGCGCCATTGGCTAGAGGGAGCCAGACACCCTATTACCGTGTTTACTGACCATAAAAATCTGGCCTACTTGGAGTCAGCCAAGCGTCTGAACCCAAGACAGGCCAGATGGTCTTTGTTCTTTTCAAGGTTTAATTTTGTTGTCACGTTCCGCCCTGGGGTTAAGAATGTGAAGGCAGATGCCCTGTCACATTGTTTTCCGGGAGGTGGGAATTTTGAAGACCCGGGTCCCATTTTGGCTGAAGGTGTGGTGATCTCTGCTCTTTATCCTGAATTGGAGGCAGAGGTGCAGGTAGCCCAGTCAGAGGCTCCTGATCTTTGTCCTCCTGGGAGGTTGTTTGTGCCTCTCGCTTTAAGACAAAAGATTTTTAAGGAACACCACGATACTGTCCTTGCTGGGCATCCGGGGGCAAGAGCCACAGTGGATCTCATCGCTCGGAGATTCTGGTGGCCTGCGCTTCGTAAGTCGGTTGAGGGTTTTGTGGCAGCCTGCGAGACTTGCGCTCGTGCCAAAGTCCCTCATTCACGGCCATCAGGTCCTCTCCTTCCCTTACCCATTCCTTCCCGTCCTTGGACACATCTGTCCATGGACTTCATAACGGACCTGCCTCGTTCCTCGGGGAAGACTGTGATTCTGGTGGTGGTGGACTGTTTTAGCAAAATGGTGCATTTCATCCCTTTTCCTGGTTTGCCCAATGCTAAGACGCTGGCGCAGGCATTTATTGATCACATCGTCAAATTGCATGGTATTCCTTCAGACATAGTTTCTGATAGGGGCACGCAGTTTGTTTCCAGATTCTGGAAGGCTTTCTGTTGTTGCTTGTGGGTTCGGTTGTCATTCTCTTCTGCTTTCCACCCGCAGTCGAATGGCCAGACAGAGCGCGTCAATCAGAATCTGGAGACATATCTGCGCTATTTTGTGGCGGAGAATCAGGAGGATTGGTGTTCTTTTTTGTCCCTTGCTGAGTTTGCTTTAAATAACCGTCGTCAGGAGTACTCTGATAAGTCACAATTTTTTGGTGCATATGGGTTTCATCCGCAGTTTGGGACATTCTCAGGAGAGGGGTCTTCTGGTTTACCTGATGAGGACAGATTCTCCTCGTCTTTGTCATCTATTTGGCAAAAGATTCAGGATAATCTAAAGAGCATGAGTGAGAGATAAAGGCGTGTGGCAGATAAGAGACGTGTGCCTGGTCCGGATCTGAATGTTGGTGATCTGGTGTGGTTGTCTACCAAGAATATCAAATTGAAGGTTCCCTCCTGGAAGTTGGGTCCTAAGTTTATTGGGCCTTACAAAATCCTGTCTGTCATCAATCCTGTTGCCTACCGTCTTGATCTTCCTCAGACTTGGAAGATCCATAATGTTTTTCATAAGTCCTTATTAAAACCTTATGTTCAACCCATTGTACCCTCGCCTTTGCCTCCTCCTCCGATTATGGTTGATGGTAATCTTGAATTTCAGGTCTCTAGGATTCTGGATTCTCGTGTTGTCCGCGGTTCTCTCCAGTACCTTGTTCATTGGGAGGGTTATGGTCCTGAGGAGAGGATGTGGGTCCCAGTGACGGACATTAAGGACACTTGTCTCATCAGGGCTTTCCATAGGTCCCATCCTGAGAAGGTGGGCTCTGAGTGTCCGGAGTCCACTCGTAGAGGGAGGGGTACTGTCACCACCAGACATCTGAGAAGCTCTGACAGATGCCTTTTAGAACCTCCTCCTTGAGCTTCCTTGTTTTGGTTTTCAGTTCCTTCTCGTTAGCCTCTCTCAGCTGTCATGTAGTTGGACTGATTGCATCCCTTTAAATTCCTCCCCATAATGCATTAGTGTGCGGTTTATACAACTTCCTGGAGTGTGTGTGCATGCTGATCCTATTCCCCAGCCTTCTACAAGATAAGTGTTGTGCATTCATTTGTGATTTACTGTTTGCTGGATCCCAGGTGACCCTGACTCCCTCCGTGTCTAGTGTAGGGAGCCGGTGGTCGTGTCCCCTCACTATTATAGGGTGTTCAGGTGTTATACAGTCGAGGTACGAGGATATGCGATCATCTACCATTGGAGTGCCAGGTCTGATGCAGGGGTCTCCCTTTTATTCCTTAGTTTTTGATCCAGTGAGTCATATATGCATTTTGTGTTGTCTTGTTTCCTGTACATCTTCCGTGACAAATGCTCACTCCACTCCGATATCTCCATGGCCTGCCAATCCACCACTGGATTGTGCGCTACCAACCAGGGAAGGCCCAGCACTACCGGAGTGGGAAGCCCCTCCAGAACATAACATGAAAGCATCTCGTTATGGTGGTCCCCTACCCGAAGGTGTAAATTATGAACAATGTGGGTGAGGTTTCTCTGAGACAGAGGAGCAGAATCAATAGCGAATATGGGAATAGGTCTCTGTAGCGTACAGAGAGACAAACCCATAGTGTGGGCAAAATGGGCATCTATCAAATTTACCCCTGCTCCACTGTCTAGAAAGAAAGAAATAGTCTCCGTCTTAACACCAAAAACAATAACCGCTGGCAACACAAATTGCGATGTACGTATGGGAAAGAAAGGAGGACAGACATGAATGAAATGACCCCTCTCCCCACAAAAAAACAAACCCCACGCCTACGGCGAACCTCAAGAGGACGGACCTGATGAGTGGTTCCTCCTAGCTGCATAGGCTCGTCTAAGTCCGTACAGACTAACTGCTGCTTGGGCGGGGTTACCAATTGCTCCATTTTTTTCAACCTGTCCCTAAGGCATCTATCTATTCGGATAGAAAGGGACATAACTGCATCAAGGGAAAAGGGGGTCTCATATAATGCAAGCGCATCCTTAACCCTTTTGGATAACCCAGAGCAGAACTGACTCCTGAGAGCCGGGTCGTTCCATTGGGTATCCGTAGCCCACCTACGGAAGTCAGAGCAATACTCCTCTACCGGCCGTTCTCCCTGTAGGAGTCTCCGTAATCTTGATTCAGCCAGTGCGACTCGGTCAGGGTCGTCATATATGAGACCCAAGGCCCCGAAAAACTCATCCACTGACCGAAGAGCCTGGGAATCAGTGGGTAAAGAGAACGCCCAGGACTGCGGGTCCCCCTGCAGCAGGGAAATAACAACCCCCACCCGCTGTTCTTCATTACCAGAGGAGTAAGGGCGCAGTTTAAAATATAATTTACAGGCCTCACGGAATGTCAAAAACTTGTCCCTTCCCCCAGAAAATCTGTCAACAACCTGGTTACCAGTAGCAACCGCTGGGCTTGCGGTCAGTTGTAATTGCTGCTGTTGCTGGAGGACCGACGCCTTCAATCCTGCCACCTTCAAAGACAGACCATGAAATTGCTTGGACAGAGCAGCAATTGGATCCATACTGGATTCTAAGTAGATAAAAAAAATATATATTTAAAAAAAAAAATTTTTACCTACACAATAAGGGCCAGATATAATGTAATGACCGGCGTCACGCACAGGGAGGGAAAAGAGAAGTGCTGGACAAGGAACAGCTGAGGTGAAGGAGCTACGGATCCCTGAGTGAGCCAAAAAGGGTTGCAAAGCAAACCCAGAAAGCTACCATAAGGAAACAGCCCTATCCTACTACATAGAGCGCGCAGCCAACCGCTGCGACTTCCTGACCCCAGGTATAACGGAGTCAGGCGTGGTTCTTGACACCCTCGTGACATCTGCATGGTGCAAGTCATTATCCCAGTCATGCAACACTTAAAAAAAAAGGTCAACTGGCTTATGGAAGGTCAAGCAGACTGTCCTCTCATTTCAGCCATTCTTATGTGGCAAAGAACGCTCTCCTGGACTTATAGAGATACAACAGTCTGCGGTCACACTGTTTAATCTGCGACATTCCAAATTGCTGGAACTCCAGTTTGCACATGGTAGATGGAGTTTACAAGCCGCATAAAGCTGTGAATGATTTTATCACTCACCAGACCATCTCAGGATGGTCAAGAAGAGCAAGGATTTTTTCAAGGTAAAAAATCTCATTTTATTCAATATAAATCACATGATCATTACAGGTATTGCTCAAATGGGACAGGACATGGAGACTGAGCCACAAGGGGCTATACAATGTGGAGAATCACAATGGGGGATAATGTGGTAAATTCATGAAATACAAATATAATCTCAATTTCATAGTAAAATATATCTTTAAATTACCACCCGCAACTACACTTTTGCTCACGGCCTCTGGTAAATTGTTGTTCTCTGCTGGGTATGGTCACATTATCCCCCATTGTGATTCTCCACATTGTATAGCCCCTTGTGGCTCAGTCTCCATGTCCTGTCCCATTTGAGCAATACCTGTAATGATCATGTGATTTATATTGAATAAAATGAGATTTTTTACCTTGAAAAAATCCTTGCTCTTTTTTTTGTACAAGTTGCAGTAGGTTGGGGAGTGAGGTACTGTTTTTGGGTTATTGTAGGCTCTAATTGAGATCAGGTAGTGGCAGCTCATCAGAGACATCTGTTGCGTGCTTAAGCCCTTCGGAGAAACCATAAAATTTGCCAGTAGGGACAACTGCAGCACAATTGATTTAATCCCCCTCATGTTTACCTGACGCTGACACATGTTGCAAGGGATGATGGCGGAATAACAGATAATGCATCTTGCTGTGCGCCCTGTAGCTGTTTGGGACCAACAAGGAGAAACTCTAATGGAGGAAGAGTTGGACATGGAGGAGCAGGTGGATGACAATGATATTGACACTGGCAATGACACTCAATCATCTCAGTGTTGGGTGGAGCAGGAAATAACTCCTCGGGCACACTGGCCAGAAAGGTTAGCTGTATGCTTGCTTCCTTACACACTGAGAAGCATAGCATTCACATGAAGCAGTCTGATAATTACTGGATAGCCATGCTTTTAGGCCCTCACTATCAAAGAAAACTAGGGGAATGTTTTCCTCCCGCCGAAAGGGAGGCCAAATATTTTTTTAACAGGAAACACTGTGTACGCAGCTTGCCAAAGCTTTCAGTAAGCAGATGCCTGCTGCCAGCATGCCTGAAAAGGAGACCCCTCTCTGCCTATGCATAGTTACCCACCTCCTACCACCGCCACAGCAGCAGCCCTTTCAGTCTCCTCAATATGATGGAGGCAAATCAGCAACTGAGAACTACCGACTAAATGCCCAGGTTCAGTCCTACAGGGACTCTGTCCTGTCTTCGGCGCATACCCTGTTCCCTGACTCCATGGACTTCTGGGCAGCAGACTAGAACAGTGGTCTAGTAAGCTCTCTTCTTTCTTGGCCAGCCTTCTGTGTCCTTTTGGAGAAAGTTTTCAGCATGGAAGGGGGAGTGTTGACACCCAAACGGACTAAGGTGTCCTCCACTAGTACTTTTTTTCAGAAAAAACAAAGTAGGGATCTGGGAGGATTTTCACACTTATCCGACTGAGGCTGATGAATAGATCTATCCTTGCTGATGGTGCTGTCTGCCTGCCTACGAGATTGCTCCATATGGCTACTACCATCATGATACTGCCGCTGTCTGCCTGCCAGCATATACCATATGGCTGCTGCTACTGCTGCCACCGTAGCAGCTGCTACTGCTCACTACTAATCCTCTACTGCCACAATTATTAATTCTACTTATCCACCACTACTACTCATAAACAGCCGATCTACTGCCTTGTATGTTTCTTGCTATGCTACTACTGCTGCCACTACTGTTGCTGCCACATGCCTCTTTGGCTTTTACCCTTTCCACGCTGTACTCCTGCTACATTCAAATAACAGGGAGTTTTTCTTAGCTCATTCAGAATTTTCGCATGCATTCTACCCATATTAAGGCATAATTTTTGGATTCTTGGTGCCAACAAGCCACTCTTGTTTTCTCACAAGTAGCACTTGTGCACATCATATGGGCAGACATTCTGTTACCGTAAAGGCATATAATTTTTGGACGCTTGGTCGACCAACAAGCCACAGTTTTTTTCCCATAACACCATGTGTGTGTTCAAACAGTATTTGCCTCCAAAAAGGGACAATATTTGGAAACTTTGGATTATTAAAAGGCATAACTCAACAGTAAGGTGTGTTTTTAAGCATGGTGTTTATTAATGTCATAAAAAATACGTTCATCCATAGCTATTTATGTCAGTGTCACTGTGACATAATTTGCTATAATTTGTAAATAAAAGTTTAAGAAAAGAGATAATATAATTTCCTAAAAATTCTGGTACATAGGAGACTAGAGGGTGTTATATACCAATTTCCAAGGCTATTGGAGCAACATTGGTCCAGGAAGAATCAATTAGTGTCTGAACCAACCTTTTTGAAAAATATGGCAAAACTGAAATTAACTGACTGTCAAAAGGTTGGCTCATCTCTAGTATGGCGTCTCTGCCTCCTGCTTATCAAAGATGTCTGCATAGCTATTGTGGGCTGAAGGTAGGCATTGTAGATTCTGGGGAACCTGGAAAGCCTAGGTTGGTAGCACCGAAGCCAGGCAGCAGGAGTGACAATCAGACAAGCAGGCTCCTTGAGGTGCTGTCTGAAGCAGAGGTCTATACAGTTGACCAGTGTAAACAGGTTATCTAGGGTGGAGGGTACATCACGACCTGCTGTTTCATCGTTAATGCACCTAGACAACCCCCTGTTTGCAGCTGCCCGGGAGTAGCAGGTTTATAAGAAGACTCAGAGGTAAGTTTGCAAGTGTGCAAGTGTGCAAGTGTGTTTTGGTCCCAAGTGTGTGTTTTGTCTTAGGCCTCATGCACACGACCGTTGTGTGCATCCGTGGCCGTTGTGCCGTTTTCCGTTTTTTTTCGCGGACCCATTGACTTTCAATGGGTCCGTGGAAAAATCGGAAAATGCACCGTTTTGCAGCCGAGGCCGTGATCCGTGTATCCTGTCCGTCAAAAAAATATGACCTGTCCTATTTTTTTGACGGACAACGGTTCACGGACCCATTCAAGTCAATGGGTCCGTGAAAGAACACGGATGCACACAAGATTGGCATCCGTGTCCGTGATCCGTGGCCGTAGGTTGCTTTCATACAGACGGATCCGAAGATCCGTCTGCATAAAAGCTTTTTCTGATCTAAGTTTTCACTTCGTGAAAACTCATTTCCGACAGTATATTCTAACACAGAAGCGTTCCCATGGTGATGGGGACGCTTCTAGTTAGAATACACTGCAAACTTGGTACAAGACTGCCCCCTGCTGCCTGGCACCACCCGATCTCTTACAGGGGGATATGATAGCACAATTAACCTCTTCAGGTGCGGCACCTAAAGGGGTTAATTGTACTATCATATTCTCCTGTAAGAGATCAGGGCTGCCAGGCAGCAGGGGGCAGACCCCCCCCCCTCCCCAGTTTGAATATCGTTGGTGGCACAGTGTGCGCCCACCATCGCCCCCCCCTTCCTCCCTCTATAGTTAAAAATCGTTGGTGGCACAGTGTGCGCCCCCCATCGCCCCCCCTCTCTCTATAGTAGTAACAACCATTGGTGGCAGTGTGCGGCCTCCCATCTGCCCCCCCCCCCAATAGTACAATTGTAGAAGATTCATACTTACGTGCTTGCTGCTGCGATGTCTGTGACCGGCCGGGAGCTCCTCCTACTGGTAAGTGACAGTTCTTTAGCAATGCACCGCACAGCCCTTTCACTTACCAGTAGGGGGAGCTCCCGGCCGGTCACAGACATCGCAGCAGCAAGCAGGTAAGTATGAATCTTCTACAATTGTACTATTGCTAAGTAACCATGGCAACCAGGGATGCAGTAGCTTCCTGGTTGCCATGGTTACCGATCGGAGCCCCAGCGATTAAACTGGGACTCCGATCGGAACTCCGCTGCCACCAATGATGGGGGGGGGGGGGAATGGGAGGCCGCACACTGCCACCAATGGTTGTTACTACTATAGAGAGAGGGGGGCCGATGGTGGGCGCACACTGTGCCACCAACGATTTTTAACTATAGAGGGAGGAAGGGGGGGCGAATTTGGGCACACACTGTGCCACCAACGATTTTTAACTATAGAGGGAGGAAGGGGGGGGGCGATGGTGGGCGCACACTGTGCCACCAACGATTTTTAACTATAGAGGGAGGAAGGGGGGGGGGGCGATTTTGGGCACACACTGTGCCACCAACGATTTTTAACTATAGAGGGAGGAAGGGGGGGGGCGATGGTGGGCGCACACTGTGCCACCAACGATTTTTAACTATAGAGGGAGGAAGGGGGGGGGCGATTTTGGGCACACACTGTGCCACCAACGATTTTTAACTATAGAGGGAGGAAGGGGGGTGCGATGGTGGGCGCACACTGTGCCACCAACGATTTTTAACTATAGAGGGAGGAAGGGGGGGGGCGATGGTGGGCGCACACTGTGCCACCAACTATTTTTAACTATAGAGGGAGGAAGGGGGGGGCGATGGTGGGCGCACACTGTGCCACCAACGATATTCAAACTGGGGAGGGGGGGGTCTGCCCCCTGCTGCCTGACAGCCCTGATCTCTTACAGGAGAATATGATAGTACAATTAACCCCTTTAGGTGCCGCACCTGAAGAGGTTAATTGTGCTATCATATCCCCCTGTAAGAGATCGGGTGGTGCCAGGCAGCAGGGGGCAGTCTTGTACCAAGTTTGCAGTGTATTCTAACCTGAAGCGTCCCCATCACCATGGGAACGCCTCTGTGTTAGAATATACTGTCGGAAATGAGTTTCACGATGTCGCTCATATCCGACAGTATATTCTAACGTAGAGGCGTTCCCATGGTGATGGGGACGCTTCAAGTTATGTTCGGGTGTCCGCCTGGCCGTGCGGAGGCAAGCGGATCCGTCCAGACTTATAATGTAAGTCAATGGGGACGGATCCGTTTGAAGATGACACACTGTGGCTCAATTTTCAAACGGATCCGTCCCCATTGACTTGCATTGTAATTCAGGACGGATCCGTTTGGCTCCGCACGGCCGTGGATCCTCCAAAAATCAAGGAAGACCCACGGACGAGAAAACGGTCACGGATCACGGACCCCGTTTTTGCGGACCGTGAAAAAAAACGGTCGTGTGCATGAGGCCTTAAAGGGCTTCTGTCACCCCACTAAAGTGATTTTTTTTTTTTTGGGCTAGTGAAATTAGTTATATTGCGATATATGACAATATAATTGTGTTACTTACTTTGATCCAGCAGTTTCTGCAAAAAACGAAGTTTTATAATATGTAAATTCGGTCTCTACCAGCAAGTAGGGCGGCTACTTGCTGCTAGCTGCTGCAGAAATCCGCCCCCTTGTCGTGTTGATTGACAGGGCCAGCCGGGATCTCCTCCTCCGGCCAGCCCTGTCGGCATTTAAAAAAATCGCGCGCCTGTGTTGATTCGGCGCAGGCGCTCTGAGATGAGGAGGCTCGTCTCCTCAGCACTCCCTCAGTGCGCCTGCGCCGATGACGTCTTCTATTTCGGTGATGTCATCGGTGCAGGCGCACTGAGGGAGTTCTGAGGAGACGAGCCTCCTCATCTCAGAGCGCCTGCGCCGAATCAACACAGGTGCGCGATTTTTGAAATGCCGACAGGGCTGGCCGGAGGAGGAGATCCCGGCTGGCCCTGTCAATCAACACGACGAGGGGGCGGATTTCTGCAGCAGCTACCAGCAAGTAGCCGCCCTACTTGCTGGTAGAGACCGAATTTACATATATTAAAACTTCGTTTTTTGCAGAAACTGCTGGATCAAAGTAAGTAACACAATTATATTGTCATATATCGCAATATAACTAATTTCACTAGCCCAAAAAAAAAATATCACTTTAGTGGGGTGACAGAAGCCCTTTAAGTGTGTGACAAGATAATGTACCGTTAGAGTCAGGAACTTTAGGAGGGGACTCCACTTATTCATTTGTCTATCATTTTCATTGCATAAATTTGCCTTTCTTGTGTAATCCGCATTAGCAAGTATGTGTTTTATGACTGACAATGCAGTCCAGTGTAATGTGTGCATTCCTGGAACAGTGGTTTGAGGGTGCATATTGCTGTGCAAAATGTGAGCAAATTGCACTTTTGGAAGCCAGAATCCTGTATCTAAATGACTGAATTGCAACACTGAGACACTTTAACAATATGAAAAGGAGTTTACTCTTCACAGTGCAGACATTTGATCGGGGAGATATCAGTATGGTAGTATGGAGGAGTAGGAAACTGAGGTAGCTAGTGGGGTAACAGACAGAAGGCAGAGCAGAGAGAGGGGTGCCAGGAAGGCTTGCCCTTATCTGACACACCCCCACAAGTTTGCAAAGTTGGCAGATGGGGAGATGAGGGGGATGTTAATTTAGCGATGGCACTGTTGCAGCAAGACACTTCTATTGCCAGCCAGGGGAATGTCAGCGCCAACAGGTAGAGGACCAGGAGTGCAGGGCAGGCCAAACATGTGCTGGTAATGGGAGATTCAATAATTAGAAGGACAGATAGACCTTTGACAAAGATCGGGATCATCAAACGGTGTGTTGTCTTCTGTGTGCTTCAGTTTGAAATATCACATATTGGGTTGATATATTACTGGGAGGGGCTTGAGAAGACCCAGCGGTCATGGTGCACAGAGTTAGAGGTAGGAAGAGGTTGCAATAATTGTTTCTTGTAAGAGAAGCTGCAAACAGTATAACCCACAATAATGAGCAAGTGTGTGTGTGTGTGTATATATAAAAAATGGCAGCACTGACATGGCAATGTAAGCAAATCTTTACAAAGGACAGGTGCAAGCCCAAAGGAAATAGGCTAATAGGCTATTACCCAAAATACAAAATAGAATAAAGGGGAACACTCTTAAAAATAAAATAATCCTTTATTCACCCGTAAGGTAACAGCAACGTTTCAGCTCCACAAAGGAGCTGAAAGCAAAGCAAAAAACAGGTTAATGATGCAGAGTATATATAGAAATGTGAATCAAATTCCATGATTAAGTAATTATAACACATACTAAATAAATCAAATATCATCACAATTGTGCAAAACATGATTAGAAATACACAAATCATGATTATTATCTCATATACTGTATATAAAATGAATTTTATGTCTGTTGTCTGTCTGTTCTTTATGCAAAGCCAAATGAATGGACAGATCTCCACCAAATGCGGCAAATCAGGTTTCTGGAAAGGTTTTAGTCTGGGTCTCAGTTCTTTAGGATATACCGTTCCTTAGATATTCCCAAAACATGTATTAGCCAATAGGAGATTGCAACTTCATCCACATTCTAACTGCCTTTCACACAGTCACATGACCCTTATTATCCAATATAAACTAGCAGGTCCTTCAGTCTTGACATAAATAGTTACACCAGGTTTCCATAACAACTCAGCCATTTTACTTCACTGTTAAAGGTCACTGTTAAGGGGGCATGGTGCTGTGGATGTCACATTTTAAGGGGTCAGGGTGCTGTGGAAGTCTTATATTAATGGGGCATAGTGCAGTGGGGTGGCACTGTTAAAGGTAAGGGACCCTCTGCAGGTCAATGTTAAGGAGACATTCCACTGTCGAGGTCATTGCTAAGGGGGCAGGCCACTGTTGGGTTGGGGTCACTGTTAATAGGGTGGGCTGCTGTGGAGGTCAATGTTAAGGGGTGGCGACCTGTGAAGGTCACTGTTAAGGGGTAGACCGCTGTGGAGGGTTACTGTAAAGGGTGCGCACCACTATGGAGGTCAATGTTAAGGGGGCAAGGTGCTTTAGAGGTCACTGTTAAGTGGTTGGGTGCTGTGGCATTCACTGTTAAGGGGGCGGGACATTGTGGAGGTCAGTTTTAAGGGGTGGACCACTGTGTAGGTCAGTGTATAGGTGGCAGGGCACTGTGGAGTTAAGAGAGCAGGGTGCTGTGGATGTCATTGTTAAGGGGGGAGCCTCTATGGAGGTCACTGTTTAGGGGGCGGACTGCTGTGAATCAAGGGGGTGCTGTCGAGGTTAATGTTAAAGGGTAGGGTGATGTGGAGAACATTGTTATGGGGCGGGGGGCCGTGCAGGTCAAAGTTAAGGTGGTGGGATGTTGTGGTGGTCACAATTAAGGGGGAGGGGTACTGTAGAGGTCACTGTTATGGGGAGCACTTTGGATATCTTTTAACTTCACACACAAACATTAAATGAAATAGTGGAAATATACCTGTGCAAATCCGGATCATCCTGCTAGTAATTCATATATATCATTGATCTAGCATGAGTGCAAATAAAGCAATAGAAAATTCATAATAGCCCTGATTAAAATATGATTATAAAAAAGAAAAAGGCTGCACACCATTATGCATACAAACAATAGAGCTAAGAAATGGGGATCATTCCAAATAAAAGTTGTATAATACCTACTATAAATGAGTCAATGGAAGCTCTTAGCGCACATATTTGATCAAACGTGTGTCGGGCCCATCTACCAGGCGTCAAGGTGGCTTCCGCAGATGGGTCCCTAACACTAGTATACTGCCTGGACTTACCTAAGCCTACAATATTCAGGGCAGTGTAGGAACCAGCTACATAAGTACTCTGCTCAGAAGTCCCAGGTAGATGAGCATGTTCAGTCTAAAAGAGGCGCTACCCTCAATTAATACTACAAGAAAATTTAGACTAGAACCTTCAGAATCACAGGTGCATATCCATAAAGCAAACATGATTATAAAAAAGAAAATGGCTGCACACCATTATACATACAAACAATAGAGCTAAGAAATGGGGATCATTTCCCATTCAGTATACTAGTGTTAGGGACCCATCTGCGGAAGCCACCTTGACGCCTGGTAGATGGGCCCGACACACGTTTGATTAAATATGTGCGGTAAGAGCTTCCATTGACTTATTTATAGTAGGTATTATACCACTTTTATTTGGAATGATCCACATTTCTTAGCTCTATTGTTTGTATGTATAATGGTGTGCAGCCTTTTTCTTTTTTATATAATCATGTTTGCTTTATGGATATGCACCTGTGATTCTGAAGGTTCTAGTCAAAATTTTCTTGTAGCCCTGATTAAAAGTCATAACTAAAATGAATACCCTGTGTGTGACCAATAAAATGACTAATGCAACCAATTCCATCCTAATGATGCAAATACAGTGGTAATGGAAGACTCAGGTGTGCTCGCCACAGGAGAATCAACATGATAATTACAAGTGCCAATGTCGGCGTTCGTAGATGGGCACTGCGCATGTCTGGGTGACAAACACATCAGAGTGGACATGTGCAGTGATGTATATGTAACACAGCCACCAAGGGAATCTGGTTACAAATAGAGATGTTGCAAACATAACATTTTTCGTTCGCGAACGGGCGAACCGGGCAAATAGCCATAGACTTCAATAGGAAGGCGAATTTTAAAACCCACAGGGACTCTTTCTGGTCACAATAGTGATGGAAAAGTTATTTCAAGGGGATTAACACCTGGACTGTGGCATGCCGGAGGGGGAACCATGGCAAAACTCCCATGGAAAATTACATAGTTGACGCAGAGTCAGGTTTTAATCCATAAAGGGCATAAATCATCTAACATTCCTAAATTGTTTGGAATAACGTGCTTTAAAACATCCAGTGTGTGTATACGATCAGGTATGATGTTGATCGATAAGGTAGTGTAAGGGTTACACCCGCTTCACAGTGACAGAGCAAACTCTGACAGATCAAACTCCCCGTTTAACGCACCGCAAACAACCGCAACAAGTTGTCAATAGTTGACACACTCATGACATAAATTGTATTCCTCTATGCGTCAATCTTGGTGTTGTGATGACTGTGCTCGTGCGCACGTTTGGGAGATTGCGGGCGATGGCGGTTTTTCAAAGCCTATGGTCGTGCTGAGGTAGTTCAGTGACAGTTAAGTGACCCAGAAAACAATGATTCTGCAGTGTGGGCCCATTGTTGGCCTAGTAGGCTTTAATGATCACCTTAGATGATCACAAAGAAAATTAATGTTTTTTCTATGAAAAATTATCCAGCCGATCGCTTTTGGTCTGTTAACAATGAAGCAATGACCTTATCATCTGGGGTGTGCCAACATTGCCAACACACTCATAGAGGTGATCGCTTCATTGTGATACGCAAGCCCCTTCACAACAACGAGGTAACGATCACGAAGGGGAATTGACACATATATGTGCCTTTTTTTTGTTTTTGCAGCCACAGTGCAGCACCAGAGGCCAGAAAAATTAGGCATGTACACATGCCTGAAAAATGAGGTACTGTTGCAGCCGCTGCTGTAGCAGCGGCCAGAAAAATGTATGTTTTCCAGGCAGAAAGTGTAGTAAAACATTGCGGCTTGAACCCTAGTTGGTGGCGGAGAAGTCACGCAAGTCATCTGGCATGCAGAGATTAAATACAGCAGCGTGGGGGCCATTTTTAGCCCAAGGCATCTCATCAGGCCTTTTTTAGTCAAATGTCAGTCCATGCCTCATTCATCTTAATAAAGGTGAGGTAATCTAGACTTTTTTAACCTAGGCGACTTTTCTTCTCAGTGACAATACCTCCTGCTGCGCTGAAGGTCCTTTCTGACAGGACACTTAAAGCGGGGCAGGCCAGAAGTTCTATCGCAAATTGGGATAGCTCAAGCCACAGGTCAAGCCTGCACACCCAGTAGTCAAGGGGTTCATCGCTCCTCAGAGTGTCGATATCTGCAGTTAAGGCAAGGTAGTCTGCTACCTGTCGGTCGAGTCGTTCTCTAAGGGTGGACTCCGAAGGGCTGTGGCGATGCATAGGACTTAAAAAGCTCTGCATGTCCTCCATCAACAACACGTCTGTAAAGCGTCCTGTCCTTGCCGGTGTGGTCGTGGTAAAAGAAGGATTACTTTCACCTCTTTCCCTGTTAGATTCCCGTTGTGCTGTGACATCACCCTTATACGCTGTGTAAAGCATACTTTTTAACTTGTTTTGGAACTGCTGCATCCTTTCCGACTTCCGGTAATTCGGTAACGTTTCAGCCACTTTCTGCTTATACTGGGGGTCTAGTAGCGTAACCACCCAGTACAGGTCGTTCTCCTTCAGCCTTTTTATACGAGGGTCCCTCAACAGGCATGACAGCATGAAAGACCCCATTTGCACAAGGTTGGATGCCGAGCTACTCATGTCCCGTTCCTCGTCCTCACTGATCTCATTGAAGGTCTGTTCTTCCCCCCTGCCATGTACAACACCACGGGTTCCATATAGGTAAGAAGGAGCACCGTGGGATGCCTGCTGTGGTTGGTCTTCGTCCTCCTCAAAGCCACATTCCTCCTCTGACTCCTCTTCCTCAGACTCCTCTTCCAGCGTTGCCGCAGGTCCAGAAAGCGATGATGATAAGGCTGTTTCTGGTGGTGATGGTGACCACAACTCTTCCTCTTCACGCTCATCTATGGCCTGATCCAGCACTCTTCGCAGGGCACGCACCAGGAAGAAGACGAATGGGATCAGGTCGCTGATGGTGCCTTCGGTGCAACTGACTAGGTTTGTCACCTGCTCAAAAGGATGCATGAGCCTACAGGCATTGCGCATGAGCATCCAGTAATGTGGCAAAAAAAAAAAACTGCTCCGGAGAGGCTGTCCTAGCACCCCGGTCATACAAATACTCGTTGACGGCTTTATCTTGTTGGAGCAGACGGTCGAACATTAGGAGTGTTGAATTCCAACGTGTCGGGCTGTCACAAATCAAGCGCCTCACTGGCATGTTGTTTCGCCGCTGAATATCGGAAAAGTGCGCCATGGCCGTGTAGGAACGCCTAAAATGGCCACACACCTTCCTGGCCTGCTTGAGGACGTCCTGTAAGCCTGGGTACTTATACACAAAGCGTTGAACGATCATATTCAACACATGTGCCTTGCCCAAATTCAATGCCGCCAACAAATTGCTTCCGTTGTCACACACCACTTTGCCGATCTCCAGTTGGTGTGGGGTCAGCCACTGATCCACCTGTGCATTCAGGGCGGACAGGAGTGCTGGTCCGGTGTGACTCTCTGCTTTCAGGCAAGTCAACCCCAAGACGGCGTGACACTGTCGTATCCGGGATGTGGAATAGCCCCTGGGGAGCTGCAGTTGATGTGGAGCAAGACGCAGCAGCAGAAGAGGACTCAGCCGAGGAGGTTAGCGAAGAGGATGGAGTAGGAGGAGTAGAGGGGATGGCAGCAGGCCTGCCTGCAAGTCGTGGCGGTGTCACCAACTCCTCTGCAGAGCCACGCATTCCATGCTTGGCAGCCGTCAGCAGGTTTACCCAATGCGCCGTGTACATGATATACCTGCCCTGACTGTGCTTTGCAGACCAGGTATCAGTGGTCAGATGGACCCTTGCCCCAACACTGTGTGTCAGACATGCCATGACTTCCTTTTCCACAAAAGAGTACAGGTTGGGGATTGCCTTTTGTGAGAAAAAAATTCAGCCGGGGTACCTTCCACTGCGGTGTCCCAATAGCTACAAATTTTTTAAGGCCTTTGACTCCACCAGCTTGTATGGTAAAAGCTGGCGGGCTAAGAGTTCCGACAAGCCAGCTGTCAGACGCCGGGCAAGGGGGTGACTCTGTGACATTGGCTTCTTGAGCTCAAACATTTCCTTGACAGACACCTGACTGTGGGCAGATGAGCAGGAACTGCTGAAGGTGAGAGGCGGAGTGGCGGGTGGTTGAGAGGGGGCAAGGAGGACAGCAGTGGTTGACGTGGCTGAAGATGCTGGACCAGGAGGATGATGGTGGCTTTGAGTTTGTGTGCTGCTTGTACTCATGTGTTGATCCTATAGGCGTTTGTGATGTGAGATCAAGTGCCTTCACAAAGCAGTTGTACCTAGGTGGGTGTTGGACTTCCCAAGACTCAGTTTCTTTTGGCACAGGTTGCAAATGTCATCGCTGTTATCAGAGGCAGACAGACAAAAAAAATGCCACACTGCTGAACTTTGCAATGACGGCATTCTGGTGGTGGCAACAGCATGCGTTGATTTTCGTGCTGTCTGGCTGACAGCGGGTACCGATACATGCTGTCTGACTGTGCCACTAGCTCCTTGAAACGACCTCCCCCTGCTTCCAACTCATCGCCTCCTCTTCTCTGTCTCCCCATCTGAACTTTCACCCTGTTCTTCTTCTCTTTGAGCGGGCACCCACGTGACATCCACGGACACATTGTCATCATCAACCGCTTCACTTGTATCTGACAACTCAGCAAAGGACGCAGTGGGTACAACATCATCATCATCACACCGTACGTCCATGTGTGTAATGCTGCCTGAGACATATCCATGTTATCTACATCCTCTGGCAATAATGGTTGCGCATCACTCATTTCTTCCAACTGATGTGTAAATAACTCCTCTGACAGATCAAGTGAAGCGGCTGTGGTGCTACTGTTGGTGGTGGCGGCAGGCGGGCGAGTGGTAACTTGAGAGGTGCCCGAAGCTAAGCTGGAGGAGGATGGTGCGTCAAGGTTCCGAGCGGAAGCTGTAGAAGTTTGGGTGTCCTGTGTAAGCCAGTCAACTATGTCCTCCAAATTTTTCGAGTTCAGGGTACGTGGCTTATGAACACTGGGCATTATTCTAGGGCCAAAGGAAATCACAGCACCCCGACCACGACGGCCCCTGCGGGGTGGCCTGCCTCTGCCTGTCATTTTTTTTTTTTAGATTAGTGGTACTATGCATGCAAGGCAATGGCAGGCAACGGCAATTATATTACAGAGAAAAAATGTAATGACTTTTTTATCTGCAAGGTACTGTGCCACCCTATATGAGTGGTGGGCAGTAGGCACAGTACAGTCAGTAGGCCTGACACTCACTGACAGGCAACTGCAATTATATTACAGAGAAAATATTAAATGACTTTTTTTACCTGCATGGTATTGTGCCACCCTATATGAGTGGTGGGCAGTGGGCACAGTACAGTCAGTGGGCCTGACACTCACTGGCAGGCAACTGCAATTATATTACAGAGAAAAAATGTAATGATATAATTTACAGTAATGAGACGCACAGGAGTGGATGACCCCACAGAAGGAGATGCTCACAGTAAAAAAGGAATCGCCCCTCCTTTAAGGAATTAATAAAAATATATAGAGTATACTGGGCACTCACACAGTATGTGGAACCAAAGGATTAGTACCAGGAGCTTCAATTAATAAATTTATTAGCATAACCATACATTAACATATATATGAATATAATGCCCCCACGATTAATATAATAAGAACAACATAAAAATTAAAATGGAGATATAAATATTATTAGAGCCTCAGTATAACCACAGTAACTGATCTTGATAACTTATCTTGATACTAAAAGAACGATGCCCACATACTACTAATTGTCCATCAATGTGACCACATTAGTTGCCTTGTGGTTGATGACCTTGATCATTTGAGACGATATATAGGGGTAAAAAGTCATTAAATTACTGCCAATGTTATATAACTGCAGGATAAGGGTCCGCTGGTTGGGACAAAGTCTCTGCGTCTCTAAAAGTCCACGTTACAGGGAGTGTTTAAAGCGGCGTCCCGCTCTTACTCACTGTTCGGTGATTCCTTTTGCAGTATTCCACTGCTGAAGTTCCGGTTCACTGTGCCGTCAATAACTGGCTCCCAGGTTCATCTGCTGTTGGTCTCTATGGCTCTGGGCACCGCTCCGTTTGTAGTGAAGAGCCGGTGTCCTCCAAGCCTATAGTTACCCTGCTTCCACGCTGAGTTGTCTTTACAGGCACGATGTTAGATGATCTCGTGCTGGGATCTTGAATGATCACTGTTTGTAATCAGTCAGCTCACCGGGATCTCTTTGCTTACAGGATACTTTGGTTTTTTGCAGCGTCAGTCTGGGATAATAATGCGGTATATTCAACACAGATTTAGATGAGTGGACTGGGGGTCTTGAACCAAACGCGTTTCGGGGCTTGACGTTGCCCCTTCCTCAGTGGTGAACAATTCCCCTTGAAACAGTTCTTTTTATGTAAAATACTAGGCTGATTCCAATTATCCAATTTGTTATTACTCCTCCTGTTTTTCGCATTGTGATACGAATCCATTAACGCTGAGTTGGGGATTTGAAGAAGTTTTATTCCTTCAAAATGTATCCTTTTCTTTTGTTAAACTTCATATCTATATTAGTCATACTCGGCATGTTCTACATCTTACTTGCTATTAATAAATATTTTCGGACCCTATATATGTGCCATATTTGTCCTCAATCATTTATCATAAATAAAATTCATCATAAATAAAATTGTGAGTGAAATTCATTGTACCAATTATATATATATAAAATATATAAAAGATGATATATATATAATAAAAATAAAATAAATACATAAAACCAATATCCCATATTCTCATGTTATTTGAGCGATTTTAACATTTCTCTATTTCGCCCAATACTTCTAATACCTTGAGGGTTATTCCTCTACTTTATAATAACCTTAATTAATCTATAGGTTTTTTTCTAAAAATATTCACAAATTATTCAAAAATTATTTTATCCGAAATTCCCTATTTCAATTCTCAATACCCAAGGTGATGATATATTGCTTTATAAAAGGTGCATCAAGTATGAAAAAAATTTTTGTTACATAATACTCGATTAAAACAATTTTTGATTATTATATTATTTTATTTTATCATATAGTTCCGCGCCGACAATAAAGATGGGGGACTAATATTGTTTCTGATCTGAAGATGTGGTGTGTGGATGGATGTGCCCCGCAAAGAGCCGAACCCCCCAGAATAAATACACTGGGAAGGGTTTTGCCGTCTGTGGGGGACATCCACCCTGTCTACAGAAACCCGAACAATTCGAATTCTGCATTTAGTCCACCCGGCATTAATGTATTCAACTCGTAGATTCTTTGAGTCTCAAGCCTTGACATCTTACTTATATGATCTCCTCCCCTCCATCCTTTCTCTACTTTGTCAATTGCCGCGTATTTCATACCTGTTGGGTTTTTATCATGTTTTAATTTAAAATGTTTAGACAAAGCATGCGTCTCCAAACCTTTTTTAATATTCGTGACGTGTTCAGAAATGCGCTTTTTTAAGGTTCTTTTTGTTCTTCCCACATACTGACGTCCGCATGGGCATTCAATAATATATATGACATTGTCAGAATTGCAAGTGAGGAACTCTTTTATTATATGTTTATGTTTATTTGTCCTGGAAATAATCTCTTTGGTCTTGCGAGGAAATGAAGTTGCTCTACAGTTCCCACATCTACCACATCTATGGAAACCTTCCATATTTACCCATTTTTGTATACTTTTGTTATTTTTGTCTTTTCTTTTTATCGTTGGGGCTACTAAGGTGCCTAAAATTTTGCCTTTATATTGAGAATTATTTTGCCTTTTAATGAAGAATTTAGAAAGATACAGAGAATAATAGGCAAACATTGGCACTTACTCCAAAAGGATAAAGTAATAGGATCTCTAATTCCAAATAAACCACAAATTTCATTCACTAAGGCTCCAAGTTTAGGCACCTTAGTAGCCCCAACGATAAAAAGAAAAGACAAAAATAACAAAAGTATACAAAAATGGGTAAATATGGAAGGTTTCCATAGATGTGGTAGATGTGGGAACTGTAGAGCAACTTCATTTCCTCGCAAGACCAAAGAGATTATTTCCAGGACAAATAAACATAAACATATAATAAAAGAGTTCCTCACTTGCAATTCTGACAATGTCATATATATTATTGAATGCCCATGCGGACGTCAGTATGTGGGAAGAACGAAAAGAACCTTAAAAAAGCGCATTTCTGAACACGTCACGAATATTAAAAAAGGTTTGGAGACGCATGCTTTGTCTAAACATTTTAAATTAAAACATGATAAAAACCCAACAGGTATGAAATACGCGGCAATTGACAAAGTAGAGAAAGGATGGAGGGGAGGAGATCATATAAGTAAGATGTCAAGGCTTGAGACTCAAAGAATCTACGAGTTGAATACATTAATGCCGGGTGGACTAAATGCAGAATTCGAATTGTTCGGGTTTCTGTAGACAGGGTGGATGTCCCCCGCAGACGGCAAAACCCTTCCCAGTGTATTTATTCTGGGGGGTTCGGCTCTTTGCGGGGCACATCCATCCACACACCACATCTTCAGATCAGAAACAATATTAGTCCCCCATCTTTATTGTCGGCGCGGAACTATATGATAAAATAAAATAATATAATAATCAAAAATTGTTTTAATCGAGTATTATGTAACAAATTTTTTTTTCATACTTGATGCACCTTTTATAAAGCAATATATCATCACCTTGGGTATTGAGAATTGAAATAGGGAATTTCGGATAAAATAATCTTTGAATAATTTGTGAATATTTTTAGAAAAAAACCTATAGATTAATTAAGGTTATTATAAAGTAGAGGAATAACCCTCAAGGTATTAGAAGTATTGGGCGAAATAGAGAAATGTTAAAATCGCTCAAATAACATGAGAATATGGGATATTGGTTTTATGTATTTATTTTATTTTTATTATATATATATCATCTTTTATATATTTTATATATATAATTGGTACAATGAATTTCACTCACAATTTTATTTATGATGAATTTTATTTATGATAAATGATTGAGGACAAATATGGCACATATATAGTGTCCGAAAATATTTATTAATAGCAAGTAAGATGTAGAACATGCCGAGTATGACCAATATAGATATGAAGTTTAACAAAAGAAAAGGATACATTTTGAAGGAATAAAACTTCTTCAAATCCCCAACTCAGCGTTAATGGATTCGTATCACAATGCGAAAAACAGGAGGAGTAATAACAAATTGGATAATTGGAATCAGCCTAGTATTTTACATAAAAAGAACTGTTTCAAGGGGAATTGTTCACCACTGAGGAAGGGGCAACGTCAAGCCCCGAAACGCGTTTGGTTCAAGACCCCCAGTCCACTCATCTAAATCTGTGTTGAATATACCGCATTATTATCCCAGACTGACGCTGCAAAAAACCAAAGTATCCTGTAAGCAAAGAGATCCCGGTGAGCTGACTGATTACAAACAGTGATCATTCAAGATCCCAGCACGAGATCATCTAACATCGTGCCTGTAAAGACAACTCAGCGTGGAAGCAGGGTAACTATAGGCTTGGAGGACACCGGCTCTTCACTACAAACGGAGCGGTGCCCAGAGCCATAGAGACCAACAGCAGATGAACCTGGGAGCCAGTTATTGACGGCACAGTGAACCGGAACTTCAGCAGTGGAATACTGCAAAAGGAATCACCGAACAGTGAGTAAGAGCGGGACGCCGCTTTAAACACTCCCTGTAAAGTGGACTTTTAGAGACGCAGAGACTTTGTCCCAACCAGCGGACCCTTATCCTGCAGTTATATAACATTGGCAGTAATTTAATGACTTTTTGCCCCTATATATCGTCTCAAGTGATCAAGGTCATCAACCACAAGGCAACTAATGTGGTCACATTGATGGACAATTAGTAGTATGTGGGCATCGTTCTTTTAGTATCAAGATAAGTTATCAAGATCAGTTACTGTGGCTATACCGAGGCTCAAATAATCCACCATTGTAGTTATTATCAATTAATAATATTTATATCTCCATTTTAATTTTTATATTGTTCTTATTATATTAATTGTGGGGGCATTATATTCCTATATATGTTAATGTATGGTTATGCTAATAAACTTATTCATTGAAGCTCCTGGTACTAATCCTTTGGTTCCACATACTGTGTGAGTGCCCAGTATACTCTATATATTTTTAAAAAATGTAATGACTTTTTTATCTGCAAGGTACTGTGCCACTCTATATGAGTGGTGGGCAGTGGGCACAGTACAGTCAGTGGGCCTGACACTCACTGACAGGCAACTGCAGTTATATTACAGAGAAACTATTAAATGACTTTTTTACCTGCAAGGTACTGTGCCACCCTATATGAGTGGTGGGCGGTGGGCAGTGGGCACAGTACAGTCAGTGGGCCTGACACTCACTGGCAGGCAACTGCAATTATATTAGAGAAAAAAATGTAATGACTTTTTAATTTGCAAGGTACCGTGCCACCCTATATGAGTGGTGGGCAGTGGGCACAGTACAGTCTGTGGGCCTGACACTCACTGGCAGGCAACTGCAATTATATTACAGAGGAAAAATGAAATTACTTTTTTATCTGCAAGGTACTGTGCCACCCTATATGAGTGGTGGGCAGTGGGCAGAGTACAGTCTGTGGGCCTGACACACACTGGCAGCCAACTGCAATTATATTACAGAAGAAAAATTTAATGACTTTTTTATCTGAAAGGTACTATGCCACCCGTTATGAGTGGTGGGCACTGGCAGTGGGCACAGTACAGTCAGTGGGCCTGACACTCACTGCAATTATATTGCAGAGGAAAAATTTGATGACTTTTTTTTTTATCTGCAAGGTACTGTGCCACAATCACAGAGTGTCATATATTATAGTGGTAAGCTATCATCAATAATATCACAGAAAAATATAGCTACCTGTTTTAAAATTTAACTTTTACTAAATGATATTTTAAAAGAGCATCATTCCAAATATTCCATGATATTATATTTGTAGGCTAGACTAAAGGTGAAGCGAAACCCACCTTTAGCATCAGGGTAACAAAAATACTTTGTTGGTAAGAAGGTAGAGAAGGAAAAGGCACTTATGATTTGTAGATGTTCTTGTAAGACAGATGTAATACAGGTGCGATCTGAAGCTTAGATATCCTTATAGGTACCTGGTAAGTAAACCCTTTACTTACCCCTACATGACCCTAAGAGGCTTTCTCACAGTGGGCTGCTTGTTTTGAGGACAAGGTAAATTGTCCTATAAATGATGGTGAAAATGTCCCGACGCGTTTCCCCAAGTAAAGACTTGGTTCGTCAGGGGACTTTATATTAGATTTTCATAGCCGAAGGATGGTGGCTAAAAGTTCTGGCGGTAACAGAGGCTGATGATATGCAACCTCTTGTATATTGGGGCAGAGTTTAAATAGCGAGCTTTTGGCGCCACATGTCTAGTAACGCCCCATCTGACTCATGGATGAGTGATGCCTCAGTGGGTGTGTTACTATGCCGGTGTTCTCATTGGTGTTAGAACTAGATACCACGAAGGTGACGTACCTATTAGCCGGCCCCGCTGTTTTCTATTACTCCGATACCCTAAGTCACATCCGGTCATGTGATCAGAAGTTTTGGTCATCATGTGATCGCTACTTCCTGTCTGTGGAACGCAAACAGATGCCGTTGGTTGTTTATGGAACGCATCGCCTAATACTGATTTTTGTTTCCTCTCAGATCACTTGGGTATTAGAATAATATTATCTTATAGTTACTATAAGCTAGTACTCTGCAACTAGATGTCAATAAAAGAAATTAAATTGGAATAAAGATGTTTAATCTGTGTCTTGGTTTGATAACAGGGGAGGGGAGGGGGGGGGGAGTGATGAGATATGTAAGACTTTTGAACCTATTCCAGCTCTGATATAATCTGGATTCCTAGTCATATCTATTTTGTTAATGGATCCCATGTCTATAGTTACAAGACTAGAGGCATTACTGAAAAGGAGGGAGGAGTTAATAATGATGAAGCATGTGTAGGAGATTTGTTCGTTGAGTCCCTGGGGGTGGATGGTTCTTAATCTATAGATCCACTGGGCTTCTTTTCTCAAGATTCTGTTATCCCAGTCTCCACCCCTGGGTCACTGTCTGACCACCTCAACCACTTGAAATGTCAATGTTTTTGCATCCCCACTATGATATTCATTAACATGGCGTGCTATTGGTTTATCCCTTTTGTTCCTGATATCTCCCAGATGTTCACATACCCTTCTTCTAAATTCGCGTTTGGTTTTCCCAATGTAATTTAGTGGGCAGATACAGGAACACATATATATTACTCCTTGGGTACGGCAGTTGGCAAAATCATAATTTTGATATACTCTGCCCATACTACTGCTAGAAAAGGAGTTAGATTTAAGTATATATGGGCAGCACACACAGTTGTTTCCACATTTGAAGGTTCCTGGAGGTCTATTTCCAAGCCAGGTGGGGTCACTGGGTGGTTTCTGATAATGGCTGTGTATTAGCCTATCCCGTAGTGACCTACCACGTCTATAAGTGATGGTGGGGGTGGTTGGTAAAAATTCAGCTATGTCAGGATCAGAAAGTAGGATGTCCCAGTTGTTGTTCAGGATATCTCTTACCCTCTGATTCTGTTTATCATAGGTGCCAACAATTCTAGTTATGGTGTCAGTCTGACAATGAGAGACATTTGTTGCAAGTAGAGAGTGCCGATCTCTCTGATTGGCATGTTAGAATGCCGCCCTTAGTATCTGATCAGGATAGCCTCGCTGTTGGAATCTACCACGTAAATCTGCAGATTGTTCATAGAAAGCGGAATAAGATGAACAGTTCCTTTTCATGCGCAGATATTGGCCCCTGGGAATGCCTCGTTTCAGGCTCAGTGGGTGATAGATATCCCATTGAAGCAAACTATTGGTAGAAGTGGCCTTCCTATAGGTCTCAGTACGTAACTCACCCAGATGTTTGGTTATACGGACATCCAGAAATGCCAACGTTTCGTGGTCAATCTCAGATGTAAATTTCAGCCCTATCTCATTGATATTAAGATGTTTAACAAAATCTGAGAATTCCTCTCTACTGCCGTCCCATAGAATGAATACGTCATCGATGTATCGGCCCCAATATAAAATATTAGGGGCCCATCGACGACATGACTCATTGAATACCAGCGTGTCCTCCCACCAGCCCAGGAACAGGTTAGCGTAACTGGGCGCACATGGGCTACTCATCACTGTGCCCCTGAGCTGGTGATAGAAGCCTGTCTCAAAAAGAAAGTAGTTATGTGATAAAACAAATTCCAGAATTCTGATGACAAATTCGGTATGGCACTGGTATTGGGTACCACGAGTGCTCAGATAATGTCTTGTTGCAGTAATCCCCCAGGAATGGGGAATGCTGGTATATAATGCCTCTACATCAATAGAGGCCAGATAGATGGTATCTGCAACTTCAATATTCTCAATTTTGAGTAGTAAGTCTGTGGTATCTCTAATATGGGACAGCAGAGAGAGCACAAAGGGTCTCAGAATTCTGTCAATATAGGAGCTAACACCATACGTAATGGAGTCTATACCAGAGACGATTGGTCGTCCCTTTAGTGGTGGGTAGCCCTTGTGGATCTTGGGGAGCGCATAAAAAGTTGGAATTTGGGGATGGATGGATAACAATAAGCCCATTTCTTCCTTTGATATTAGTTTATCATCAAGTGCCTGAATCAGTATGGTCTCTAATTCCATGTTAAATTTAGCCGTAGGGTTTGCCGGTAAGATGGCATAACATGTGATTTCATTTAATAGACACAGGCACATATCCCGATATGTATTATGATCCATTACAACCACATTTCCACCTTTGTCAGATGGTTTAAGTATAATATTAGGGTCTTTTTACAGCTTTATAAGGGCCTGCATCTCATCCTTACTCAAATTACTAATTCTAGTACTCTGTGATCTCTCTAATTTAGTCAGTTGGTCTGTAACCAGTTTACAAAATAAATCTATAACTAGAGTATCCTGGGGGGTGGTGTTTTTTTACTCTTTCGTTTTAAGTCGGTAAAAGGACCTAGGCCGCGAGTTTTTTCATTGTCATCTAATAGGGAGTTCAGGATCCGTACCCCCTCTAGAGCAGATCTAGCAATACCTAGTTTTTTACACTCCTCCTCATCATGAGTTTTGAAGAACTTACGCCATTTAAGCTTACAGACAAAAAGATTGATATCTTTAATCCACTCAAAGGAATCAAAGTTTGTGACAGGAACAAATAAGAGGCCCCTACTTAGGATATCCTTCTCCTGTTCTGTTAATAGTTTGTCCGTAAGGTTAATGACTTGATTCTGAGAGGGGGTTATTTCGTCCGGTTTCCTCGTTGTGAGGGGGTTGGTTCCCTGTCTCTTAGTTGATATGGGAACTGATTTCCCCCACTTGTCATTTCTAAAAAAGTGTTCTGGGTTGACACTGGAATTTGGGAGCCAGAGGATATTGAGGAGGAGGAGGAGGAACATGCCACGGGTAAGTATGGTTGGTCCCCTGTTCGTGTTTGTTGATTTCGATAGGGGGTTCGTGAGTATCCCCGATTTGACTTTGGTGGCAATTTTTTATTTCTACCTCTTCCCCTACTATTACCTCTACCTCGAACGGGTGGCACCCCCTCTCCATATCGGAGGATTCGGGGTCAGTGGAAGATATATCCGTTTGTGCAGATTCCTGGGGGTATGTTTGTAAAATGTTGAAAGCCCGTTTGTCACGAAATTCTCCTAAATCACGGATGAATTGTCTATGTTTTCGGTCCTTTAAGATTAACATACCTTCTTACCAACAAAGTATTTTTGTTACCCTGATGCTAAAGGTGGGTTTCGCTTCATCTTTAGTCTGGCCTACAAATATAATATCATGGAATATTTGGAATGATGCTCTTTTAAAATATCATTTAGTAAAAGGTACTGTGCCACCCTATATGAGTGGTGTGCACACAGTTCAGTCTGTAGGCCTGCGGCCTCTCACACACAGGCAGGCAACTGCAATATATATATATATATAAAAAAAAAATGCAGACTGATTTACCAGCCCTAATAAGGGATTTTTGGGGTGCTGTCAGGACGCTGTCCTTACAGCAGATGAGTCTTTGAGGACTGGAGTGGACACAGAACACTGGCCTAGCCAACGCTTTCCCTATTAATTCAGCAGCAGCAGCACTCTCCCTGCTCTAACTAACATGGCAGCTTCAGAATGAATCTAAGAGGGCTGCCGTCCTTGCTTTTTTATAGGAGGTGATAGGGTCTGGGAGGGAGGGTATGCTGATTGGCTGGAATGTGTCTGCTGACTGTGAGGTACAGGGTCAAAGTTTGCTCAATGATGACGTATAGGGGGCGGACCGAACATCACATATGTTCGCCGGTCGCAGCGAATGCGAACAAGCGATGTTCGCCTGGAACTGTTCGCCGGCGAATAGTTCGGGACATCTCTAGTTACAAAGTGGCGGTGCATGCGCACAAACCGAGCCATAATTACAGATGAGTGAATCAAAGTTCACAAAGTAGAATTCGATCTGAATTTGAAGAAATTAGATTCATCCCGAAGTCGAATTTCCTTGCACTCCTCGGTAACGAATCATATTTTTTCTAAAATGGCTGCTACACATGTTAGAAAGAGGAAGTAAGAAGCCTGGCAACGAGGGATTACCCATAATGCAATGCAGATAGCCAGCCCCTGTGATGTCTATTAAAAGTCTCCTCCTGCCCGGTCTTTACTATTTTACAGTGAACTAAGTGCAGGGAGAGACGTCACAGGCAGTTAGGACAGTGTTTAGGAACGATTTTGTTCACCAAAAATTACTATTGAGCAGTTCATGGACAGCTTTTTCATAATGTAGTGATATAACAGGGAAGCTTTATCCACACTATATGGAAGAGAGCAGGGACAATTGAACTGTGCAAAGTTTTGCTAATAGGAACTATTCTATTACATCTTGCTGCACTAATTGAGGTTAAAAAGTGTTCTAATACTGATGATTTTTGATTGTTTGCATTCTTTGATACATCAGTAATTCCATTAAAAAACTGCAGTCTGATACTTCAGAATTTGGGGGTCCTTGTTCTTTTATATATAATTCAATCTGTTAATCCTTGATTGTGTAATTGGGGTGAAATTGTGGCTCGATACTACAGATTTGAGGGTCTTCCCATTCCTTTATATAAAATTCAATCCAATAATCCTTGATTGTCTAATTTGGGTGAAATTGCAGTCTGATACTGCAAGTTTTGGGGTGCTCAAGTTCTATTATACATAAGTATATCCATTAATCCCTAATTGTATAATTGGGGGAAATTGCAGTCTGATAATACAAGTTTGGGGGTGTTTTTTTTATATATATAAATATATCCATTCATTTTATATATCCAGTACATCCATTCATCCTTGCTTCTGGGGTGAAATTGCGTCCTGACACTATTGCGCTTTTACCCTTATAGTTACTGTTACAGTACAGTATGTCTGATAGACAGGTGACACGCCCTTCTAAGGGAACGGGCAGTGGCCAAACTGTTTCTAAAGCTGGCAGAAATAGCAGCAGAAAAAGGGGGGATGGTAGCAGTAGTCACAGTGACAGACCAAAGCTGCCAGTGTCATCCAGCGGTCGTGTTTTGACCAGCAACACAGCTGTCCTTGAATGGTTGATTTGGTCTTCTACCTAATCTCAAATGACATCAGACACCCCCAACCAGGAGTGTGTGGGTTCCTCTGACACCACACTTAGTTGGCATGGCCCGGGAACAAGCTCTGCGCCCCCACCTGTCCTGAACCTGCCTCTTTCATTTTCTGCTCGAGAAGTAATGTATGCCGTCGGCTCGGCTCTGCTTTTCAGTGAGGACGAGCTTCTAGAGGACATCAGCAGCTACTGCCCAGCCAAGATGTAGAGGAGAGATCCGATGCTTCTTCCGGTAGGTGGGCAAGTATAAACGAGAGGGTCAGGCAGTTGGTGTTGCGAGCAGTCAGGCGCGTGAATCTGAGACTGGTGAGGTGACGTGCAGACAGTAGTGGATGATAATGTAGCTGATCACACATGGAAGCTGGGTAAAGAGGGGGCTTCATCATCAGGTGAAGAGCTCGCATGTGAGGCAGCGACTGAGCCAGCAGGGTGGTAGCATGACCTTGAGTCAGCAGGGTAGTGGATGTGTGATGTCTGGAGCCAAACGTGCCCGGGGTAGATTGTCTGCTACGCAGGAGCCTACCTGTCCGGAAAGAACTAACAGTGCATAGGTTCACTGAGGCAGCGGCAGCAGGCAGTGAGCACTGAGTGGTGGGGGGAACATGCCATACTTGGCAGTGTTGTAATTTTTCATCAAGTCGCCGGAGTATGTTAGCGTGGCCGTTTGTGGAATATGTGGGCAGAAGGTGAGGTGTGGCCAGGGTCCCAATGTTGGCACCATGGCCCTGCATCAACACATGCACACTTACAAGATAAAATTGCAGGATGTCGATGGGAGTACGCTCCCTCTGTAACCATTTAGATGCATCTAAGAGGTTAAACAGCCCAGATTGGCACTACTGCTGATCCGAGCCTATGCAGTGCTTACTCTTGGCCACCATAGAAACCTGGAGGTCTAGGAAAAAAGCCCCTTAATGACTGTCATGCTCATTGACTCTACTATGTTACCGGACCTACCAGTTCAGCAACTAAATAGATTTTAACTCTTTCATTGCTAAACCCTATGGCTATTTAAGGGGGGAGCTGATTTTACCTGAGCAATTAGGCTTATTAGTTTCTGTAGTGCTTGGATTGACTTAAATACCCCAACTTTGAAATTCTGCCACTTGCCTTTAACCTTGCCTGCTTAGATAGTTGTATTAAATACAACTGAGCTCAAGTCAGCCATTGCCCAAGGATTCTACACCAGAGGTACTGACCTCAGTCCATGTCAACCTAAATGATTCACTATCCAGGCAAAGCCTCATGTCAGTTTCATGGTGTAGATTCCAAATTAGGGTATTTTGGGGGCTATTTCACAAATCAAGGCCAACTACAAAACCAGTGGAGTTTTGTTTGTCTGTTAACCTGCTGTGTTACAGAAAAAATTGTTTAACATTGAAATTCAGGAAAAAGATGACATTAAATTTATCTCCACTTTGCTGTAATTCCTGTGAAACAGCTAAAGGAGTAACACAATTCCTAGATGCAGTTTTGAATACTTTTAGATGGTGAAACTAAAATAAGGTTGTTTATGGGGTGAGGTTTATAACATATAGCCAGCTCAAAAGTATTGGTTCTTAATTAACAATAAGGTTTAGGAAAACTTATTGATGATATCCTGTTAGGCTATCAATTTTTAAAATGGAATACTACTTTAAAGGCTAGGTTCAAAATAATTCAAAAGTTTTCAAGAACAACTAAATATACAATACCCGATTTGGGAAAAGGAGATACAGGGAGTAAAAATTCAGAAGTTTTCCAGGGATAACAACGACCTACAACAAAACCGGGTCTATAAATGGAAGAATAAGGAAGCTGGTAACCAAAGACATAAGAACCGGTCACACAGTAGATCTTCTTCAAAGTCCTCCGTATCATCTGCTGGAGAATTTCAGTCACAGGATACCAACCCCACTCGTCTAACTCGCAACAAGAGAAAAATGGAACATGGAAATGGCCCTGGTGGAAAGAGACAACCGGAATCTGTCGCGACTGTGAAACCACCTTATAATGAACCTAAGGTAATTAATTTATCTGACCATACTTTTTCCAGGACAGATATTTCTCTACTGGAGAAGGGCCTGTCATACGCACCCAGTTGCGGTTTTGACTGCTTCACCGCCGTCAAGGATTTACATCTCTTTGGGCGGTCCCTAATGATGAAGAGGTGGCATGCTAGAGGTGACTCTATGGGAACCCTTAACACTGAAGATGAACAACGCGCTCTCCGTGTGTTGGAGGATTTACTAGCAGAACAAGAGGGACCAGCCACCAATGCTACTGATGTAATACCATCTGAGATCAGAAAAAGGTCCACCAAGTTTCCCCCCTTGTCTTTGTGTCCGGCTATAGACCTCTTTGTCAAGGCGGTCAGTAGGGATTTCAAACAAATACCCTCGTCAATACAATATGATAATCTTCACAGGGACCAACGACGTAGCCTTGACAAGATAAAAAACATTAAAGACGTGATCTATAAGCCGGCCGACAAGGGGGGAAACTTGGTGGTCTGGCCTCGGAAGATGTATCTGGCAGAAGCTTATCGACAGCTTAATGACCCAGTTTGTTATCAAAAACTAACATTTAATCCCTCCATTTCTTACAGAAATGAATTGATGAAAATTCTGGATATGGGTCTGGAGAAGAACGTCATCTCCAAAAAACTGTACGAGGCTTTAATTATTCAGGAACCATCTATCCCTACCTTATATCTTCTGCCGAAAGTTCACAAGAACACGTCTGTACCCCCAGGTAGGCCCATTATTTCTGGGTGCAACAGTATGGTGGAAAGTGTGTGTAAACTACTGGATTTTCATTTGAAACCCCTTGTGGAAACCTTACCATCTTATGTTAGGGATACCTCTGATTTCCTGAAAAGGATACAGGGAATCACACTAGAGGACGACAATATCATGGTGACGTGCGATGTGGAATCTCTTTATACAAGTATTCAACATGTGGATGGGCTGAGGGCAGTGGAATTTTTCCTGTCTGCCAGCAACCTACCCAGGGATTTTTCCTTATTCTTGTTACAGCTCTTGAAGTTTGTACTTACACGGAATTTTTTCTCTTTTAATGGGTCCTTCTTCCTACAGCTCCAGGGAACAGCAATGGGGGCGGCCTGTGCACCAGCATATGCCAACTTGTTCCTGGGGCTGTGGGAGAGGGACCTTTTCCTGTCGGATGGACACGTCGTCATGGACCGCGCCATCCTTTGGGCGCGGTACATTTACGACGTTTTCATGATCTGGCAGGGCACGGAGGAACAACGCCATGACTTCTTCAGGCTCCTTAATATGAATTCCAGAAACATAAAATTAACCTATACACATCATAAATATAGGGTGGATTTTCTGGATGTGTCCATTTTAGAAACCATGATGGACAGATTGGAAACGATGTCTTCCGTAAGGAGACAGCTGTTAATGCCTACCTGCATGCTACTTCTCTGCACCCCAGGAACACCATCTCCGCTATTCCCATCGGCCAATTTTTACGCATCCGCCGGATATGCTCCGACGATGCGATTTTTGAGAAACAAGCCAATGACCTGAGGGCTCGTTTCCTCAGGAGAGGCTACAGTCATCGTTCCATTAAAAAAGCATACCGGCGGGCCAAGATGCAGGGACAGACCCAACTTCTTCAAACAAAGGGAGATAGGATATCTGACAATAAGATCCGTTTTATAAGTAAATATCATTCCCATTGGGACGAAATGAGGAATTGCTTAGCCTCGCACTGGCCGATCTTATTGACCGATCCGGTTCTGGAAAGACTTACCACCACGACCTCTGGTCACAGCACGCAGGGCTAATACCCTACGTGACAATCTGGTCAGAGGTTACCTCCAACCAATTCTCCCCCCTCTCTTCTCAGGACGGGGCAATCCTAAGACTGGCTTCAGACCGTGTGGCAAATGTTCTGCGTGCCCCAATATGGAGCGGGCCTTTGATTTTGTAGATTCTTCTGGCACCAGAACATTCAGGATTAATTATACCCTCACGTGCTCCAGCACACGAGTGGTGTATTATGCCCAGTGCCCTTGTCCTAAGATTTATGTAGGTCTCACAACACGAGAACTTAGGGTCCGTGTGAGGGAGCACGTGAGGGATATCCTGAATGCACAGGAATTAAAGGATGGTGAGGTTCTTAAACCGATCGCAAGGCACTTCAGGGAATTCCATTCGTGCAATTCGAAGCTCCTTAAAGTAAAGGGGATTGATTGTATTCAGGTGGACCTTCGTGCGGGATGTGTATCCAAGAGGCTGGCTCAGTGTGAGAGCCGCTGGATTTGGACCCTGGGGACACTACGTCCCGAGGGCCTTAATGACAATCTGGGATTCTCTGCTTTTTTGTAACCGCTGGGCCCACAACTGTGGACTCCATCATTTCTTTTAACAGTATGTGTGTTATTTACTTACTAATTTTATTGATTTTTTGTCTTTTTGTCTTCCTTTATAGCACTCCAACATTTGTTTGTAGGGACGTCCGTTATCTATTGTCCGCTTCATTTGATCTCAGATAGTATTGGACTCTTCTTTTCTGGCTGCCCATCCTTTATGAAGTTTGGTTATGCTATTGTCGATCGACTCGCCTTGATATTATATTTTTATTGTGTATGGTGACAGAGTATTACTATGTGTCCATGGATCATGGACTTATTATCTAATATTCTCTATTTTTACTTTTAATTTTCATTATTTATCATCTTCTATTATGTTCCGCTATCTATTATTTCTTTTTCCCTCACATTCTCTCAGCACTCATTTTTCGCCTTTTTCCTTCTCTTGCACTTATCCTTTTTACTTTCTCATACACATCCACTCATAAGTTTTTTGGATTTATACTTTTATAGTTTATATTGCTTAGTGTGCTTATTAACACACTCCGAAACACGATGATGCCTCATCATTATTTATTAATGGTAAATTATTCTTCCGCACTCATCTATTTTGCACATACACTTTTGCACCTCTTTTATGCAGCCCTATAGTTATGGGCACTCATTCTGTTACGGCATGTAGATTATGCTGTCACCTTATTTATTTGGTCACTCACTCTTTCCTTTATGTAATAATTGACCAGTCTCTTATGATTCTGGTTTGGATATATTTTTTATTATTATTACTATGACTTTCATCTTTATCTCTAATCATGATTGATTTATGGATTCACTATTAATCATCACTATGTATTGTAATCCTTTGATTATGAACTTACATTGTATCCTGTCCCCTACTTTATTTATTTCCTATTTTATCATTGCTGACACTATTCGAATCAAGGCTTGTCTTTTGCTCTTTATTCCAATCATGTTCCAATACGCTAATGATTTGTGCAATTATATATTTATATGCTATTATCATGTTTATATTATGCCAATGATTTGTGTAATTATAGATATATATGCTACATGATGAATGGATACTCGGTTGCTCATAATATTGATACTTTGGATGCGCCATTATATACATTATTATTCCTTTTTTGTTTATAAATTTGCATGTTACATTTTTTCAGTATACTGACGTCCCGTCCCTCCTCCCCTTTCTGTTTTGCGTGCGCGCGCCTTTGGTCACTGCCTACGGCACCTCACGCCCGTGCGTCCATACGTCACGCCGCCCGATCAGGTGACTCAGTCATGTGATGTGGGCGTGTCGACGGGACGCCGGCCGTGGGATTGCCGGATGTTTCGGTGTGCGAATCGCGCGCGCCAATCCATCAACACACCAGGGGACGAGTAAGTGCTACATTCATTGGTTGAAGGAGACTTTAAATACCTGGTCCACAGTGATGGCGCTACCCCCTGACGAAGGCACGCCGAAACGCGCGTTGGGGTAGCGCCATCCTGGTTTCCGTTCACATCTGGTCCTCTTTTGGTGAGTTTTAGATCATAGTCTCCCCGCCATGGCTTTATGCTGCCGATGTTGAGACCCCGCACTTGGCTTATAATTGTCTGTTCATTGGTATACTATCGGTGCATTTTTGTACTGCCAATGTCCTTTGTATTTTGTGCACTACAGCCATGGTGGGTCACCTTCATTGATCTTTACTCACCCTCTTTATATATATCAATTTTTTATACTGTATTCATGAGTTGGTCATTGTACCACACACAGTTGTGTTTTCCTCATGTTTACAACAATACCTTTAATATATTATTTTTTATATATATTTTTTTGTGATCAGTGTGTTCTTCCAGGGTGGCGCTTTTTCTTCCTTCCCTGTTCCCTTTACCCTGTCCTTGGCATCCATTATACGTGTGCTTTTTAATCATGAACTTAATAAAAATTTGTATTTTTCTAATTACTAGTTTGGTACTCTGAGCTTCTTTCTTCTTTTTCTGCTAGGTTCAAAATACACTTGAGCACAATTTTTGCCCTATACATAAGAAAATACTCCAGAACTGCACATATAATATTTTCGAATATTATTATTACATAAAGCATGCCAAAAAGAGAATCAATGGCAGATATAACCAACTGTATAGGCATTATATTGGTTGCTTATTTTTGGGGCATGTGTTTGGTCGCACACTTCAAATGTCTACAATATAGTGATAACCTGGTCTTACAAGGTTATATCTAAACCATAGATATGTTTTGAAAAGGACTATTTTCCTTTCTTATACATTCTGGCTTTTTCTCCTTTCCACTCAGTGTAAGAGCTCTTTTTTAGTTTCTCATCTTGTAGTGGAGTGGTTAGTGTTTCAGTTGTTTTATTTCATACTATATATAATTACGCATACTTGTTGATACCGGTTTTATTATTAAACCTTTTTGCTGCCTAGAAGTTGCTTAATCACCAAGTAACAGAGTGTAAATAATAATCCTTTGGTACTTTGGGTGAATAACAGCTTGTGGCAGGTTGCTGACACAATTGTGTTCTAAATGTCCTACATTGGAAGATAAAATTACACAACTGAGAATGTCTTCCACATGTTAACACCAAGGGTGTGTCCTATCAATATTTGCCAAAGTAAGACACAACTGAACTGCTTATTCTTCCATTCTTTCTGTATATAGTATTCGTTTTATTATCCTATAGAGCAGGGATCAGCAACCTCCGGCCCTCCTGCTGTTCTGACGCTACAACTCCCAGAATCCTTATTTTACTTCTATGGGAATTACAAAAACAGCGAAGTGGGAGTTGTAGTTCCACAGCAGCTGGAGTGCCGAAGGTTGCCGATCCCTGCTATACAGGATAATAAAAAAGAAATAAAAGGATCAGCAGTGTCCATTTTGTAACATGGAAGAAATCTCAGCATCGTTTTACCATTCAATGACATTAAAGAATCAGAATTTGTTCCTTTATCTTTCTGCATCTAAAGGCCTTCCAGTTTTCATGCTCATTAACCCACCTTAAAAAGGAATGCGAGTTCTGACATAAAATACCACACCTTTAATTTCTACCTGTTCCTACAAGAGACTGCCTTAGGGATAAAATGTAACATCATCGCCAAGACGTGTTGTACAGTATGCATCTGTTCTGGAATGTCTTATGGGCTTGGTTAAAACGCAAAACAAGTTCCAGCATTTGCTTTGGGAGTTTTTTTTTGTTCTTATTGTCCAACAGAAACACTCTTATGACACTGTAAAATGCAATACCTGAGTTTGACAAAACTGAGCATATGCAGAATAAACCACTTTTCCTCTGAATTAATGTTTTCTTCATGGTTGTATGCAGTAAGGTGGTTATTTCAAGGAAAACAGTTGGGTGTAGACTCCAGGTTTCCAGGCACAGACAAATGGATTACTATACAGGTGAAACCCTAAAAATGAGAATATCGTGCAAAGTTAATTTATTTCAGTAATGCAAATTAAAAGGTGAAACTAACATATGAGGTAGACTCATTACATGCAAAGTGAGATATTTCAAGCCTTTATTTGTTAGAATTTGGATGATTATGGCTTACAGCTTATGGAACCCCAAAGTCACAATTTTGAGGTACCCTTTGCTCAGGGGGTATGGATTTATTAGCTGACTAGAGTGTGACACTTTGAGCCTAGAATATTGAACCTTTTCACAATATTCTAATTTTAAACTGCATTAATGTGATTCCTTTTCATTTGCATTACTGAAATAAATGGACTTTTGCATGATATTCTAATTTTTCGAGTTTCACCTGTACATGCTACTTATAATTTAAACAATTAAGCATAACAAATAAATAATAAAAAAGAGTAATACAAGACTTTTGGAACAATATAGCCATTATGCTTTATTAGGTGTAGATATATTATACAATATAATTAAGTTAAAGCATAATATCTCAAGCTCCAATGATCATAACCACTGCAATAGTCACTAAGTACTCTAATTTACCCAACCTTTAAGCAAAGTATAAACAGATAAGGGATGAAATAACTAAAATGGAAAATGGGTGTGGGCTCTTGGCTGTTCTGAAGAAACAGAACACTTGTCGGTTTATATATATCCTTTTCCCACCACAGAGTCTCCTTATTATTATTATTTTATGCACTTTTATAGTACAGCTCTTTACAGGGACTATTATTGCTTGTTGTCTTCAATGGGGTTCACAATCTAAGTTCCCTATCAATATGTCTTTGCAGTGTGGAAGGAAACTGGAGTACCCGAAGAAAACCACACAAACACGGGGACAATATACAAACTCCATGCAGATGTTTTCAATGGTGGATGCGAACCTAGGACCACAGCGCTGCAAAGCACCAGTGCTAACCTGCAACTTCTCTCCCAGGTGTTGCAGAATGAACAAAGCAGAGAAACCTTGTGTATTAACCCAGGGACGGACACAGACAGCAGAGGGCCCCTGTGCAAAGAATGTGCCTGCCCCCCCCCCCCCTTCCCCCCCCAAGCTAAATTCGCAACCTAACCTATTCTGTCCTAACATTACCTATAGCAATACAAAACATACAGGGTAAGGCTACTTTCACTTTTGCGGCACTACGCTCCGGCCACCTGATCCGGCAGAAAATGCAAGGAATCAGCCGGACACAAACCGCAGCATACAACGGTTTGTGTCACGCTGATTCTCTGCACTTTTGCCAGATTGTGGCCGGATCCCTGCCGTACCACATTATAGTCAATGCTGGTGGGCATTCTGTCTGCATCCAGCAGTGCCGGATCCAGTGAATTCCAGCAGGCTGTTCTCTGATGGAACAGCCTGCCAGAATCACTAACACAGATGTGAAAGCAGCCTAATACAGGTCCACATACCTCTTCCATCCAGTGATGTCTCCTTTGATGTAGATGTTCTCTGTCCTCATCTTCTCCTTTCAGACCAAGCCGCCATCTCTTCTCTCTGCAGAGTTTGACAGACATCTTAGTTTCCTACTTTTACATCATCCTCCCACCTTCTGAACACCCCATCCTGCCACCCCCAATACTGTGCCTGCTGTGCTCCCTATACAAGTTACACACAGATAGTTCCCCTTCAATAATTATTGGCACACAGTGTCCTAAAAAATAACTGTGCCAAGGAAACTGTGTCCCTGACTCTAATAGTGTAAACATAATGTTCCCCAAAAATAATTGTGTTAAGCTGATACCGTGCCAGGATGCCCACCAAAGTAACAGTGCTCCCCAAAGTCCACCAATAGAAATAATTATCTACCAGACAACACGTAGTAGTAATAGTGCCCCTACAGTAATAAAATCCCACTGTGTCCAGAAGTAATAATGCCCCCATAGTGCTCATACTAGTATTCATGTTCCTCATAGTCCTTCAACTGTAATAAAGCCCACCATAATGCCTACGGTAGCAATAATTCTCTTTATAATGGTGTTACAGTAAAAATAAAAATGCCCTGTTGTGTGGCAGTATAAAAAAATACCTCTTCTTAGTGCCCCCTGTAGAGCCAATGTCCCCATAGTGCCCTCATGTGTGCCAATGCCCCCTACTGTGTGCCCAAAAAACCCTCTTAGTGCCCCCCAGTTGAGACAAGGTCCTCATAGTGCTCTGTAATTTGCGCCAGTATAAAATACTCCTATATCGTGCCCCAATAGTGCGCCTCCCCTTGTCCCCATGGTGCCTAAAAATTTGCCAGTATAAAATGTCCCCATAATGTGTGCCATTATAATTCCCCTATATAATGACCTCAATAGTGCTCCTCTCCCCCTTCTCCATAGTGCCCCCCATGTGTGCCAGTATATAAGATAGGGTCCCAAGTAGATGCCCCCATAGTGCTCCCCCCTTTTACATAGTGCCCCCCATGTGTGCCAGTATATAAGATAGGGCCCCAGAAAATGCCCCCATAGTGCTCCTTTCCCCACTTTTCCATAGTGACCCCCTTGTGTGCCAGTATATAAGATCGGGTCCCCATAGTGCTCCTCCCTCTCCAAAGTGCCCCCCCAATGTGTGCCAGTATATAAGATAGGGCGCCCATATTGCTTCTCCCCTTCCGTAGTGTCTCCCATGTGTGCCAGTATATAAGATCGGGTCCCCATAGTGCTCCTCCCTCTCCATAGTGCCCCCCATGTGTGCCAGTATATAAGATAGGGCCCCCATATTGCTCCTCCCCTTCCATAGTGTCCCCCAAGTGTGCCAGTATACAAGATAGGGCCCCCATAGTGCTCCTCCCCCTCCATAGTTCCCCCCATGTCTGCCAGTATATAAAATAGGCAGGCCCCCCATATGTCAATTGCTCAGCCCCCTCCATATGTCACTTGCTCAGAACCCCCAGAGTCAGGAGGACCCCCCTATTATCAGTTGTTAATTATTTATTCAGGCACCCCATATCGATGTGAAAGACCCCCATCAGACCTCAGATCAGACATTCAGGCATAATGGGGGGCTAATCATGAGAGGCATAATGGGGGGCTAATCATGAGCGGCATAATGGGGGGCTAATCATGAGAGGCATAATGGGGGGCTAATCATGAGAGGCATAATGGGGGGCTAATCATGAGAGGCATAATGGAGGGGCTAATCATGAGGCATAATGGGGGGCTAATCATGAGGCATATGGTTGGGCTAATCATGAGGCATATGGGGGGCTAATCATGAGGCATATGGAGGGCTATTCATGAGGCATATGGGGGGCTAATCATGAGGCATAATGGGGGGCTAATCATGAGGCATATGGTTGGGCTAATCATGAGGCATATGGGGGGCTAATCATGAGGCATATGGAGGGCTATTCATGAGGCATATGGAGGGCTATTCATGAGGCATATGGGGGGCTAATCATGAGGCATATGGGGGGCTAATCATGAGGCATATGGGGGGCTAATCATGAGGCAAATGGGGGCTAATCATGGGGCATATGGGAGGCTAATCATGAGGCATATGGGGGGCTAATCATGAGGCATAATGGGGGCTAATCATGAGGCATAATGGGGCTAATCATGAGGCATAATGGGACTAATTAGGGGCATAATGGGGCTAATCATGAGGCATAATGGGGGCTATGCATGAGGCATAATGGGGCTAATTAGGGGCATAATAGGGGCTAATTAGGGGCATAATGGGGCTAATTAGGGGCATAATGGGGTGAATGAGGCATAATGGCTTATAATGGGGGCTAATTAGGCATATGGGAGCTAATTAGGCATATGGAGGCTAATGAGGCATATGGGGCTAATGAGGCATATGGGGGCTAATAAGAGGCATAACAGCTTATAATGGTGCTAATGAGGCATAACGGCTTATAATGGGGGCTAATTAGGCATATGGAAGCTAATGAGGCATATGGGGGCTAATAAGAGGCATAATGTGGGCTAATAAGAGGCATAAGGGCTGATATGTGGGCTAATGAGGCATAAGGGCTGATATGGGGGCTAATGAGGCATAAGGGCTGATATGGGGGCTAATGAGGCATGGGGGCTGATATGGGGGCTAATGAGGGCTAATAAGAGGAATAATGGGGGCTAATGAGGCATAAGGGCTTATAATGGGGGCTAATGAGGCATAAGGGCTAATATGGGGGCTAATGAGAGGCATGGGGGCTGATATGGGAGTGATGAGAGGCATAATGAGGCCTAATGAGAGGCATAATAAGTGTCATCCACAGATGCCCCCATAACAGTGTGTCTTCCACAGATCCACCATAACAGTACACCTGCGCACTGACGAGAGACAGAGAAGGGGAAAGAATCCGCGGAAGCAAGCAGAGGACGGCACAGCAGACTGAATAGCTTCTTTTGTAAGTAAATTGTTTTATTATAAATGTATCCCTGCATACCGCAATTCTCTCGTATTTTGTAATCTTATTTATATATACTTATTTTGTTTTTGCCCCCCCATTTTTGACTGTGGTATCTTTGTGCCACCCTTATATATTGTTCCTAGAGTCGCCACTGCCTGACTGCATACAGCACCAGGTCATAGTGCACGCTGTATGCCGTCAGGCTGGAGGAGACCAGGGAGGAAGCGGAGCCGGAGGGGTAAGTAAACGCTCCTCGTCACCACCTTTCTCTTGCATACTAGAGGGGGCCCATTCATACTAGTGAGAGCTTCTGGATGCACTCACTAGCAGGGTCAGTGTGTTAACTTTAAATCAGCGCTCATATCTTTACTATCTTACACTGACTCAGCTCTGGTAACAGGCAGTGCGGGCGGCGCTCACTCACTGATGTCACATGCCTGCTCCTCCCACTAGCGTTGCTGCCCGCACTGCCTGTTACTGGAGGGAGCTGAATGTAAGGTACTATAGTAAAGAGATGAGCGCTGATTTAAAGTTACTGTCTGCAGGATACAGATTACGTTTATAAATGTATACTACTGTGAGCGGCAGGGAGGGGGATCTATGGATGGAGGCACTGTTATAGGGAGGGGGATCCGTGGATGACACTGTTATGGGGGATCTAGACTGTGGATAGCACTGTTGTGGAGGGGTCTGTGGATGACACTTATGGGGGGGGATCTGTGGATGACACTTATGGGGGGATCTGTGGATGACATGGTTATGGAGGGGGGTCTGTGGATGACACATAGCATAAGATGCTATATACGGTATGTGTCATCCACAGATCCCCCTTCATAACAGTGTCATCCACAGATCCCCCTCCATAACAGTGTCATCCACAGATCCCCCCATAAGTGTCATCCACAGATCCCCCCCATAAGTGTCATCCACAGATCCCCCCCCCCCCCATAACAGTGCCATCCACAGATCCCCCATAACAGTGTCATCCACAGAACACTGTTATGGAGGGGGATCTGTGGATGACACAGATCCACAGAGTCACCTCCATAACAGTGTCATCCACAGATCCCCCTCCATAACAGTGCCATCCACAGATCCCCCCCCCCCCCCCATAATAGTGCCATCCACAGAACACTGTTATGGAGGGGGATCTATGGATGACACTGTTATGGAGGGGAAATCTGTGGATGACACATAGCATAAGATGCTATATACGGTATGTGTCATCCACAGATCCCCCTCCATAACAGTGTCATCCACAGATCCCCCTCTATAACAGTACCATCCACAGATCCCCCTCCATAACAGTGCCATCCACAGATCCCCCTCCATAACAGTGCAATCCACAGATCCCCCTCCATAACAGTGCCATCCACAGATCCCCCTCCATAACAGTGCCATCCACAGATCCCCCTCCATAACAGTGCCATCCACAGATTCCCCTCCATAACAGTGCCATCCACAGATCCCCCTCCATAACAGTGTGTCACAACCAGACAGCTGAGAAGCTCTGACAGAGGCCTTTCAGAACCTCCTCCTTGAGTTCTCTTTGTTGTGCTGTTCAGTTCCTCATCTCGTTAGCCTCTCTCAGCTGTCATGGAGTTCGACTGATTGCATCCCTTTAAATTCCGCCCCATAATGCATTACTGGGCGGCTTATACTACTTCCTGGAGTGTGTGTGCATGCTGATCTTGTTTTCCAGTCTGCTACAAAGTTAAGTGCTGAACATTTATCTGTTATTTTCTGTTTGCTGGATCCCAGATGACCCTGACTCCCACCGTGTCTGGTGTAGGGAGCCGGTGGTCGTGTCCCCTCACTATTGTAGGGTGTCCAGGGGTTATATAGTCGAGGTACGTGGATATGCAACCTTCCACCTTTCGGATCTTTGCATAGGCTGAGCAGCCAGGGAAAGTCTCAGGTCTTTTGCAGGGGTCTCCCTTTTGGTTCCTTAGCTTTGGATCCAGTGAGTCATATATGCATGTTGCTTTGTCTTGTTTCCTGTACACCGTCCGTGACATTATAAGCCGCCCAAAACCGGCGCTTCGTATGTCGGTTGGGGGTTTTGTGGCAGCCTGCGAGACTTGCGCTCGTGCCAAAGTCCCTTATTCACGGCCATCAGGTCCTCTCCTTCCCTTACCCATTCCTTCCCGTCCTTGGACACATCTGTCCATGGACTTTATAACGGACCTGCCTCGTTCCTCGGGGAAGACTGTGATTCTGGTGGTGGTGGACCGTTTTAGCAAAATGGTGCATTTCATCCCTTTTCCTGGTTTGCCCAATGCTAAGACGCTGGCGCAGGCATTTATTGATCACATTGTCAAATTGCACGGTATTCCTTCAGACATAGTCTCTGATAGGGGCACGCAGTTTGTTTCCAGATTCTGGAAGGCTTTCTGTTCTCGCTTGGGGGTTCGGTTGTCATTCTCTTCTGCTTTCCACCCGCAGTCGAATGGCCAGACAGAGCGCGTCAATCAGAATCTGGAGACATATCTGCGCTGTTTTGTGGCGGAGAATCAAGAGGATTGGTGTTCTTTTTTGTCCCTTGCTGAGTTTGCTTTAAATAACCGTCGTCAGGAGTCCTCTGATAAGTCACCATTTTTTGGTGCATATGGGTTTCATCCGCAGTTTGGGACTTTCTTGGGAGAGGGGTCTTCTGGTTTACCTGATGAGGACAGATTCTCCTCGTCTTTGTCATCTATTTGGCAAAAGATTCAGGATAATCTAAAGAGCATGAGTGAGAGATATAAGCGTGTGGCAGATAAGAGACGTGTGCTTGGTCCAGACCTGAATGTTGGTGATCTGGTGTGGTTGTCTACCAAGAATATCAAATTGAAGGTTCCCTCCTGGAAGTTGGGTCTTAGGTTTATTGGGCCTTACAAAGTCCTGTCTGTCATCAATCCTGTTGCCTACCGTCTTGATCTTCCTCAGACTTGGAAGATCCATAATGTTTTTCATAAGTCCTTATTGAAACCTTATGTTCAACCCATTGTACCCTCGCCTTTGCCTCCTCCTCCGATTATGGTTGATGGGAATCTTGAATTTCAGGTCTCTAGGATTGTGAATTCTTGTCTTGTCCGCGGTTCTCTTCAGTACCTTGTTCATTGGGAGGGTTATGGTCCTGAGGAGAGGATGTGGGTCCCATTGACGGACATTAAGGCCTCTCGTCTCATCAGGGCTTTCCATAGGTCCCATCCTGAGAAGGTGGGCTCTGAGTGTCCGGAGTCCACTCGTAGAGGGAGGGGTACTGTCACAACCAGACAGCTGAGAAGCTCTGACAGAGGCCTTTCAGAACCTCCTCCTTGAGTTCTCTTTGTTGTGCTGTTCAGTTCCTCATCTCATTAGCCTCTCTCAGCTGTCATGGAGTTGGACTGATTGCATCCCTTTAAATTCCGCCCCATAATGCATTACTGGGCGGCTTATACTACTTCCTGGAGTGTGTGTGCATGCTGATCTTGTTTTCCAGTCTGCTACAAAGTTAAGTGCTGAACATTTATCTGTTATTTTCTGTTTGCTGGATCCCAGGTGACCCTGACTCCCTCCGTGTCTGGTGTAGGGAGCCGGTGGTCGTGTCCCCTCACTATTGTAGGGTGTTCAGGGGTTATACAGTCGAGGTACGTGGATATGCAACCTTCCACCTTTCGGATCTTTGCATAGGCTGAGCAGCCAGGGAAAGTCTCAGGTCTTGTGCAGGGGTCTCCCTTTTGGTTCCTTAGCTTTGGATCCAGTGAGTCATATATGCATGTTGCTTTGTCTTGTTTCCTGTACACCGTCCGTGACACAGTGTCATCCACAGATTCCCCATAACAGTGTCATCCACAGATCCCCCCATAACAGTGTGTCATCCACAGATCCACCATAACAGTGTGTCATCCACAGATCCCCCATAACAGTGCCATCCACAGATCCAATACTGCGGGTGCTCGAGTACAATTTAATACAATGAAAGTCAATGGGAGACCCGAACATCAAACCAGGCACCCCCTGCTCTGAAAAAGAGAGTGTCTGGTTCACAAAAAAAGGTTAGAAATTGATGGAAATCTATGGTTTGGAAACAGCATTAAGAGGATGGCTGGATGAGTATTGAACTCCTATTATCTACGACATACAATAGAGAATGAAGGTTGTGGAGTTATTTCTCAGAATGTCAGCTATGGAGAAGGATACATGTAAGTTTTTGTTGGGTTTGTTGGACTTTGTGCTGACCCATAACTTTTTTCTATTCAAGGGTGCCTTCTATCTACAGTTCCAGGGCATAGCAATGGGGGTGGCATATGCACCCTCTTATGCCAATTTATTTCTGGGGCTGTAGGAGAGAGGCATCTTCCTTTCGGATTCCCTACCGATGATCTAGAGGGTACAACATCGAAGTTACATCGATGACATCTTGGTCATCTGGTGGGGATCCGAAAGGAAATTTAGGTCATTTTTGCAAGCTCTGGACAACATGAATTGAATATTAAACTTATCTCTAGGGTCGGTCAGGTGTACATGGAGTTTTTGGATTTCCAACTTCAGGTCGATCAAGATGGATGGATAACAACTGACCTGTATAGGAAGTATACGGCAGTAAATGCACTTCTACATGCAACATGATCACATGCAAGAAGTCTGATTATGAACATACCTGTGGGACAATTCCTTAGAATTAAACATATATGCTCAACAGAACGGTCCTTTGACGAATAGGCAACTTCCTTAAGTGAAGAAAATGTATAATAAGGATTGCGCTGCAGGAGAGAAATCTTCTCTGGGTACAAAAGTTCTCTTTACGTAGTCATCAGCTAATGGGACCACATGCAAACTTCACAGTCCAACACTGGTAGGAAACCTGTAATGTGATGAGAAAAGCGCACTATGGTGTAGTAAGCCCCAAACACCTAACGCACCATGTGAATAGGCTATACTCACAAGACTCCGCTAGTGAAAAACGTGTAGAGATCTGTATAGTGTCTTTCTTCGAAAATCTATTACAAAGAAGAACACTATAGTGTAGTATGTTATAACACTTTACACGTCCTGCAAACAGATTGTACTCACAGAACTTCGCTAGTAAGGTGCGTAGATGATGATAGTCAGGAGCAGTTTCAGCTTGGTAGATGGAGCGGGCGTAGATCAGAGCACGTCGGTATAATGGGCCAGTCCAATGGATTGGACAACGTAACACCTGAATAGCACCAGACCCCGGCTTCCAAGGATCTCATAAGAAGAAGCATCACGGCGAAACCCGGGTCGGGCAGTTTAGAGATATTTTAAACACGTTTTAGCTGTATTTTTGTGAGTATAATAAATGATTTCTATCTGACCTATCGGTGCGTACTTCACCATACTTGCAACTTTCTTCTTATGAGATCCTTGGAAGCCGGGGTCTGGTGCTATTCAGGTGTTACGTTGTCCAATCCATTGGACTGGCCCATTATACCGACGTGCTCTGATCTACGCCCGCTCCATCTACCAAGCTGAAACTGCTCCTGACTATGATCATCTACGCACCTTACTAGCGAAGTTCTGTGAGTACAATCTGTTTGCAGGAAGTGTAAACATACTACACTATAGTGTTCTTCTTTGTAATAGATTTTCGAAGAAAGACACTATACAGATATCTACACGTTTTTCACTAGCGGAGTCTTGTGAGTATAGCCTATTCACATGGTGCGTTAGGTGTTTGGGGCTTACTACACCATAGTGCGCTTTTCTCATCACATTACAGGTTTCCTACCAGTGTTGGACTGTGAAGTTTGCATGTGGTCCCATTAGCTGATGACTACATAAAGAGAACTTTTATACCCAGAGAAGATTTCTCTCCTGCAGCGCAATCCTTATTATACATTTTCTTCATTGCAGCGGACTTTTCCCACATTGTCTTTTGGATTTGCAGCGCTAGAGGGAATAAGTATTTCTAACAGAGACACTATTTATATAACTTCCTTAAGTGAAAGATTCAAAAAAAGGGGTTCAGGTCAACGTGAAAAGTGGCATATCACAGAGCCAAATGTACCACAACAAGTCTTAGGCTAGTTTCACATTAGTGGCAAGGGACTCTGGCAGGCTGGTCCGACAGGTGAGTAGCATGTCGGATTTGTCCGTCTTGGTGCTTGTGCTGGGGCCGGAGCAGACTACCACTCCAGCCCCATTGACTATAATGGAGGCGGGCATAGTTCCGGCGGCAGCGCATGCCGAGAGGCCGCTGGAATAAAAGTATTACATGTTGTACTTTTATTCCGTCGGCCTCTCGGCATGCGCTGCCGTGCTGCCGACGGAAATCTTCCCCGCCCTCATTATAGTCAATGGGGCCGGAGCAGTAGTCCAGGGGCATGCATGCACTAGCGGCAGGATGGATCCGACAGGCTGTTCACTCACCAGAACAGCCTGCCAGAGGTCTGTGCCGCTAGTGTTAAAGTACCCTTATTCATTCAAAAGGATCAACTAAGAAGGAGAAGGAAAAGGATGAAGTTCGCTTCATTACAGGATACAAACCCATATCAAGAGAGGTGAGACAAGCCTTATTAAAATATTGGGATGTAATACTTATTGATCCCCAAATTTCTGGGTATATTGCTGCCCATCCATCTATTACATTTCGCAGATCAAAGAACTTGCGTGATAATCTTATCAAGAACCATTATGAGGGCCCCAGGATCAGGAAGATCTTTGGCTCAAGAGGGCCTAAATGGGGATGCAAAGAATGTGGTGACTGTGTCGCTTGCAATAATATTGACGGGCATATTTTGGAATTTGTCTGGGGATAGACAGTTTAAGATTACACATACTATTACTTGCACCACAGTTTAAGTCATTTCTTGGGCCATTTGCCCCTGTGCATTGCAGAAATATGCACAGGGAGCCCACTGTGCTAGTGAAACAGTACTGTGAGTCATGAGTAAGGACCGGGATTGGATGGTCCGAAACGTGTAGATTTTGTACCTTGTCTTGTGTTGGAAAGTTTTTACCGCATGTAATAAAGTTCTTCATATTAGAAGCTGGACACCTCTTTCTCCTTTTTCAAGTACTGTGAGTCAGTATGACATGCTGATGATAGGCATTACTGTTAGAATCAATTCACACTTCACTTATTTGATCAGTTACGGGGCCAAAACTGACAAAATAACTCAAGTGTGAACTCAGTCTTACAGGTCAGTGTTAGCGTCAAGAAGAAGCACACTCCATTTACACCATTGTCAGCTGATTCCATATAGATTTCCACAGAACCTGGAAAAGGTAGCTGGGACCCAAGACCTCTCCTCGGGTCCATAGCCCTTCCAGTGGACCAGGTATTGAAAGGAGATCCTAACCTTTCTAACATCAATAATTCTAGAGATGATAAATTCCTCCTGACCTTCAACATCCACAGGTGGAGGAGGTTTTTTAACCGGAACCACTGGTGACACATATCTCTTAAGCAACGACTTATGAAACACATCATGTATACGAAAAGAGTCGGGTAGCTTAAGTCTAAAGGACACTGGGTTAACAACCTCAATAATATTGTATGGTCCAATGAAACGCGGAGAGAATTTCCTAGAACACTGTTTCAAAGCAAGATTCTTAGTCGACAACCACACCTTATCGCCGAGTACAAAATTTACCCCCTTGGAACGTCTTTTATTGGCATGTTTACACTGGGTTTCCTGGGCCTTTTCCAGGTTTGTTTGAACCTGTGCCCAGACTGTGCACAGTCTAGAGGTAAAAGAATCTGCCTGCGGGTTGAGTGAGGATACAGAGGGACTAGAACAAAAGCGAGTAAGCAAACCACTGTATCTGTAAAGAATAAATCAAGGCAACTGGACGTACTGTAGATTTCTTGAAAACGTTTCACTCGTTCTACCATATATACCATGACCTGGATAAATGAGAACCTTCACAGACATAAGCAAACCACTGTTACAAAAAAAAGTAGACACCCCCGTGGAAGAATTAACTTGATTGTTAATAGCAAATTCTGCCAACGGGAGGTATCTCACCCATAAGAGTTCATTAGGTGATACATAGCACCTTAGAAAAAGCTCTACTGCCTGATTTAACCGTTCCGTCTGCCCATTTGTCTGTGGATGGAAAGCAGACGAAAAGGATAAAGAGATGTTGCATCTTTGACAAAAAGCCCTCCAGAAACCAGAAACAAACTGAACGCCTCTATCAGAGACAATATTCTCAGGGACCCCATGCAGATGTACCACATGTTCAATGAACAAGGATGCTAAAGTCTTCGCATCAGGGAGCTTACTTAAAGGAACAAAGTGCACCATCTTGCTAAAACGGTCAAACACTACCCACACCACTGATTTCCCCTCAGAAGGGGGCAGATCAGAAATAAAATCCATGGAAATGTGAGACCATGGCTTGCAGGGAATGGCTCGTGGTTGTAGTTCACCAGCAGGATGTGTTCTCGGGGTCTTAGACCTGGCACAAACATTGCAAGCCAAAATATAAGACCATACATCCTTAGACAAAGTGGGCCACCAGAAAGACCTCAGCAGCAATTCCTTAGTGGCAGCAATACCTGGATGACCAGAGAGCACGGAGTCATGACATTCACCCAATAATTGAAAACGAAAGCACTCAGGAACAAATAATTTATCTGCCGGTGTTTGTGGAGGAGCAAGTTGCTGAGCCTGTTGAATCTCAGAGGAAAGATCCGCAGAAACTGCTGCCAAAAAGATGATTAAAACTCTGGGACAAGGCATCTGCCTTAATATTTTTACTTCCTGGTCTGAAAGAAACAGGGCCCATCTGGCTTGTCTAGGATTAAGGCGTTTGGCCACCTCAAGAAACACTAAGTTCTTATGATCGGTGAGGACAGTAATACGGTGTCTAGCCTCTTCTAAAAAATACCTCCATTCCTCAAATGCTCATTTTCTGGCCAGTAATTCGCGGTTTCCAACATTGTAATTTCTCTCCGAAGGAGAGAACTTACGAGAGAAGAAGGCGCATGGCCTTAAATTAGTGAGGTTAGAAGACCCCTGAGAAAGGATGGCCCCCACACCATCCTCTGAGGCATCAACCTCCACCACAAAAGGTTCCTCGGTATCGGGCTGAACCAAGACTGGAGACATCTGAAAACAATTTTTAAGGGTATCAAATGCCCGATGGGCTCCAACGACCAGTTAACCAGATCTGAACATTTTTTTAGTTAAGTCAGTAAGTGGCTTGGCAATAACAGAAAAATTCTTTATGAATTTACTGTAAAAATGTGCGAATCCGAAAAAGCGTTGAAGTGTCTTAAAGGAGGATGGTCTTACCCAGTCTTGGATAGCCTGAACCTTACTGGGATCCATTTTAAATGAATGAGGAGTAAGAATATAGACGAGATAAGGAATCTCTTGAACTCCAAACACACATTTCTCCAATTTAACGGACAGATGATTCTCCCTGAGGATTTTAAGAACCAATCTGATGTGAGACACATGAGAATTCCAGTCAGGTAAAAAGACAAGAATATCATCGAGATAAACAATCATAACTTTGCCGATGAATTCTCTAAAAATGTCATTCATGAAATTCTGAAACACAGCTGGGGCATTGCAAAGACCGAATGGGGAGGGAGAGTATCTGTCTCAGTGGTGGAAAAAACATCTGAATAATCAGAAATAAAATGAGGAATAATATCTGATGAAACCCCAGCTTGAACTACGGTTAAGCAAGAATTACAGTTAGGCCCCCATCTCTCTAACTCGTCCAAACTCCAGTTAATGACCGGATTTGTGTTGCTGAAGCCAGAGCATACTAAGGACTACCTGAACAGGAAGATTCTCTAAAACAAAGAAAGAGCATTTCTCTGATTGGCAGACCCCCACAGACAAGATAACCTCCGGAGTACGGAGATTTACCGTGCCCCCTAGCAGGGGGGTAGAATCGATGGCGACAACCTGGATCGGGGTGGACAATTCTAGTATAGGAATTCCCATTTGTTCAACAAATTTGCAATCAATAAAATTGAAAGCTGACCCTGAATCCACAAAGGCATTTCCTGACCCCTTTAAGACTTCAAAGGCAAAAGAAACCGGCAACAATAATTTACTTCTTACCACTTCCGGGAGTACCTTGTCCTTGGATCCTTTAGACTTGGATGACTTTCCAGAAGGCGGAGCTTTAGGACACTGACAGATCCAGTGGTCAGGATCCCCACAATAAAAACAAGAGCCCCGACGACGGCGTAGCTCTCTTCGCGTCATCCCAAGTTGCATGGGCTCGTCCGAGTGGGCCTCCATCTTGGGTTCAATGGGGGAAACCTCAGGTTGAAGGAGGGAATGAGGAGAAAACAAATGCTTTCGCTGTCTCTCTCTGATCCATCTATCTAGTCTGATGGCTAGCGTCATGGTCTCCTCTAAAGAGTCAGGACAGGGATAACAAACCAACATGTCTTTTAACTTCTCAGTCTAAATTGACATTTGAGCGCTGGTTCGTTCCAACCCGAGGGAACGCACCACTTGCGGAACTGCGTACAATAATTCTCCACGGGACGATTCCCCTGAGTGAGGGCCTTAAGATATGGATTCTGCCACAGAGGCTCGATCTGGTTCATCATAAAGAACCCCTAATGCCTGGAAAAAGAGGTCCACAGAGCTAAGACAAGGGGAATCCGGAGGCAAAGAAATGGCCCATTCCTGGGGGTCCCCTTGAAGCAGGGAGATGATAATACCAACCCTCTGTGGATCAAGACCAGAGGAGTGAGGACGTAGTCAAAAATAAAGTTTGCAGCTTTCCTTGAAAGCCAAAAAAACTTTGGCAGTCACCCGAAAACCGATTGGGTAATTTAATGTGTGGTTTCACCTGAACAGTGGCGGTAGCAAGAATGGGGGGGGGAGTTCAGACGGTCTCCTGAACCTGTAGTCTCTCCCCAAGTTCCTGTACTATTTGAGCAAGACCCTGCACATGTTCGGTAAGGCTCCGTAGAGGGTCCATGCTAAATTAAGGCCTGTGATTCTGTCCTGGGGTAGCATCACGGGTATAAAGATAGAGCGAAGGTGCACCCCCTGAGCTGCCACCCGGTCCCCTGTCCCTGCCTACTTGCACCACCTGCCCTAGGTGACGGGGCGCAACTGGGCGACAGTCCCTGACCTGAGTAAGTGCAAGCAGAGAGATAGAGACAGCAGGGAAGCGGACAGCCAATGAGAGGTAGCACTCGAGCGGACAGAGAGGTGGAACAAGCAAGGTACCACCAAAAACTGAAGGGCGAGGCGGGTCAACTAGCCAGGGTCAGTCCAGGAGGTCATGTCAGTACGAGGGAGGAGACAGAGACAGATCCGAGAGCGAGCCGAGGTCAAAATCCGGGAGATTGTCACATGACCGACAGACAGACAAGTCGACCACCGAGTGATCAGCTCGGCGCTCAAGGCAGAGCTAGGAGCAGGGAGCCTCCAAGCTAGCAAAAGCTGCCCTGGGAACGAGGCCGAACACAGATCCTCGCTCTCGAAGCTAAGCAGCAGGTCTGCGGCTGATGGGAGACTGAGTGCGCCTTCAGCGCCCTGTTACAGGTAACTATGTCCCCTCCACACTAAACACCCACTCTGATGCCACACTACTGGCCAGGCAGGAAATCTTGTCCAGGGCAAACTCGGACAGTTGCAGCCACAAATCAAGGTAGGCTGCCCAGTAGTCCAGAGGCTCTTCAATGTGGGGTGGAAGGGTGCAGTCCGAGTATGCCACAACCTGTTGGTTCAGGTTTTGGTCCATGTCTACCTGCTGATGCTGGTAAGTAGTTTTTTCACTAGGAGGGTGAAGAAAACTGCTCATCAGCGACTCTAGACTTAAGTTGCTGCTGATGAAGCTGGTATTGCTCCTGCCACCCCACCCTACCCCAGCAGCCATGGCAGTGGAATGTGAGCGCAGAGGGCTCCCCCAGTCAGACCTGCGTGAGGATGGGCGATGTCACACATAGGCAGCAGCCAACTGACTACATAGGATGTCTCGGTAGTAGTTTAGTTTGTCCTCCCTCTCAGTGCATGAAAAAAAGACCCCCATTTTGGACTGGTAGCGAGGGTCTAACATGGTTGAAAGCCAGTAGTCATCCCTCTGCCGAATGGTGACAATTCGGCTGTCACTACGCAAGCAACTGAACCTGTATTGGGCCATTTGCGCAAGTGACTTGGAGGGACTTCCTGCCTCCATCTCCACTGCATACTGCCACAGTGTTTTTGCCTCATCTTTCTCATTGCCCTGTAGATCCCCCGGCTGCTCCTGCTCCTCCTCTCCTGTCACGTGTGTAGAAAAACCACTCATTTTTCTATGCATTACTTGTGTTCGAATGTCCTTCAGCTCCTCCTCTAGTTCAGCCCCCACAGGGCTCATGTAGCCGTGAGATGTAGTCGCCACATCTCCTGTCCCCTGGCCAGACAAATTTAGCAGCATCGGTTCAAGGATATTAAGCAGTGGAATGACGTTGTTCATCCCTAAGTGCTGGCAACTGACAAATAAAGTGGCCTCCTCAAAAGGCCCAAGCAAACGGCAAGTGTCCCGCATGAGATGCCACTGGCTAACATCCAAGTTAGAATGGGGAGTACCTCTGTCCGCCTGTATCATCAAGAAATCGTTTATGGCCTTTCTCTGTTCATACAGTCGGTCCAACATATGGAGGATTGTCATATATCTTCTATATGAAAGAATCTTCATATAGAAGAGAGGATAAAAAAAAATATAAAAATTATATTATCCTTCAGGCGGACATAAAAAACGCCTATAAGTTCTTTTTATCAAGTATCTTAATTTGATTCGTGCAAGCAGTGAAACAAAGGGTCAGTTGTATGTGCAAAAATATATAATCGTTTATTATAAAAACCAAGAATATAAAACAATACAACTGCAAAACAAATGATAAAGTTACAAAGTAACACCCAAAATGTACCACACGGTGGTGTTGACACACCCCTATCTGATCAGCACAGTATAACTTGGTGATTTATGACAACCAGTGTCATACTTTTAACAAACGGACTCATGTACCAAGAGAAACTTAGGATCTTCTGTTATCAAACAGGCTATAACAATAAAACACGGATTTACAGGAAAATAACTGTTATCCCTTAACTCTGTTTTCCTGTGACCAATCAAAAATATATGATATTAATATGATAACATATTCAGCTCGGCAATCAGACTAAGGAAAAATAACTCTCCAAGGGTTTAGTCCTCTTTTCAAATAATGTCAGATCTTCTATTAACAATATGCATCTTTGCTAAGAGAATAATCAGCATTATGGAGGCACCTAAGACTATATATTCCCACAGTATGGGAACTCTTGGCTATATACCGAGAGAAATATCTTATTAATATCATGAGTAGTAAACAAGATATACGTTACCGGGTCAAAGGCAGACAGAGTTCAGATGGGACCAGTTCTGAAGAACTTTCCTAGTAATCCAAAAAGTATAATCCAAGTTTCTTCTGGTAAAGTTTTTCTTTTTGAATGAATGGATCAATGGACATATGGATCTTTTTCCTCTTTCTCTAGTTCTCCTCCTTTTTTGCTACCCCGCACACGAGTAATTATTCCCCCCCTTATCTAAGAATCACCCCTTTTAGATTAGGGATTCCCAATCAGGTAAGGTGGGTGTACTTGCATGCTAATAATACCATGATGTCATATAACTCCTAATATGGTCAAGAACAAATAATGAAATAATATTGTCCATCTGCCTCCAGATGGCACTGCGGTATTGTAAATGAACATCACAACTTTTAAGCATTAAAATTAAATATCTAATAATATGTTTTCAGGACCTTGTTGACCTTTCTATACAAATCATTGAGGAAGGTCTTTCCCTGACACTTTTAATTACCTATATCCTGGACTTGTTGGAGTTGACTGTCTTTTCCTATCTTTTTGAAATATAGTTTGACTTGATGAAAATTTTATATAGCGGCTTTGATGCTTGGCATCGGAACTTGTACATTTCACTTATCTACATCCATGAATAACTATTGTTTTGAAATAACATTTTCTCTTCTCAGAAAATCCAATTACCATAAACTTACTTGTTTCTATACCTTCTACAATACTTTCTTAATGATGAATACATGGTATAACATATATATATATATAAATCGATACATTGTTACACATAGATAATACATTATATGAATTATTGATTAACATGTGTTGTAAACTAAATATACCATGCAGAGATATATATAATATAATTATGAATATATAAATTGAACTTCATATAGCAGGTGTGCCTCAAGGACATGAAACCTTATCAAATAACCTTGTTCCCTCCAGACATATATGTTTTAAGGAGTTGAATTACTCCTTACAGATGGTCCCATATCTTTAGCAATAACTTTTAAACACAATGTCCGTTTATGTTCACAATTATTTTTTTATAAATTGAACTTGCCATGAACTCATCTTGGCTTCCTCAGCCACATAATAGAACTTTGGTTCAGGCTGTTTTTTTTTTCTTAAAGGCAATGAGATGAGCATACATTTCGATCATAATGTCATTAGATAATATTGTATACGTATGAAAATGCACAACAGGATGGAGTTCCAACGGGTGGAAATGTCGCATATCAGCCATTGTTGGGGAACACCATTCTGCTTTTGCAGCTCAAGGAGGGTGTGCTTTGCAGTGTAAGAGTGGCTGAAGTGCATGAACAGTTCCCTGGCCATTTTCAGGATGTCTTGCAGATGGGTGGAATACTTCAGAAACCTCTTTAAAATCAGATTGAACATGTGCACCATGCAGGACGCACGGCTCAGACCTCCTTGACATAGCGCCGACAGCTTCTTCCCTTTGTCGGTGACCATGCTTCCAATTTTGAGTTGTTGAGGAGAAAGCCAGGATTCTATTTCTTGATGAAGGACACTGAGCAGTTCCTCCCCTGTGTGACTCAGGAAAACTAGGTTAAGAACAGCGTGGCACCGCCGTGCCCTGCACATGTGGTATGCTGGAGGAGCACTGTGAATTGTCCCTGCAGTGAAGGCTGAGGACAAGGTGGAGGTTGAGGAGGCAGACATTGTCGCAGGACCAACAGCGTGAGAACATGGAGGTGGTATCTGAGTCATCTAACCAAGTTGCTGGTGTAGCAAGACAGAAACCACATTTACCCAGTGGCCATAAAGGACATATATTTTCCTTTACCGTAGATACAGCTCCACACATCACTGCTGCCATGCACTTTGGCGGACACCGACATGCCCAAGGACTGGCCCACTTTCTGTTCAACATAGGTGTGCAGGGCTGGTACTGCCTTTTTCGCAAGGAAATGACGGCTTGGGACTCTCCACCTCAGTTTGGCACAAGTCATCAGTTCTCTTAAAGGTGCAGAGTCCACCATTTGCAAAGGAACTTGGCCAGGAACAAGTTCAGCTTCTGCACGCATACTGTTGTCTCTTGGCAATCTCTTTGGTGATCGATTGCTGATGAAATAAGTGACAAGGAGTAGGAGGACAAGGAGCAGGAGCATCAGGACCAGTAGATGATGGAGAGGACGGACAGCTTCCTTTAGCTGAGGTGGTGGAGCCTTGACTTGCCGAAAAGGGTGATGCAACAGTTGCTGCGGCAGGCTAGAGCACTACATTAGCACCATGGTTCTCCCAGGCCACTTTATGGTGACGCTGCATGTGTTGATGCAGGGCTGTGGTGCCAAAATTGGCACCCTGACCACACTTTACCTTCTGCCCACAGATTCGTCAAATGGCCATGTTTACCTCCTCCGGCAACTTGACAAAAAAAAAAAACAACACTCCATGCTGACTGCCTGCTACCGCTGCCTCCGTGAACCCCTGCACAGCTACTTTCTGGGTAGGTAGGCTCCTGCAAAGCGGGCATTCTACCCCGGGCACTTTTTTTCCCTATTAATACACTACAAAAATGTGTATAAAACAATGTACATTCACCGCCGAATGGCTAATTAGACATACTATTTTTTCTTATTAATACACCAGAAAAATGTCTATAAAACAATGTACATTCACCACTGAATGGCTAATTAGACATACTTTTTTTTCATAATACACCAGAAAAATTTATATAAAACAATGTACGTTCACCGCCAAACAGCTAATTAGACGTACTTTTATTTTTATTATTAATACTAGGGATGAGAGAATTTCCCAATTTGGAAAAATTGTTCACACTTCGTTTGTTGGCTAAAGTTGAATTGCGTTATGGATGCATTTCTATAATGGAATGCATAACGGAATGCCTATAGTGCAGGGAGACACGTCAGATAGGGCTAGGGACAGTGGTAGAACAGTAATTTACAAGGGCCGGGAAAGGATAGGCTGGAATCATTTCACAGCATCTTAGTGCAGGGAGAGATGTCAGAAGGCACTAGGGACAGTGCGAGAAAAGCGGTTTACAAGTGCGGGGAAAGATAATTTGGGGATACAAATAGCCATTTCACAGCTCTGTCATTCCAGCAATTTGTTCTTGTTTTTGGGGTGCAAGTGCTATGTTGAAAAGCCTTTAGTGGCCTATTTCAGTATAGAAAGAAAAATATATACGCACATCACTGTTGCAGTTGTTTGTGGAGAAAACGTTTAGTGGCCTATTTCAGTACAGAAAGAAGAATATATACGCACTTCACTGTTGCAGTTATTTGTGGCGAAAGCGTTTAGTTGCCTATTTCAGTACAGAAAGAAAAATATATTCTCAGTTGACTTCTACAGTTATATGTGTTGAAAGCGTTTAGTGGCCTATTTCAGTACACAAAGAAAAATATATATGCACTTCACTGTTGCAGTTATTTGTGGCGAAAGCGTTTAGATGCCTATTTCAGTACAGAAAGAAAAATATATACGCACTTCATTGTTGCAATTATTTGTGATGAAAGCGTTTAGTGGCCTATTTTAGTACAAAAAGAAAAATATATTCTCAATTCACTTCTGCAGTTATATGTAGAAATGTCCCGAACTATTCGCCGGTGAACATCGCTTGTTCGCGTTCGCCGCAGCGGGCGAAAATATGTGATGTTCGGTCCACCCCTATACGTCATCATTGAGCAAACTTTGACCCTGTACCTCACAGTCAGCAGACACATTTCAGCCAATCAGCATACCCTCCATCCCAGACCCTCCCACCTCCTAAAAAAAAGCAAGGATGGCAGCCCTCTTAGATTCATTCTGAAGCTGCAGTGTTAGAGCAGGGAGAGTGCTGCTGTTGCTGCTGAATTAATAGGGAAAGCGTTAGCTAGGCCAGTGTTCTGTGTCCACTCCAGTACTCAAAGACTCATCTGCTGTAAGGACAGCGTCCTGACAGCACCCCAAAAAGCCCTTTTTAGGGCTGGTACATCAGTCTCCTTTTATTTATTTTATATATATATATATATATATATATATATTGCAGTTGCCTGCCCGTGTGTGAGAGGCCACAGGCCCACAGACTGTACTGTGTGCACAACACTCATATACATTGCAGATAAAAAAAAAGTCATTCAATTTTTCCACTGTAATATAATTGCAGTTGCCTGCCAGTGAGTGTCAGGCACACTGACTGTACTGTGCACACTGCCAGTGCCCACCACTTATATCGGGTGGCACAGTACCTTGCAGATAAAAAAGTCATTTAATTTTTCCTCTGTAATATAATTGCAGTTGCCTGCCAGTGAGTGTCAGGCCCACTGACTGTACTGTGCCCACTACTTATATAGGGTGGCACAGTACCTTGCAGATAAAAAAGTCATTTAATTTTTCCTCTGTAATATAATTGCAGTTGCCTGCCAGTGAGTGTCAGGCCCACTGACTGTACTGTGCCCACTGCCCACCACTCATATAGGGTGGCACAGTACCGTGCAGATAAAAAAGTAATTTAATTTGTCCTCTGTAATATAATTGAAGTTGCCTGCCAGTGAGTGTCAGGCCCACTGACTGTACTGTGCCCACTGCCCACCACTCATATAGGGTGGCACAGTACCCTGTAGATAAAAAACTAATTACAATTTTTCCTCTGTAATATAATTGTAGTTGCCTGCCAGTGTGTGTCAGGCCCATAGACTGTACTGTGCCCACTGCCCACCACTCATATAGGGTGGCACAGTACCTTGCAGATAAAAAAGTCATTTAATTTTTCCTCTGTAATATAATTGCAGTTGCATGCCAGTGAGTGTCAGGCCCACTGACTGTACTGTGCCCACTGCCCACCACTCATATAGGGTGGCACAGTACATTGCAGATAAAAAAGTAATTTCATTTTTCCTCTGTAATATAATTGCAGTTGCCTGCCAGTGAGTGTCAGGCCCACTGACTGTACTGTGCCCACTGCCCACCATTTATATAGGGTGGCACAGTACCTTGCAGATAAAAAAGTCATTTAATATTTCCACTGTAATATAATTGCAGTTGCCTGCCAGTGAGTGTGAGGCCCACTGACTGTACTGTGCCCACCACTCATATAAGGTGGCACAGTATCTTGCACGCATAGTACCACTATTCTAAAAAGAAATGACAGGCAGAGGCAGGCCACCCCGCAGGGGCCGTTGTGGTCGTGGTGCTGTGATTTCCTTTGGTCCTAGAATAATGCCCAGTGTTCAGAGGCCACGTACCCTGAACTCGAAAAAGTCTGAGGACATAGTTGACTGGCTTACACAGGACACCCAATCTTCTACAGCTTCCGCTTGGAACCTTGACTCACCACCCTCCTCCAGCTCAGCTTTGGGCACCTCTTAAGTTACCACTCGCCCACCGGCCGCCACCACCAACACTAGCACCACAGCCGATTCACTTGATCTGTCAGAGGAGTTATTTACACATCAGTTGGAAGAAATGAGTGATGTGCAACTATTATTGCCAGAGGATGTAGATAACAGGGATATGTCTCAGCCAGGCAGCATTACGCACATGGACGTACGTTGTGATGATGATGATGATGTTGTACCTGCTGCTGCTTCCTTTGCTGAGTTGTCAGATACAAGTGAAGCGGTTGATGACGATGTGTCCGTAGATGTCACGTGGGTGCCCGCTCAAAGAGAAGAAGAACAGGGGGACAGTTCAGATGGGGAGACAGAGAGGAGTAGGAGACGAGTTGGAAGCAGGGGGAGGTCGTCGCAAGGAGCTAGTAGCACAGTCAAACAGCATGTATCGGAACCCGGGGTCAGCCAGACAGCATGCCAATCAACGCATGCTGTTGCCACCACCAGAATGCCGTCATTGCAAAGCTCAGCAGTGTGGCATTTCTTTTGTGTGTCTGCCTCTGATAACAGTGATGCCATTTGCAATCTGTGCCAAAAGAAACTGAGTCGTGGGAAGTCCAACACCCACCTAGGTACAACTGCTTTGAGAAGGCACATGATCTCACATCACAAACGCCTATGGGATCAACACATGAGTACCAGCAGCACACAAACTCAAAGCCACCATCCTCCTCCTGGTCCAGCATCTTCAGCCACGTCAACCACTGCTGTCCTCGTTGCCCCCTCTCAACCACCCGCCAATCCGCCTCTCACCTGCTCATCTGCCCACAGTCAGGTGTCTGTCAAGGAAATGTTTGAACGTAAGAAGCCAATGACACAGTCACCCCCTTGCCCGGCGTCTGACAGCTGGCTTGTCGGAACTATTAGCTTGCCAGCTTTTACTATACAAGTTGGTGGAGTCTGAGGCCTTCAAAAATTTTGCTTGCTCCACATCAACTGCACCCCCCAAGCTCCCCAGGGGCTATTCCACATCCCGGATACGACAGTGTCACGCCGTCTTGGGGTTGACTTGCCTGAAAGCAGAGAGTCACACCGGACCAGCACTCCTGTCCGCCCTGAACACACAGGTGGATCAGTGGCTGACCCCGCACCAACTGGAGATCGGCAAAGTGGTGTGTGACAACGGAAGAAATCTGTTGGCGGCATTGAATTTGGGCAAGTTGAGACATGTGCCGTGCATGGCACATGTGTTGAATCTGATCGTACAACGCTTTGTGTATAAGTACCCAGGCTTACAGGACCTCCTTAAGCAGGCCAGGAAGGTGATATGGCCATTTCAGGCGTTTCTACACGGCCATGGCGCACTTTTCCGATATTCAGCGGCGAAACAACATGCCAGTGAGACGCTTGATTTGCGACAGCCCGACACGTTGGAATTAAACACTCCTAATGTTCGAACGCCTGCTCCAACAAGATAAAGCCGTTAACGAGTATTTGTATGACTGGGGTGCTAGGACAGCTTCTGCGGAGCTGGGTATTTTTTTGCCACGTTACTGGACGCTCATGTGCAATGCCTGTAGGCTCATGCGTCCTTTTGAGGAGGTGACAAACCTAGTCAGTCGCACTGAAGGCACCATCAGCGACCTCATGCTATTTGTTTTTTTTCCTGGAGTGTGCCCTGCGAAGAGTGCTGGATCAGGCCATAGATGAGCATGAAGAGGAAGAGTTGTGGTCACCATCACCACCAGAAACAGCCTTATCATCATCGCTTGCTGGACCTGCGGCAACGCTGGAAGAGGAGTCTGAGGAAGAGGAGTCAGAGGAGGAATGTGGCTTTGAGGAGGAGGAGGAAGACCAACCACAGAAGGCATCCCAGGGTGCTCGTTGTCACCTATCTAGGACCCGTGGTGTTGTACGTGGCTGGGGGAAGAACAGACCTTCAATGAGATCAGTGAGGACGAGGAACGGGACATGAGTAGCTCGGCATCCAACCTTGTGCAAATGGGGTCTTTCTTGCTGTCATGTCTGTTGAGGGACCCTCGTATAAAAAGGCTGAAGGAGAACAACCTGTACTGGGTGGCCACGCTACTAGACCCCCGGTATAAGCAGAAAGTGGCTGAAATGTTACAGAATTACCAGAAGTCGGAAAGGATGCAGCAGTTCCAAAACAAGTTAAAAAGTATGCTTTACACAGCGTATAAGGGCGATGTCATAGCACAATGGGAATCTAACAGGGGAAGAGGTGAAAGTAATCCTTCTCCTACCACGACCACGCCGGCAAGGACAGGACGCTTTACAGACGTGTTGTTGATGGAGGACATGCAGAGCTTTTTAGGTCCTATGCATCGCCACAGCCCTTCGGGGTCCACCCTTAGAGAACGACTCGACCGACAGGTAGCAGACTACCTCGCCTTAACTGCAGGTATCGACACTCTGAGGAGCGATGAACCCCTTGACTACTGGGTGTGCAGGCTTGACCTGTGGCCTGAGCTATCCCAATTTGCGATAGAACTTTTGGCCTGCCCCGCTTCAAGTGTCCTGTCAGACAGGACCTTCAGCGCAGCAGGAGGTATTGTCACTGAGAAGAGAAGTCGCCTAGGTCAAAAAAGTCTAGAGACGTGAGGTGACGCGCCAAGCCAGCCCGCACATGCGCAGTGCAGGCCGGGAAAAGTCGCAGCATAAGTTCGTCACCAGCCTGCCAGCCAATGATCATCGCTGGCAGGCTGGTGACGTTTAAAAAATCAAATCAAAAGCCATATAACACATTATATTTATAAATATAATGTGTTAAATGGCTTCTGTGTTCTCTGCTGGTTCCTTTTTCGTCGGTTGGTTCCAGCAAAGAGCACAGATCACTGTAAGTGCACAAAACACTACACATTTAGCACCAGATCACCCCCCATCACCCCAATGAACCCCTTGATCACCCCTGTAAATCACTAGTGAAAGGGAAAAAAGTGATCAGTGTAAACTGTCACCGTATTAAACTTTTTCCTCCAGTATTGACGGTTAGGTTTTAGGTTAGTTTAGGCCCCTTTGGTAGGTAGTTAGCGTCGGTTAGCGCCCAGCCCTCCGCACTGCAGTCACTAATTCGCTGATTAGCGTATCGCTAATCAGCATTGGTACTTTTATAGTATCTGTAAGTGATCAGAACTAATCACAGTCAGATCTATAAATAGTATTAGTGTCACCTTAGTTCACCCTCCACCCAAAACTCAGTGTTTGCCCGATCAGGCCTGATCGGTCACCCACACGTGCGTTCACCCACGCCCACCCCGCCGCAGTGACAAATATTTTTTTTTTTAATCACTGCGCAATCACTGCACAAGCGCTGTGGCGACAAAAAAAAATCAGTTTTGATATTTTTTATCAATCGCAGCGGCTTCCTGTACTTTGCTAGCCTCCCATTTGTAAGACAGGCTTGCTTTTTTTCTTGGGTAGTCTCAGGGAATACCCCATAAATTTAGTTGACCAAATAGCAAGTAAGGGGTATTCTTCTGAAGAGGCCTACAGGCTTCTGACCCAGTCGGATGAGCAATGGGAACCCTCATCTGACGAATCCAGCGGGTCAGAATATGAACCTGTAGAAAGCAGTGGCAGTCTGACCCAAAGTTCGGACGATGAGGTTGAGGTCCCTGATACCACCAGGCGTACCCGGCCCCTTGTTGCTAGACCACAGGTTGCGCAGGATCCGCTTCAAGGGCAGAAGAGTGGGGTTGGCGCTGTCGGATTACGTGGTGAGGCATACACCAGCAGCGCAGCCCATCCTAGACCTAGTACCAGCACTGCCGTAGAACATGGTGAAGTGGCGAGCACCAGAAGGGCAGTTGAAGCTGGTACGGTGGCACGTGTAGTAGTTCCCCCGTCGCAGCCACTGCACAGACAGGCCCGTAGGCCCTTTCACTAACAGCTGCTGCAAACCTCTCCTTTCACCTGGGACAAAGTGCATAATGTACTTTGCCACATCTCTGGGCGCTTTGTGCTTTGCACATTGTCCCATGGGGAAGGAGAGGTTTGTCCTATAAAGGTAAAAAATAAAAATAAAAAATCACAGGTAAGCAAAAAAGTTAATGTTCCAAAAGTTCAATAAAGTTTTTCAAAGTTAATGTTCTGTTTCAAATGTTATCTACAGTTAATGTTAATAAATTTATTGCGTTGCGGACAGGTTTTTTTTTTGTTTTTGTTTTTTTACCTTCTAGGTGGACCAACCGATCGACCAGCTGCAGCACTGATGTGCATTCTGACAGAAGCATTGCGCTGCTGTCAGATTACTCAAAAGTCGGTGTATGCGGCGCTGCAAGACAATATTTCTCCTCTGCAGTAAAAAAGATACGTTTGCCGAGGCTTATGAGCTGGGGGGGCGGTGTTCATATGCTTTGGCAAACACTTTGTATATAAAAAATAAAATAAAATAAATTCCGGCAATGATTTATTCATCCACATCGATTGATGTGAATGGAGAAATCGGGTTTGCCAGGGCATACGGGCTGAGTGGGTTTGGATGTTGGGCGGATCTCCTATGTCCTGGCAGACACCGTTCCCCTCTTTTTTTTTTTTTGCACATTTTTTTGGCAGAGATTTTTTCAACCACATTGATCGATGCGAATTAAGAAATCTGTGCCATTCATTTTTTCTTTCAGCCCAGAAGCTGAACGGAAAAAAAAAATCTCATTACCTGTATGCTCAGTATAAGGAGAATAGCAGAAACTCCTAATGCTGGCCATACATGTAATGATTGCGGAGACCCTCAAATGCCAGGGCAGTACAAACACCCCACAAATGACCCCATTTTGGAAAGAAGACACCACAAGGTATTCGCTGAGGGGCATATTGAGTCCATGAAAGATTGAACTTTTTGTCCCAAGTTAGCGGAAAGGGAGACTTTGTGAGAAAAAACAAAAAAAAAACAATTTCTGCTAACTTGTGCAAAAAAAAAAAAAAAAATCTTCTATGAACTCGCCATGCCCCTCACAGAATACCTTGGGGTGTCTTCTTTCCAAAATCGGGTCACATGTGGGGTATTTATACTGCCCTGGCATTTTAGGGGCCCTAAAGCGTGAGAAGAAGTCTGGAATCCAAATGTCTAAAAATGCCCTCCTAAAAGGTATTCATTGGAATTTGGGCACCTTTGCGCACCTAGGCTGCAAAAAAGTGTCACACATGTGGTATTGCCGTACTCAGAAGAAGTAGGGCAATGTGTTTTGGTGTGTCTTTTTACATATACCCATGCTGGGTGAGAGAAATAGCTCTGTCAAATGACAACTTTGTATAAAAAAATGGGAAAAATTGACTTTTACAGAGATATTTCTCTCACCTAGCATGGGTATATGTAAAAATACACCCCAAAACACGTTGCCCTACTTCTTCTGAGTACGGCGATACCACATGTGTGGCACTTTTTTGCAGCACACACTTTAGGTCCCCTAAAATGCCAGGGCAGTATAAATACCCCACAAGTGACCCCATTTTGGAAAGAAGACACCCCAAGGTATTTCGTGAGGGGCATGGCGAGTTCATGTAAAATTTTATTTTTTGTCACAAGTTAGTGGAATATGAGACTTTGTAAGGAAAAAAATAAATAAAAAAAATATAAATCATTTTCCGCTAACTTGTGGCAAAAAAAATAAAAAATCTAGGAACTCGCCATGCCCCTCACGGAATACCTTGGGGTGTCTTCTTTCCAAAATGGGGTCACGTGGGGTATTTATACTGCCCTGGCATTTTAGGGGACCTAAAGCGTGAGAAGTAATTTGGAATCCAAATACGTAAAAATGCCCTGTGAAATCCTGAAAGTACTCATTGGAAATTGGGCCCCTTTGCGCATCTTGGCTGCAAAAAAGTGTCACACTTGTGGTATCGCCGTACTCAGAAGAAGTAGGGCAATGTGTTTTGGGGTGTATTTTTACATATACCCATGCTGGGTGAGAGAAATATCTCTGTCAAATGACAACTATTTCTCTCACCCAGCATGGGTATATGTAAAAAGACACCCTAAAACACATTGCCCTACTTCTCCTGAGTATGGCGATACCACATGTGTGACACTTTTTTGCAGCCAAGATGCGCAAAGGGGCTCAATTTCCAATGAGTACTTTCAGGATTTCACAGGGCATTTGTACGCATTTGGATTCCAAACTACTTCTCACGCTTTAGGGCCCCTAAAATGCAAAGGCAGTATAAATACCCCACATGTGACCCCATTTTGGAAAGAAGACACCCCAAGGTATTCCGTGAGGGGTATGGTGGGTTCATGTAAAAAGAATTGTCACAAGTTAATGGAATATGAGACTTTATTTATTTTTTTATTTTTTTCTTACAATCATTTTCCGCTAACTTGTGACAAAAAATAAAAACTTCCATGAACTCACTATGCCCATCAGTGAATACCTTAGGGTGTCTACTTTCCGAAATGGGGTCATTTGTGGGGTCTTTCTACTGTCTGGGCATTGTATTACCTCAGGAAACATGACAGGTGCTCAGAAAGTCAGAGCTGCTTAAAAATGTGGAAATTCACATATTTGTACCATAGTTTGTAAACGCTATAACTTTTGTGCAAACCAATAAATATACACTTATTGCATTTTTTTTTATCAAAGACATGTAGAACAATAAATTTAGAGAAAAATGTATATAGAAATGTAGTTTTATTTGAAAAATTTTACAACAGAAACTGAAAAATTTCATTTTTTTGCAAAAATTTCGGTCAATTTCGATTAATATAAAAAAAAAGTAAAAAGGTCAGCAGCAATGAAATACCACCAAATAAAAGCTCTATTAGTGAGAAGAAAAGCAGGTAAAATTCATTTGGGTGGTAAGTTGCATGACCGAGCAATAAACGGTGAAAGTAGTGTAGTGCAGAAGTGTAAAAAGTGGTCTGGTCATTAAGGGGGTTTAAGCTAGGGGGGCTGAGGTGGTTAAAGAGGACCTTTCATGTTTTTCTTTTAGTTTAGATAAATACCTTTCGCTGATGCTGCCTCCCTGACAGTTTTTTTTATATTGCTTCCCTGCGCCTCACTGTGCCCCTGCAGTTTGCCCACTCAGTATGTTAATACTGAGCATCGGTACAGGGAGGAGAAGACGCCAGGGTTTCTTAATGGGTGTCTCCTCTCTGCTGTGATTGGACCGCACAGCCAGGGAAAAGGAGACGCCCATTGAGAAACCCTGGTGTCTTCTCCTCCCTGTACCGATGCTCAGTATTAACATACTGAGTGGGAAAAGTGCAGGGGGGCACAGCGGGGAGTAGGAGAGATATAAAAAAAAAAAAAACAGTCAGGGTGGCAGTATCAGCGGGGAGTACTTCACAAGGAAAGGTATTTATTTAAAAGAAAAGAAAAACATGAAAGGTCCTCTTTAAAGGGAACCTGTCAGCACCAAAATGGATCATAAACCGCCAGCAGTACCTTAAAGCTGTTAACATCAGGCTTCTAATGATGTTCTTGTGTAAGATGTCTGAGGTTCATGATCGCTGTAAAACAACTTTTATTCCCTCGCAGGTCGTATGCAAATGAGGCTTCCTTGCTTCGAGTCTAGGTAAGCATGCCCCCTAACTGTCCCCTCTTTTGTTAGATTGACAGCCTGCAGTGCGGCCAGGATGCCATAAGTCTTGCGCATGCGCCGCTGAAACCCAGCTAACAGCGGCAGCCGGAGACAGGATTGTGCCTTACCAAGGAGCGCATGAGCGAGACCTATGCGATCCCGGCCACACTGCAGGCTCTCAATCTAACAAGAGGAGACAGGGGGCGTGCTTAAAATATAAAATTAATAATATTTGACTCTGTGTCTGTATGTCCGCATGGCCATTCTGCAAAATGATAGACCATGTCATTTTATTGTCCGCATGACAGACAAGGATAGGACTGTTCTGCATAATGCGGAATGCACACACCCAGTATCGATGTTTTGTGGATCCGCAATTTGGAGACTGCAAAACATCAAACGGTCATGTTAATGAGCCCTTACAGTGATAACAGATGTATTAAAGATGAAGTATGATGGCAGACATTCACAGCAAAATGCACAAACATACATGTGGCAGAATTTACACATATATGGATATCCTGCACTTAAGGGAACTTTCACACTTGTGTTAAACTTTTCCGGTATTGAGTTCCGTCCTAGTTTTATCCTAATGCATTCTGAATGGAGAGCAATCCGTTCATCAGGATGTCTTCAGTTCAGTCACTGTATGGTTTTTGGATGGAGAAAATACTGCAGCATGCTGCCGTATTTTCTCCGTCCACAATTCCGGAACACTTGCCGTAATGCTGGATCCGGCATTTTTTTCTATTGAAATGCATTAATACCAGATCCAGCCCCAAGTGTTCCGGAAAAAACGGATGCGGTTTGGCGGTCTGTGCATGCGCAGACCTTTAAAAATGTGAAAAAGATAAATATCAGATCCGTTTTTCCAGATGACAACCGGAGAGACGGATTCAGTATTGCAATGCATTTGTGAGACAGATACACATGTGTATCCGTCTATAAATAGCCGTTTGCATACAGATTGCCGGATCCAGCAGGCATAGAAGTGAATGGGGCTGCGTGTTTTCCTGAACGCACCCTGAACGCATCCAGACCTAATCTGTGACGCTCGTGTGAAAGAGGCCTTAGTCAGTGAGAAACAAGACACATGCAGCGCACACCCATCACTCATTGGACACATGTGGCACACAAGACACGGCTCACATGCCACTGACGCATGTGTCACATGCTGCACATACACCATTTATAGCACACACCAATCACACATAGGAAACACACAATGCACACACCAAGACATTTATGCCTAACCCTATTAAGTGTAGCACACTTAAAGGGGATAAAGGGGTTGTCTCACTTCAGCAATTGGCATTTATCATGTAGAGAAAGTTAATGCAAGGTACTCACTAATGTATTCTGATTGTCCATATTGCCTCCTTTCCATCACATTATACACAGCACGTATCCATGGCTACTACCACCGTGTAATCCAGCAGCGGTGGCCGTGCTTGCACACTATAGGTAAAGGTGTTGGCCTATGTGCACTTCCAGCCTTTACCTATGGTGTGTAAGCACGGCTACCGCTGCTGGATTACACGGTGGTCGTAACCACAGATACGTGCTGTGTATAATGTGATGGAAAGGAGGCAATATGGAGAATCACAATACATTAGTAAGTGCCTTGTATTAACTGCATGATAAATGCCATTTACTGAAGTGAGACAAACCCTTTAACCATAAATGCCTGGCATGAAATGTACCAAATCTTAACCTCCTCATGTTGTACATAATCTACATTATAATTAAAAGGGTGGTCCTACCATAATCGCAAGATCTTTTCCCCCCCTGGCTTGTCTGGGCCTGACATGGATTGATTGACAGATCTCTCCCTATGCAGACATACAAAATGAATCTCCTGACAGGAAAAAACTTCGTAAAAAAGACATTGCATCGCACAGACCTGTCACTTACCAGTAGGAGGAGCGTCAGCCGGCTACAGACAGCGCAGGTAAGTATAAGCTAAGTAACCATGGCAGCCAGGACTGCAGTAGCATCCTGGCTGCCCTGGTAACCGATCGGAGCACCAGTGATATATGGGACTCCGATCGGAAATGCCGCTCCGCTGCCACCAATGATGGGGGGGGGGTTGTTAGCCTGTGGCCACTGCCACCAATGCTTTTAATACTGGGGAGGGAGGGGGGGCCGCACTGGCCACCAATGCTAATACTGGGGAGGGAGGGGGGCCGCACTGGCCACCAATGCTAATACTGGGGAGGGAGGGAGGGGGGGCCGCACTGGCCACCAATGCTTTTAATACTGGGGAGGGAGGGGGGTCTGGCCCTGCTGCCTGGCAGCACCCGATCAGGGGGCTGAGATCGTCGCAATTAAGGCTACTTTCACACTTGCGCTTGATCGGATCCGTTCTGAACGGATCCGATCATATTAATGCAGACGGAGGCTCCGTTCAGTACGGATCCGTCTGCATTAATAACTTAGAAAAATTTCTAAGTTCGCAAGTAGCCTGAGCGGATCCGTTCAGACGTTCAATGTAAAGTCAATGGGGGACGGATCCGCTTGAAGATTGAGCCATATAGGCTCATCTTCAAGCGGATCCGTTCCCATTGACTTACATTGTAAGTCTGAACGGATCCGCTCGCCTCCGCACAGCCAGGCGGACAGTTGAACGCTGCAAGCAGCGTTCAGCTGTCCGCCTGTCCGTGCGGAGGCGAGCGGAGCGGAGGCTGAACGCCGCCAGACTGATGCAGTCTGAGCGGATCCGCTCCATTCAGACTGCATCAGGGCTGGACGGAGGCGTTCGGGTCCGCTCGTGAGCTCCTTCAAACGGAGCTCACGAGCGGACCGACGAGCGCAAGTGTGAAAGGAGCCTAACCCCTCAGGTGCGACAGAGATCGGGTGGTGCCAGGCAGCAGGGGGCAGTTATGTACACAGTTTTTAGTATATTCTAACATGAAGCGTCCCCATGACTATGGGAACGCTTCTGTGTTAGAATATACTGTCGGATCTGAGTTGACGATGTAACTCAAATCCGATGGTATATTCTAACATAGAGACGTTCCCATGGTGATGGGGACGCTTCAAGTTAAAATATACCATCTGATTGGAGAAAACTCTCATCCGATGGTATATTAATAGAGACTCCTGACTTTACATTGAAAGTCAATGGGGGACGGATCCGTTTGCAATTGCACCATATGGTGTCAACGTCAAACGGATCCGTCCCCGTTGACTTGCATTGTAAGTTAGGACGGATCCGTTTGGCTCCACACGGCCAGGCGGAGACCAAAATGCTGCAAGCTGCATTTGGGTGTCCGCCTGCTGAGCGGAGCGGAGGCCATACTGATGCATTCTGAACGGATCCGCATCCACTCAGAATGCATTAGGGCCGTACGGATGCGTTCGGGGCCGCTTGTGAGAGCCTTCAAACGGAGCTCACAAGCGGAGCCCCAAACGCTAGTGTGAAAGTAGCCTGAGATGCTTGTCAGCCGACTCAGCAACTGAATCGGTTCCTTTGAATGAGCAGATGCAAATGAACCGAATCATTTAAGATTCGAACGCCCCGTCACTAGGAGTACTGCCTTTTCTTTCTGCTATTGTTGTCACTGGGCACGTCTTGAGAAGCCACCTCAGACCCTGTTTATTCCCGCTGCCGTTTACCATTTCTATTATTCCACATAGTATATGGGTTACTGGCTGCCGCGGCCTCCCCCGTTTTCAGGGCGAGACGTATACATCTGCCTATAGCCTTGGACAGGCCTTTTCCCTGCAGCTCCTTGGCGTCCTCCCTCCTCACTCAGGCACGTCCTCCAGGAGGCGGGCACTTCCTGCGCGTGGCACTCCCATCGTCCCCTGCGGCTGGGCGTGCCTTGCTGTAGATGGCTGCTAGAAGCCCCGCCCCTCTATAGCCCGGTGCCGGGGTTCCTGTGGCGACGGGAAGGATCCTCCAGCGCGGGCACGCAAGTAACGGGCGGCTTTTCTAGGCTTACTGTGTGTGGCCACTCGTCTCTGGGCATTGTACCCAGGCCGTGCGTATGTCCTCGTTAGCACAGGCAGAGCGCTCCGGGGTGACAGAGGCGCATTATGGCATATGATGAGAGCGGCCCAGCCCGCACCTTTACCGGTGGACGACCCGAGCATTGGACTGTGCTCTACCTTGGGATTTACTGAAAAGAATGAATAATATCAGCCATTTATAAAACTGCAGACAGGTAGACTATCCTCTGGACACGCGCCTGGCATTTAGAGAAAATAAGAAAGCGTTTTTATTTCATCAGACCCTCGAGCTCCATTGGCAGCCTCAGACCCCCCCCCAGCCTCAGACCCCCCATGACAGTGCTTCATCGGCAGTTCCCCTATAACTTATTCCGTTACATGTTTGGGGGCATTGCATTATTGCTTCTGCCATTTTTTTCATTGGTCTTTATTTACCATATGAAGCCCCATTTTCTGCACAGCCTTATGTTCCTCTAGTAGCAGGATCTACATTTTCTCTTTTCCGTCAGCCAGCTCAATGGATGGCTCCTTAACTCATTATAGCTCAGTTCTTACCAATAAGAATGTGGCTTAAAGGGATTCTCCAGTTTCTCAAACAGCCCACGGTGATGCCATCGCTCGTCCCCATTCTGTACAGTGGTTTGCCAGTGGCAGATTGTTTATTAGACAGCATGATCTGCTGCTGGCAAATCCTGATCTTTCAACCTGCTGAAAGATCTAGATTGCCCAATGAACGAGTTTGCTCGTTCATCATGCAGTCGGCGGCAGTATTACACTGCAAGATGATCGCTAACGAGCATTCATACAAACAAGCGTTAATAGAGATCATCAGGCAGACAATCTGCCCGTCTAATATGCCCTTAAAATGTGTTATGACATCTTAGTAAATTAGAGATAAGGGTTATTAGATGAAAGTAAAAAGCACCAAGCTCACAGCTAGACAGTTAACCCTTTGTGACAGAACAGCTATATAAACGAGTCCAGATGCAGGCTAGAGGTGACCGGTGTCCCCATGTCTGTTCCAAACTTGGCTCCTTATAAAGTTTCCACCTAGAGTTAGTCCTTCCCCCCCTTCAATTACCAAATCCCTTATGCCTACAATACAAAAGCCCCAACTTATGTCTATAGAGAGCGCATTCCCCCATCTGATCCATTATAAATGGACAGTGTAAGATAAGTGTCCAGAGGTACCTTAAACATAGTGTAGCACGATATTCCATAAGGACGCCGGTTTGGAACGCAAATGTGTTCCACAGGCCGGAAGTGACGTTAGGAGCCGGCGACCAGACAAGGAAATGGCATAGGTAGTTAGGCTCCGTACACCGGAAGTAGTCCTGGAACGCATATGCGTTCCACCAAGTGATTCATAGGCTGATACTCTGCTCCCGGACCGGAAATAACACCATCCTATTGAGTTCATGCTCTGGAATATACATACAGATACTGATCGATTATGTCTTGCAATCGCAACATTAAAGTGATGACCATATGCTACCAAACCACATGAGTGATATGCCAATCAGTCCTATCCGGTCACAGTGCTATTATTATACTATGCTCCTCTTTCATAATTTACTAAATATTCAATTATGTGGCCATGGGGTACACTCTATAATGCAATAGTGTTCAAGGTCTATTTATGACATGACGGTAGAGGCCACAAGGGGGTAGAGGTATGGGGGGGGGGGGGGGGGACAGAAAGGGGTGGGAGTTGGACAATATTACATATAACAAGGAGGGTAAAAATGAGACCTCAAATTCACCGGACATTAACTCTTAAACCGCATTCAGACACTTAGAGGGCAACCACCCTTAATAAGGGTAACCCAATTGTGGCTATATGATACATATATTTGGATCATTTTCGATCCGATAATTAATAGAATGGCAAGAATAACTATATAGATAAAATTCACATTGGTAGCTGGTTTTGTTTGGAGAAGGAGGAGGAGATAAACAAGAGGAGCGGAACCGCAACAGATAAAAATAAAGAAAGATGACACAACAAGAGAGAGAGTATAGTTGTGCCGAAGTGGGTTGGGGATGAGGAGGAAGAAGAGAGCATTCGGATTATAGAAAACAGCCTAATGATAGCTGTTCATTCAGACCATCCGGACTGGACGTTTTTAATCTATAGATCCACTGGCACTCCTGTAAGATCCTCTTATCCCAATCCCCCTTACGTGGAGAGGGTGGGATGATCTCAATGATCTGAAAACCCAGGGATTTGGCATTCCCACCATGGAACTCATGAACATGGTTTGCCACAGGTTTGTCTCGTCCATGTTTGATATCCCCAAGATGCTCTTCCGCCCTCCTCCTCAATTCCCTCTTAGTTTTACCCACATAATTCATGGGGCATTGACACGTTATCAAGTAGACCACTCCACAACTCTTACAATTGCCCAAATCCCTCATTTCAAAGATTCTACCCGTTGAGACACTTCTGAAAGCTTTAGATACAGTGATGTACGGACATGCAATACATCCACTGCACCTGAACATTCCCAACGGTCTCCTATCAAGCCATGTACCTGCGATTTTGGGTGTAGTATAGAGACTGTGTACTAGAAGATCCCTAATCGATCTCCCCCTCCTAAAGGTAATCCCTGTTTTTTGTGGGAGTACATCAACAAGGTCCATATCGATCCGAAGGATACCCCAATGTCTTCTAAGGATTTAAAAAATCCTCTCATGGGAGTTATCAAAAGTCCCGATCACTCTTATACCTTATCCTGTACTCTACCCTTTTTTTGTGGGTCTAGAAAGCAGCCTCTATCTGTGGCCAGGGAGTGTTAAAAGCTTTCTTCAGTGTCTCATCCTGAAGAAAGCTCAATATTTTTAGTAAAGACCAATTGACAAATTGCCTCCAAAAATTACATAGCCTTTAACATATACGTAATGTATAACTAGGGATTACTGTAATATTTCTCTAGTTTCAATAGATTGGTGTAGAAAGTCCTTGACTTATCAGATATTGGGTTAAAGGGTTTTTCCCATCTCAACAGTTGTCGCATGTTATTATTATTATTTATTATTAAAGAGCCATTCATTCCATAGCGCTGTACATATGATAAGGGGTGCACATGTTGTAAAAATATGCGACAAATGTCAAAGGTAAAGGCCCCGCACACCTATCTCAAGAATGGGGTCCACAAGTGCTCTCGATTCACTGCTATGAGACTTCCAAAAGTAGCCAAGTGAGTGCACTCACCTATTTTTTCAGGTTTCATAACAGTGAATGCAGAGCAAGGCACCCAGGCACAGCACCAAAGAGGCTCCATCTGGTCAGGGGTCAGTTGGGGTCCTACAGGAGGTACGGGGCCCCTGTTATTGTGATCCCTGGGGGTGTCAGTGGTAGGACCCCCATCGATCTGATAGTTATAACTTTTACCTACTGGAATACCCCTTTAACTCCATTCCTGACTATTTCTCAACCAACCTGTTTAAAGGGGTTTTCCAATTTTATTTTATTTTTTACTAATGACCTGTTCTCTGGTCATCATTATCTGATTGGCGGGGGTTCTGGGTGTTAGACCGTCACCAATCAGTCAGCTATTTGAGAAGGCAGCAGTGTGCAAGTACATTATATAGCAGCTGTGCTTGGTATCACCGCCCAGCCCCATTCACTTCAATGGGGCTGAGCTGCACCTAGGCCATGTGACTGATGAACATGACATCAAGCAGCCTTCTCAACAGGTTGGACCCAGAGGTCGCACTACATTTTTTTCCAAAAATACTCCTCTTACCATTTTTGGGGAGTATTTTTAGTCAAGGAAGAGTACGAAAGTTGCAGTAATTCAAATAAATAATCCATAGGCCTACATAATGTTAAGGGCTTGTTCACCTCTGTGTTGGAGGCTGTGTTTGGGCCTCTGTTGCAGATTCTGTCAGAGACCAGCCAAAAAAGCCTTCTCTGCAGCACTTTTTTGTCTTTTAAAGACAGGATCCCGAACAGAAACTGAACAGATCCCATCATGGTCAATGGAGTCTGTTCAGCTCCGTTCCTGTTCGTTATGTGCCCGTTCCAGTACTTCCATGATTTTAGTTGTTCTGCTCATTATGGAGCAGAGCAACAGAAATACAGGTCCTTCTAAAAAAATTAGCATATTGTGATAAAGTTCATTATTTTCTGTAATGTACTGATAAACATTAGACTTTCATATATTTTAGATTCATTACACACCAACTGAAGTAGTTCAAGCCTTTTATTGTTTTAATATTGATGATTTTGGCATACAGCTCATGAAAACCCAAATTTCCTATCTAAAAAAATTAGCATATTTCATCCGACCAATAAAAGAAAAGTGTTTTTAATACAAAAAAAGCCAACCTTCAAATAATTATGTTCGGTTATGCACTCAATACTTGGTCGGGAATCCTTTTGCAGAAATGACTGCTTCAATGCGGCGTGGCATGGAGGCAATCAGCCTGTGGCACTGCTGAGGTGTTATGGAGGCCCAGGATGCTTCGATAGCGGCCTTAAGCTCATCCAGAGTGTTGGGTTTTGCGTCTCTCAACTTTCTCTTCCCAATATCTCACAGATTCTCTATGGGGTTCAGGTCAGGAGAGTTGGCAGGCCAATTGAGCACAGTAATACCATGGTCAGTAAACCATTTACCAGTGGTTTTGGCACTGTGAGCAGGTGCCAGGTCGTGCTGAAAAATGAAATCTTCATCTCCATAAAGCTTTTCAGCAGATGGAAGCATGAAGTGCTCCAAAATCTCCTGATAGCGAGCTGCACTGACCCTGCCCTTGATAAAACACAGTGGACCAACACCAGCAGCTGACATGGCACCCCAGACCATCACTGACTGTGGGTACTTGACACTGGACTTCAGGCATTTTGGCATTTCCCTCTTCCCAGTCTTCCTCCAGACTCTGGCACCTTGATTTCCGAATGACATGCAAAATTTGCTTTCATCCGAAAAAAGTACTTTGGACCACTGAGCAACAGTCCAGTGCTGCTTCTCTGTAGCCCAGGTCAGGCGCTTCTGCCGCTGTTTCTGGTTCAAAAGTGGCTTGACCTGGGGAATGCGGCACCTGTAGCCCATTTCCTGCACACGCCTGTACACGGTGGCTCTGGATGTTTCTACTCCAGACTCAGTCCACTGCTTCCGCAGGTTCCCCAGGGTCTGGAATCGGTCCTTCTCCACAATCTTCCTCAGGGTCCGGTCACCTCTTCTCGTTGTGCAGCGTTTTCTGCCACACTTTTTCCTTCCCACAGACTTCCCACTGAGGTGCCTTGATACAGCACTCTGGGAACAGCCTATTCGTTCAGAAATTTCTTTCTGTGTCTTACCCTCTTGCTTGAGGGTGTCAATGATGGCCTTCTGGACAGCAGTCAGGTCGGCAGTCTTACCCATGATTGCGGTTTTGAGTAATGAACCAGGCTGGGAGTTTTTAAAAGCCTCAGGAATCTTTTGCAGGTGTTTAGAGTTAATTAGTTGATTCAGATGATTAGGTTAATAGCTCGTTTAGAGAACCTTTTCATGATATGCTAATTTTTTGAGATAGGAATTTTGGGTTTTCATGAGCTGTATGCCAAAATCATCAAAATTAAAACAATAAAAGGCTTGAACTACTTCAGTTGGTGTGTAATGAATCTAAAATATATGAAAGTCTAATGTTTATCAGTACATTACAGAAAATAATGAACTTTATCACAATATGCAAATTTTTTTAGAAGGACCTGTAAATAGAGGTCGGTATTTATGCAGGTAAACCATTGCTAGTCTAAATAACATCTCCCCCCTTCTATTCAGACCAGTTCCATGTCAATAACATCACTGCCCTCTCTCCAGCCCTTCCAACATGCAGTCCTATGTAAATAACACTGCTCCTATCCCTGCAGGATAAGGTTAATGAGGCTACTTTCACATCTGCGTTTTTGGTTTCTGGTTTTGAGAACCAACAGAGGATCTCAAAACTGGGCCAAAACAGTTTGGTTTGGGTCCAGTTTTCCATTCATTGTCTTTGGGTACAAAACTGATCAGAATGCAAGCTGCAGTTTTGTGTCCAGTCTGCAGTCCAGTTTATATATCTAAACTGATGCATCTGTATGTATTAAATGGTACGGAAGTGTTTTTTATTAACCACTTCACATCGGGGCCATTAGCCCCCTTCCTGACCAAGCCTACGTTAGCAAATCTGACATATGTCACTTTATGTGGTAATATCTTTGGAACGCTTTTACGTTACTTATCCAAGCCATTCAGAGATTGTTTTCTCGTGACACATTGTACTTTATGCTAGTTATAAATTTGAGGCAATATATTTCACCTTTATTTATGAAAAAATCCAAAATTTACAAAAAATTGGGAAAAATTCGCAATTTTCAAAATTTATATTTCTCTGCTTTTAAAACAAAGTGATTCCTCAAAAAATATTTATTCCTTAACATTCCTCATATGTCCACTTTATGTTGGCATCATTTTTTAAAGGTCATTTTATTTTTTTAGGATGTTAGAAGGCTTAGAATTTTAGAAGCAATTCTTAAAATGTTTAAGAAAATTGGCAGATTTTGCTGAACTGGTTTTTAGATGCCATGTCCCATCATTTAAAGCCCCCCCTGATGCACCCTTACAGTAGAAACTTCCAAAAGTGACCCCATTTTGGAAACCAGGGGATAAGGTTCCAGTTTTATTGGTACTATTTTGGGGTACATATGATTTTTAATTGCTCTATATTACGTTTTTTGTGAGGCAAGGTAAGGTTTTGGCACTGTTTTTATTTTTTACAACATTCATCTGACAGGGTAGATCATGTGCTATTTTTATAGAGCAGGTTGTTACGGACACAGTGATATCAAATATGTCTATTTTCTTTGTTTCTTTCAGTTTTACATAATAAACCATTTTTGAAAAAAAGATCTTGTGCAGGGGCTCGTTATTTTTTTTTCAGGAAGAGTTGATGTTTTTATTGCTACTATTTTTGGGTACATAAGATAACACTTTATGGGGCAAGGTGACCAAAAATTGGTTGTTTTAGCACTGTTTTTATTTTTACAGCGTTCACCTGAGGGGCTAGGTCATGTGACATTTTTATAGAGCAGATCGTTACGGACGTGGCGATGCCTAATATGTATACTTTTTCTTATTAATTTAGGTTTTACAGAATAATAGCATTTTGGAAACCAAGTTTTAGTGTCTCCATAGTCTGAGAGCCATATATTTAATTTTTTGCGGGATCAGGTGACAGCTTGATTGGTACTATTTTTGGGGGCATAGGCCTTTTTGATCGCTTGGTCTTGCACTTTGTGATGTTAGGAGACCAAAAATGGCTTTTTAGGCCTTTTTATTTTTTTATTACGGCGTTCACCCGAGGGGTGAGATCATGTAATATTTTTATAGAGCTGGTTGTAATGGACGCGGCGATACCTAATATGTATACTTTTTATTTATTTATTTCACTTTAACACAATAATAGCATTTTTGAAACAAAAAAATGATGGTTTAATGTGTCCATGTTCTGAGAGCTATATAATTTTTTTTTTTTTTTTTGAGCGATTTTCTTATGCAGGGACTCATTCCACTTTTTTGTGGAATGAGGTGACCATATCATATTGGTACCATTTTTTAAATTTTATTTTTGGGGACATACACCTTTTTGATCACTTCGTGTTGCACATTTTGTGATGTAAGGTGACACATTTTATATATATCAAATCGTTTTTTTTACACAATAAAAGCACACAGAGCTATGGGGACTGGGTATTGCGGAAGCGCTAGTGGCCATCTAGCAACCCATGTCCTCAGCTCTATACCCAAAATCCCTGTGACAGGTTCCTTTTAAAGCAAACCTTTCACCTGCACTTTACTTAATAAACTATCAAAAGTACCTTATAGATCATCCTCATTGTGTTATCATACAGTCTTGTCCCGCTTGAGTCCGCGCGATAGACAGGATCACGCTGCTACTGAGGCCGACGGCGCATGCGGTCCCGGCGACTTGTACAGGCATAGACTGCATAGAGTCGGGGTTAGGGCAGGGGAGTTACAGCCTGGAGTGAGGGAAGGGCTGCCTCCTTGACTTCTATCGTGACTTGTGGAGCTGGAGAAGAGTACTTTATAAGGTGATGTTTTTCATGCATATACATGGCAGAAAAGCGGGACAAGACTGTATGATAACATAATGAGGATGATCTATAAGGTACTTTTGATAGTTTATTAAGTGAAATGCAGGTGAAAGGTTCGCTTTAACTTTTGAGATCCTGTGCCAGATGTCAAAACTTGAATAAACAATGGTGATGTGAAAGTAGCCTAAGCTGCTGGGAGAGGTCTGGAGTGACTGCACAGCAGGCTATTATAGCCAAGTGATAGCGTACCGTCCAATGTACAGTGTATCTTCCCTGTATTTCATTACTTGGCTATAATAGCCTGCCTGTATTCACTCCAGACCCCACCCCAGTCAGGCACCCTGACCAACATTAAAGGGTAACTACACTTTTATTTTTATTTTTGATGTGTCATAAACACATATCAAAAGAGATGATTGATCTCTAGAACAAGAAGTCAGAGGCGCTCAGCCGAGCGCTGCTTCTCCTTGATTCTGAGCTCAATAATGAGAACGGTCTCAATAGAAAGTCAATGAGACATCTTCAGTATCACACCCAGCAGTGAGGAGAAGCAGCACGTGGCTGAGCGTTTCTGACTCCTCGTTCTAGAGGTCAGCGGGAGTCTCGGTGCTGGGACGCCTGCTGATCAAAGCTTTTTATATGTCCCTATAACATATAAAATGTTTCAAAAACTAGATCCCACTGCCCACCAGGAGGCCTCTTACCCTGCCAGGCGCCACCCCATGAAGATCGTGCTCTTGCTGTATGGAGCTGGTTATTTCAGGCATCGCTGCGCTGCCTGTGCCGTTCACAGCACGCCCTGTGCTCATGAATGACAGGGAAAGGGCTAACCTGTATTGCTAAGCATTAGACTATTTTAGGGAGTAAAGTGGCCTGAACAGGCGTTATTGCAATCTCTGGTTTGACCCCCACTAATCAGATACCGATGACCTATTCAGAGGATAGATCATCGGTCAATAAAACTTGGGAAACCCCTTTAAAACGGTTGTCCGGGTTCAAAGCTGAACCCGGACATACCCATATTTTTACCCAGGCAGCCCCCCTGATGTTGGCATCGGAGCATCTCATGCTCCGATGCGCTCCCTTGTCTTGCGCTAGATCGCGCAGAGCACGGGCTCTTTTGTTTACAATAACACAATGCTGGGCCGTTTTACTGGCTAGGGCAGCGCTAAAGACTGCCATCAGTGCCGACGACGTCACCGGGCTTCCTGGCAGCCCCATGGAGAGCCCGGTACATCACCGGAAATCATGAAAATGCCTTTAGTGCAGGGCAAAGCAGAGTATCGGAGCATGAACTGCTCCGATGCTCAAGTCGGAGGGGCTGCCTGGGTGAAAATAGAGGTATGTTCGGAAAACCCCTTTAAGCTACAGAAATATTATACTAATAGTCTACATAAACTACACTATAAATACTTTTTACACTATATCAAAAAAGCAGTCCACCATAAACTGCACAGACACTCTGTTCATCCTTGTACTAGAAGCACACGGAATACAAAATGAATCTACTTCTACGGAGTGTGTTTATAAACTGCACGTATATACTGTTCATTCTCCATCTAATGCTACATCTGCACTTTGGTTTCCGGTTTTCAGATCCAGCAGAGGCTCTCAAAACCGGACCAAAACAGTTCCAGCTTGCATCGGTTTTGTGTCTGGTCACGGAATGCCAAAACGCTGATGTGAAAGTAGTCTAAGATGCACAGGGAATTCAGTAAACCCCTATATGTGGAAAACTAACTGTTTATGTTCATTCCACTAGAAATTACACTTATCATATTCATTCCCTGTCTAGGAAGCACAGGCAATTTAGTATACACCTGTATATGTGTAATGTGTTATTACAGTATAACCTACATATGCAGTATATCCTGTTTATTCCATGTGTAAGACGCACAGGCAATTCAGTATACACCAGTATGTGTGTTCATTCCGGTATAACCTTCATACATAGTACATCTCGTTCGTTCCATGTATAAGAGGCACAGGGAGTTCAGTATACACCAGTATGTGTGTTCATTCCGGTATAACCTACATACACAGTACATCCCGTTTGTTCCATGTATAAGAGGCACAGGGAGTTCAGTATACACCGGTATATGAGGAATTTGTATTCATTCCAGTATAAACTACACATATAACCTATTTATGCCCTGTCTGCGAAGAATATGCCTGTTTATGCTAAATGTGTTCATTCTATCTCTAACAAATACAGAACACTGATTATACCCCTCTCTATAGCTCTACAAATTGATATTATTAATTCCCTATCTTCATCCTTTTTAGTACAGTATATCCTGTCAAAAATGTATGTATGATCTATTGGCAGGAACATAGTATATACTATTGCTCCACTTAGCCGTTTACCAGCCCTTTTAGCTATTGTAATCTAGTGGATTACTACTGGGGGTGATTGGACCATTTTCTGGTGTCTGTGCAGGTATCTTATTATATTGTGCCTGTTTTGTTTTTTTGTATACATTTTATTGAGAATCAAACAATTATTTTCCATACATCTTCAACATCATTATTACTTTTCTTTCTTTTTACCCCTACCCGTAATACCCTCCTTACCCACCCTCTCTTTTGCGATGCGTGTCTCTAGCGAGGCGTCAAGACGACGAAGACTAACATTTCCACACACCCCATATCCTAGTCCATTTAGCCTCTATATTTCACTGTTTATAAAGAACCTTCTCATATCTCTTAATCTTATTCACCAAGTTTAACCATGTAGTTAAATTTGGTATATTCCGTGAAAACCAGACCCGTGTGATCAGGAGTCTTGCCAGAAACATTACTTAACATTATCTTTATGGCAGTTTACTTTAGAGAGATCCCCCAGTATCCAACATTCAGGCTTAAAAGGGATCACTACTTTCAATTTTTTGGTAATACCCATGTCAATTGCTCCCCAATACTCTTTTAATTCTATACAAAGCTAGAACATGTGCAAAAAATCAGCCCCAAATGAATCACACAGTGGACAATTAGATCTATTTCTCAAACCACATCTGGCTACTCAACCACATAATGGCTTGACATATATTCTATGTAAAATATTAAATTGAACCAAGATCTGGTTAAAGTTGCGAGACGCTAATCTTAAATTAGACAATACATTTTCCAATTCATCTAGTTGTATCGTTGGACATTCAGTTCCCCAAGCTTTTTGACCGTGAGAACTAATATTATTAAATAGTGCTTTAACTAATAATCTATAAAGTTGAGCAATCCGAACATTGTGACCTAGATCCCCCATTATACATTTAAGAATGTAGAAGTCTCTATATCTAGCAAAGATTTTTCTATAAGACTGGAAGGTGCCGAATGAAGCTGAAAGTACCTAAACCATGATACATTAGACATATTTTCTTTTTTCTCCAACTACAATAAGGAAAATATATCTCCTTTCCTCACCACTTGTGCAGCATAAAAAATATTTTTTTTTGCCTGTACTGATCCCCTACTAATTAATCTAAAACCTGTAAATGATAATTGTGCCAAAGGGGTGTACAAAATAAGGATCCCTTTATTCCCAGCCATCCTCTAATAGTGCACCAGGACTTACTGAACAGTTTCCTTGTCTCACCATAATCCTGCCACTCATTCCAATAAAGTAAACATGTTATCATAACGAGATCCACTTACCAAATTCCTACACAGTGGGCTTTTCTTCCATTGGAAATATAGCCATAACTGAGCCAATACAAAATTACCCTTGAAATAAGGTAGGTTCAATTCTCTCTTTTTCTATCGGCTTATAAAGATGTTCCACTTTAAGTCTTACATGCTTTCTTCCCCAAAGAAGATCATTAATAATTCCCTTAATTAATTTAAAAAATGTATCCTCAATCCATATTGGGGAATTCCTGAGAATATAAAGGACCTGGGGTAAAAATCACCATCTTAACTAGGGATATTCTATCGGCTCTAGATAGAGGAAGTCTAAGCCATATTGCAATTTTGCAATTTTAGACCTCAGTTTACTTATCAAAGGGTTTAAATTAAAAGTCTTCAGTCTTGAGGGAAATCATCATACCCAAATAGCCAAAGGAGTCAGAGATCTTCAGCATACTCAGGGGCCCTTTACTGGGAAGTTCAAATCTATCTTCAGGCATATCTATCTAAGGCATATGACCAGTTAATATAACTCTTGGGAGTGTAACATTAGTATTATGTATGAAGAATAACGCACCATCTGCATATAGCGAAATGCGGTCCTCTTTACTAATGTCCCAAACCATTAAATCCCAGAATATTATCTCACCCTAGCTGCAAGAGGCTTAATATAAATATCAAACAGTATTGGGGAGAGAGGGATCCCTTGACTGGCACCTCTAGCGTAATCATATATATATAAACCTAGCACCAAATCCCTTTTTTTTTTTTTCTAAAACCTTCCAGAGGAATCTCCACTCCACCCTGTCAAAGGCCTTAGAGGCATCAAGAGACAGGATGGAGCAAGAAGCCCGCCAAGAAGATTGCAGATTGGCAAACAAGCGATTGAGATTATAGTGTGTGCCCTTATTGGGAATAAAGCCATCAGGATGTATAATTCATGTAATAACCTTAGCAAACCTGATTGCCAGGACCCTGGCGAAAAGCTTCACATCCATATTTAATAATGAAATCTGCCTATATGACTCCATATCCAGGGGTCCTTGCATTTATTTCTTATTATTAATATTATCACAGCTTCTGACATTGATTCCGGAAGGGTACCATCATCCAATGATTCAGTAAACACCCTCAATAGACAAGGGAGAACAACCACCCTATATTTACGATAGAATTCATATGGGAATCCATCTGAACCAGGGGAGGAGTTTCCCGAGCATGCTTTTAATGCTGCCTCTAACTCATACAGGGAAAGATCAAAAGATTGTCTTTGGGTGTCCGTGAGGACCGGTAAAGAGATGTAGTCCAAATAGACATCAATCATTTCATCTAACAAAGGTTCCTTTTATATACTCTTGATCTTCAATTATCCCTTCAGATAAACGAATACTTTGTATTTTTTTTTATTTATTTTTTTATCCTGATTCGAGATCACACTAGCTAGAAATTTCCCTGGGCCGCTTGATTCAGCAAAATATCTTTGTCCCCTAAAAAAACGTCTCTGCTGGGCCTTATCCAGGACGAAGTTGGAGTATTCCTGACTGGCATTCTCCATAATTTCCCGGTTTTCTTCTGTTTTATTTCTGGAGAATTCCATCATGGCACCTGCCGCTGCATCTTTTAAATTCCTTTCTTTTGTACCATACCCCTTTCTTAAATTAGAGATATTACTAACAAATAGCCCCCTAATAAAGGCCTTAAATGCATCCCATACCATCTGGGTTTTTGCTGACTTATAATTAATATCCCAGAATCTGACAATCTCCTGTTCCATCATTTTATGAGATCCAGTGGGGGTTTAATCTAAAGGGGGGTTTTACCCTATGTTTATTGTCTGCCATTGATACCTCCCTACAAGGCCCCATACATCAACAAAGCCAGATTCCTGACAGAATCTAGCCAATGGGGGACCCTTGTACAGGAGTCTGGTTGTCAGCCCCATTGAAATCCTATCAGTCCCTGGGTTTATAACACAAAATCTCCATTGACTAGTGAGGGACACTCAGGCCAATGATCAATGAAGTTAACCTAATTAAGTATTTCAAGAGAGAAGGGTGAGGGAATATAAATAAAAGCCAGGATGCATAACTGACCACTCTTAACATTCTTTTATGTTATCTGTGTTTGATACAGTAAATGATATTGTGTATGCTTTGTGTGTGCAGTTATCGCCTTTTATTGTACCGGGTGAACCCCTGATGAAGCTGTGCTAGCGGCATATGCATGGGGACTCTTCCACAGCACTCTTTATGTGAGGTTGTTTTTAATTATTTGTGCTTACACTTATTCTATAGCTTCACATTGGTTTTTACCTTATCAGAGGTTTGGGATGTGGTCTTCAGAGTCATTATATATGAATTGATGCTCCTCGAGAATTCTGTGTATTTTAAATGGAGCCTTTCGTCAATTTTATGTTAAACTCGCCAAAGACGGCATAAAGTAATGAATGACAAATGTGCTGATTTCAATGGTGTGTGACTCATGAGTTAAAAGTAAGTGGTTGTCGAGAACCAGCATCATTGCAGCCAAGGCCTTGAAAAGAGTCAATTCTACCTATGAAGAGTCAATTATCCGTACGTTTCTGCTCTCTGCCCATCTTATGATCATTGACAGTCTTCTCATTACTTTTCTCCCTAGAAGAAAACTGTAAATCATCAGCAGATGGGTGGGGAGAGCAGGAGCTTATGAATAAGTCGGCTCTTCTCAGGTAGATTTGACTCTTTTCAAGACCTGCAATAGTTTTAATGGTGGTTCTTGACAACCATTTACTTTTAGCTTATCAGTGACACACCGCTGAAATCAGCTCGTCTGTCACTACTTTATGCTGTTCTGAGTGAGGGCAGCATAAACTTGGTGACAGGCTCCCTTTAAAGGCTATTTACACCTTCGGGGGGCAATTTTTTTTTATGATTGCATTTTACTCATTTTATGCTAAAATATTTTTTTCAATTGGTCTTTATTAAAAATATTGAGCCGTTCTGTTTAGGGCTGCAGCTAACGATTATTTGAATAATCGATTAGTTGCCGATTAATTTCTACGATTAATCGGGAAAAACGACAAAATTACAAAACAGAGAGGTTTATATGATCTTACTTGAAAAATTATGTTCAAAGGCCATATTAAAACAAATTGTGGACGACACTATTATGGGGGATCTGTGGACGACACTATTATGGGGGATCTGTGGACGACACTATTATGGGGGATCTGTGGACGACACTATTGTGGGGGATCTGTGGACGACACTATTATGGGGGATCTGTGGACGACACTATTATGGGGGATCTGTGGACGACACTATTATGGGGGATCTGTGGACGACACTTATGGGGGATCTGTGGACGACACTTATGGGGGATCTGTGGACGACACTATTATGGGGGATCTGTGGACGACACTATTATGGGGGATCTGTGGACGACACTATTATGGGGGATCTGTGGACGGCGCAGTTATGGAGAGGGGGATCTGTGGACGGCGCAGTTATGGAGAGGGGGATCTGTGGACGGCGTAGTTATGGAGAGGGGGATCTGTGGACGGCGTAGTTATGGAGAGGGGGATCTGTGGACGGCGTAGTTATGGAGAGGGGGATCTGTGGACGGCGTAGTTATGGAGAGGGGGATCTGTGGGTGGCGCAGTTATGGAGAGGGGGATCTGTGGGCGGCGCAGTTATGGAGAGGGGGATCTGTGGGTGGCGCAGTTATGGAGAGGGGGATCTGTGGGCCGCGCAGTTATGGAGAGGGGGATCTGTGGGCGGCGCAGTTATGGAGAGGGGGATATGTGCACTGTTATGGGCATAACAGTGCACAGATCCCTTTCCTCATAACAGTGCACAGATCCCCCTTCCCATAGCAGTGCCATACACAGACCCCCCCCCCCTCCTCCCTATAGCAGTGCTATACACAGACCCCCCTCCCCATAGCAGTGCCATCGACAGATCCTCCCCCCTCCCCATAGCAGTGCTATACACAGACCCCCCTCCCCATAGCAGTGCCATAGACAGATCCTCCCCCCTCCCCATAACAGCCCCGGCCCCGATGCTTATAAGTCGGACTAATCACTGCATCTTTATTTTACCTTTTTACAATGACGATCCTGTAACAGCCAGGCATAGCGGACGGCGGCGTAACGTCACTCACTCACGTGACGCACCTGCTCCGCCCACTTCATGAATGAAGGAGGCGGAGCAGGCGTGTCACGTGAGTGAGTGACGTTACGCCGCCGTCCGCTCTGCCTGGCTGTTACAGGAGCGTCATTGTAAAAAGGTAAAATAAAGATGCAGCGACCGCCCGCCCGCATAGCAACGAATCGGCGATTATTCGATAACTGGATTAGTCGACAACGAATCCAGTTATCGAATATAATCGATTACATCGATTAATCGTTGCAGCCCTAGTTCTGTTACAAGGGGATAACTGTTTGTCTAATTATGTGGTACTTTTTACTTTTACATTGTGCGGGTCATCTAATAACCCTTATCTCTAATTTACTAAGACATCATACTAAGACACTTATTTAAGCCACATTCTTATCAGTAAGATAAGAACTGAGGTATAATTAGCGTTTATAATGTCAGAGAGCAGAGATAAGGAGCCCGTCAGCTTCCCAACTGACAGAAAAGAGAGAAAATCCACAGGCTGCTTCTAGAGCAGGCATGGCCAACTTGAGGCTCTCAAGCTGTTGCAAAACTACAGCTCCCAGCATGCCCATACTACCTATAGCTATCAGCTTACAGCAGGGCAGAGTGGGAGTTGTAGTTTTACAAGGCTGGAGAGCTGCAAGTTGACCATGCCTGTTCTAGAGCATCTTAGCTATGTACAGAAAAAAGCTTAAAAAAGATTTTTAGCTCAAAATGAGTACAATGCAATAATAAAAAAAAATTGCTCCCAAAGCTGTACATAGCCTTTAAGTGTTTTTAACTTGTTTATTTTTGTCTTGGATGACATTAATAAAATTATAGTATTTTGTAAGGATTTTGAACTTGGTGTGCTCTATTCATGTGGGCTGTGGTTTTCTAATATACAGTCGTGGCCAAAAGTTTTGAGAATGACACAAATATTAGTTTTCACAAAGTTTGCTGCTAAACTGCTTTTAGATCTTTGTTTCAGTTGTTTCTGTGATGTAGTGAAATATAATTCCACGCACTTCATACGTTTCAAAGGCTTTTATCGACAATTACATGACATTTATGCAAAGAGTTAGTATTTGCAGTGTTGGCCCTTCTTTTTCAGGACCTCTGGAATTCGACTGGGCATGCTCTCAATCAACTTCTGGGCCAATTCCTGACTGATAGCAACCTATTCTTTCATAATCACTTCTTGGAGTTTGTCAGAATTAGTGGGTTTTTGTTTGTCCACCCGCCTCTTGAGGATTGACCACAAGTTCTCAATGGGATTAAGATCTGGGGAGTTTCCAGGCCATGGACCCAAAATGTCAACGTTTTGGTCCCCGAGCCACTTAGTTATCACTTTTGCCTTATGGCACGGTGCTCCGTCGTGCTGGAAAAAATGGCTTGTCCGGAGAAGAAAAGGTGAGCACTACCATCAGTCCTGTGTCATGCCAACAGTAAAGCTTCCTGAGACCATTCATGTGTGGGGTTGCTTCTCATCCAAGGGTGTGGGCTCACTCACAATTTTGCCCAAAAAGACAGCCATGAATAAAGAATGGTACCAAAACACCCTCCAACAGCAACTTATTCCAACAATCCAACAACATTTTGGTGAAGAACAATGCATTTCTGATGCCCCTAACAATCGGAAAGAGGCTTCATCGGAGAATATGACTTTGCCTTAGTCCTCAGTAGTCCATTCACCATATTTTCTGCAGAAGATCAATCTGTCCCTGATGTTTTTTTTGGAGAGAAGTGGCTTCTTTGCTGCCCTTCTTGACACCAGGCCATCTTCCAAAAGTCTTCGCCTCACTGTGCGTGCAGATGCGCTCACACCTGCCTGCTGCCATTTCTGAGCAAGCTCTGCACTGGTGGCACTCCGATCCCGCAGCTGAATCCTCTTTAGAAGACGATCCTGGCGCTTGCTGGACTTTCTTGGACGCCCTGAAGCCTTCTTAACAAGAATTGAACCTCTTTCCTTGAAGTTCTTGATGATCCTATAAATTGTTGATTGAGGCGCAATCTTAGTATGCAACGCAATGATGGCTGCACGCGTTTCTTTGCAGGTCACCATGGTTAACAATGGAAGAACAATGATTTCAAGCATCACCCTCTTTTTAACAGGTCAAGTCTGCCATTTTAACCCAATCAGCCTGACATAATGATCTCCAGCCTTGTGCTCGTCAACATTCTCACCTGACTTAACATAACGATTACTGAAATGATCTCAGCAGGTCCTTTAATGACAGCAATGAAATGCAGTGGAAAGGGATTAAGTTAATTTTCATGGCAAAGAAGGACTATGCAATTCATCTGATCACGCTTCATAACATTCTGGAGTATATGCAAATTGCTATTATAAAAACTTAAGCAGCAACTTTTCCAATTTCCAATATTTATGTAATTCTCAAAACTTTTGGCCATGACTGTACATTGCTTTTTGCACTTGGAGCACCAAGTACATTTAGATTTGTTCGAGGTGCTTGCTTTTTATCATAACATTATATTGTGCCGTGTTTCCATGATGTCATTTGGGCAGATTTATCATTAATATATGCCAGAGAACTGGCATGAAAAGTTGCAAACTGCAGTTTTTTGTTTTTTGTTTTTTAACACCACTTGCCCAAATTGTTTTGCACAAGTGGTATTTCTCCACTGGCCCCTATAATTTACAACAGTTTTCTGTCATTAAAAAACCCTGAAATCTATGGCAGTCACAGGCTAGCGTAGATATCTGTAAAGGAACATGTACTGCTGGATGCTGCATCTAATTTATGGCCAGGTGTGGTGTACATCAGTCTATGATAAGTGTGCCCTATTAACTTTAGGCCATTCTTAACATCTTTTTATATTGTCTATGTTCTGCTACATAAAGTGCTATTGTGTATGGTTTATGCTCTATGTCCCGTAATGAACTGTGGTTGAATACCACAGGGAAATTCGTTGGGACTCAGGACATTTTCTCCATTTCTTTGAAACATATGCTTTCGCATGCTCTGTCCAGTATTATCCATTTGGCCATTGTACATGTAAGTACTTATAGTTTTGACTGACAACGGGTAACAGTGACTTGTTGATTGTTCTCTCTGTGTGCCAGTGGGATACCAGGGTAGAATAGGAGGTTCCTGACACGGGATAAGCCCTATTGTGGTAGACGTTCCAGAGACCTTAGAGAGAGCGTTCTCTTCTCCAGCCTGTCCCACTTGTTTAATATTTTATGCCTACACGTGAGGGATGGTTATGTCTTCATGGTGGTTGTTCTGTTAATAAATAGAAAGTGTAAGTGCAGAATGGTATATGCTGGAGTAGCTACACACTTGTCAATAGTTTTTCCTGTTAAAGTGAAATATACCTGGAATAGGCCATACTTTAAAGGGGTTATTCTGGAAAAGATAATGATCTATCCTCATGATAGGTCATCCTTATCACATTGGCGGGAGTCCAGATGATAGGTTATCAGTATAAATTACCGGATAACCCTTTTAAGGGTTTTCCAAGATTTTCTAACTGATGACTTATCCTCTGGATAGGTCACCTGTATATGATCCATGGGGATCCGATACCCGGGGCACCAGCCACAGCCTTCTCCGTGCTCACGAAGCGCCGTACATTTTATAGAGGCTATGCTTGGTATCGCAGCTCAGCCCCATAGAAGTTGCTGTTAGGCCACATGACATCACTGGCCTCGGAAAAGCTGTGAGAATCCTGATGATAGTTCATCAGTTGTAAAGTCTCAGAAAATCCCTTTAAGTTGAAAGAAAAAACTAGTGCTGTGGACAGTTTAGCTTATGAAGAAAGTTTTCTGATGGTGGTTACGAATTAAGGGCAATTACTGTTGTACATGGGTGTTTGATTTTGTTTCTCATATTTAAATTGTGTAATGTGTTAACATTGCCATGTTGCTGCACACACAGTTCACTTAATGGTTTACCATGACTGTTTGCAACTTTATTTCATTGTCGTTTTCTCTTAGATGATCACCGTGTTTTCTGAAGAATTATGTTGACAAAATCTATCAGCGAGATATAGGACATCTTCAAATTCTGCAGAAATGAGTGGAAAATCTTTACTGCTCAAAGTCATATTATTGGGGGATGGTGGCGTTGGAAAAAGCTCCCTTATGAATCGATATGTAACTAACAAGTTTGACTCTCAAGCATTTCACACAATTGGAGTTGAGTTTCTTAATCGGGACCTTGAAGTTGATGGCCGGTTGGTGACTCTGCAGATATGGGACACAGCTGGTCAAGAACGCTTTAAGAGTCTTCGCACTCCCTTCTACAGAGGAGCTGACTGCTGTCTACTTACATTTAGCGTGGACGACAGACAGAGTTTTCATAATCTTAGTAACTGGAGAAAGGAATTCACATTTTATGCAGATGTTAAAGAACCTGAACATTTTCCTTTTGTTGTTTTAGGCAACAAACTTGACAAGAATGAAAGAGAAGTTAGCACAGCTGAAGCGCAAGCATGGTGCAGTGAAAATGGGGGCTACCCCTACCTAGAAACAAGTGCAAAGGATGACACAAATGTTACTGGTGCATTTGAAGAAGCAGTAAGACAAGTTTTGGCCATGGAAGAACACATGGACCATACAGTGTTTGGGCATACTGTAGATCTTCATAGTGGTGACCATTCAAGGTCACTGTGCTGCTAAATGAAGTGCATGGCAGTTGGCAAGTCAGAAATCTGTCAGAACACAGAAACCGGAAGTAGGAAATTAGAGTACTGCTTCAAAAATAGGAGCAAAGGTTCTTAGAAATGATGGTGTTTAAAGGACTGTAAATCAGTGTTGGCACAAAAAGGTTGGATATTCTTGTTCTACGGCTACTTTCACACTTGCGTTTTGGCGGATCCGTTATGGATCTACCAAAACGGATGTGTTACAATAATACAACCGCATGAATCCGTCATGAACGGATCAGTTTGTATTATCTGTAACATAGCCAAGACTGCTCCGATCAGTTTTCTAATGTGCCAGATTGTGTCAGAGAAAACTGATCTGTCCCCATTGACTTACATTATGTACCAGGACGGATCCGTTTGGCTCAGTTTCGTCAAGCGGACAGCAAAACGCTGCAGGCATTGTTTTTGTGTCCGCCTCCAGAGTGGAATGGTGACTGAACGGAGGCATTCTGAGCAGATCCTTTTACATTCAGACTGCATTAGGGCAAAACTGATCCGTTTTGGACCGCTTGTGAGAGCCCATGACGGATCTCACAAACGGAAAGCCAAAACGGGAGTGTGAAAGTAGCCTAACGCAGAGATCAGCGACCTTCAGCACTTTAGATGCTGTGAAACTACGACTCCCAGCATGCAAACAAACTCGGCTGTTCTCACAACTCGCACAGAAGTGAATGGAGCATTCAGAACATCTGGGGTGCCTGAGGTTGCGGATCCCTCTTCTAATGTTTCCAGAGGTAGTATGCCTCAAATTCTGAATGCTTTGGCTTTGTGTAAATAACAATTTTACATGCTGAAAGGTAGCCAAAGTTCTATTATTTAGTGATTTTTCTGTCACTTTTTGTAGCTAACAGCATTTAGGTAACTACATATAATTATTTATTGTGTATCTTACAGGAATTATTTATTGTGTATCTTACAGGATGAAGATTTTTATCTGACAATAAGAAAACCCTATTTTATATGACCCTTTCACATCACCGTTTCTCCTTTCCGTTCTCCGGCTCCGTTGAGGAGCAGGAGAACGGAAAGGATGGATTCTGCAGATAACTGAGACCTAACGGAGCGTAACTGAGCCTAAAGACCCCATAGACTATAATGGGGTCCGTTCGGTGTCCGCTCAGAATATGATTTTTGAGCGGACACCGAATGGACCCCATTATAGTCTATGGGGTCTTTAGGCTCCGTTACGCTCAGTTAGGTCTCAGTTATCTGCCAAATCCGTTCTTTCCGTTATCCTGCTCCTCATTGGAGCCGGAGAACGGAAAGGAGAAACGTGATGTGAAAGGAGCCTAACGCCTTTTGAAAATCTGCTCCAATTGCCCTCTGCTGCCTTTTTTTATCTGTGAGGATCCTTGGATTAGATCAAGGGTGCAAGGACCAGAGAGAAACAGTTGGCAGCCCTCATCCTGCTGGACAGAAACACAGCTGATCAGGGGACATATTATGTGGCAAAACTTTATATATAAAAAAAGTTAAAATAAAAAGATAAAAATCAACATAAAGAGAAGAAATAAAAACTCTTGCACCAACCAAAACCGTTGCCATTCTCTCCTATTAAAACGACACAAAATGGGGAACAAATTTTAATAATGTCTATTTGAATATTCAAAGAACAAAGAGCTATAGTTTTAAAGAAAAAATGAATTTTAAGAAAAGTTTGCACAGTTTTCCATAGATAAAACTAAAAATTTTAAAAGTTAAAAATATTATATTAAAATGCCTTATCTGTCATGTTATAGAAAATAAAGTTTTGACACTTAAACAGATAAAGTTACAACCACCACATGCGCTAAAATCAAAAATATGTATCTGGTCTTTTAAAGGTTATTTTTTTTAATTAGTGCTTTGTACAAATTTTGAGCTCCAATTCATTTTTTTCAATTGTTCTTTATAAAAAAAAAAATTGTAGACCCTCTCTCTGTGCAGCCTTGAGTTTTTGTAGGAGCAGGCTTTGAATTTTTACTCCATTCGGTCAGCTGAGGGCTCCTTACCTCTGCTCTCTCACCTCCTGTTCTTATCTTTCTGAGAAGACTGGCTTAAATAAGTGTTTATGACCTTTTTAGTAATTTAGAGATAAGGGTTATTAGATGACCAGCACAAAGTAAAAGTGAAGATACCATTGACACAGCAAGACAGTTAAACCTTTGTGACAGAATGGTTCAATATAAAAAAAAAAAAGGATTTTTAGCCTAAAATGAATAAAGTGCAATTATAAAAAATTGCCCCCAAAGGTGTACATAGGCCTTTTCAGGCCTGGACATTAAAGGGGTTTACCAATGAACACTTTCCCTGCCAGTAAGTTAACGTGCTTACTAGGGTTGTTGCGGGTATCGAAATTTCGATAACCAATCGATACTTTTGTCCTGGTATCGATACAATACCGGGATTTCCAATTTTTCGATACTGGGCTGCACAGTCTAGTATCATAGAACATGAGCGCGCTGCTGTCGGCGCGCTCATGTTCTTTCAGCAGCACAGGGGAGAAGGAAGCAGTCTTTCCCTCCCCCCTGTGCTGCTGCCACCAATGAAAGAAAGGGGCGGGCGCACTGTGCCACCAATGATAGGACTTTTCCTGGGTTCAGACTTTAAGTAGCAGGCTACACAGAGCAGCGCCGCTCCATTCGCCTGCTGTGCACCATTACTGTCTCCTGCTGATTACTATCGGAGCGATGGGAGAAGACATCAGCTTCTCTCCTGGGCGTTCCTTCTCCCTGCGCTGCGATCGGACAGCGCTACATCCAGGGAGAAGGAACGCTCACTAGAGAACCTGATGTCTCCTCCCCATTGCTCCGATAGTAATTAGCATATCGAGCAGGAGACAGTAATGGGTCACAGCAGGCGAACGGAGCGGCGCCCAGAAATAATAGTAAGTGCTGTTACAACTTTGGGCGCCGCTCTATGTAGCCTGCTACTTAAAGTCTGGACCCATATAAGTTTGTCTTTAACACATAATACAGGAGGCAGGTGCCGGCAGCAGAATCACATAGCCGGCACCCTGCCTCTGACAGGGAGCTGCGATCAGCGGCAGTTAACCCCTGATCTGCTGCCAGTACCCGCTTCCTGTATTAAGGGTTAGTTATCATTGGTGGCGCAGTGCACCTACTTCTCATTGGTGGCAGTGGCAGCTTCTGATCGGAGCCCCAGCAATGTAATCCTGGGGCTCTTATCGGTTACCATGGCAGCCAGGACGCTACTGAAGCCCGGGCTGCCATGGTAATCTCCCTGCTGCTGTGTGTACTATGCACAGGGCAGCAGGGAGAGTGTGAGGTCCTATTTACCCTGATAGAGCTTTAGGCTTTTAGTGAATAGGACAAGGGATTAAAAGATCCCATGTTCTGGCCCCTAAGGGGGGAAAGAGTTATTAAATAAAAAGTGTAAAAATAAATAAAAAAAACACCAAAATATTAAGTATAAATCACCCCCTTTCCCAATTTCACATATAAAATATATAAACAATAAATAAATAAACATATCGCCATGTCAGGAAAGTCCAAACTATTAAAATATAAAAAAAAAATCTATGTAGTGAACGCCGGAACAGAAAAAAATGAATAAAAACTGCGATTCACCATTTTTTTAAATGCGGAGTCCACGTTGCTTTTTTAACGTGGTATCGAGTATCGCAATACTTTTTTATGGTATTGAAATCGAATCAAAAATTTGGTATTGCAACAACTCTAGTGCTTACTGGTTATTGTAGATCACGCAGCTATAACCTGTAGCTGTGGGAGCAATGAGCACGGTCCTCTGAAGGAAAGCACTCATTTATGATTATTTTGAGGCAGGATGGAAGGAACTTTTACTACTTAAGCTTCTGCACGATTTTCAGACCAATTACTGGGAACAATCATCTATAGGAACACTCATTACTGATAAGTGGCCTGTATAATTGCTCCTCCGATCAGCTGATAAACGAGCAATCACTTGTTTGTCGGCTGATTTGCATATTACATCAGAATGAAAACTGTACAATTAGGGCACATTCACACAAACTGGGTTTGGTTCCTCATCCGAGCTGCATTTTTTGCGGCTTGGATGCGAACGGATTCACTTCAATGGGGCCACAAAAGAAGTCTGTTTTGGACAAGAATAGCCATTTTTATAATGGGTGGCCTGTTCAGTTCCGCAAATTGCGGAAGGCACACAGACGGCATCCGTGTTTTGCGGATCAGCAATTTGCAGACTGCAAAACACAGCACATTCTTGTGCATGAGCCCGTAATGTCAGCACATCTCCCTGTGTAATCAGGCATGTCTTGTCGATAATCATTAGAACTAAATGAGGGAGGAACAACTGTGGTAGCATTGGCCTGTGTGATAGGCCAGTGTAAACGAGCGCTAATCAAAAATGTTTTCTATTTTTGCAGCCCCCTGACCAAGCAGAAGGTTGTGCGTCCCTGGTTTAGATTCTGTTGTGTCCATTATGACTTTTCATTAAGTGACTGCAGTGGGCATTGACTGAAGACCAAGAGAGGTTTCATGCACAATGATGTAACCTCCTGTGCAAGCCAAGACATCTTTGTTCGAAGCTTAGGGGTTTTCCAGAATGTCGTCCCTTTTAAATTAGGCCCCCTAGCATACCCACATGCTCCCTACAAGTCCAGTCCAGTGCCCTGGCTCCATACAGCTAGTCCCGTAGTAGTTTTCTTCCAGCCGGGGAATGGACAGGGTTACTTAGACCACTACAGTGTCTGGCCTCAGTGTTAGCATGTCGCCAAGCCGCACATAACTGCTGGGTCATGTGACACGTCACCACTGAGGCCAATCATTGGCTGAAGAGGCACACATGGCCCCATCTGTACCCCATCCAGACTTAGGCTACTTTCACACTTGCGTTTGTTGCAGATCCATCATGGATCTGCACAGACGGATCCGTTCAGATAATACAACCGTCTGCATCCGTTCAGAACGGATCTGTTTGTATTATCTGTAACATAGCCAAGACGGATCCGTCTTGAACACCATTGAAAGTCAATGGAGGACTGATCCGTTTTCTATTGTGCCAGATTGTGCCGTCCCCATTGACTTACATTGTGTGTCAGAACGGATCCGTTTGGCTCAGTCTCGTCAGATGGACACCAAAACGCTGCAAGCAGCGTTTTGGTGTCCGCCTCCAGAGCAGAATGGTGACTGATCAGAGGCAAACTGATGCATTCTGAGCGGGTCATTCAGAATGCATTAGGGCAAAACTGATCCGTTTTGGACCACTTGTGAGATCCCTGAATGGATCTCACAAACGGAAAGCCAAAACGCCAGTGTGAAAGTAGCCTTAAAGGGGTTGTCCGGGTTCAGAGCTGAACCCGGACATCCCTTCATTTTCACCCCGGCAGCCCCCCTGACAGGAGCATCGGAGCAGTTCATGCTCAAAGGCATTTTTTTGGAGATCCGGGGACGTACCGGGGCTTTTCATGGGGCTGCCAGGAACCCCGGTGAAGTCACCGACACTGATGGGCGGGATTTAGTGCTGCCCTGGCCAATAAAATGGCTAGGACAGCGCTAAAGCCCGCCCATCAGATCCGGTGACATCACTGAACACACTGCCGGGTGGAAGTTTCTGCCCGGCAGTGTGTTATTGAAAACAAAAGAGCCCTTGCCCTGCGCAATGTAGTGCAGGGCAAGGGAGCACATCGGTGCATGAGATGCTCCGATGCTAGCTTAAGGGGGCTGCCGGGGTGAAAATAAGGGTATGTCCGGGTTCAGCTCCCTTTACCCTTTAAACAAGCTGGTCACTGGAAGATTGCCAAACAGAGCTAGGATACCTGACCAGAAAGGCGAGGAGCAGGCGAGTGATTCTTTCATTAGATACCACACACTTGGTGGGAAATCCCGGAATAAAACCTTTAAGCGAAATTTCTCACCCCTTAAGTGTTTCATATGGGCTATTTGAGAGACTCTAATATCAAGTACACCTGTTCAATCACAAAGTGTGTAAATGTCCGTTCTTATCAACTTGTACATTTCTAGTATTTTAAGTGCATGGCTACATGCTGTTAATCGGAGCAATTACAGAAAATCAGCCACTGTCTACTTTTGCAGTATTTAAAATTTCAGTAGAAAACTGTTGCGCTAACATTGTAGTTGTCTTTTCTCAAAAAATAATTACATTAATAAACAAAAAGTATTAAAAAACATTAAGGGCTAGTTAATTCCAAGTAATGCTTGCTTATGGTCTTCTCTCTTATAGTGCAATATAGAAAATGAAGTGTACAAATAAGATAGAAAAACAAGAAAGTTGTATAAGAATACAATAAAGTTTATAAACTGCATATCGCCTAATAACTGTGGTATTCCTATAACTTTAACAACTTGTACAATACATTTTATCTGCATATCAGTAAATTATTGGTGTTGGCGGGGCCTAATTGACATCCATGCATGGCAGGTGCCTTTGTTAAAGGGTTTCTACCACTTCGTTTTCACATAATTAGGTGTCAGACACCTCTAGGTGTCTGCTCTGCCAAACAATCCTAATATGATAGCTTTTGGGGCAGCCGTTTCGCTAAAAAATGAACTTATATTGCTATGCTAAATACCCTCTAGGTGCTATGGGGGTGTCATTAGCACCTAGAGGATCGGTCTACCTTCACAAGATGCCGTCATAGTGCTCCATCGGCGCAGGCGCAGTGGAGATGTCTGAGCAGGGAAGCGGTCGGACATTCACTGCGCATGCGCCGAATACAGACGCGCACGGCGCATGCGCGAGAAGTCGTCCGCTTGATCGCATTCTGGAGGAGATGGGCGGGCTGGAGGGACGTGCTGGGCGGCGGCATCTTGTGAAGGTAGACCGATCCTCTAGGTGCTAATGACGCCCCCATAGCACCTAGAGGGTCATTAGCATAGCAATATAAGTTCATTTTTTAGCGAAACGGCTGCCCCAAAAGCTATTATATTAGGATTGTTTGGCAGAGCAGACACTAGCGGATTGCTAGTGTCTGACACCTAATTATGTGAAAACGAAGTGGTAGAAACCCTTTAAGCCCATGGCAAACACCCAAAATTACTTAATCACCAGCTGCAGTTGTAAACCCCACCTCAGCCATTCGTTGGCTTAGTTGTCATTTCCTGCATTTAGTGAAGCACCAAGAGCATGTGACCTCTGTAGCCAATTACCAACCACTGCTGCAGTTGCTCATTTGCTGCAGCGGTCACATTCCCCTTTGCCAGAACATTGTCACTGAACCAGGAAACAAAAATAATTGGCAAACTGGACAATGTCGGTATAGAAGCAGCATGGGATCCATGAGGTGAGTACTGCTTTTTCATGTTTTAAAGAGGACCAGTCATTGCTCCTGACAAGTGTCACGGAAGGTGTGCAGGAAACTAGAAAACACAAAATGAATATACGACTGACTGGATCCAAAACTAAGAAACAAAAAGGGAGAGCCCTGCATCAGACCTGGCTCTCTCCCTGACTGCTCAGCCTATGCGAAAATCCCAAAGGTAGATGATCGCATATCCTCGTACCTCGACTGTATAACACCTGAACACCCTATAATAGTGAGGGGACATGACCACCGGCTCCCTACTCTAGATACGGAGGGAGTCAGGGTCACCTGGGATCCAGCAAACAGAAAGACACAAATAAATGAACAAAATTTATCTTGTAGAAGACTCAGAAGTAGGAACCGCATGCACACACTCCAGGAAGTTGTATAAACCGCAAAGTGATGCACTATGGGAAAGGGATTTAAAGGGATGCAATCAGTGCAACTACATGACAGCTGAGAGAGGCTAACGAGATGAGAAAATTAAAGCAAAACAAAGGAACCTCAAGGAGGAGATTCTAGACGTCTGTCAGAGCTTCTCAGATGTCTGGTGGTGACAACAAGTTTATTTTAGTAGCTACTTACATTCCCCGTTTATTAACCCTTTCATGACCAAGGGTCATTGATACCCCTGTGACCACATCTAATTTAGCAAATCTGACATGTCACTTTATGTGGTAATAACTTTGGAAGACTTTTATTTATCCAAACCATTCTGAGTTTGTTTTCTTGTGACACATTGTACTTCATAATAGTCATAAATTTGAGTCAATATATTTCACCTTTATTTATGAAAAAATCCCAAATTTACCCCAAAATTTGAAAAATTCACAATCTCTGCTATTAAAACCGAAAGTGATACCTCATAAAGTATTTATTACTTAACATTCCCCATATGTCTACTTTATGTTGGCATCATTTTGTTAATGTCATTTTTTATTTTATTTTTTAGGACGTTAGAAGGCTTAGAAGTTTAGAAGACATTCTTAAAATTTTTAAGAAAATTTCCAAAACCCACTTTTTAACCTCTCCAGGACCGCCTACCGCACGGATGCGTCCTGGAGGCGGTCGATTCATTCCTCCTGGACGTATCCATGCGTCATCTCGCGAGATGCGAGATTTCATTGTAGAACCAGCAGCCAGTGCCTGATTTCACGCTCTGATCTGCAGAGCGCAGATCAGAGAATGAAACCGGCATTTTAACACTGCCGGTTTCCGATTGATTAGTCAGCACAGACTAGCCAATCGGATCGATTGCAGGCGCTTGACCACTCTGGTCCCTTGCCGGCATTGCTGGACTGTATGCTGTCCATGACAGCAGCAGTCCAGGGGCAGAAGCTTTAATCCAAGCTTTTGCAGCGCTTGGATTAAAGAGCTGCCATGACGTTTATACACGTGCTAGCTGGGTATGTGCAAATAGCACGTATATAGACTGATTGCAGTCGGGAAGGTGTTAACAATTCTGGGGCATTTATTCTTATGCCATTCTTCTACTATTCTTGCTAGACGTTTATGGATAAAGGTACAGAGGTGCGTTACTATAGGGGTTAAGATGCCTTTGCTCAGCAAGCCCTGGTTTTCTGTACCTCTTGCATTGACCCTTACTTTAACCCCATAAAGACCCGCATCATACATGTACGGCGCTGGTGGACGTATCTTAAGGACCAGTGCCGTACATGTTTGGCCGGCTGATCGGGCAGGAGCAGGGATCTGGCAGTCACTGATAGCCTGACCCCTTCTGTATGCACTGGCATCGGTGAAAACACTGATGCCGGCACATTAACCCTCACACTGCCGCGGTCAGCGCTTACCGCGGCACGTGCGGGATCCTGCCGGGTGTGAGGTGGCCATCAGGTCCCCACGCTGCTGTGACGGGAACCTGATGGCAGGGAAGGCAGCCGGATGCCTTCCTTAGGCATCATGGCTGCCTTCCGTGGCAGCCTGTAAGATCCAGCCCCCTGGATCTTACAGGAAGCAGGCTATAGGTATATTACAGTGTGTAATACACTCACAGCCAATGCATTATTATAATACAGAAGTATTGTTATGCATTGTAAAGGGGATCAGACTCCCAAAAGTTGAAGTCTCAGAGTGGGACAAAAAATAAAGTGGAAAAAAAAAAAGTTACTAAAATAGTTGTCACCTCCAAAAACCATCTGAAGCTGCCAGCAGTACCTGAGAGTAGCGAGCAGTGTGTTTCTGATTGTTTTGTTACTGAAGGCAGATGCAGCAAAAGCTCTGAAAACATTCCTTTATTCCCTGCCGGCGCGCTTCTCTAGGAATGCTTGAAGTCAAGGGGGCAGCGGCCTCCTTGCTTCAAGTCAAGGTAACCATGCACCCTTCCCTGCCTCTTCGCTTCAAAGATTTGCTTCTAAGGGTACTTTCACACTTGCGTTGTTGGATTCCGGCAGGCAGTTCCGTCGCCAGAACTGCCTCCCGGATCCGGCAATCTGTATGCAAACAGATACCATTTGTAGAGGGATCAAGATGCAGATCCGTCTCACAAATGTATTGCAATACCGGATCCGTCTCTCCGGTTGTCATCCGGAAAAACTGATCCGGTATTCATCTTTTTCACATTTTTAAAGGTCTGCGTTTTTCCGGAACACTTGGGGCCGGACCTGGCATTTAATGCATTTCAATGGAACGTGTACTGGAATTTTGGATTGAGAAAATACTGCAGCATGCTGCAGTATTTTCTCCGTCCAAAAACCGTACAGTGACTGAACTGAAGACATCCTGATGCATCCTGAACGGATTGCTCTCCATTCAGAATGCATTAGGATAAAACTGATCAGTTTTTTTTTTCCGGTATTGCGCCCCTAAGACGGAAATCAATACCGGAAAAGTTTAATGCAAGTGTGAAAGTACCCTAAGCCTTCTAACGTCCCCCCAATCTTTTATTGTCATCTGATATGTATAGCTGCTCTGGTTGCTCACGCTGTCTTAAGCATAACCTCCTGTGCGAGGTATTTCTTCCCTTTCAACCAGGCTATGACTACTTTATTTAATTTAAGTTTAATAAAACTTTTGAAACAAAGGTACAGAGTTACCAGTTGGGGGTATGTCCCTGCACAGTCTGCCACTATCGGTGATGCCAGTGACAGACTGTGCAGGAACACCCGCAATCCCCCCCCCCCCCCCCCAGTCGGTAACTCCTATCTGTACCTTTATCCATAAACTTCTAGCAGGAATAAGAGAAGAATGGCACAACATAGCCATAAGAAAAGATGCTCCAGAATTGTTATTACATGTGGTTGCTAAAACATGTCAGGAGAAGTGACAGATCATCTTTAAATAGCACCCTGAACACAGACCTCTTGATTTTTCCCATATTTCTCAGGAAAGCACATAAATGGTTACTAAAACCTTGGAATATATATATTTTCAGAGAAAGATGCATCTTTACTACCCAAGTTTATTTGCTCTTCCATGTCTCCCTTCTAAACGTTTACTCTGATTTCCCTGCTAAATTCATCTTGGAATACTTTCAGCTAACTGAGGGATTGGATTATATGCTGCCTATAGAAGTATATGGAGAGAGGAGGGTAAGGAAGGAAGGAGGAGGAGCCATATGAAAGAATAGCAGAGACACACAGACATGCTGCTGCAGTTAAGTTTTAAACCGCTGGATTCACATCTACACTCTTCAGTACTTCTCGAATGTCTTCCATGCCTCACAGACTTGTCTTTCTTGAGATAAAGGGTTTGGCCAGCATGTGTAACTTCTAATTGATCTTCGTGGTGTATGCAAATCCATTGTTCTGGACTCTGTGTTATCACACCTTACAGTTGCTGCTGAGTAATGCCTGTTTGACATATTTGACATTACAAAATGACACATTACTGACAGACATCAACATGGACGTATGAAAGAAGCCTAAAAGTACATTTTTCTCCAGTTTTTCAAACTGTTCTGTGCCGTGCTTGCTAATTAATTCCTTAAGGACGAACAACATCCATGTAGGTGCACTGATTGAGTGGACACAGAAGTTGACCACTAAATCTAAGGGGTTTACAGAGGGAGGAGGCTCCCACTCCATTGACTTCCCGCAATGCGATCATGTGATATTGTGGGCCAGTAAATATCTTAACTGGGCAGTTAAAGTGTATTCGTAGCGAGGAGGGCCGTCTGTCTTGCGAGACCATCTTCACCTCGCGCATGTGCCGTTACTGTGAGTAATATAATTTATTACGAATCTGAACTCGGGACTAGTGATGCACACCACAATAAACATGAATAGAGGTTTGCATTTGTAATGAGTTATATTCACAAATTTGCTGCTATTCACAGCAACAGCGCAGGTGCAAGGTTAAGATGGTCTTGAAAGACAGAAGGCCATCTTTATCTGCCCTCATCGTTACGAATACATTTTAACAGTGCACTTAAGGTATTTCCTGACCCACAATAACAATATGATGAATGAATTGGGTTCACCAGGAACAGGAAAAATTGATTCGCACAAAACTATAACCATGGCAAAATTTAGCCACAAAATTGGGCTCCTGTGAACAAGGCAGACCTACCAGGCAGAGAGTTCCATAGTCTCGCTGCTCTTACCATAAAGAATCCTTCTTGTATACAAACCTTCTTTCCTCCAGATGCAGAGCATGTCCCCTCATCACAGTCCTGGGGATAAATAGATGATGGGAGAGATCTCTGTACTGACCCCTGATATATTTATACATAGTTATTAGATCTCCCCTCAGTCATCTTTTTCTAAAGTGAATAACTGTAATTTTGATATTTTTGGATACTGTAGTCCACCCATTCCAGTTATTACTTTAGTTGCCCTCCTCTGGACCCTCTCCAGCTCTGCCATATCTGCCTTGTTCACAGGAGCCCAGAACTGTACACAGTGCTCCATGTGTGGTCTGACAAGTGGTTTGTAAAGTGGCAGGACTATGTTCTCATAAAATAATAAATAAAAAAAGTATGGCAGCACAACATTACTTATACAAACAATATAACTATGGAATAAGGATTATTCTGAATTATAGGGGTATACCTACCATATATGCAAAAATTTTATGTTCTTTGCGCACTACAAGAAAATTTTGACAAGCACATTTATAGTCGCAGGTGCACATCCATAAAGCTAGCTAGTGGTATAATACCACTTTAATTCAGAAAATCCGTATTCCCCAGTTTTATTGTTTGTATGAGTAATGTTGTGTTGCCATTCCATTCCTTTTTTTTTTTTTTTTTTGCTTTCTGCATGCTAGCTTTATGGATGTGCAGCTGTGACTATAAATGTGTTTGTCTAAATTTTCTTGTCTTATATATTGAGGTCCATAAATATTGGGACATCGACACAATTCTAACATTTTTGGCTCTATACACCACACCACAATGGATTTGAAATGAAACAAACAAGATGTGCTTTAACTGCAGACTGTCAGCTTTAACGTGAGGGTATTTACATCCAAATCAGGTGAACGGTGTAGGAATTACATCAGTTTGCATATGTGCCTCCCACTTGTTAAGGGACCAAAAGTAATGGGACAGAATAATAATCATAAATCAAACTTTCACTTTTTAATACTTGGTTGCGAATCCTTTGCAGCCAATTACAGCCTGAAGTCTGGAACGCATAGACCTCACCAGACGCTGGGTTTCATCCCTGGTGATGTTTTGCCAGGCCTCTACTGCAACTGTCTTCAGTTCCTGCTTGTTCTTGGGGCATTTTCCCTTTAGTTTTGTCTTCAGCAAGTGAAATGCATGCTCAATCGGATTCAGGTCAGGTGATTGACTTGGCCATTGCCGAACATTCCACTTCTTTAGGCGTTCTCACCCTGCTGCTGCTCGCCTGTCAGCGCTGCAGCGTAACATCGGGCTTTCCGCTCACCGCCTTATATGCGACGTGCCCACAAGCTGGAACTCCACCTTGCACATGCTGGCCAGACTGTGCGAGCAGCAGCAGGCGATAGTGGAGTTTCAGCTGCAGCACGCACGGGTGAGTAGCTCTGCGGAACAGCACCACGTCATCACCAATGACTGGGCCTCCATGCGAGACCTGAGTTCCTTGTTGCGCTGTTTCGAGTTCTCCACCAACATGGCCAGTGCCGATAACGCCATTCTCAGCTTTACTATCCCACTTCTATGCCTCCTTGAAAAAACGCTGCTGGCGATGATGGAAGAGGATGTGGTCACCAACGCAGCTGGGGCACCACCAGCTGATATGGAACGTCTTAGCAGGAGGCAGCATTTCAGCAACATGGTGGAGCAGTATGTGTGCACACGCCTACACGTACTGAATGATGGGTCTGCCCCCTTCACTTGGTCTCCAAATTGGGCACATGGCCTGAGCTTGCCCTTTACGCCTTGGAGGTGCTGGCCTGCCCTGCAGCCAGTGTATTGTCTGAATGTGTGTTTAGCATGACTATAGGGGGTTATCACAGGTTATATTTCCCAATGTTTTGAGGTGTAGGGGGCGTTATCCCAGACAAGCGCAGCCGCCTGTCCACAGCCAATGTGGACAAGCTCATGTACATTAAAATGAACCAGGCATGGATCCCATAGGACTTGTCCGTACCTTTTGCAGAATAGACATGTATATGGGCCTTAACCAGCCATTGTTATACTGCAGCACAATTGCTCATTGTTGTATTTTGGATATTTCACACTCTTTTGGAGTGTACCCTAATTAAAAAAATTAATGGAGTGTACACCGCTACATCCACCTCCTACTCCATACGGACCTCCATAATTATTATTTTTTTTGTACGTATTTTATTTTATGTCTTTTCACTAATTTGTCTGTTACATTTTCTGGTGAAATTCACCAATTTTTGGGTGTGATATACCACTGCTATACCTAGTAGACAGGTAAAAAAAAAATCATTAATTTGTCTGTTATATATTCGGGTGAAATTCACAAATTTTTGCGTGTGATATACCCCGGCTGTGCCTAGTAGACAGGTAAAAACATTTCACTAATTTGTATGTTACATTTTCGGGTGAAATTCACCAATTTTTGGGTGTGATATACCACTGCTATACCTAGTAGACAGGTAATAAAAATTCACTAATTTGTCTGTTACATTTTCTGGTGAAATTCACAAATTTTTGGGTGTGATATACCACTGCTATACGTAGTAGACAGGTAAAAAAAAATCATTAATTTGTCATTGTCATCAATTTGTTACATTCTTGGGTGACATTTGACCATTTTTGCCGTGATTAAATTAAACCCCTGCTCTGCATAGGTGACAGGGAATTAAATTTAAAAAATTCTTCTTTAGATGATGCGCCCCCTCCTTTCATTCAATGCTTAAACTTTAACAACTTATCCCACATTTTGCGCTTCAATAATTTGTCCCACTTTTCCGCTCAATCATATTTAATTTCAAACAATTAACCTCCCTTGGATGTGGTCTCTCTTTCTCATGCTCCCTCTCCGGCGTGGAACCCTGATTCGCCGATAACCGTGATCAACATGGTAGGCGGGCTGCCATCTTTAGTAAGGTAGACTCACCCGTCCGGCGATGCACAGGTAAGCCCTTACCTGTGCCTATGCCGGGCCGGTCTGAAATCAAATGCAGTCACCAGGAGCAGGCAGTTCTGAGAACAGCCCAATGAAGGCCCCCGGCATCTGTTCTCGGAACTGCCTGCTCCCGGTGACTGCATTTGATTTCAGACCGGCTCCCGACACAGGCACAGGTAAGGGCTTACCTGTGCATCGCCGGACGGGTGAGTCTACCTTACTAAAGATAGCAGCCCGCATGTGTTCACTGGCAAACACTGCGAACTGACCATCACTGATAGTAGGCGCAGAAAAGATCATTGAAAGTTGATAGAGAAGATATCCAAATGGATCGCACGGGGACGTGCGATCAGGCAGAAGTTATCTAGAGTCAACAAAGCGGCAGCAGGGCCTCTCCTGTCTAACTTTTCCAAATCCTAAATACCCTAGTGACATTCCCTATTATTTTTTATTAATCATTCCAATAACAGGGCATCTTAAGAGTCCTGTATTGTTATTTATCGTCACTACCTCCCCGAGTTGGGAGTGAGTAATTGCTGTGCGCCCCCTCCTTTCCTTCGATTCTTCCATTTTAATAGCTTCTCCTACATTTTCGCTCGATCACAATTAAATTTCATCCATTGATCTCCCTTGGATGTGGTATCCCTTTCTCACGCTCCCTCTCTGGCGTGGAACCCTGATTCACCGCTAACCGTGATCAACATGGTAGGCGCAGGAAAGAACATCGAAAATTTAGCAGATATCAAATTGGATCGTGAACATCACAGGGACGTGCGACATGGTGGGGCAGTATGTGTTCACACGCCTACACGAACTGACTGATGGGTCTGCCCCCTGCAACTTCTGGGTCTCCAAATTGGGCACATGGCCTGAGCTTGCCCTTTACTCCTTGGAGGTGCTGGCCTGCCCTGCAGCCAGTGTATTGTCTGAACGTTTGTTTAGCACGGCTGGAGGGGGTTATTACAGGTTATATTTCCCAATGTCGAACCCGAACATCAAGGTGTCCGCTCAACTCTAATCCCAAACCAAAACCCGGCCTGGAACGTGGGGAACAGCCACCCACCCTGCACTTTGGCTGCTCCCAGTAAGAGTCGGCCCAGATCAGCTTTACAGCCACACTAAATAATCAATTATGGCCCCTTGCGCTGTCCTACATAGATCATAGACTAAATAACAGCATGCAATGCCAGTCTAAGGCAAACAGCCTCTGAGGCCAACAGAAATTTGTCTTGTAATAAAAGAAGTATGGACTCACGGGACAGGGATGTAATATTGCCACTATGCAAAGCGTTGGTGCGGCCTCAACTGGAATATGCAGTTCAGTTCTAGGCACCAGTCCATAAAAAGGATGCCCTGGAGTTAAAAAAATAAGTACAGAGGAGAGCAACTTAACTCATAAATAGAGATGGATGTGCATTTCGCCCGGCGGTCGTTTCGCAGCGAACTTTGCTCGTTCGATGTTCGCGAACTTATAGTGATGTCCGCCGGCACCATATTCTTTGCATTGTGCAGAACTTTGACCCATGACACATCCATCAGGTGGGACACGACAGCCAATTGAGATGTTTCAGCACATGGACACACCCCCTACCCGATCTGGCCACCATTTTACATTCTGTTTTTTGCCAGTGTAGAGAGAGGTTGCTGTGCGGAGCAGGGACAGACTGTCAGAGAGTATAGAGACACCAAACGCTAGCTAATAGAGCCACAAAAGTACTTTTAAGGACTGGTATAGGTGTGCTATCGATAGGTGTGACATACTGAGGGGTGTAATATACTTATAATATACATTCTAACATAGAAAGGATAATCTAGTGCATTTGTATTGTGCAGCAGTTGTGTGAGGTTCTGCTGCAATACTGCAGCTACACAGAGGGACAAATGCTATTGGAACAACTAATTACAACTGGTGTGCTATACCAGTTGCCCCCCAACAAATCTGATTGAGGCAGGGGTGTGATATACCTATAATATAATTTCTATATAGTGCATTTGTATTGTGCAGCATTTGTGTGTGGTTCTGCTGAGATACCGCAGCTATACAGAGGGACAAACACCATTGGAACTACTAATTGCAACTGGTGTGATATACCAGTTGCCCCCCAAAAAATCTGATTGAGGCAGGGGTGTGATATACCTATAATATAATTTCTATATAGTGCATTTGTATTGTGCAGCATTTGTGTGCGATTCTGCTGAGATACTGAAGCTATACAGACAAACGCCATTGGAACAACTAATTGAAACTGGTGTGATATACCAGTTGCCCCCAAAAAATCAGATTAAGGGGTTCTATATACCTGCTTCCACAAATACTGCTTTTCTATAGGGACTTTGTCACAAGGTCATTTTGAAAAGGCAGAGGAAGAGGCAGGCCATTCCCCAGGGGTGGTAGGGGTCGGGCAGGTGCACCAGGCCGAAGCTTAAGTGGGAAGTTGGAAAAGGTGCATGCGATTACGTCAAAGGACGCACCAGAGTTGGTTGAGTGGCTCACTCAGCCTTCCGATTCTGCACCCTCCTCATCCTCTGTATCTGCACCCTCCTCATTCTCTGCTGTGTGCACCCCCAAAGACACCACCACCACCATTGCCCCTCCACTCGAGTCAGAGGAATTATTTTCCCATCCATTCCCAGACCTTACCGATGCACAGCCATTCTTGGCATTGGATGAGGAATAGGAGGTAGCAACTGCTGCCACCCAGCAGTCTGACGAGAGTACCCAGATCAGCCCAAGGAGGGTGGTCCCCGCAGATGCTGCCTACTTCGAGATCTCTAATGTCAGTGATGGTGAAGGTGATGATGATGATGTGTCAATGGACGTCACGTGGGTGCCCACAAGAGAGAAAGAGGAGGGGAGTTCAGAGGGAGAGACGGAGCAGCAGATAAGGAGGAGAAGCAGGCAGAACTCGCAGTGTACAGGAAGCAAAAATCAGACTGCAAATGTATTTGGAGCGAGCCATCCACCATGTGCGGTCACATCTGGCACTCCCAGGACGCTGGCACATGGCTCCGCAGTGTGAGCTTTTTTTAACGTGTCAGCTGCTGATAATAGTGTTGCCATCTGCAGCCTGTGCTGTCGACACATAAGTCGTGGTAAGCCCAACACTTCTCCTTCTCCTCTCTCCTCCCATTTGTCCTTCACTCTACCTTCCACCGTGCCATTGTCACGTTCATCTGGCACAACGCAGACTTCCGTGGCCTAAATGTTTGAATGCAAAAAAATTACTACAACGGATAATCCTCTTGCCCAACGGCTGACCGCTGGCTTGTCGGAACTGCTAGCCCGCCAACTACTGCCATATAAATTGGTGGACTCGGAGGCCTTTAGAAAATTTGCAGCCATGGGTACACTGCAATGGAAGGTCCCCGGAAGGAAATATTTCTCCCAGAAGGGCATCCCTGAACTATATGGTTCAGCAGCAAGTTAATATATATCTGGCACACAGTATTGGTGCAAAGACTCGTGGTCTAGCAAACACAGGCAGGGAAGGTACAAAAGTTTTACTGCCCACTGGGTGAACCTTCTGACAGCCGTCAAGAATGTAACCCGCTGCACCCCCCAAGAACCTATTCGACATGCCAGGTGAGATGTTGCCATGCTGTGCTGCGGCTGTTGTGCCTGGAAGCCAAGAGTCACACCGGTCCTGCACTTTTTTCAGTTCTGCGGTCACAGGACGATCAGTGGCTAACCTCGCTCAATTTGACAGTTGGTAAAGTGGTGTGCAACAACGGTGCCAATCTGCTGAGCGCGCTGTAACAGGGCAAAATAACACACATGCTGTGCATGGCACAAATCCTGAACATAAAATATTAGTCAGGCACTCGCATCATTCGTGCACCGGAGAGCAAAAGAGTACGGGTAGCTGTTATAATTATATTTATTAACACTGTACTGTAAAAACGCATGCAGAAGAAAATGAACTCATATAAAAATTTGAATTAAAATATATAAGATCGTATACAAAAGTTGATGCAGTCTCTTTGTTGACCACTAGATGGCAATCTCTAGCAGCTTTGAAACACTAATACTTTCTGTGTATCATATGTAATTGCATCTGTTCTCCCCCAGATGGTGCTGTTCTTCAATAAGAATGTATTTTTTGGTGAATACAAGAGTTATTGCCCTGTTTACCACCAGATGGTGTTGTTCTCTAATATATGCGTGCTGCTGGTAAGTAACCGTTAGTTGTTACATTTGTGAATGCTGACCAGTATATCATTGCACAAGAAACAGACTCTCAGTCCGCATAAGATGAGTGTGGTTAAATACAATGGCTCAATCCAGTGTGTTTAAATGCTTTGTAGCAATTCAGTAGTTATCAGTCGGCTAGCGTGGCGTCCCACGTGCCTAACAGACGTAACTTATAAGGTACCTTATTTTCCCATAGATGTCTTGTCCTGATGCTTGCCTTTTCCTTCGTCTTGTTTACCAATTCCCATAGTACTTGCGCTATTCAGCGTGTCACGAGGTCATTGGTTAAGACCCTTCGTGAGCTGGTAGTTTTCTCACGCCTTTATATTTGCTGCTGTGGGGGAGGATGTGGAGATTCCTGGAAATGTCCAGTTGTTGGCAGGGTATAAATTCGGATCAGTGAGCAAGTCTTATCCCCAGACGCGTTTTGAAGTGTCGTACTTCTTCCTCAGTGTACCACCAGGAAGAAGTGCGACACTTCTGTATGGTTATATGAATAATTTTTGGGGCCTGTAGTCCACTGGCCTGCAGTAAAACTGATATCCAATAATGGTCTAATGTACCTCCAGTCACATAATTACTTGTGAATAATTACTTAATAATTACTTGTGAATGCCTAATGTTTGGGGCCTGTACTCCAGTGACCTACATTAAAATTTTTATCCATTGACCGCATAATGTACCTTGAGCCACATAATCACAATTTCTTTCATGTCAGGTGAATGCCTAATTTTTAAGGACCGTACTCCCATGGCCTAAAATAAAATTTTTATAGGCTCCAGCAGGGTACATTTCTGAGAATTTTCTTTTAAAACGCATACAAATGGCCCATGATTAAAATACATATTTTTGGGGGGAATTCTTGCCATTGACCCCCCTCTGGTATATCACTATTCATGTTGTGGGATGATTTGTGCACTTCTTGTAAGTATTTGGCGGCTGCAAATGTGACTTGAAGGTTTGTCAGGTTCGCCTGTCATTAAAGTGAATGGGGCCTGCCGCAAACTTGCGGTTCGCGAACATTTGATCGCGTTCGCGAATTGTCCTGGCCGATGTTCGTCCATCACTACTAATAAAGCACCTGGAAGATCTTAGCTATGAGCAAAGATTAAATGAACTGAATTTGTTTAGCCTTGAAAAAAGACGTCTAAGGGATGACATGATTAACCTGTACAAATATATAAACGGACCATACAAAAAATATCAAGGGAAGCTATTCTGTGTTAAACCCCCTCAAATAATTAAGGGGCCACTCCCTACGCCTGGAGAAAAAAAGATTCAGTCATAAGAAGCAACAAGCATTCTTTACAGTAAGAACTGTGAATCTCTGGAATAGCCTGCCACAGGAGCTGGTCACAGCAAATACAGTAGATGGCTTCAAAAAAGGTTTAGAGGACTTTTTAATTTAAAATAACCCTGAGGCTTATGACAATGTATAGAAATCTTGTTCTATGCACCCTTTCCCTTTGGTCCAACCCCTTTTTAAAAAGAAGATGGACATTGATCCAGGGATCGATCCATGGATCCATATAGCAGGATTAGGCTTCGTTCACATCACCGTTCAGCCTTTCCGTTCTCCTGCTCCATTTAGGAGCAGGAGAATGGAAAGGACGGATTTGGCACATAACTGAGCAAAACTGAGCCCTTAGGACCCCATAGACTATAATGGGGTCCGTTATGTTTCCGCTCAGAAGATGATTTTGAAGCGGAGACAAAAGTCCTGCATGCACAACTTTTGTCTCCGCTCCAAAATCATCTTCTGAGCGGAAAGATAACGGAACCCATTATAGTCTATGGGGTCCTTAGGCTCTGTTTGGCTCAGTTATGTGCCTTCTCCGTCCTTTACCGTTCTCCTACTCCTAAACGGAGCAGGAGAACGGAAAGGCTGAACGGTGATGTGAACAAAGCCTAACAGGTTGGAATTGATGGACTTTTATCTTTTTCCAACCATAACAACTATGTAAGAGGGGCCTGGATGTATTTCTGGAGTGTAATAATATTACAAGTTATAGTTACTAGAGATGGGTTGTTGATCCAGGAAATTATTCTGATTGGAGTCGGGAAGGAATTTCAACTGAACTGGATGGACAGATGTCTTTTTTTCAGCGTGTTACTTTATGTGGTGATAACTTTGAAACTCTTTTACTTATCGAAGCCATTCTGAAATTGTTTTCTCGTCAAATATTGTACTTCATGACAGTGGTAAATTTGAGTCAAAATATTTTATTTCTATTTATAAAAAAATACCAAATTTACCAAAAATGTATAAAAATTTGCAATTTTCAAAATTAAAATTTCTCTGCTTTCAAAACAGATAGTGATACTTAGAGTTGACCGGACCCCTGGATGCTCGGGTTCGGCCGAACTTCACAAAAAAGTTTGAGTTCGGGACCCGAACTTGACCCCGAATCCCATTGAAGTCAATGGGGACCCGAACTTTGGAGCACTAAAATGGATCTAAAAAAGTCAAGGAAAGGGCTAGAGGGCTGCAAATGGAAGCAAAATGTGGTTATGAGCATGACAAGTGCTCTGCAAACAAATGTGGATAGGGAAATGAATTCAAATAACATAAAATACATAAAAAAATAAAATAATAATCTTGATCTAGAAGGAGGAGGTCCATATGGAGTAGGAGGTTGAGGAGACGGTGGATGTGGCGGTGTAGGTGTAAGCGGCGGTGGAGGAGGAGGTAGCCAACACTGGTTTTATTTTTTTATTTTATTATTTTATTATTTTTTTATAAATTTGGGTAGACCCCAAAACATTGGGAAATATAAAAAATAAAACAAAGAGAAAGTGCGCTGGAGTACAACAATGGCTGGGTTAGGCCGGTAAACATGTTTATGCAAATGAGTTTTTACATGACAAAATTGTATAGAAAGGTTATTAAATATTATGTTAGGACAATCAGAAAACTTTTTGTTGCCCTAATGATATTGATCTGGGTGTGCAGGTCCACTCAAGCCATCCAACAGATGCAAAATAACTTTGAGGTTTACTGGTTCTCAGTCAGATGAGAGCTGGTTTGGAATATCTCATAGTGCACAAGGCTGCCATTGCAAGGTATGCTGGCTGTTATCTGTCTCATGGATATATGGATGGCTTGTACATACCTGGCTTTTGGCATATAGCCTCTGTGTGGTTGTCTGTTGTATGTCATACATAATAGGAGTCTAAGACGCATCCAGCTATCCTGTTAATGCTATTGCCAAACCATTTTGATGGGGTTTCCACAAATTTCTAACCTTTTTTTTTATGAACCAGACACCCTCTTCTCTTCCGAGCAGGGGGTGCCTGGGGTTCTCCCATTGACTTCCATTGTATTAAATTGTATTCGAGCACCCAAATTATTCGGCTGAGCACTCAGATCTGCTGAGCATAGCGATGCTCGAGCCAAACAGCAGTAATAATGAGGGGAAAAAAATCCAGAAAATCACATTGTCTGATTTTTTAAGAATTTATTTGCTAAATATGGTGGAAAATAAGTATTTGGTCAATAACAAAAGTTCATCTCAATACTTTGTTATATACCCTTTGTTGGCAATGACAGAGGTCAAACGTTTTCTTTAAGTCTTCACAAGATTTTCACACACTGTTGCTGGTATTTTGGTCCATTCCTCCATGCAGATCTCCTCTAGAGCAGTGATGTTTTGGGGCTGGCGCTGGGCAACACAGACTTTCAACTACCTCCAAAGGCTTTCTATGGGGTTGAGATCTGGAGACTGGCTAGGCCACTCCAGGACCTTGAAATGCTTCTTACGAAGCCATTCCTTCGTTGCCCGGACAGTGTGTTTGGGATCATTGTCCTGCTGAAAGATCCTGCCACATTTCATCTTCAATGCCCTTGCTGATGGAAGCAGGTTTTCACTAAAAATCTCACAATACATGGCCCCATTCATTCTTTCCTTTACACGGATCAGTCATCCTGGTCCCTTTGCAGAAAAACAGCCCCAAAGCACGATGTTTCCACCCCCATGCTTCACAGTAGGTATGGTGTTCTTTGGATGCAATTCAGCATTCTTTCGCTTCCAAACACGACTAGTTGAGTTTTTACTAAAAAGTTCTACTTTGGTTTCATCTGACCATATGACATTCTCCCAATTCTCTTCTAGATCATCCAAATACTCTCTAACAAACTTCAGACGGGCCCCAGACATGTACTGGCTTAAGCAGGGGGACACGTCTGGCACTGCAGGATTTGAGTCCCTGGCGGAGTAGTGTGTTACTGATGGTAGCCTTTGTTACTTTGGTCCCAGCTCTCTGCAGGTCATTCACTAGGTCCCCCCGTGTGGTTCTGGGATTTTTGCTCACCGTTCTTGTGATCATTTTGACCCCACAAGGTGAGATCATGCGTAGAGCCCCAGATCGAGGGAGATTATCAGTGGTCTTGTATGTCTTCCATTTTCTAATAATTGCTTCCACAGTTGATTTCTTCACACCAAGCTGCTTGCCTATTGCAGATTCAGTCTTCCAAGCCTGGTGCAGGTCTACAATTTTGTTTCTGGTGTCCTTCGACAGCTCTTTGGTCTTGGCCATAGTGGAGTTTGGAGTGTGACTGTTTGAGGTTGTGGACAGGTGTCTTTTATACTGATAACAAGTTCAAACAGGTGCCATTAATACAGGTAACGAGTGGGGGACAGAGGAGCCTCTTAAAGAAGAAGTTACAGGTCTGTGAGAGCCAGAAATGCTTGTTTATAGGTGATCAAATACTTATTTTACCAAAGAATTTACCAATTAATTCATTAGAAATCCTACAATGTGATTTCCTGTATTCTTTCCCCCTATTCTGTCTCTCATAATTGTAGTGTACCTATGATGAAAATTACAGGCCTCTCTCATCTTTTTAAGTGGGAGAACGTGCACAATTGGTGGCTGACTAAATACTTTTACTGTATAAAGAGAATTTGGATCCAGACATTCTTAATATTATCCAAACTATGTCTGTTTCCCCTAATCCAGATCCAACCTTAGGTCTCCTTTCGATGGGTATTGATAGGTTTTCCTTTCTACATACTACCATCATCTCTCGAATGTGTATAGCAGTAAGATGAAAAAATTGCAGCTTACTGGAAACAGAATATACCCCTACACATTTCCAACATCATCCAATCTGTGAACGAGCAATGCTCATATGAGAAGATGTCCGCCTCGGCCTTTAACTACCTCTATAAACATTGCGCTAGGGGGGACTTATAGACTGCAGAGAAAATAGAAAAATAAAAACTCCTGTACTCCCCTCGATTGCTTCAAGTGCTGTATTTTATTTGACAAGCGGATTTCTAGTTCGAATTAAATGTTCTGAATGTTTTCGGCATTTAGCCTTCTTCAGAACACTGGAATAATTTACAGACATGCCTACACATACACCTACCCCTTATGGACTGCATCTAGTTTTTATAAACCGGTGTATTAGTGTATATGTCTTCTTGTTCTTATTTTAACCCCTTAACGACCCAGGACGAGAATGCTCGTCCTAAATCGCCGGCACTTAGTGCTAGAGGACGAGTGTTCTCGTCCTGCAGTCGTTCCTCCCCTTGCATGCGGTGCCGCGAACAGCGGCAGAGATCCGGCTGTTACTGACAGCCGGATCCCTGCTGCATCCACCAGCATCGACGCTAACGCCGATGCCGGTGGATTAACCCCTCATATGCCGCGGTCAGCGCTGACCGTGGCATATGGGAGGTTAGCTCTTCCTCACCTCATCCATCGGTCCCCACGCTGCTGTGGCGAGGACTCGATAGTTGCCATGGCAGCCCCAAGTCAAGCATGTACGGGCCCGATAAGATGCGTAAAATGCGCGATTTTTCCACGTGAGTGCAAAGCGTTTAAATGCGTTTTGCACGCGTGTGAGAAAAATCGGCATGTTTGGTACCCAGACCCAAACCCGGACTTCCTCACTGAAGTTCAGGTTTGGGTTCGGTGTTGTGTAGATTTTATTATTTTCCCTTATAACATGGTTATAAGGGAAAATAATAGCATTCTTAATACAGAATGCAAAGTAAATTAGGGATGGAGGGGTAAAAAAAAAAAAAAAAGTTAACAGTTAACTTACCTGCTCCATAGCTGCCGGTCTCTGTTCTATCTTCAGGATCTGGCAAAAGACCTGTGGTGATGTCACGGTGCTCACCACATGGTCCAATCACATGGTTCACCACCATGGTGAGGGACCATGTGATTGGACCATGTTATGTGACGTCACCACAGGTCCTTAGCCGTCAGCTCAACATTACAGAAGAAGACAGAGATCCGCAACTACGCGATCAAGTGAACTCGGTGAGTTAATTATATATTTTTTTTAACCCCTCCTTCACTATTTTACTTTGCATTCTGTATTCAGAATGCTATTATTTTCCCTTTATAACCATGTTATAAGGGAAAATAATACGGATCGGGTGCCCAGCCCGATCGTCACCTAGCAACCATGCGTGAAAATCGCACCGCATCCGCACTTGCTTACGGATGCTTGCGATTTTCACGCAGCCCCATTCACTTCTATGGTGCCTGCGTTGTGTGAAAAACGCAGAATAGAGAGCACGCTGCGATTTTCACGCAACGCACAAGTGATGCGTGCAAATCACAGCTCATGTGCACAGCCCCATAGAAATGAATGGGTCCGGATTCAGTGCGGGTGCAATGCGTTCACATCACGCATTGCACCCGCGCGGAATACTCGCCCGTGTGAAAGGGGCCTTAGACTATGGAAACACTAAAACATGATTTTTTTTTGCTTCAAAAATGAAATCCTTGTGTAAAACTTACATAAATAGAAAAAAAGTATACATATTAGTTATCGCTGCGTCCGTGACAACCTGCTCTATAAAATTACCACATGATCTAACCTGTCAGATGAATGAAATCTTGTTACCTTGCCTCACAAAAAGTGTAATATAGAGCAACCAAAAATCATATGTACCCTAAACTAGTACCAACAAAACTTCCACCCTATCCTGTAGTTTCTAAAATGGGGTCACTTTTTTGGAGTTTCTACTCTAGGGGTGCATCAGGGGGGCTTCAAATGGGACATGGTGTAATAAAAAACTGCCTAGCAAAATCTGCCTTCCAAAAACCGTATGGCATTCCTTTACTTCTGCGCCCTGCCGTGTGCCCGTACAGCAGTTTACGACCACATATGGGGTGTTTCTGTAAACTACAGAATCAGGGCCATAAATATTGAGTTTTGTTTGGCTGTTAACCCTTGCTTTGTAACTGGAAAAAAAAATTGAAATGGAAAATCTGCCAAAAAAGTGAAATTTTTAAATTGTATCTCTATTTTTCATTAATTCTTGTGGAACACCTAAAGGGTTAACAACATTTGTAAAAATCAGTTTTGAATACCTTGAGGGGTGTAATTTCTTAGATGGGGTCACTTTTATAGATTTTCTACTCTAGGGGTGTATCAAGGGGGCTTCAAATGGGACATGGTGTAAAAAAAAACAGTCTAGCAAAATCTGCGCTCCAAAAACCGTGTGGCATTCCTTTCCTTCTGCGCCCTGCCATGTGCCCGTACAGCAGTTTACGACCACATATGGGGTGTTTCTGTAAACTACAGAATCAGGGCCATAAATAATGAGTTTTGTTTGGCTGTTAACCCTTGCCTTGTAACTGGAAAAAAAATATTAAAATGGAAAATCTGCCAAAAAAGTGAAATTTTGAAATTGTATCTCTATTTTCCATTAATTCTTGTGGAACACCTAAAGGGTTAACGACGCTTGTAAAATCAGTTTTGAATACCTTGAGGGGTGTAGTTTATAGAATGGGGTCATTTTTGGGTGGTTTTTGAGAAATTTCAAGATTTACTTCTAAACTTCTAAGCCTTGTAACGTCACCCAAAAATAAAATGTCATTCCCAAAATAATCCTAACATGAAGTAGACATATGGGAAATGTAAAGTAATAACTATTTTTGTAGGTATTAATATGTATTATACAAGTAGAGAAATTGAAACTTGGAAATTTTCAAATTTGGTATTTTTTTATAACTAAAAATGCATTTTTTTTTACTCCATTTTACCAGTGTCATGAAGTACACTATGTGACGAAAAAACCATCTCAGAATGGCCTGGATAAATCAAAGCATTTTAAAGATATCATCACATAAAGTGACACTGGTCAGATTTGCAAAAAATGGCCTGGTCCTGAAGGTGAAAATGAGCCCGGTCCTTAAGGGGTTAAACAAATGAATACACAAACAAGTATTTACCTTTACCTGTATAACTCTGAAATACATTATGACAATCCCATGATGTGGATTTTACCTTGCATTCAGCTGACATGATTTACCCCCTCATGCTGTTCAGCAAATATCTTTTTTTTTCTTTCTCGTTTTACTTTAGGTTACTATATATAACAATATAAACTAATACCATGTCAATGTCATACACTGAATTGTTTTCTGTAATTAAAAATGGTATACCCCAAAAAATTATGTAAAAAAAAAAAAAGAAACACAACATGTAAATCAGGCCTCATGAAATATTCAAACAGCATCTATAATTAGTTTTTTTCAGGTGAAACACATTTATTGCATGCAGTTTTAACGACCCTTCTACTGCTATGTGTGAATATAACCTTGGACTAAGCACCTTAGTGTTTCGTTTAAGGATTCTCATGCAGAATTTAAAAAATGAGTCATCTTTGCCGTTTGATAGCTTCATCCACTTGTAGGTTGCACTCTCTATTCATTTCAATATCGACAGAACAGGAGGTGACTTAAATTACTGCAACCATTTCCTCCATACTAAAAGAAAGAGAGACATATGCAGCAAGCCCCTGAGGAGCCAAAATGGAGGATGGGAGTGGTAGCGACTCTGGCTGCAGAACGTGGCTTTTCTCACACCGTTTCTCCCTGGAGTCATTGCAGTGAAAGGAGGGCACAGTCTTTCTCCCATCGGGCACTCCCCAGTGTTAGGGATCCTGTTTGATGATAGTTTAAGGTGTCCTTGGTGTCAACGTTTGTATGGGTGCAGGACGTGTAGGGTGTGCAATGACTGCTGTATGGAGACAGCAAGCAGGTCAGATTTAACAGAGTAAATGTCTGTCTTTACTCCAGTGCACAATGAGGGTTCTAGAACTTGCAACAATTTCAGAACATGTTTCCAACAATGTACGGTGCAAATTTGTATGAGTATAGGCCAGGTTTAGATTCAATGTACTCCTTCTCTCTTCCTCTGCAGAATCTGAGGCGGACAATAATACTTTTGCTAAGATAGCTGTAATAAGCCACTGTGACGTACAGATGTACAGGTGAAACTCAAAAAATTCGAATATCGTGCAAAAGTCCATTTATTTCAGTAATGCAAATTAAAAGGAATTGCATTAATGCAGCTTAAAATTAGAATTTTGTGAAAAGGTTCAATATTCTAGTCTCCAAGTGTCACACTCTAGTCAGCTAATTAATCCAAACACCCTGAGCATAGGGTACCTCAAAATTGTGACTTTGGGGTTTCATAAGCTGTAAGCCATAATCATCCAAATTATAACAAATAAAGGCTTGAAATATCTCGCTTTGCATGTAATGTCTACCTCATATGTTAGTTTCACCTTTTCACGATATTCTATATTTTTTTACTTTCACCTGTAGACAGTGTGGACGTTGACTTAGCAGTAGTCCACTCACAGCAGTAATGTCTGTACCTTTTGACAGCAGTGTACCTTACTGACTCCGTTTTCTCAGTTGTTACAGATTCTGAAATTACCTTTCTCTCTCTCCAGGAGTATTTTTATGTAAAGATGATTCTCTCTTGGTAGATCATGCAGAGATGGTTAGTCTCTGTAGTTTGAGGCCTATTACTGAGGAGTGAGGCACAACACAGCATCTCACTTCCTCTGAACACTAGAAAGTTCTCTAGACTAAACTGAGATAGGGGTAGAGGTAACAGTCCACACTTCAGCTTCCAAAGGAGCTGTGCCAGTTGTTTAATTCCGTCACTCCCATACAATACAATACTAGGGATACAAAGCATAAAATTACATAATTTACATGAATAAAACAATCTGCTCTGGGGTACTACACATTAAAAATTATTTAAATGCTCACTGTACTTTCAGAAAACACTGCATAAATGTGAGCTAACAGGCTTGTAGAAATGGTGACCTGGACCAGGATGCAGCTCAAGTGTATTTATAAAATGGCAGACCATTATAACATCTACCTTGTAGTTATTTGGAACAACTGACCATTAAAGGGAAATGCCGAGATGCTTTACATAGGTACTATCGATGATCTAGGAGGATCTTTGGGGGGAAGGGGGTGTTTTCAGGTTGGATAGACCTGCAAAAGAAAGATAATTTACCTGCTTCCTGCCAGCTCCCGGCTCCTTCTCCTCCAGGCGTGCATTGTGGCCAGAGATGTTGAACCGGATGTTAACATTGAGGGAGCCAGTGGATTATCACAAGCCTGGACGAGAAGGAGCGGGCGCTGCACTTGGAAGCAGGTAAGTCAATTGCCTTTTACAGGTCCAGCCGAGTGGGGGGATTTGCCAAAAATAGCAAGCAGCACAAAGTATACCAGAAAGAGACATAATGTAAGGTTTATTTGTATAAACCAAAAAATCTGGAATTATTAGTTGTACTAATATATTGGAGACATGTATGTTTTCAAACTCTAGCTATACTTTTTTCAAACTGTATATATAGTTAAATCATCACAGTTAGTACTGTAGATACAATAATTGATGCAATAACAATGGAGAGTATAAGTATATCTTTATTTTGTTTTGTCATACAACTTTTTGTCAGTTAGGGTGATGATGATGTTTTAAAGTCTCTTTGTGAAGCTATGATATCAATTTACTATAATATAGGCAAATGGGTATGAGATCATTTGCAGTGGTCACTGCTTGTGCAATACCTGAATTTTTCAGCTGGAAAACTAAAGTCTTATGTCAGAATATACAGTATATAAAATGGGTTAAAGAATCAGCATCAATAAATGTATCATTCAGACAGTGGCGGTGTGCAACAATAATCATGTGTTCATATTTGACTGTAGAATTTTCATAGCTAAACATTATTCACCATTGTAACTAAGGCTATGTACACATCTGTGTCAGGAATTACATTTTTCTGTCTCGTTGAAGGAGCAGAAAATGGAAATCAATATGTCATGCCAAATGTAACCCCCCACACCTATGTGAACAGAGCCTTAATCAGTAAAAGTATTATGTAAAAAAAAAAAAGATAAATAATCATAAATCAACAGCATTGTCGTAAACCCTCAAGCAAATTGCTACATGACAAAACATCCCTATGCAGTAAACTGTGGAAAAATGCATGCATCCAACCTGGGACACCCCAAACTAAACAGGCGTTTTACACCAGGTTTTCTGCGCTTCTTTGTGGGATCTCCGGAAGAATCTCAGTGAGTTCTGAGCCCTCAGCCTGTGGAGTCTGCTGGCTTTTCCCAGTCTCTAGGGCTTGCTGGTGATATACCCTGTTGGCTGACAGACACATGAGAGCGTGTATCTGAAAGAAAAGGAAGACTAGTGTCTGCCTTTGGGTTCAAAATCTCCTAAAATGTCCCCCTATTTTATAAACTTACCCAAAAAGAACATTTTCCTAATTGCCTATGACCACCTTTAGAGAAATTGTACATTTCAAGATTTCTTTATATCTGTTGACTGAGCAGCATGTTATAAATATGATTTTCTTCCCAATGGAACTATGTCTAGTGAAAATTGAATAGCTTTCTTCTACACCACCACTTTTATTTCAAAAAGGTTTGTAGGCACGATATGTTTATTAAGAGTAAAACCATCCCCATAGATGTCCATTTGGCCGTCTTAGAGAGAGCAAAAGTGTGCCCAAGTACTTGGTCTGGTTGCTCACCAAAGTCAGTACTTTTTATCTTTGCTAGATACTTACAAGTGTTGAGTATGTGAGGGTCTCGGAGAAACAGCTCATCAGATTGTATATAATCCAATTATATTTACACACATTTTGAGGGAATATGAACACAGCAAATTAATTTTACAGCCCTTTATGGATCCATATAACAAACCTGTAGGTACTCTAAGTACCACTAATAAGTGTGTTTGTGAAGCACCACATTCTTCCCCAGAAGTAACATTTTCTATGTGCCTCCGTATAAAATCAGAGGCATGTAGAAAAACAGACTTGGTTCATGGCAGCATACCAACACTATATTACAAATGCATGGTCCCTATAAAAAAAATAATCCTAAAACTTTGTGAATATATCAGAGCACAGCAGTTTCATTCTATGGAGCCATCGGTAATCCATGTCACCCTGTACGGTGCTTTGTAAGGCCGTGTAGTAAAAATATATTCTTCCACTTTTGGGGTATCTCTTGAATGCTGCATTAGAGAGGGTGCATATCTCTATATTTGACTGTACAAAATTAAAAGCATACCAAGATACAGTCAAACCCCAAAAACTCTGTGTGTGTCCTATTATGGCTACTTACGTCTTGGGCAGAATTCACACTTCAGTTATTTGATCAGTTATTTCAGCAGTTACAGAGCCAAAACCAGGGGCGGGTGAAAAAATACATTATACCATATCTTTCAGTAGGCTTCACAATAACTGACCAGATTATAACTGAAGTGTGAACTTGGTCTTAGAGGTTGTTTTGCAGAGAAGTGTATTTTTTTTTAATCCAAAAAGTTTGATTTCCACTAGTTTTAGTAATATTTAATTTTAGCTTTAAAAAGTAACATGGAGAATAATGACAAGGTGCTGTATTTCCTTAAGGATGCTAATATGATTGCACACATTTGCATAGGTTATTTATAATGACCACTTCTGATCATTTCATCTCGTTTAATTTATACACCTGCAGATCAATACCACATATACTGCTGACACGGCAAAAAAATTCACTCAGACAAACACGTCTGAAATTTAATAAAGAAACATTTAATTGCTTTTAAGCTCTTACATTCCATATTTAGTGATTCACAGCAATACCAAAAGAAGATGAAAAAGTGTAAAACAAAAAAAACACCCTTTGCTGGATCAAAACCACTTGATTTGTGTAAGGTTCTGCTTACGTATCATATGCTCCACTAAATAGAAAAACACACAAATTCATAGAAGAGCAGTGTCTAGAAGCTAAGCTGAAGGGTTTCATGTTATTTAGTTATCTGTAAACAATTGGCCAGGGTCTGCCATTTTGGTTGAATTGTACACATGTGGCTAAGCTGAACACATTAGTTTTTGCTAACATATTCTGTACCATCAGGTTTTATTGTTTTCTGCCTTGTCTGGATTTAAGCTCTATACCGTGCATATACAGACGTGGACAAAATTGTTGGTACCCTTTGGTCAATGAAAGAAAAAGTCACAATGGTCACAGAAATAACTTTAATCTGACAAAAGTAATAATAAATTAAAATTCTATAAATGTTAACCAATGAAAGTCAGACATTGTTTTTCAACCATGCTTCAACAGAATTATGTAAAAAAATAAACTCATGAAACAGGCATGGACAAAAATGATGGTACCCCTAACTTAATATTTTGTTGCGCAACCTTTTGAGGCAATCACTGCAATCAAACGCTTCCTGTAACTGTCAATGAGACATCTGCACCTCTCAGCAGGTATTTTGGCCCACTCCTCATGAGCAAACTGCTCCAGTTGTGTCTGGTTTGAAGGGTGCCTTTTCCAGACTGCATGTTTCAGCTCCTTCCAAAGATGCTCAATAGGATTGAGGTCAGGGCTCATAGAAGGCCACTTTAGAATAGTCCAATTTTTTCCTCTTAGCCATTCTTGGGTGTTTTTAGCGGTGTGTTTTGGGTCATTGTCCTGTTGCAAGACCCATGACCTGCGACTGAGACCAAGCTTTCTGACACTGGCTAGTACATTTCTCTCTAGAATTCCTTGATAGTCTTGAGATTTCATTGTACCCTGCACAGATTCAAGACACCCTGTGCCAGACGCAGCAAAGCAGCCCCAGAACATAACAGAGCCTCCTCCATGTTTCACAGTAGGGACAGTGTTCTTTTCTTGATATGCTTCATTTTTTCGTCTGTGAACATACAGCTGATGTGCCTTGGCAAAAACTTTGATTTTTGTCTCATCTGTCCACAGGACATTCTCCCAGAAGCTTTGTGGCTTGTCAACATGTAGTTTGGCATATTCCAGTCTTGCTTTTTTATGATTCGTTTTCAACAATGGTGTCCTCCTTGGTCGTCTCCCATGTAGTCCACTTTGGCTCAAACAACGACGGATGGTGCGATCTGACACTGATGTTCCTTGAGCATGAAGTTCACCTTGAATCTCTTTAGAAGTCTTTCTAGGCTCTTTTGTTACCATTCGGATTATCCGTCTCTTAGATTTGTCATCAATTTTCCTCCTGCGGCCACGTCCAGGGAGGTTGGCTACAGTCCCATGGATCTTAAACTTATGAATAATATGTGCAACTGTACTCACAGGAACATCTAGTTGCTTGGAGATGGTCTTATAGCCTTTACCTTTAACATGCTTGTCTATAATTTTCTTTCTGATCTCTTGAGACAGCTCTTTCCTTTGCTTCCTCTGGTCCATGTCGAGTGTGGTACACACCATATCACCAAACAACACAGTGATTACCTGGAGCCATATATATAGGCCCAATGGCTGATTACAAGGTTGTAGACACCTGTGATGCTAATTAGTGGACACACCTTGAATTAACATGTCCCTTTGGTCACATTATGTTCTGTGTTTTCTAGGGGTACCATCATTTTTGTCCATGCCTGTTTCATGAGTTTATTTTTTTACATAATTCTGTTGAAGCATGGTTGAAAAACAATGTCTGACTTTCATTGGTTAACATTTATAGAATTTTAATTTATTATTACTTTTGTCAGATTAAAGTTATTTCTGTGACCATTGTGACTTTTTCTTTCATTGACCAAAGGGTACCAACAATTTTGTCCACGTCTGTATTCCTTACAGGTTCCACAATTGTCTTCTGTAACTAAACGACCCTACTGTAGGCTCCTATGCTGTATATTTGAGCAACATTAGTGGAAGAGGATAGATGTGAGGGGATTCATGGCTCATCTGTAATCAGATTCCTAGCCCAAATCTGTAAACCCTCATACCAGATATCTAGACTGCACTAAAAGTACTATAAATGCGTCTGCCCTATGTCCCACTTAACTTTACAGTTATAAATAGACGCCATACAGAATTACAAGTTATGATTATATTGACAAACTTGCTGTCAAGAAAAGGAATTTTATTTTTTTCTACATTAGAAATTATATATGTAAAATTCTCACAAGGTCCCGTGTAGACAATTAATGTAAATTCTGTCTCAGTGGAGAACTTTTTCCAACACACAACCTAATGTATAGTTCATGTATTTATAGTTGTCATTTCTTGGAATACATCAGATGCTATATAAAATAGGAATTAATTGAAGCCATGAATTCTAATTTATAATTAGAGGAAGAATACTAGTAGAAGTGGTAGCCCTTTTAGTGAACTAGAATTGTGCGTTTTCTCATTCATCTTTTCTAGGAGAATGGCGTTCTGCTAGCGGAAGTGAAGTGTAGCTCGTCGGTGAATAACTACGGTAAATGGCTTCTACATTGTAAACATGAAATTACATATAAATATAGAGAATATTAGAGGGACAGGTTCTTGTATACTTTTATTTTCCTTGTACTGTACATATCAATGAGGATTTATTATTAAAAGTAGATCCAAGTGTATTATAATAAATACACTTGATATAAATACACTGTTCACTTGACTTCCATTCTTAACATGGCTTCTGTTCCTGACAGCTTTGATGGATCCATGTATTGAAAACAGATCTTGATGGATCCCATACCACAAAAAAAAAAAAAAAAAAAACGAGTTCTGATTGGGTGAGTTAAGTCTTTTTCTCAACAATTGCACTTTATATTTACTTATTCTTCCCATCCAAAATGTTAAAACCCAAATGGAATGAAGAACAGCACCAGTGTGAACACAGCCAATATTTAATTATATTTATAGATTTATGATAAGCTTTATTACTAAAGTATAGAGACCTTTTTACGGCATTGTATTACCATGTGCTATTGTGCTAAAAGCCAACTATACTCCTGTTGTATCAGGCTGGTTGTGGTATCCTTGTAGTATGCTGACTAATAACTGTGCATAGGAAAGTGTCTCCATCTATAATAACTAATATCAGGATCTGAAAATTTTACATATATATTTCTATAAATTATTAGATTTTCATTACAATTTCATTAACATCATTCATACAATTCAGGATTTTTTTTTATGTGCTAAAGGAGTTAAAGGGGTTGTGCAGTCAGTAATATTGATGACCTATCCTCAGGATAGGTCATCAATATCTGATCGGTGGGGTCCGACACCCGGCATACCCGCCGTTAGTTGTTTGCAGAGGAGGCAGCACTCCATGCCAGCTCCACTTCCTGTCCATTACACTGTAGTACTCATTCTATTTATTTGAATGGAGCGAGTACTTGTAATACGATTATTTGTAATACGTAATTACAATACGCCGCCTCTGCAAGGGAGACGACTCGTAGTGTAATGAAGAGGAGGCAACACTAGCACGGAGTGCCATCTCTTCTTTAACCATCTGATCAGTGGGGATGGCGGGTGTCAGACACCCGTCAATCGGATATTGATGTTCTATCCTGAGGATAGGTCAGTGAATTGGTGCATAACCCCTTTAGGCAAGGTTAAACAAAGACAGTCTTATCTTGTACAAAGTACTGGTGATTCAGGCTGACTGGCAAACAAATTGATCACTGTCACATTCGGCGACATACTCTCACACTCGTGCATGGCTAAATTTAACAAAATGTAATTGATGCTTTATTATAATGAATGAAATAAATGAATAATTAAATAAATATTAAAACTTGGGTAGATGAATAGCATGCCTTATTCACGGTTCCTACTTTTAGAATTCTAGTAGCTATTAGACCGAGCATTTACTACAAGCGCATATATGGGTCCAGAGAGGTAGAGTATGAAATAAATGGCAGGCTGCTTTGTTTCCTTGGTGAGAACTGTCTCAGGGGGGTTGGGATTTATATTCCAGGCATGAAATAACCCTTTAATAAACTGTTGCAGTAAATTGGTGTGATATGTTGTAAAAATGGTAAACTGATACATTGTTAGTCAACTAGTAAATATAAACTATTTTTACATAAATAGATTATGGTCATTGTAGAGCAAAGAAAATTAGCTATATTGGTTTCTTATGTGATACATACTTTGATTTGTATTTTTGCGGTTTCCACCTGAGTACCTCTTTTGCTTTAGATTCATACTAGCTGTACTTAGGATTGAAAAATACAATAACACCATTTCCAGAGTTAAAGTCTACAGTTTATAAGGGTAAACAGATAATTTTAGACCACTGCAAACTTCTTTTATAGATCGGCCCAAAAGCTTTGATTATGTTGTCTAATGAGAACATGCAAATCAGAAATGACTATCAGTGTGCAATCTCCGAGATGTGAGTATATGCATTATTTTATAAATTTAGCAGATATGACAGAGATCTTTTGTGTTGGCAGTCACGCCATGACATCAGCCCTTATAATATATGGCCACCTTTACTGGAAGGTATGTGCAAAATAAAATTGGGTACAAAGGGCAGACCAGCTACAGAAGCTACCAGATACGTTATTAAAACCCCAACATTAAAATAAAGAGGATAAAAATATGTTATGGACATTGTTGAAGACATTTTTACTCAGTCCTCATCTTGGAGTCTAAAACTTTCGATCGCTTCGGCCAGTAACTCGAAGCACAGCATAGTTGAAAGATGCACCTATCATATATGTGAGCTGTAAAGGAACATACAGAAGAAAGAACATGCATTGCATAAACAAGACCAAGAAATAAATAATTGTTTATACAATATAACTGGCCTCATAATACACAGTACGCTGCAGATATGGTTTTAAGGGTGTCAAACTGGGCATTTGCTCAAGCGCCCACTTTCTATAGGGTCCCTGGATTTACCAATGAATCTACCTCTGATCTAGACTAGACTATCAATGAATGCAACGCTACCAGTGAAAGCTACAATGAAAATTTTCACTAACCTAGACCATAATGAATTTTGAAATTAATGTGTAAGAAACATATTCTATTTATTATTTTATATTCAATACAATTGTCCCTTTTACTGTGATAAACCATCTTAGCATATTTGCTTTTGTAAGATTTTATAAGAGTATATGGCTGATTGGAGTTATACCACATGTACCAGCCATCTCATGTGGCCTGCTAAGATGAATCTGTCCTGTCTTTCCATGTGAGTGTTAAATGGGTTGACCCATCTCACCATTACTGAGGTGAGATGAGACTAAGCCCTGACCACCAGGTGGCTGGGAAACAGCGCAGCAGGCCAGCATTCTGCTGTTTCAGTAGCTCCTATTGTAGTGATGAGAGCTACAGAATCTGTGCAGCACAGCAAGCTATACTGCTTCCCTAACTCAGAAACAGCATTGCTTGCCATTCTACACTGCTTCCATAGCCCCCATGCACTGCAATAGGAGCTACTGACCCAGTGGAGCAGCAGCCCGCTCCCCTGTTACCCCGGTGGTCGGCCTCATTTTGCCTTAGTAACAGCAAGATAGGACAACCCCTTTAAAACAGAAAGGAAAAGATACAATTTATGTGCTAAATATGATGTAGCTGGAAAACGAAGATCTGTCTTTGAATCCCTTTCTTTCTACAAAATTAGAGTCAAGGCAATATACCCCTTTCATATTAATGTTTGTTCTGTAATTTCTATCAGCACTTACCAGAGCCACAAGAGTTGCACCTGCACCCACAAAGGCAGCAATGAAAAGGTGGAATGTCATCTGAAACTGTAAAACAAGAACTAGGATGTCAGGTCATTTTTAGCGCACAGTGAACGCTGTGCTGTCAAACCCCCAAAAATCTTTTTCCCCATTTTCCAATGCAAGATATGGTAAATTAAATGGTGAAATTAAAAATGCATCATGTCCTGCAAAAAATAAGCCCTTTGATAGCTATGTGAACAGAAAAATAAAAACTTTATGGTTATTGGAATGTGGGGAGTAAAAATTAAAATAGGCCTCAGCCCCAAAGGGTTAAAGTCCCCTTGTGTAAATGGTTTAAAAAAGTTTATTACATTAAAAAAATCCAATTAAAAATACACCTTTTTCCATTGAAAAAGGGCTTTTCAATGGAAAAAATTGCAAAAATAAAATCCCCTTCACATATTTGGTATCAACACATCCATAATGACCTGCATTACACAATCATCATGCAATTTATCCTGCATGGGTAATACCATGAAAAAAAAGCAATGCTAGAATTTTTTTTAATAAATAGCAATCAAAAAGTGTTATGTATCCAAAATGATACCAATGAAAAGTAGAAACGTAGTAGTAAAACACAAAAAAAAACTACATGTATTTGGTAACCCCACTGACCCAGAGAATAAAGTTAACATGTTCTTTTTATGCAGAAGAATGAAGATCGCAAAATTTGTAAAGTAAAAACTCACTGGCAGCATTTCAGTTTTTTCCCATCCCCTCATTCCACATAGAGTTAATAAAAGTTAATCAAGAAGTTAAGTACATCACAAAATGGTGCCATTAAAAACTACAAGCCCTCCTATAACTACATTGGTCCTTGTGGGACTATAATAGGTGACATGTTGATTGCTTCTGAAATGCAATACACTATTTCAACAGTGTATTATATTTTAATGTCCGTGCTATACTGGCATTCACCAGCAGGCTGCACCAGAGAGTCACAGCCTGCTGGGAATTACTGGAGGAAGGCCTCCAGCATTCACAAGGCCCCGGCCTGCCTGTACTGGCATCAGCCACCCATGATCTCATTTGTGGGCAGCTGATGGGAGACAGAGGGAGTCCATTCCCTCTCTAACCCCATACGTGCCGCGAGCCAAGCCCCGGCTCTTTTCTGCACACAAGAACCATGTAAAAAGGCAGTGCCTAAGGCTCTTTAGCCATAAAAAGGTGTATTCATGGTCACTAAGGGATTAAAATCCATTCTTCTAATATATACATTAGGCTGTATTCACATTTGTGTTCTGCTCTTTCTTTTTATAAACGTGCAGTAATTTGTGTCTTTCCAGTTAATCTATTATATTTAATACTAGCTGAAGGACCCGGCTTCGCTCGGGTATATTTAATCTATTTAATTTAATGTTTGTGTGTGTGTCGTTAAAAGAGATCAAGACTATCCACTATATTGACATCTACAGCACCCCGCCCCCAAAACAGAGCCTACACAGCCCCACACCCCTTAACACTGACCCCCCACAGTGTCCCGTCCCTTAAAATTGGACCTCCACAGCAGCCCACCCCCTTAACTTTAACCTTTACAGCAGCCTTCCCCTTAAACAGTGACTTTCACAGCATACCACGCCCTTGACAGTGACCTCCACAGGGGCCATCCCCCTTAACAGTGGCCTTTACTGGATCGTGGGCATGTCCTTTTGAACAGCTCACTCTAAGACAGCAGCAGTGTAAGCTGCAGAGAGAAAGTCACTGTCCCTCCCATCCCTGCAGCTGACAGAAGTTATTGCTGGAACAAAGGCACACCTTGAAATAAGGTACTAAGTGCTATTAGGCCATGGCTTTACTTCAATAGCGATTATCCTGGTGACAGATTTCCTTTAAAGCTCACCTACAGCAGTGAAGATTAATGGCTGGGTTGTTATGGAAACCTGGAGTAAAACTGTGTGTGGAGACTGGAGGACCTGCGAGCTTCTATTGGCTGATAAGGGTCATGTGACCAAGCTTCTATTGGCTAATGCATTTTTTTGGGAATATCTTAGGAACGGTACGTCCTAGAGAGCTGAGACCTGGCTAAATCCTTCCAAGACACTTGATATACAGGCAGATCCATAAATATTGGGACATTGACACAATTCTAACATTTTGGCTCTATACACCACCACAATGAATTTGAAATAAAAACGAACAAGATATGCTTTAACTGCAGACTGTCAGCTTTAATTTGAGGGTATTTACATCCAAATCAGGTGAACGGTGTAGGAATTACTACAGTTTGCATATGTGCCTCCCACTTGTTAAGGGACCAAAAGTAATCGGACAATTGGCTTCTCAGCTGTTCCATGGCCAGGTGTGTGTTATTCCCTCATTATCCCAACTACAATGAGCAGATACAAGGTCCAGAGTTCATTTCAAGTGTGCTATTTGCATTTGGAATCTGTTGCTGTCAACTCTCAAAATGAGATCCAAAGAGCTGTCACTATCAGTGAAGCAAGCCATCATTAGGCTGAAAAAAACAAAACAAACCCATCAGAGAGATAGCAAAAACATTAGGCATGGCCAAAACAACTGTTTGGAACATTCTTAAAAAAAAAGGAACGCATCGGTGAGCTCAGCAACACCAAAAGACCCGAAAGACCACGGAAAACAACTGTGGTGGATGACCGACGAATTCTTTCCCTGGTGAAGAAAGCACCCTTCACAACAGTAGGCCAGATCAAGAACACTCTCCAGGAGGTAGGTGTATGTGTGTCAAAGTCAACAATCAAGAGAAGACTTCACCAGAGTGAATATAGAGGGTTCACCACAAGGTGTAAACCATTGGTGAGCCTCAAAAACAGGAAGGCCAGATTAGAGTTAGCCAAATGACATCTAAAAAAGCCTTCACAGTTCTGGAACAACATCCTATGGACAGATGAGACCAATATCAACTTGTTCCAGAGTGATGGGAAGAGAAGAGTATGGAGAAGGAAAGGAACTGCTCATGATCCTAAGCATACCACCTCATCAGTAAAGCATGGTGGTGGTATTGTCATGGCGTGGGCATGTATGGCTGCCAATAGAACTGGTTCTCTTGTATTTATGATGTATTGATGATGTGACTGCTGACAAAAGCAGCAGGATGAATTCTGAAGTGTTTCGGGCAATATTATCTGCTCATATTCAGCCAAATGCTTCAGAACTCATTGGACGGCGCTTCACAGTGCATACTTCACAAAGCATACTGCAAAAACAACCAAAGAGTTTTTTAAGGGAAATAAGTGGAATGTTATGCAATGGCCAAGTCAATCACCTGACCTGAATCTGATTGAGCATGAATTTCACTTGCTGAAGACAAAACTGAAGGGAAAATGCCCCAAGAACAAGCAGGAACTTAAGACAGTTGCAGTAGAGGCCTGGCAGAGCATCACCAGGGATGAAACCCAGTGTCTGGTGATGTCTATGCGACTTCAGGCTGTAATTAGCTGCAAAGGATTTGCAACCAAGTATTAAAAAGTGAAAGTTTGATTTATGATTATTCTGTCCCATTACTTTTGGTCCCTTAACAAGTGGGAGGCATATATGCAAGCTGTTGTAATTCCTACACCGTTCACCTGATTTGGATGTAAATACCATCAAATTAAAGCTGACAGTTAAAGCACATCTTGTTTGTTTCATTTCAGATCCTGTCATGCCCCACTCTGACTATGTGCGGAGGTCGGCCAGGATAGCAGCACAAGTTTAGTGTTTGTTTTGGAGCCGTGCTGGATCCGCCTCTCATCAGGTGCACTGGGTGGGGTCATTAGTTTAAATAGCACACCAGCCCAGTGCGCTGAGCGGATTATACAAATCATTGTGGTCTTGGAAGCTAGGAAGAAAGGTTGTCTGGCTGTTCCAGCTCAGAAAGATAAGTGGGATTTCAAGTTTGGTTGTTTTGTGTCATCTCTCCCATCCAGGTTCTGTGCGAGCAGGCTGCTCCTATTTCCCCTCTTCACCATGTCAGGGAATTTAGGGTTTTGTCAGCCCAGGCACGAGGACAAATCATACCTCCCTTTAAGGTCTGCATGTGGATTGAGCAGTGCAGGGAAAGAGGTCAGGTATTAGTTAGGAGGTGACCCTTCCCCTGTCTCTCGCCCAGAGCCTGGTTGGTGGGTTATCAGTGAGTCTGAGTGCACGCCCGCCGTGACAAATCCATTGTGGTGGTGTATAGAGCCAAAAATGTTAGAATTGTGTCGATGTCCCAATATTAATGGACCTGACTGTACCTGTATGCAACATTTCGTGATTGTAAATGCGACGGTGTGGATTCCTTTAGCGGACATACACACACACACACACACACACACACACATACACTCAGCTTTATATATTAGATAGTATAACATTTTCTGTTAAATCTAATTAACATTAGGTTTTGTATTTTGCTTGCTTATATGAATAAAATGTACGTTTTTAGAGACTATGCCTGAAGTAGCATAGAACTTTGAATAATATTTCAATGGTCATGAAACTAACCTCACTGGTTTTGCAGATTGCAAGCAAACTGGTTCCACACACTTTCCCTGGGAATGAATTCCATGGTAGGACTCCTAAGAGGAAAAAAATAGTTACAGTGTACTGGTTTAGATAACTTTTCAGAATAAACTGTCATGTGCACATGATAAGCAGTGTATCTGGCCATTATCTGACTTGTTTTTGGCATTTTTCATCTGTTTTCCCCTTTGCAGGTTCTACATATAATTCTCAGGTATTCCAGAGCTAGTGGAAGAAAACTAGCGGCTATGATATTTCTCAGAATAGAGTCTGCCTTTCTTCTCACTCTCTCTTTATAGATGTCTCTGGGTTGCATGTAAACTAATTCCTCAGTGAGCTAAAAGTCCATCTTATCTTCTGAGCTGGATTTAGCAGTGAATTCAGAGTGAATGAATAGTTAAGGAGGGGGAAGTCTGTATGAAAGGAATGGAGAACAAAGCATTTTCTAAAATACTTTATATCAAATTTCTTATATTCACCTGTACTATTGATTTATGGAAAGTTTGTTAACACAGTGACTATTTAAAAAACAATACCATTATGAAAGCAGACGTGTGAAATACAGGTTCACAAACCATAATCTTGTTACATAAGTGGTTAATTGTGTAACATAACATCTTGTTTGGTAAAAAAAATGATAAAGGAGTTAGTTAATAGTGAGTTAGAATGTTCCATAAAAATATTCCATAAAAAAATCTATAAAATTTATCCGAAAATTTTGCATTGCTTGATAAGGTGCTCTTAATATGATCCTGCTGTTATACTTCAATATCTTTGGAAAGAAGTCACTTAGGAGTCTTGGTTATATTGCACATATTTTTTAAACAAACATCGCTCTCACCACTGCTGGATATTATTTCAGTCAGTCTGGGTGTTAGTTCTTGTTAGGGGTTATTATATGCCGTTTGGTTGTCAAATACTCACTGCATGCTGTTCAACTCTTTCTGTAATCTGGCCGTGGTGGCGTCCCACCACAGGTCAGTGCACTCACCCCTCTTCTTTCACCCAGTGGCGTATGTCTGCCGGCAGTATCCTCCAGAGCTGTGGCTGCGGTGTTCTGGGACCTCCTTCCGGTTTCGGTTCGGCGTCCCACGTGTTTAAAGCGTCCCACGTGATCAGAGCGTCGGAGCGTCCCACCGGAAGGAGGTCCCCGAACACCGCAGCCTCTGGAGGATACTGCCGGCAGACATACGCCACTGGGTGAAAGAAGAGGGGTGAGTGCACTGACCTGTGGTGGGACGCCACCACGGCCAGATTACAGAAAGAGTTGAACAGCATGCAGTGAGTATTTGACAACCAAACTGCATATAATAACCCCTAACAAGAACTAACACCCAGACTGACTGAAATAATATCCAGCAGTGGTGAGAGCGATGTTTGTTTAAAAAATATGTGCAATATAACCAAGACTCCTAAGTGACTTCTTTCCAAAGATATTGAAGTATAACAGCAGGATCATATTAAGCGCACCTTATCAAGCAACACAACATTTTCAGAGAAATTTTATGGAATATTTTTATGGAACATTCTAACTCACTATTAACTAACTCCTTTATCAATTTTTGGGGACTGTCTATATTGTCCTTTATCAATTATTAGGGATTGTCAATCATTTTTAGGGATTGTCTATATTGTGTTTGATTGTCTCGTATATTATATGGTGTTTTATTGATTGATTTTTAAACAAGTAAATATGTTGTACCCAATATGTATGACCAGATATTGAGTGCCCACTATATCTCTACCTTTTTGTAATTCCTTAATTTGTGATTGGGGTGAATCACATAATAGTGAGAGCACCTGTCTGTGTTAACAGGAAGGGTGAGCCACTATCCATATATGTTCTCTTAGTCCATGATTACATCTTTCTTCTTTCAAAACTAAGTATAAATATATTGTATTTTGCTTCTGATGACTGTCAAGAATGATTATATAGTATACTTGTTTTGAAATGGCATTTCAATTTGGACAATTGCTGAAGAGTTGTGCCCAAGACAATACATACCATAAAGAGAGTGCCCACTATATCTCTACCAAAGATGTAATCATGACCACTTTCATAATGAAATCAAGACTTACCATACATGCGTGCATCAGCACACAGATTACTAATGCCAGCTGAGGTTTTTGCTGGAACTGCAATAGACTGGCAAGTGACCCAGGTGTTGAAATAAATGTAGACAGGAACAGCCGAGCAAGCAAAGATAAGAATCCACAAGATGGTGACAGTGTATGTAACGCCAACAAACTACATGGAAAATACCAAGACAGATCCATGTTACTACTCCATAGAGAACTACATAGAATATAACATAAGCTGCATTAAACTGTAAAACTTGTTGAATAATCAGGTGTATATCAAGTTTCAACAAACCCAGGGGCGTAGCTACCCTTCAAGATGAATAATGTAGTTATACATTACTATAATTACCTTGTCAGGATGTCCCAGCCACCTCCCTAGACAACGGCAAAGCAGTTCTAAGGTGTGGACTGGATGTCTTGAACGCGGACCTCTGCTTTTGGGTGGTCCACCTGTGACAGTAGAGATAAGACCCCCTTTTATGGCTTGCGGCTTAAACTCCCCCAGAATGTGTTTGATTGCAGTAGTGGTATAAAATCCCTCAGCCAGGAGTAGAATTCCAAACAAGAAAAAGAAGATGGCAATTCCATAAATTGCATACTGGAAGGCATTGACCCTGTACAGTGAAAAAACATTTTAGTTATAATGGACTTGTTGACTTAAACATTAAAAGTACGCACAGACCAATGTATTTTATGGGTTATAATATTATATGATTTTCATTCCCATTGAAAGCAAGTGAAGAATTAATGCACAATACAGAAAGTATATAGAACCAGAGTACCCCTTTATGGATACAGAGAGGTATCATTACAAGCATAAAGTTTTGGAAGAGGAAATGCAAATGAGCTCTTAACAAGCTCTGCACCTAATGCTACCCAGATGTAAGGTAGCTATTAGTGATGAACGAGCACCAAAGTGTTCGGGTACTCGGTCTGAACACAGAGATATTCGTGCGCTCTGCCGAGCACCCAAGTATAATGCAAGTCAATGGGAGAAAACCAGGCACCCCCTGCTCGGATTAGGGGAGGGTGCCTGGTTCATAGGAAAAGGTCTGAAAGTGATGGAAACACCTCTGAAATTGACCAGGAACAGCAGGGGGACCATGTATGGATGCATCTTGGACTCCAATGTCGCTGCTGGGAACCATGTTGTACTCCACTTTTACAGACCAACAAAAAAATGTGTCCCATGCCTTGGAGACTGTTGCGCTGCCTTTGTTGGAACTGGAGTGTGTTCCTGTTGTCTGCCTTTCTCATTTGCCTATGGAAGTACGGACTCTGCCGCCAGCTTTGTCAGATGTAAATGTTTGGAGCAATTTCCCAACAAGGACCTTCTGGTATTGCACCATTTTACTTGCCTTCTCCACCAGAGGAATGAGAGATGAGAAGTTCTCTTTGTAGCAGGGGTCGAGAAGGGTGAACACCCAGTAATCCGTGTTATCTAAAATGCGTATAACACAAGGGCCGCGGGAAAGGCAGACTAACATGAAGTCATCCATGTGTGCCAGAGTACAAACAGGCAAGACGTCTATGTCAACATCAGGATGACTCTCCATCTCCTCATCCTCCTCCTCATCCCCTTGTGCCCATCCATGTCGAACCAATGGAATTAAAGTTCCGTCGGTAGTCCCCTTTGTAGCAGAGGCAACTGTCTCCAGCTTCTCCTCCTCATGGTTCAATTCGCGCTGAGAAGACGAAATGTGGGTGGTCTGGCTATAACCCACACTAAATTCCTCCCCCATTTCCACGTCTGCCACATTCAGAGCGTCGGCCTTAATTGTGAGCAGTGATCGTTTGAGTAGACACAGAAGTGGGATGCTTTCGCTGATTATAGCGTTATCGCTAGTAACCATCTGTGTGGATTCATCAAAGTTTATTTAAAACCTCACAGAGGTCTGTCATCAATACCCACCCCTTGCTTGTGAATAGTGGAAGTTGACTCGAAAGGCGACGACCATGTTGCAGCTGGTATTACACAACTGCCCTCTACTGCTCACAAAGCCTGGACAACATGTAGAATGTAGAGTTCCAGCGTGTGCTCACGTCGCACAACAGTCGGTAAGCTGGAAGCCCCAAGCGCTGCTGCAGTGTTGACAGACCGGCTGAAGCTGTGGATGACTTGCGGAAATGGGCACACACGCGGTGCGCCTATACTAGTAGCTCTGTCAAATTTGGGTATGTTTTAATAAAGCGCTTAACCACTAAGTTTAATACATGCGCTAGGCATGGTACGTGCATCAGGTTGCTGAGCTCCAAAGCCGCCACCAAGTTACGACCATTATCCGACATAACCATGCCTGCTTGTAGGTTGTGTGGCGACAGCCACAGCTCGGACTGGTCCCTTATACCCTGCCAGAGCTCTGCAGCGGTGTGCTGTTTGTACCCTAGGCAGATCAGCTTCAGCACGGCCTGTTGACGTTTCCCCACAGCAGTGCTACACTGCTTCCAGCTACCGACTGATGGCTGACTGCTGGAGGTAGAAGTGGTGGAGGTAGCGGCGGAAGAGGAGGAGAAGTGGGGGTTGGGGAGACCCTGATGGACTAAAGGTCCTGCAATTATGGGCATGGGAAGCACACCTGTGCCACCCAGAGTACAACTCACTCCCGCCTTCCACAACATTCACCCAGTGTGCGGTCAGGGAAATGTAGCGTCCCTGGCCACCAGCAATTGTCCATGGTCAAGTGGACCTTCCCAGTAACTGCGTTGGTCAGGGCACGGGTGATGTTCTGGGACACATGCTGGTGTAAGGCGGGCACGGCACATCGTGAAAAATAGTGGCGGCTGGGGACTGCGTACCGAGGGACGGCCGCCAACATCAGGCTGTGGAAGGCCTCAGTCTCGACAAGCATAAATGGCAACATTTCAAGGGCCAGTAATTTTGAAAGTTGCGCATTTAGTGCTATGGAATGTGGGTGGGTAGCTGGGTATTTCCGCTTGTGTTCAAATGCCTGGGGTAAGAACAATTGGACGCTGCGCTGGGACAGGGAAGTGGATGTAGTTGCTGATGGTGCATGCGAAGGCCCAGGTGCAGGGCAAGGGGCATCCGGCCCTGCGCCTTCGAAAGGGGATTGGACAGCAGTGCGTAACACAGGGGAAAAGGAGGCAGAGGGGTGGCCCGCAGACCCAGATTGTGGACCATTGCCAGATTGTGGACCATTGATTAGGGTGCTTGGATACCATGTGGCGGATCATGCTGGTGGTGGTGAGGTTGCTGGTGTTCGCGCCCCGGCTCATTTTGGTATGGCACAGGTTGCAAACTACCACTCTTTTGTTGCCTGCACTTTCCGCAAAAAAAGTGCCATACTGTGGAACACCTACCCCTTGGCAAGGGAGATTTACGCATGTGGGTGCTCTGTGAAACGGTTGCGGGCCTGTTTGGTGTGGGCCGACTTCTCCCTTTTGTCACACCACTGCCTCTTACAGCTTGTTGCGGTGCTGCAGATCACCCCTTGTCTGTACTGCTTTCCTCGCTCAGCTTTTCACCTTCCCAAGTTGGGCCAGTGACCTCATCGTCCACCACCTCCTCTTCCACTTCCTCATCCCCATCCTCCTGACTTGACCTAACTACAACCTTAGTGATTGATAACTGTGTCTCATCCTCATCCACCTCGTGAACAAATAATTGACGTTCACTGCCTGCCGCCGTTAATGAGAAAAACAAACTTTTATAATATGCTAATTGGCCTCTAGGAGCAGGGGGGACGTTGTAAATATCGCGCTGTTCAGTATTCGGCGCAGGTGCAGTGAGTGAAGGGAGCTCGTCGGCTGCAAACTTCCTCGCTGCGCCTGCGCCAAATACTAAATAGCGCTGTGAGAATGACCGTTTTTTTTACATTTTCTCATTGAAGTCAATAGGGAAAATCTGATTGGTTGTTTGTGGCTCTGCCTACTTTTTAGAGTCCCTGAAATGTGACAGAAATTTTCAGGTTGACCCCATGACTAAGTGACCCAAGTTTGGTAAGTTTAACTTCAAAGCTGTACGAGTGGCAAAAGTTTACAATTTTCCAATGAAAGTCTATGGCAAAAAGTGGGGTCTTCGGGGGGCCGCCCTACGGTCATGGTGGGTGGGATCACTTAAAAAAGCACAAGCAACCTATTCGGGTATGTGCCGAACGAGTGTGTAAAGTTTAGTAATTGTACTCCTAAAACTGTGGGAGGAATAGCGTATAGAAATTGCTAAATTTTCATTGTTGCTAGCTCATCCCACTTTTGGGTGTCCCTCCAAAATTCCCCCTTTTTTCAGGTTGACACCACCAATATGTGGTCCAAGTTTGTGAAATGTAGCTTCAAAACTGTGCGAGTGGGAGCGATTTAAAAATTTTCCCTGTCAAAGTCAATGGCGAAAAAGGGGTCTTCGGTGGTCCGCCGCAGGGGCGCGGAGGGTGGGATCACTTATTAAAGCACAAGCAACTTACTTCGCTATAGGTCGAATAAGTGTGGATAGTTTGGCGTATGCACCCCCAAAAATGTAGGAGGATTAGCGTATAGAAAAAGGGGAGGCGGAGAAGGAGAATAATAAGCTCAAAGATGAACAAAAAATCGAAGAACAATATGTTGGCCTTTTCAAGCCAATATAACTATGTGGTGTCAATTCTGCAGAAACCACAGGATGTTGGCTTGAAAATGCTAGAGCCCAAGAGGCACGAAGGGTGGGATTGCTTAACAAAGCACAAGAAACCATCACGGCTATGGGCCGAAGAAGTGTGCAAAGTTTCAAAATTGTATTCCTAAAACTGTGGGAGGAGTAGCACTCTATTGAAAATCAATTAGAGAAATTTTATTGGTTGTTGGTGGCTCCACCCACTTTTTCTAACCTTGAGATGGAAACAGCCAATGACCAAATTTGTGATATTTGATGTCCTTGACATCAATAATGTGAGAATGGCAGCATTTTTAGTTTTCCCATTTAAATCCATAAAAAAAATCTGATTGGCTGTTTATGGCTCCGCCGACTTTTTACATTTGAATTCTAGTGACCCGTTGACTGAATGTACCAAGTTTGAAAACCCTGCCATTAACAGTGTAAGAAGGGCAGCAATTTAAATATTCCCATTGAATAGCAATAGGTAATATTTGGCTGTTTTAAGGTCCACTCAGTTTTCCAAATTTGAACCCCAGTCACCCAGTCATGGTTTGTGCCAAGTTTGGGGCCCCTGGCTTTAAAACTGTGAGAATTGCAGTCTTTGAAAGTTTTACATTAATAGTCACCGCCTGAAGAAGCTTTGAGCGAAACGTGCGTCGGGGCACAGGACACGTGGCTGGTACGATACGCTTATATGCTGTTACTTTTGTGACTGATACGGCTGCTGCTGGGATGACATAGCCATTGGGGTTATTATCTGTTTGCACTAAGCACTTTATATCCAGTATATATGTATATATGCTATGTTTTCAATATGTGTAGCCTGTAATATGTGATTACCCTTATAATTGATCCACGTGACCTGTCAGGATATCGTATCCTTGATTTTCTTCACCACGATTAATTATTGTGTTTTATGTATATTTTAATATTGTATCATAATAAAGAATTTTGTGTATATGACTTTGAGACTCTGGCAGCTATTTTTGGTGTTGATATTAGGGCACAGAGCAATGGTTTAGCCCACTATATATGATTGGTGTTTTTTTTTTATTGAAGTCAATAGGTGAAATCTGATTGGCTGTTTTAGGCCTCACCCACTTTTCCGAAATTTTGACCACAGTCACCCAGTGAGTAATTGTGCCAAGTTTGGGACACTTGGCATATAAACTGTAATAATAGCAGCAGTTTATCTGTTTTTCATTAAGGTCAATGGCTGAAATCTAATTGGCTGTTGTTTCCCCACCCCTTTTTTTATCCTAATTGTGAACCACAATTATCAAGTGACTAAAACTTTAAGGTTTGGGGATTATGGCATTTAACGTCAAAAATGGCAGCAGTTTTATTTTTTTCTATTAAAAATCAATTTGTGAAATTTGATTGGTTGTTGGTTGCTCCGCCCACTTTTTCTAACCTCGAAGTAGAAACACCCAATGACCTGATTTGTGATATTTGAGGTCCATGACATCAATAATGTGAGAATGGCAGCATTTTAAATTTTTCCCATTGAAATCAATCAAAGAAATCTGATTGGTTGTTTTTAGCCTGTGCCAAGTTTGAGGACCCTGCCATTAACAGTCTAAGAGCAGCAGCAGTTTTAAATTTTCCCATTTAAAAAAATGGCTGAAATTTGATTAGCCGTTGTAGACTCCACCCACTTTTTATAAATTTTAACCCCAGTCACCCACGGTGCCAAGTTTGGGTATTCTGGCTTAAATATTGTGAGAATGACAGCAATTCAAATTTTCTCATTCAAGTCATTAGGGAAAATTTGATTGTTTGTGGCTCCACCCACTTTTTAGAGTCCCCAAAATGTGACAGAAATGTTCAGGTTGACCCCATGACTAAGTGACCCAAGTTAGGTGAGTTTAACTTCAAAACTGTACGAGTGGCAAAAGTTTTCAATTTTCCAATGAAAGTCTATGACAAAAAGTGGGGTCTTCGGGGGGCCGCCCCAGGGGCCCGGAGGGTGGGATTGATTAACAAAGTACAAGCAACCTATTCGGGTATGTGCCGAACAAGTGTGCAAAGTTTGGTAATTGTACTCCTAAAACTGTGGGAGGAGTAGCGTATAGAAAATAGCTACATTTTCATTGGCCGTTTTTAGCTCCGCCCACTTTGGGTGTCCCCTCAAAATTTATTATTGAAAAAAAATAATTTTTTTTGCGTCACTATTTTATGAAAGCCATATACACTGAACAAAAATATAAACACAACACTTTCAGTTTTGCTACCATTTTGCATGAGCTGAACTCAAAGATCTGAAACATTTTCTACATACACAAAAGACCCATTACTCTCAAATATTGTTCACAAATCTGTCTAAGTCTGTGTTAGTGAGCACTTCTCCTTTGCCGAGATAATCCATCCCACCTCACAGGTGTGGCATATCAAGGTGCTGATTAGACAGCATTATTATTGCATACGTGTGCCTTAGACTGCCCACAATGAAAGACCACTCTGAAATGTGCACAGTTTTGCCTTACTGGGGGGGGGGGGGGGGTCAGAAAACAAGTCAGTGTCTGGTGTGGCCACCATTTGCCTCACGCAGTGCAACACATCTGTCGCCTGTCGCATAGAGTTGATCAGGTTGTTGATTGTGGCCTGTGGAATGTTGGTCTACTCCTCTTCAATAGTTGTGCGAAGTTGCAGAATATTGGCAGGAACTGGAACACGCTGTCGTAAACAAACATGCTCAATGGGTGACATGTCTGGTGAGTATGCTGGCCATGCAAGAACTGGGATGTTTTTCAGCTTCCAGTAATTGTGTACAGATCTAATATTTCGTTGGACCGCGTTTAGCTTTGATTACGGCACACATTCGCTGTGGCATTGTTTCCATAATCTTCTGCAATGTTACAAGATTCATTTCCATCTAGTTGTTGCATTAATTTTTCAGCAAGATCTTGCATTGATAATGGTAGAGTCTGACTGCTGCGCAAAGCCTTCTCCAGCACACCCCAAAGATTCTCAAAGGTCTGGACTCTCCATGGTGGCCAATCCATGTGTGAAAATGATGTCTCATGCTCCCTGAACCACTCTTTCACAATTTGAGCCTGATAAATCCTGGCATTGTCATGTTGACAATTTGATTTCACCAAACGTTTACGTGATCGCCGATCACGGTCATTCAGGATTTTTTTCCCGCCACATTTCTTCCTCGAATACGATGGGTCCCCACTATCCTTCCCATTCTAATAATGCATTGGACAGTTCTTAACCCAATTTTAGTAGTTTCTGCAATCTCCTTAGATGTTTTCTCTGCTTGATGCATGCCAATGATTTGACTCTTTTCAAACAGACTGACATCTTTTCTATGACCACGACATGTGTCTTTCGACATGCTTCTTTAAGAAATGAGAAGCAACTCATTGCACCATTTGGGGTTAAATAACTTATTGCCAGCTTAAAGATAATCGCCCAGGTGGACAGGCAGTGTATTTTAGTGGGGAGAAGGGATTTGTCTTGGTAGATTTAGTATTCTGCAGTCTATTACAGTTCTACATCGTGGTAACTCAACCTTCTCAGGAACCTCCAAGGCAAACCTGCCTAGCTTTGGCATGGTTTAGGAGCGAGGAGGGAATTTGTCTTGGTAGGCTTAATATTCTACAGTCTATTACAGTTTCATATGGTGGTAACCCAGTAACCTGTAAGGCAAATCTGTCTTGCTATTGCACTATTTTGGAATGGGGATTATCCCCTGGTAGAGTTTGCATTCTGTAGCCTATTTGGCTATAACTTGGTCCAACAGTCCAACTTGGTTATAACCAAATCTATTTTGCACTATTACTAAATAGAACAGGAGTAGGCAACCTTTGGCGCTCCACCTGTTGTGAAACTACAACTCCCACCATGCCCACTTACTCTGCTCCTCTCAGAGCTTCTACATAAGTTAATGGAGTCTGCTGAGAATTGTAGTTTCACAACAGCTGGAGTGCCAAAGGTTGCTGATCTCTGAACTAGAAGATTCCTTTCAACAAAATGGCCACTCTCTCTGTGTAGCCTAAAACATAGCCACCATCTCATGTACTTCCTGGCTTATGTACACTAGCATGAGAATGGGGAGAGGAAGGGGGAGATATGGCATAGCTGCAGCCTGAGAGAACAATGCACTGCTTTTCTATTGTATTTTTCATGGTCTACAATTGTGATATCTAATGCAACAAGGGCAAAAAACACATAAGGATATTATGTTACGTTTTGTTAGTTGTTCATTCTCTTGTGTTTAAATTTTGATTTTAATTACCTTTAAAGTGTTTTAAGCTTAAAGGGGTTGTCCGAGTTATTTTTTTGTTCTTTCTATGTTCCTAACTAAGCAAATATAACAACTTTAAAATTAACTTACTTTATCTGCAGTGTCTGGTTTATCAGATTTGACTGAGGGTCACATGACCTGTGATGTCAGCTTCTCTCCCTGCTCTGATAAAGTTTGTTTACAAGCCTGTAAATGAGACGTCACTGTGCTGGCCACGCCCCCTTCACTGCCGTCTGCTCTGTCCTAGGATTCTTAAACCCTTCAGCTGCACAGACTGGGTAGCTGCAGGCAGTTACAATTCTGGGCACTGGAGCTGACAGACTAGATAGAGCATTGCACAAGAAGGTAGGAGGAAGATCCTGTGTGTATTAGCACTGTCATTATGCAGGTGGGACTTGTAGTTTTTACACTTACAAGTTGCTGTTGATTCTCCAAGCACTCAGGGCAGCTCTTGTATCCACTCCCTTAGCAGTGTCATTATACAGCTTGAACTTGTAGTCCTACACATACATGTTGCTGATTCTCCCAGCAGGCAGACATGTAACTCAGGGCAGCTCTTGTATTCACTCCCTTAGCAGTACAGGGGGAGGGGCAGAGATTGTTTTTATTGCATGTAAACAAAGGGCACGAAGAGAACCAGGGAAATGAGGAAATATATATATTTTTTTAAAATAAAACTTGCTTAGCTTAGTTATATATTGCTGCCCATTAGATTTTCAGTGCTATATATTTTTTTTTCATAACTCGGACAACCCCTTTAACAGCTCAGAATCAAAGCATTATGCTGTTTAACCTAAAAACATGAGTATCTCATTATTAACTTCATACTATGGCAATGATGACTTTTAACTACCTCTACCCTTCTAGCACGTATGTTTTTACAAGAAACACATCATTGAGGCCTCATGCACACCACCGTATGTATTTTGCAATCTGCAAAAAATACGGATGACGTCCGTGTGCATTCTGTATTTTGCGGAATGGAACAGCTGGCTCCTAATAGAACAGTACTATCCTTGTCGGTAATGTGGACAATAATAGGACATGTTCTAATTTTGGGGGGGAAATGCACTAGATGTTTGCACGGAAGAGTTAAATAGCAAAAAAGAAAATGGCTAGTATACTATTGATGGATCTCATCAAAGAAGTCATAAAAGCAGGAGATTTTTAGAAAATCATCATTCATATGGTTACATATGAGTCAGTGAGATGCTAAGACAGTTTATATCCATTAAGAGCAAATTACAAATATCATAATTATTGACATACTTACACATGAATTAGATATTCATATTCCTGGTAGTTCTTGGAGAAGTAGGTCTCAATCAGTTTTTCAGATCCACTGAGAGCTTCATGACCACATCCACAGAACAGGGCAACCCCGACGAAACAAAGGACAGTAGCAATGACTGAAGCAACTGGAACTCCAACCATACAACGAATGCAACCATCGTGCCAGCCTGCAATCGAGATATCAAATTAAGTCCTCGGTGCTTTTAAAGGCTAACTAAATAGAAGATGACAAATAGCTAGCTTTCCAGACTGCTTAGGCCTCTTTTTCAGTCATGATTTAACACAAAATGTGAACAGTTGCATTTTTATACACTAATGGGGTCATTTACAAACTAGTGTAAAGTAGAACTGGCTTAGTTTCCCATAACTACCAATCAAATTCCACCTTTCATTTTTGACAGTTCCTTTGGGAAATGAAAGGTGGAATCTGATTGGTTGCTAGGGGCAACTAAGCCAGTTCTACTTTACATCTGTTTGATTATTGACTCCATAAAGACCATGGGAAAATTGCAGTGAATAACACAAATTATGTAAAGGAAAACCATAAATACAGTGCCTTGCAAAAGTATTCACCCCTCTTTTCGTGTTTAGTGCCTCACAACCTGGAATTAACATGAATTGTTTGAGGATTTGCATCATGTAATTTACAGCTCATGCCCACAACTTTGAAGATGTTTGTTTTTTAATTGTGAAGCAAACAACAAATAGGGCAAAATAACAGAAAAAGTTGATGTGCAAAACTATTCACCCCCCAAAAGTCAATACTTTGTAGAGCCACCTTTTGCGGCAATCACAGTTCCAAGTCGCTTTGGATAAGTCTGTATGAGCTTGCCACATCTTACCACTGGGATTTTTGCCCATTCCTCCTTGCAAAACTGTGTTTGGGCCATTGTCTGGCTGGAAGGTGAACCTCCGTCCTAGCCTCAAATCATGCACAGAGTGGTACAGGTTTTGCTCAAGAATATCCCTGTATTTAGCACAATCCATCTTTCCCTCAACTCTGACCAGTTTCCCAGACCCGGCTGCTGAAAAATGGTGCTCTTTGGGGGATGTGATGTGTTGGGTTTGTGCCAGACATAGCGTTTTCTTTGATGGCCAAAAAGTTCAATTTTAGTCTTTACAGACCAGAGCACTGTCTGACTCTGTGGTGGCCAATCCATGTGTGAAAATTATGTCTCATGCTCCCTGAACCACTCTTTCACAATTTGAGCCTGATTAATCCTGGCATTGTCATCTTGGAATATGCCTGTGCCATCAAGGAAGAAAAAATCCATTGATTAAATAACCTGGTCATTCAGTATTTTTTCAGGTAGTCAGCTGACCTCATTCTTAGAGCACATACTGTTGCTGAACCTAAACCTGACCAACTGCAGCAACCCCAGATCATAGCACTGCCCCAGAGGCCTGTACAGTAGGCACTAGGCATAATGGGTGCATCACTTCATATGCCGCTCTTCTTACCCTGAAACGCCCATCACTCTGGAACAAGGTAAATCTGCACTCATCAGACCACATGACCTTCTCCCATTGCTCCAGAGTCTAATCTTTATGCTCCCTAGCAAATTGAAGCCTTTTTTTCTGGTTTGCCTCACTGATTAGTGGTTTTATATCACGATCGGCGTGACTATCACATACGTGACACAGAGGGAGGGAAAGAGGAAGGCCCTGCCCAAGTGAGAGGGAAGGTGGTGACCCCTGACTCACCTTGCGGCTGGCACCTGGCTGCCCTGACGTCCCTAGACGGGTTCCTCACCCGTACGCCGATCACGTGCCTAAAACCCTGGCTTTCCCTAAGATGAGCCCTAGATAGTGAACAGGGCGGTGGGAACACTAGTCCGCACCACTAGCTCTAAAGGAAAACACCAAGGGGAGGACAGACAATACAGACTCAACATATAATCCCAGGTGGGCGACAACAGGAGACAACAAAAAGCCCCAACAGGGATCCGGAGAGTAGCACTCTGGAACAACAACCAGGATTCACAGCTCCAGTGGGTCAGTATAGAAGTCCAGGCAGGAAGCTCTATAACTGGCAACTAGAGAAGTGTGAGAGGAGAATATAGGGAGGCTGGGAGTGGCAGACAAGAAACAGCTGAGGAGGAGAAGCTACGGATCCCTGAGTGAGACAAAAAGGATTGCAAGGCAAACACAGAAATCAATCACTAAGAAACAACGTGATCTTTAGACATAGAGCGCGCAGCCACCCGCTGCGACTTCCTGACCCCGGGTATAACGGAGTCAGACGTGGCTCTTGACACCCTCGTGACATTTTATTACGGCTACACAGCTGTTCAGTCCCAATCCCTTGAGTTTCCTCTGCATTCTTGCGCCCACAAGAAGAAGCAGAGAGGAATCATGTGTTCAGATGGAAAAAAAATGACGAATAGTCGATATAACGAACATAGAGCACTATATTCAAAATATTTGAGAATTCTCGAAGTGGCGATATTCGCAATAAAAATTTGCTGCTCAAATATTCGCGTTCAACACTAGTCATAAACTGCTGTACAGGCACACAGCAGGGTACAGCAGGAAAGGAGTGCCGTATGTTTTTTTGAAGCCCCCCTGATGCACCCCTACAGTAGAAACTCCCAAAAAAGTGACCCCATTTTGGAAACTACGAGATAAGGTGACAGTTTTATTGGTACTATTTTGGTGTATATATGATTTTAAGTTGCTCTATATTGCTTTTTTGTGAGGCAAGGTAACCCAAAAACTTTTGTCCTGGCCCCCAGTGTGCCCCCCCAAAATTTGAAAGCTAGAGACGCCACTGCCACTATGGGACTTTTGGGGGTCTGATCCCCTCTGCAATGCATTACAATACATCTGTAGAAATACACTAACAGGTTGCCTAGGAGACCCAGCCTGGATCTCCTTGTCTTCTGTAGAAGGCAGCTCCCTATGCCGTGCAAGGCATTTGGCAGCCTCTATTTGTGACACCCGCCACAAATACTTTCTATCCTGTGGTGATCGCTGACCGCTGCAGAGAAGGGGTTAATCTGACAGAGGATACAGCAGGGGCCTGGCTATCAGGGACTGCCGGGCCCCTGCAGTAATCGAGCAAGCACTGCTCCTGTGTCCGACGATCACCATGACGTAATAGTATGTAAAAGTGTGCCAAGTCACCTGCCGCCATGACGTGCTATGACGTCATGTGTCGGGAAGGGGTTCATAATTGATAAAAAAAAATTAAAACATTACATAAACTACACATACTTGGTATCGCCGTGTCCATAATGCCCTGATCTATAAAAGGATCATGTTACTAATCCCACATGCTACAAGAAAATTTTGATTAACACATCCATAGACACAGCTGCACATCCATAAAGCCAATATGCCAGCAGAAAACAAAAGACTTTTGGTAGCACACCATTACACATACAAACCCTAGAACAGTGATGGTGAACCTCTTAGAGACCGAGTGCCCAAACTGCAACCAAAAACCCACTTATTTATCGCAAAGTGCCACACCAATTTCATATACAGGTCCTTCTAAAAATAATGTAGCATTATTTTCTGTAATGTACTGATAAACATTAGACTTTCATATATTTTAGATTCATTACACACAACTGAAGTAGTTCAAGCCTTTTATTGTTTTAATATTGATGATTTTGGCATACAGCTCATGAAAACCCAAAATTCCTATCTAAAACAATTAGCATATCATGAAAAGGTTCTCTAAACGAGCTATTAACCTAATCATCTGAATCAACTAATTTACTCTAAACACCTGCAAAAGATTCCTGAGGCTTTTAAAAACTCCCAGACTGGTTCATTACTCAAAACCGCAATCATGGGTAAGACTGCCGACCTGACTGCTGTCCAGAAGGCCATCATTGACACCCTCAAGCAAGAGGGTAAGACACAGAAAGACATTTCTGAACAAATAGGCTGTTCCCAGAGTGCTGTATCAAGGCACCTCAGTGGGAAGTCTGTGGGAAGGAAAAAGTGTGGCAGAAAACGCTGCACAACGAGAAGAGGTGACCGGACCCTGAGGAAGATTGTGGAGAAGGACCGATTCCAGACCTTGGGGGACCTGCGGAAGCAGTGGACTGAGTCTGGAGTAGAAACATCCAGAGCCACCGTGTACAGGCGTGTGCAGGAAATGGGCTACAGGTGCCGCATTCCCCAGGTCAAGCCACTTTTGAACCTGAAACAGCGGCAGAAGCGCCTGACCTGGGCTACAGAGAAGCAGCACTGGACTGTTGCTCAGTGGTCCAAAGTACTTTTTTCGGATGAAAGCAAATTTGGAGTCTGGAGGAAGACTGGGGAGAGGGAAATGCCAAAATGCCTGAAGTCCAGTGTCAAGTACCCACAGTCAGTGATGATCTGGGGTGCCATGTCAGCTGCTGGTGTTGGTCCGCTGTGTTTTATCAAGGGCAGGGTCAATGCAGCTAGCTATCAGGAGATTTTGGAGCACTTCATGCTTCCATCTGCTGAAAAGCTTTATGGAGATGAAGATTTCATTTTTCAGCACGACCTGGCACCTGCTCACAGTGCCAAAACCACTGGTAAATGGTTTACTGACCATGGTATTACTGTGCTCAATTGGCCTGCCAACTCTCCTGACCTGAACCCCATAGAGAATCTGTGGGATATTGCGAAGAGAAAGTTGAGAGATGCAAGACCCAACACTCTGGATGAGCTTAAGGCCGCTATCGAAGCATCCTGGGCCTCCATAACACCTCAGCAGTGCCACAGGCTGATTGCCTTCATGCCACGCCGCATTGAAGCAGTCATTTCTGTAAAAGGATTCCCGACCAAGTATTGAGTGCATAACTGAACATAATTATTTGAATGTTGACTTTTTTTGTATTAAAAACACAGAGGGCTCTAAGTGCCGCCTCTGGCACCCGTGCTATAGGTTCGCCATCACTGCCCGAGAACAAGGGATTAGGGATTATTCTGGATTAAAGTGGTACTATACCATCTGCAGAAGCCACCTAGATGCCTGGAAGATGGGCCCGACACACGTTTGATCCAAAATATGCACAAAGAGCTTCTATTTTTCATGTATAGTAGGTATAGTACCACTTTAATCCAGAATTATCCCTGGTTCTATTGTTTGTATGTGTAATGGTGTGCTACCACATGGTGATCGCCATAAAAAAAATTGCTGTTTTTGTTACCTCACATTTTTTTTAATAAACAATACAAAAATTATCGAAAAGTCATATGTATCCCAAAGTGGTACCAATAAAAACTACTAAAGGGGCTAAAGCAGCATTTTATTGGAAATAAAATCTAACTTTTAATTTTCACAGCTAAGTGATTCTAAATTCTATGAAACGCTTATTGTGTCAAAGCATTCACTTCACCCCTTAATCAATTCCTTGAGGGGTGTAGTTTCTAAAATGGGTTTCCTTTCTAGGGGTACCCCAGGGTCTCTTCAAACGTGACATGGCACCCAAAAACCATTCTAGCAAAATCTGTCATCCAGATCACACTAACATACAGCAAACTCCCCGTTGATATGACCATGATAGGAAATAACTCAGATCCCAGATCCTGGGCATTTAACCCCTTTACTGCCACAGTCAATAACAGGGGCATAATACAGTGGAATACAGCTGAATTAAAGTGGAACTAAAAAACAGCAGCAAAAGAGGTTAACACAGTATAATGAAGAATAAAGAACTGAAAGTAAAAAAAAGTTTCCCCCCTTACTACATGTTTTATTGTGAAAAAATAGAGAAAAAAAAGTTATACAGAATTGGCATAGCCTCATCTATCATGACCCTGTACTAGTGCTGAGCAAACCGAAGCATTGGATGAGGACCGAAGTAGAATTTGGCGCGAAGTTTAGAAAAACGTTCAATTCAAAATGAATCCGAATTTTCTCACGCTTTGTGGTAACAAATCAGGTTTTCTTAAAATGGCAGCTGTTACAAAGCGAAAATAAGTGTAGAGAAGACAAGCCCAGGGACACAAGATCACCCATAATGCTGTGCAGTCAGCCAGTCCACAGACTGCACTGTGATGTCACAGCCCTATAAAACCCTCATCCCGCGTAGTCTCCACCATTGTTCTGTGAGCTGAGCATAGGGAGAGACGTGGCAAGCACTCATGCGCTAGGGACAGTGTTGCTAAAAATGGTTAATAGAAGAGTATTACAGAGGGAGAGTCTAGGGAGAATGCAGGGAGACTTATTCTGCGTCAGTTTTATTTATTTATTCCTACATTTACTTATTCCTACATCAGCCATAAACTAAGATATGTAATTCAATACCAATAAGATGGAAGCCTTTATTATTCCAGTGCCAGCATGCCAACCAATACCATCCATCCTGCACCCCTTAGGGTGGCCAGGTCTTAAGGATGACCATCTTTTGCTGGCTTTACGTTTTCCAAATCATCCTTTAAATTCTCCATGTCCTAGAAAAGTCAGCAAGATGCAGAAAGAGAAGGATCTGGATGTTCCTGATGGCATAATCTCATTGATATTAGATAATGTGGAAAAGAAGGAAAAGCAGATAGCAGAAGAGCTCCCACCTGTAGGGCAGGAGAGCGCTAGGGTTGGAGAAGTGGGTATGCCAGAGCTGATTAATATTCTGTGTTTACTGTCAAATAACCTGCAGGAGATTGCAGGCCAGAACAGCAATACTTTGCATATTGTACCCCCACCTAACCAGCTAAACCCCATACCAGCAACAGCCCCTGTTTAAAGGGGCATTAAAGGTGGTGTGCGCCCATTAACAATGTAGACTGACTATACAGTGTTGTCTTCATTATTAAATGAAACGCAGATGAAGGCTAATTAGCTGTACTGTTCTTCACTGTAGCATGGCTGTAAACCACCCGCAGCACGGTCACTTCCTGCGGCCGTACCCTAATGCTGAAATAATTCAGAACAAATGAAATCTCTTGGCCAACTTCGGCAAAGCTGCCAAATCGAATTTTTCTAAACTTTGCTCATCTCTACCCTGTACTATAAAATTAACATTTATGCATGGAAAGCGTCTAAAAAAATTAATAAAAAATAATGCCAGAGTTGCTATTTTTGTTAGCCAACATCCCCCAAAAATAAGAAGAAAATGAGCATTCTATTTATAAAGCACATCTAATATCATGGGGGGAAAAAATAGATTTCTGGGTTATGCACATATAAACCTATGTACAGTTCCTTAAGGCCCAAAGTGGTCTTTTTTCTTAACAAGTTAAGTTAGTAAAACAATAATTGTAGGTAGACATCACTTTCTAAGAATCAAATATGAATCGAAGACAGCAAGTGTCATTGACAACAAATGGCAAAAAAACACTAAACACAAACTTCTGAGGCATATTATCGGAGAAAAGCTTGTTCATCCAGTGAAATGATCTTTCATGCGGACCACTCAATCATCATTTCTGGGTAGCAGATCATGTTATGTAAACAGTGATCCGCTGCCCAAAAACACTAGCCATTGCTCATCGTCATATAGTGGAAGTGATCCCTGAATTGAAATGCAACTCCTTACCTCCACTGACTAGTACTAATGTAACAAGCTTTCTTCCACAGGTTAGGCTACTTTCACACTAGCGTTCGTCGGTCCTCTCGTGAGCTCCGTTTGAAGGGGCTCACGAGCGGACCCGAACGCAGCCGTCCAGCCCTGATGCAGTCTGAATGGAGCGGATCCGCTCAGACTGCATCAGTCTGGCGGCGTTCAGCCTCCGCTCCGCTCGCCTCCGCACGGACAGGCGGACAGCTGAACGCTGCTTGCAGCGTTCGGGTGTCCGCCTGGCCGTGCGGAGGCGTGCGGATCCGTCCAGACTTACAATGTAAGTCAATGGGGACGGATCCGTTTGAAGATGCCACAATGTGGCTCAATCTTCAAGCGGATCCGTCCCCCATTGACTTTACATTGAAAGTCTGGACGGATCCGTCCGAGGCTATTTTCACACTTAGCTTTTTTTTTGCCATTTTAATGCAGACGGATCCGTTCTGAACGGAGCCTCCGTCTGCATTATTATGAGCGGATCCGTTCAGAACGGATCCGCCCGAACGCTAGTGTGAAAGTAGCCTTAGAAGAAAGAAAAGCCCAGAGACCCCACAAGAAAGAGAAAACGAGAAAAGGTTAAAAAATAATTGTGTGTTTGTAACAACTCTTACCCTTTGCATGTGTTGTTAGAAATGCACAGCTCTTTCTGTTGATTTTAATTGTTTTTCATGTAATCTATAACAAACTTTTCTATGCATACTTAAAGCAGTATTTGAGGTCCAGTCATTCATACATGTCTTAAAGGGGTGTCTCACTTAAGTAAGTGGCATTTACAGTCATGTGAAAAAATTAGGACACCCTTTGAAAGCATGTGTTTTTTTGTAACATTTTTAATAAAAGGTTATTTCATCTCCGTTTCAACAATACAGAGAGATTAAAGTAATCCAACTAAACAAAGAAAACTGAAGAAAAGTCTTTTCAAGATCTTCTGTAAATGTCATTCTACAAAAATGCCTATTCTAACTGAGGAAAAAGATAGGACACCCTTGCCCCTAATAGCGAGTGTTACCTCCTTTGGCTGAAATAACTGCAGTGAGACGGTTCTTGTAGCCATCTACCAGTCTTCGACATCGGTCTGAGGAAATTTTACCCCACTCCTCAATGCAGAACTTTTTCAGCTGTGAGATGTTTGAGGGGTTTCTTGCACGTACAGCCCTTTTCAAGTCACCCCACAGCATCTCAATGGGATTCAAATCTGGACTTTGACTTGGCCATTCCAGGACTCTCCATTTCTTCTTTTTCAGCCAATCTTTGGTTGATTTACTAGTATGTTTTGGGTCATTGTCATGTTGCATGGTCCAGTTCCGCTTCAGCTTTAATTTTCTAACTGATGGTCTCACATGTTCTTCAAGCTCCTTCTGATACACCATAGAATTCATCGTGGATTCTATGATGGTGAGCTGACCAGGTCCTGCTGCAGCAAAGCAGCCCCAAACCATGACACTTCCACCTCCATGCTTCACAGTTGGTATGAGGTTCTTTTCTTGGAATGCTGTGTTTGGTTTACGCCAAACATGTCCTCTGCTGTTGTGTCCAAATAATTCAATTTTGGACTCATCTGTCCAAAGAACATTATTCCAGAAGTCCTGGTCTTTGTCAACTTTATCTCTGGCAAATGTCAGTCTGGCCTCGATGTTTCTCTTGGAAAGCAAAGGTTTCCTCCTTGCACACCTCCCATGCAAGTTAAACTTGTACAGTCTCTTTCTGATTGTAGAGGCATGTACTTCTACATCAACAGTAGCCAGAGCCTGCTGTAGTTCTCGAGATGACACTTTAGGGTTTTTGGAGACCTCTTTTAGCATCTTGCGGTCTGCTCTTGGGGTGAACTTGCTGGGACGACCAGTCCTGGGCATGTTGGCAGTTGTTTTGAAAGCCCTCCACTTGTAGACTATCTTCCGGACAGTGGAATGGCTGATTTCAAAATCTTTTGAGATCTTTTTAAATCCCTTCCCAGACTCATAGGCTGCTACAATCTTTTTTCTGAAGTCCTCTGACAGCTCTTTTGCTCTCACCATGGTGCTCACTCTCACTTCAACAGTCAGGAGCACACCAAACTAAATGTCTGAGGTTTAAATAGGGCAAGCCTCATTCAACATGCAGAGTAACGATCTACTAATTATGTGCACCTGGTGTGATATACCTGTGTGAGATCTGAGCCAATTTAAGAGGGAATACATGTGAGGGTGTCCTATCTTTTTCCTCAGTTAGAATAGGCATTTTTGTAGAATGACATTTACAGAAGATCTTGAAAAGACTTTTCTTCAGTTTTCTTTGTTTAGTTGGATTACTTTAATCTCTCTGTATTGTTGAAACGGAGATGAAATAACCTTTTATTAAAAATGTTACAAAAAACCACATGCTTTCAAAGGGTGTCCTAATTTTTTCACATGACTGTATCATGTAGCGAAAGTTAATACAAGCCACTTACTAATATATTCTTATTATCCATATTGCCTCCTTTGCTGTCTGGAATCAATTTTCCATCACACATTATACACTGCTTGTTTCCATGGTTACAGACCACCCTGCAATCCGTCAGTGGTGGTCATGCTTGCACAATATAGGAAAAAACACTAGCCTGTGTGCGCTCCAATGGTCCCTCCTGGCCACCAGAGAGGCTGAGGCTTTTTCCTATATTGTGCAAGCACGACCACCACTGCTGGATCGCAGGGTGGTCTGTAACCATGGAAACGAGCAGTGTATAATGTGATGGAAAAATGAATCCAGCCAGCAAAGGAAGCAATATGGATAATAACAATATATTAGTAAGTGGCTTGTATTAACTTCCTCTACATGATAAATGCCACTTACTGAAGTGAGACACCCCTTTAAGACATGTATGCATGATGGGACCTCAAATACTGCTTTAAGTATACATAGAAAAGTTTGTTATAGATTACATGAAAAACAATTAAAATCAACAGAAAGAGCCGTGTATTTGTAACAACACATGCAAAGGGTAAGAGTTGTTAGAAACACACAATTATTTTTTAACCTTTTCTTGTTTTCTCTTTCTTGTGGGATCTCTGGGCTTTTCTTTCTTCTAACCTGTGGAAGAAAGCTTGTTACATTAGTACTTGCCAGTCACCTTGCTCTGCTGATGCCACTATCCCCCCGTACACACACAGGTTGCGGGCTTTTCCGCCTAGGTCTGTATTCACTACTCTTGCTGTTCAGCTACATTTACCCCTATGCAGCTGAACAGGAAAAGAAGTGCATACATTCAGTCAGGACCCGGGTGGAAGATCCCGCACCCTGAGTGAGTGCAGCAGAGACAGTTCTATCATTGGAAAGTGCATCAGTATCTAGAAAGGTAGGTAATAACCTAATGATCTGTCTTGCAATGGGTTAGAAGAAAGAACCGCTTTTATTAAAAGTCCAGTGAACCCCTTTAATGGAGTCTATAGTAAGCAGTCATTTACAAATTGTATCTTCGTGTTTTTTGGTACCTAGGTGGTTAAGCATCTCCTGTATTATGACAGTAGATCCCCCACCTCGCCAACATTGGACTACATTGTCAACTGTTGCTGTTATAGGCACTCTAAACCCCCCTTAGATTAGCAATGATAATACATCTTTGTGTGAAGTAATCAGGAATAGAAGGTTGGATATCAGCAACAATATGCAGATGTAAGACCACCACTGACCAATAATCAATAGCATTTTATTCTTCACAAAACTATAAAAAAGAAGAAGTCTTGAAACAATAGGCCACAGTCCTCCGGATTCTTATCTGGAATATTTTCATTAGTGGTGCCAAGTAGGCTGATGTATTTCAGTTATTTAACAAGACTGTGATTCTTTTGTTAAGTCTCACTACATACAGTATTAGTATACAGAAAATATATTCATAGCCTGTATACAATACACAACACTCCCACAAGCAATCATAAGAATAGACAATTTGCCTCTGTGTTGACTGGTGAGGCGGGCCTGGCATGTCCTGACACCGGGTGCCTCCCATTTCTCCTACCCACTTACAGGAACACAAAGAGTATTGTGAAATTGTGTTGATAAACATGCCACATTGTATATGAAGGCCAAGCGTGTCTCGGAGTTGTAAAACGTATGCTGATTCATGACATCATCGGCACTTTGTGCGGTGAAGAGAGTTGCCATAGATATCTATAAATCATGCATGGCACAAATGAGACTCACTATTATAAACTATTTTAAACGTCTGGTTTGGGGCCAGAGCAGGACAGTTTTGGACAAATCAAATTCTCTGTCATCTGATTGTGACTAGCAGAATGACCACTGCCAGGGGCGCAGAAATGATTCCAATTTTCCTGATACCCTGAATCTTTACTGATTTTAGAGAATCTATCACCATTCCTAATAAAGTGGTTCTGAACTGCTGCTTTGCTTTATTATTGTGTTAAGCCTCATGCAGACGTCCGTGGAACACGGTCCATGAGATACCGGACTGGCATTGCAGGATCGCACGGCGTCATTGGTTGCTATGACGCCGTGCGCTCCTGCAATGCCAGTCCGGTATCTCACGGTCCGTGTTCCACGGACGTCTGCATTAGGCGTTAGTGTTCAGCAAAGTGCATTCCAAATCAAGCCATTTATGTATGTTCATAACGCTGATAACCAAGAGCAAACACTTAAAGGAGGCACCTCATCTGTGAAACTTAAACTCTGGATTTGTATACTATGTATTTATCTTATTTTATAACACCTGCACTAAATGGTTGTCTATTCAGTTAAATAGCCACATCTTAGGGTATGGTCACGCAGAGGGGGTCAGCTGTGGATTTCTTGTGCTGTTGAGAATCCGCAGTGGACCTGGTTGAAATCATCCATCACAAAAACTGCTGCTGCTGCTGGCATCACAGTAGGTCTTCCTCTGCTTTCATCATTTGCATTGCAAAGGTTGAAAGTCGTGGGTAAAAACCCACAGCCTTAAAATAACATGATGCGGATTTAAAACCTGCAGTCAGTGCATTCGATTTCTGAAATGTTTTCCACTCTGCACTCCCCAATATTACCTCTCGTGCAAGGACCATGTCCAGTCCGTAGTATAATCCAGGAAAACAACGAAAAATGTCCAGCACTGAGATGAATAAAACTCTTCAATCTTTATTCCATAAATCTAAAAGAATACACTTCTTCACCTGGACAGCGGTAACGCCACCAACGCGTTTTGATCTATCAGATCTTAATCATGGTATGGGTCAAATGCAAGATTAGTACTCTTATATACCTGGAATGAAAATGGCTCCACCAACCAGGTTAGAATTGCCATTACCACACAGGTGGTTGTGATATCAGCCATTCCTTGTATTTAACCCCTGCTGTTCACAATTGTGTTGCATTGAAATATCCAATATGCCTCCCTATTATGCAGTAGATCTTTGACATTGCCCCCCCCCCCCCCCCAAACGTATTTTTCTTATTTTTTTCAATGCCAATCACTTGCAGCCCCATGAGTGAACCTTCATGTGACTGTAATAAATGTTTGGATACACTTGATATGTTCCTATTTGTTTTTGGATAAGTGATGTCTTTAAGATGTTCTAAAATACGGGTTTTTCGTTTTCGTGATGTGCAACCTATGTGTGGAATGGAGGAGGAACTAATAGTCACTTCCACTCATAGAAAAGCAACAGCAGGTAACACAATCTTACATGCTGCCAGTTCACACCCAAAAGACGCCATTAAAGCAATCCCCATAGGCGAATTAACGCACGTTAAGCGCAACTGCTCTGATCCTACCCAATATAAGAAGGAGGTATAAATACTGACCCAACGGCTAAAAATGCACAGTTATACAAATTGGTCCCTACGCCATGCCAGACAGTTAGTCTCCCCCAAAAAAGTATCAGCCTTGTTAATAAAAATATCAATAAAAAAACTGAGTTGCAAACAACAAGATTTAAAAGTAAACCGTTGCTTATTCTCCAATATAGCAATCAGTTCAATCAGATTAAAGATATTGTTCATAAATACAGTACTTGTCCATCTTGGAAGATGATGCTACGGTAAAGGGACTGATACAACAGGTATGTGATGTTATTTATAGGAGACCCCCATCGATGGGAAAAAACTTATCACCCAGTTTATTCCAGTCCATAAAAACACACAAGACTACTTGGCTACAAAGTACCGGCTTTTATAGATGTGGTTCACATCCTTGCCGTACATGCGGACATGTAGTATTAGGTAAACAGTTTTCAAACGCAGATGACACTGCATCTTTCACAATTAGGAATTATATCAATTGCAATACTACATTTGTCATTTACATGACCCTGTGTTCACTTTGTCATTAAAAAATATATAGGTTGCGCATCACAAAAAAACTAAAAACCTGTATTTTAATGACATCACTAATCCAAAAATAAGAACATATCAAGTGTATCCAAACATTTATTACAGGCACATAGAGGTTCACTAATGGGGCTGCAAGTGATTGGTATGGAAAAAAATCAAAAAAACATTTGGGGGGGGGGGGGCAATGTCAAAGATCTACTGCATAATAGGGAGGCATATTGGATATTTCAATGCAACATAATAGCCCCTAATGGTCTAAATATGAAGCGTGAAATAATGTATCACTACTAACCCGAGTGGCCAACAAAAATAAAATATAATATTTAAAACACCCTGAGGTCATTCGCCATTGTACACGACACACAATTAAATTTTGGAATGTATCTTGTGAATAATGTATGGGGTATAGATGAATTGCTGTACAATGTCATGGAATTCAATATAGTGGCCCGATATGCTTATGTGCCTCGGGGGACTGAGCCATATTCCCGTTTATAAAGGGCAATTTCCTTTTTATACTGAGTTGTAGATGTTTGGATTTTCTTCATCAAAGTTTATCTGGGTGTCAGATGTTCTGTTGCACATTTATTTTATACGACATTGTTTTTATGTGTACTTGTGAACAGCAGGGGTTAAATACAAGGAATGGCTGATATCACAACCACCTGTGTGGTAATGGCAATTCCAACCTGGTTGGTGGAGCCATTTTCATTCCATATAAGAGTACTATACTTGCATTTGACCCATACCATGATTAAGATCTGATAGATCGAAACGCGTTGATAGCGTTACCGCTGTCCATGTGAAGAATTGTATTCTTTTACATATATGGAATAAAGATTGAAGACTTTTATTCATCTCAGTGCTGGACATTTTTCGTTGTTTTCCTGGATTAGTGTGTATCTGTCTAAACATACAAATCACTTTTAATAATAGGGAACGTAGACTTTCAGAAAAGGCTTTGTACAAAGAGATTACAAACCTTACGTGATGTTATGTTTGCAATAGATGGGCTGTAATGTTCTTGGAAGTTTGACTAGATGATTTAATTGGTCTTACATGAATGACATGAGTGAGTTGTCGCAGTGGAATAGTGGAATATGTCAACCGTAACAGTAATAATTATAATAACCGCTTGAGACACAGAAATGTTGAGCTTATTAGGCAACATAAGGTGAAATCTCACATAGAAATGTGATATAACAGGATAAATAGGGGCAGATTTATTAAATGGTTTAAATAAGTAGCTATATATATTTTAGGCCTCTTGCACACAACTGTATGTATTTTGCGGTCCACAAAAGACGGATCAACAAAAAATACGGATGACATCCGTGTGCATTACATATTTTGCGGAACGTAATAGCTGGCCCCTAATAGAACAGTATTATCTATGTCCGTAATGAGGACAATAATAGGACATGTTCTATTTTTTATTGCGGAACAGGAATACGGAAACGGAATTCACATGGAGTACCTTCCATTTTTTTTTTAACCATTTTTTGCTGCATTGAAATGAATGGCTCTGAAAACTGTCCGCAAAGAAAAATGGAACGGCCATGGGATGAAAATAAGTCTGTGTGCAAGAGGCCTTAGACCAGTATTTTACCCCAACAAAACTGGTGCATGGCAGTAATACATCTGGCAGATTTAACGAAGCCACACTAATATTTTACATATATAACTGAGTGTGTTGCAAATTATTATTCCTTTTGACTTAAAAAAATTCACTGAAAACAAGATGCGCAAAAATTCTGCCAAAAAAGTGGCACAACATAGATAAATCTTTCCTGTTGCGAAGGTATGAGTTCCCTTATGTGTATCACATATTAAAAATTCTATGAAATACTAAATACCAGGCATTACCTATCTTTCTTATGAGACATTTAGCTCAAACCAAACTGTTTTATCACCTACATCTATGGGTTCAAGAGAGAGTTCCTACAGATGAATTTCTATATTCCGAGTTTGTAATCTTTGCCAATAACTGTGAGTGTAAATCCATTTCCTATCAACATATTGTCCAATACAAAGGCTACTCTATTCATACAGAATAGTAGTGTTCTCTAATCTATTTTACTGTTTTGATTAAGATTGATATTTTATTTAGCTCTTTTGTATATAACCCATGATTTGCCTTACATAAAGTAATATTACAACATACATCGTAATACAGCATAACAAACTGTTACAGGTTTACTAGTTATCCTATTTATGTGTTCTAGGTATTCATGTATGTGCAAATAAAGTTATTCTTATGTTCGTATATCAGAGATAGATGGTTGTCCAGCTTCTGACTTACCCATGGTATTCAGTACTGTGGAGGAGCCTTGTCAGTCTGCTATCTCCTTCCTTCTGTAAATGCCACCAGAATCTGTGTCCTCAGTGACATTTGAATTGTTTGTATATATTTGCCAAGCCCCTTAACACATTCCTTTCTCCAGTGGTCAGGGTACTGGTCAGTAGAATAATGGAACTGGGTGGCAACCTTCCCCCATTGTGGAAAAACATTGGTTAAAACATACTCATAGTGGGTGTTAGCACCCAGATGCCAGCTACCCCCCACATCAATCTCGTGTGAATAATATGTTTATTGTTATTGAAAGGAGAGGAGAATAAGATTCGAAGAATTATGTAACTGTTAACCCTAGAATATACATAGATGTAAGACAGATGGATGATGCTTTGAATTAATTAAATTAGATGGACATACAGCTGATGATTACTATCTATATGCCTTTTTGGCAAGCAGGCGGCAAAACGAAAAGGAAAGTGTTAATATTTGTTTCTTCTGCCAGTATTGGTTGGGTTGTGGAAGAGAGAGGCAGCTCCTATCACAGCTTAGCACCCAGCACCATTGGAAGAGCAGCTGCAGCTAGAATGAAAGGCAGGTCATGTTAGACACAATGAATAAGATATGTTGCGTAAAGGGGCTGTAAATACTGTTTTATACTGAATATACTGAATATATTGTTGAGGCTCGTGAAGTTTGCAAATAACATTTAAAATGAAACTAATCACAAGGAATTGAACAGAAGCAATCACAATGTCACATTTGCAAATATTAAAATGGTAAAAAGAAATAACCAGATAGCTAAATAGAGAGTGATATATTTTTATTTTATGCACTTATATAGTGCTGCTATATTCCACAGCACTTTACAGACATTAGCATCAAGCTGTCCCCAATGGCGCTCACAATCTCAGTTCCCTATCAGTATGTCTTTGGAGTGTGGGAGAAATCCCACGCAAACACAGGGAGAACGTACCAAACTCCATGCAGATGTTGTCCTTGGCCAGATCGAATGCACCAGCGATGCAATGCACCAGTGCTAACCACTGTGCCACCATGAAATTATATATATTGTATAGATAGGCATTAGATAAAGGTGCTCGGTTCTTTACAAGAGAGCGCTAAAGGCATTTTCAGAGCTTTATAAAAAAAAAAATATATAGTTCTCTCCTTTTTTGCTTTGGTTTTTCCAGACCAGGCGCACAGACCGTGAATATAACAAAAAATGGGAGGTACAGTACATCTACAAACGCCAATCTCACAGAAAGGTTATCTACACTTCTTCACTTTGACCTCCAGTGTCTCCACCTGTGTTAAATTGCAGGAGAATTACCCACTGGTACTATACCCCAGAGACACTGAACAAGATGTTCCTGGAGATTAGCAGATATGTTGGAGATATGATAAATCTGTAGGTTCCTTTATTCATATATGGTGGAAATGCAATATTATCCACTCTTTTTGGATCAAGGTTTGTGGAGTCCCCGCCCAGGTTTGTGACAGTACTATAGCCCCTGCTCCGCAGTTATGCCTTCTGAGTCTAATGGTTCAAATAAACTGCCTTAACCCAACCAGAGAATTGGCTACACATCTATTTGCGGCAGCTAGGGTGTTGGTCACCTCGCACTGAAGAACTACGACAGCATCTCAATATCTCAGTGACTAGCAAAATGTAATGATGTCTACAGGATGGAACAAATTGTGGGATGGGAGACTAGATGCACTAACAAATGTGCAATGATTTTGAGTCCCTGGCGCGCATATAGACATTTCTCCTATTGATGAGGTTTAGATCACCTGGTCTCTCTGAGATCAACCACTTGATTGCTGGAACTGACATAGTAAGAGACCAAAGTTTCTGAATGCCTTTCTCTGCATCATAGGATCAGTCTCATTCCCCCCTTCCCCATCATCTTCTCTCTTTTTCTTCTCTCACTGACCTATCTCCCCCCTTGCCTATTCTGTAGGCATTACAACAACATTACAGTGTTGGATTATTTCTTTGCTGATTGTAATCTGTTGAAAATTGCACTTGTACTGTTTTAATGTAATTTTGTGCCAAAAATATATGGTGTTATTTATTGCAAGCAGGATCATATTTTTAACTTCTACAGCAGTCAGCGCTTAGTTCCGCCTCTGTGAGTTTCCTTACATTTGCAGGTATGGACTTCTCATAATTGATTGATGTTTGTATACATTTATTGAAAGCTTTTGTGCATTTATACAAACGCAAAAACACAAATGCAATCGCACTCTGCAACCAGCACTCTGCCCTGCCTTTATGCTGGATGTTGACTAAGGCATTGGTGTACATTTTGGCCAAAGCGTAATAAGCCACTCACCACGTGAAGGTCGCCTTCATGAGTGGTCCCTAACACTAGTTCCTACCTGTTATGGGCCATGACAGCCAAACATGGCCCATAACAGGTAGGAACTAGTGTTAGGGACCACTCATGAAGGCGACCTTCACGTGGTGAGTGGCTTATTACGCTTTGGCCAAAATAAAGACAGGGCAGAGTGCTGGTTGCAGAGTGCGATTGCATTTGTGTTTTTGCGTTTGTATCTGTATTTCGCCATAGAAATCTGTACCTGCATAGGGTTGTGCGGGCTGAATCCCCCATATTCTTTCTTTGTGCATTTATATTGATGAAATAAAGAAAAATAATCAAATATCCTATGAAGAGCTGTGTACCTTTTTGATTGTCTGAGGGAAGTTGGACAGAGGACTTCCTGTTTGATGCCATGACCACTGAATTGGTGTTTTGTGTGTGGATTATTTTGGAGTTAAAGGAAGATAAATCAGGGACCAGGCAATGCAAGGGCTACAAGGCTTTAGCAGGTGTAAAGCATACTTCACAAAAGGAAGGATAGACGACCTCTATTATGCCCCTCAATTATGGAGGGGAGATTGTATCCACGTCTGGTTACATGGAAACAAGTGCAGAATAAACAACAGATCTATAAACCTGGCTACTAAGTTCCAAAAGAGTTTCTAAAGGACCAAATAATGGCATAAGAAGTGTAAGCAACAAAGAAGGTTACAAAGGGCATAGTGAGTCCAAACAAACTGGTAGCTGGAACTTCAAAAGGAGCCAATATTCCTGAAATAGAGATTTTAAGGAGTATCCTGATGGTGGGATAATTCAGAGACTAAGGCCTTTACATCCAGCGTTATCATATAAAGAGTATTACTATAGTACAATTTCAAATAAAGTAGTATTGCAATATACATGCAATACAAATATTTGGAGTCATTTATTAAACTAGTGTAAAGTAGAACTGGCTTAGTTGCCCATAGCAATTAATTAGATTCCACCTTTCATTTTCCAAAGGAGCTTAAAAATAAAAGGTGGAATCTGATTGGTTGCTATGAGCATCTAAAACAGTTCTACTTTACACCAGTTTGATAAATGACCCCAAATGTCTTTTATGTACATTCCCCGCTGCTTGTCATTCAGGCACACCTGCTGATGCATTCGGTAGTAGACCAACATGCTCAGTAGTTAACCTGCTCCCCTCTCCTTAGTGTTGGCACTCTCATCTCATAGTGAAGCAGATGAAGCAGCCTAGACACCTTTCATTAGTTAATCATCCTTCTAAATTGATAGAAATATATAGCAACATCTCTGTATAGACAGTGGAACAGAACATTTTGAGGGCATTACATACCATATGTATCTCTAGGGCTAAAAGTAATGGTCTATTTTCTATGCAGGAGAGAAAAGGCTTGACAAGCTAATTGCAATGCATCCTGTGTGATGAGCTGATATCCACCCTCAGTAAAGGAAAAAAGTCCTTTAGCTATGTGAAAAAGAGTTTAAAATTCTTGGGACAGCCCCTTTTAAAGAAAAGCTTCTTCAGGGATTGGTGGGTAGCTTTCACCTCATGAGATTGTAGATAGGTTGTAGTCAGCTGCAGTATTTCAGGGGAAGTATTCATCAAGAAAGTCTAGGTCTGCTTCTGAAATAAGACTACAAAACTGTCCCTGGTTTTCAAGACTGGAATAGAAGAACTAATATGACACGACTATATTGCTCAGTCAAAGCTTGATACTATATCGGTAGCCAATTAGGACAGAAAATATCACGTGGGCTAATGAACCGATATTAAAACTTAACATTTAATACATATACGTTATGTTAAAAATAGATATTCAATGTGTAAAATGCATGTAACACTATTGATAGCTTACGCCTAGTCATCCAACACTGTATGGTGGATACACAGTGGAATGGGGGGAGGGGGCAGAGGGGTTCAAATGAAACATCCAAACAGTAGCTGTTCATTGAGATCCCTAGGGTAAACTGTTTTTTATTCAAATATCCACCACGTTTCTTGTTGAAGCATTTTTCTGTCCCAATCCCCTCCCCTCCTCAGTGGTGACACCACTTCAATACCCATAAACCTGAGCTTTGAAAGGTCTCCCCCATGTACTATCTCAATATGTTTAGCTAGGAGGATGTCTTTTTTATGTCTGAGTTCTCCTAGATGTTCTCCAACTCGCCTCCTAAGTTCTCTAATGGTCTTGCCAATATATTCAAGTCCACATTCACAGGTGGCATTATAGATCACTCTCTTAGTCCTACAGTTAATGAAACGTCTGATAGTGTATTCTTTTTGGGTGACCGAAGCTGCAGCCAGTTGTTATCACCCCCCCCGGTTGCCTCGCTGAAGTGGCTGTGGACCAGACGGTCTTGCAGGCTTCGGCCTTTCCGATATGTAATTTGAAGTCTATCTGAGATGACCTTAGTGATATCAGAATCAAGTTGCAGAATGCCCCAGTGACCAGTAAGGACCTCCTTTACTTGTTTGACTGCTGTATCATAAGTACCTATCAGGCGGATTATGTGATCCCCCGTGATTTTGTCCTTAGGATGCAATAATGTCGTCCTATTGGTCTCATGGGCTATTTTGAAGGCCATCTTAAGCACTGGGTCAGGATAGCCCTTTTGCAGAAATCTATTTCGTAGGTCGTCTGCCTGTTCTCTAAAGTCACCAAATGTAGAACAATTCCTCCTCATTCTGAGGTATTGTCCAACTGGAATACCTCTTATGAGGGAGGGAGGATGATGTGCGCACTCGGAGCATCTCCAAACACCATGATCCTCTCCCACCGGCCCAGGAACAAGTTTGTATATGATGGGGCATATGAACTCCCCATCGCAGTACTTCTGAGCTGGTGGTAGAGGACCCCCCCAAAAATGAAAAAAATTGAAGTTAAGGTAAAGTCAAGCAACTGCAAGACCAATCGATTATTGGCTTGATATTGACAGCCTCTCATAGCTAAAAATGTTTCTACCACTAGTAAACCAAGATGATGTTACATATCGGAAAGGCCAAAGCCTGGAAGACCATCTGGTCCACAGCCACTTCAGCGAGGCACCCAGGGGGAGTGATAACATCTGGCTGCAGCTGTCGGTGGGTTGCTATCGCTGTAGTGGCTTTGTTGCCTGCACGTATATATCACACAGGGACGCACCTTTGTGGGAATGGTCACCCAGAAAGAATACACTATCAGATGTTTCATTAACTGTAGGACTAAGAGAGTGATCTATAAGGCCACCTGTGAATGTGGACTTGAATATATTGGCAAGACCATTAGAGAACTTAGGAGGCGAGTTGGAGAACATCTAGGAGACCTCAGACATAAAAAAGACACCCCCTAGCTAAACATATTGAGATAGTACATGAGGGAGACTTCTCAAGCTCAGGTTTATGGGTATTGAGGCGGTGTCACCACCGAGGAGGGGAGGGGATTGTGTCACGAGGGTGTCAAGAGCCACGTCTGACTCCGTTATACCCGGGGTCAGGAAGTCGCAGCGGGTGGCTGCGCGCTCTATGTCTAAAGCTAGTGCTGTTTCTTAATGGTAGCTTTCTGGGTTTGTCTTGCAATCCTTTTTGGCTCACTCAGGGATCTGTAGCTTCTTCTCCTCAGCTGTTTCTTGTCTAGCACTCCCAACCTTTTGATTTAAAAACTGTTCACCCTAGGGGTCTCAATGAATAGCTAATGTTTGGATGTTTCATTTGAACCCCTCCCCCCTCTCTTCCTTATATTCTATATATTTAATATAGTGAATTTATTTTGTAGGATAAAAAAATCTTTATAATAATCATAAGTCTGCAACTGTACTTTTTGTTTATTGAGAATCTTTGTAATAGAACTAATTGATTTTGTTTAACAATATTGTTCTAGACCCCGAAGTAGCCTTACATTCTATATCTGTGCAATTGAATGAGTTACCTGTCTATGTACCTCTGCAAACCTGTGTGCCCATTGGGTCACATATTGGCCCTATTGTGGCCTCTTATTAGTTAAACAAGGGGTGGAATAGTAGGGAGGGAGCGCCAAGAGTCCAGGCGTTTCCCATTCTTCCGTCTGTCACGATCCATGTAATGCTCCTACGTCACTGCATGAGGCGGACCCTTTTGCAACTATAGTGTTCCTTTGATCACATGGGTCGGCACTGCAGTCTTGTGCGTTTGTGCATCTATGACACGCGCTAGTGGTCACATGTGTGCGTCGTATCACGTGACCGGTCATGTGACGCAGGGGTGTGTGGGAAGAGCGGGCCGGCGTGCGCTATAAATGTAAGTACTTTCGGCGTGGATGCCACTGCTGCCACACGTGGAAGGCCACTAGGGACTGCCATACACAGGATCTCCAACATGCTACAGCTTACTGTCATCCGGACTTCGTCGAACAGTCTTATCAGGCGACTAATACCCGCTTTATTCTTATCATGGATTTTATAGTTGGAACATCATCGTATGTACTTGTCCCCTGAAGACTTGGTGAGAGCCAAAAGAAACGCATTGGGATCCCTTCAGTTACTATTATTGTTTTACCTCTCCTTTCCTTATACATCTTGATGAAGCTGGGCAGTCACTGTCCTGTCTTTAGGAGTGAGAGATAGGGACTTTGAGATGTTTTGGGTCTGAGGATTAGCATATAGCATATTTGTTTCTGTCATTCCACTGTGTATCCACCATACAGTGTTGGATGACTAGGCGTCAGCTATCAATAGTGTTACATGCATTTTACACATTGAATATCAATTTTTGGGCTCATTTTTATAACGTATATGTATTAAATGTTAAGTGTTAATATCGGTTCATTACCCCACGTGATATTTTCCGAAATAGAAGAACCCAGAGCAACTGTAACACTGGGATTAAAACCAGGGAAAGAAGGTCTTGGATAACAAGGTAGATGACTTGTTAGGATACAGAATCCAGCTGGTCACATAATGTAAAATAGAGCAGTCTTAGTTCATTTTGGAGTCTACAAGTAGAGCTACAGTAGTGCTGGTCGAGGTTGTACAGGGAGGTCCTAGAGCAGTGATGGCGAACCTATGGCACGGGTGCCAGAGGCGGCACTCAGAGCCCTCTCTGTGGGCACCCACACTCTGGAAAAAATCTATGGTGTACAATATGCCTTAGACTTTTCCTGCCATTCATCAGCGCAGGCGCACTATGAACAGCACAGGCAGCGCACTGAATGTAGGCAGGCTATTATAGCTAAATGATAAAGTACATGGAAGATATACTATATTGGACTATAGTATTCAGGTTAAATTGCTTTGTTGTCACTTTGCAATAAATAAGTGGGTTTTGGGTTGCAGTTTGGGCACTCGGCCTTTAAAAGGTTCGCCATCACTGTCCTAGAGTGAGTTGACATGTGGCAGATTTGTTGCAGAAAGTTTTGCAAATGTCCCTTTAATCTGAATGAAGTTTACAATAACCCATTTGCTTGCTACATTAGATGAATAGGACTGATTTGCTACACTCTGAACAATCTCCACTGCAAACCAACTGGCGATCCACCGCACGTCTGTGCCTCCAGTACAATATAGCGGTGCTCAAGCCCAACAGCAATAAATATAGTCCAATATGTAGAAAAGGATAAGGGCGGCACTCACCAATGTAGTAAAAAAAGAATAATCCTTTATTTCATCAGGGATAACATTCAGCAGAGCTCATAGGGGGAGATGTCAGTTTCTCAAACATGATAGTGTCGACGGCCGTTTCGCGCGGTTTTGCACTTCCTCGGGCCATGGAATAATCCTTTTTTTAATACATCAGTGAGTGCCGCCCGTATCATTTTCCACATATTGGACTATATGACTGATTTTTAGTTGCATACATTTTTGAAAAATCTTTACCATGCATGAATTTACCCCTAGTGAGCAAAAAAGTCTGAGTGGAGTAGGGGGTAGCAGTGATATTGTTTTTGGGGAGGTCAGTAAAGTGAAATCAAGTGATATATAAGCTATACCATGAGGAACCTCTGAACGTTTCCAATACAAGTATTGAGTGTCTGAATTTATGAGATGTTCTATTTTTAATTGCGACCTGTAGTGTTATGGAGCAATAAGGAAACACATACATTCTCCCTGTTTATTTTAAACCATAAAGCACAGCGAACATTGTACAGTAAAGGGCATCTGTCATCACTTAGGGTAGTTTCACATAAGGGTTATGGATTCCGTTATGGCTTTCCATTATGAAATGGTTATAACGAAATCATAAGATGGAAGTCAAAACGGAAGCATTTAAGAAGCATTCCGTTTTGATCCGTTATAATAGAAGTCTACGGGAATCATAACGGATCCATCTGATTCCCGTTATGCAAAACGGAAAACAAAGTCCTGTTGACAGAACTTTTTTTCCGTTCTGCATAACGGGAACCAGATGGATCCGTTTTCATTCCCATAGACTTCTATTATGATGGAAAGCAAAACGCAATTCCCTTTAATAAAGGCTTCCATTTTGCATTCCATCATAAACCAAGTCTATGGACAGCATAACGGATCCGTCCTGTTTCCGTTATGCAGGACTGGACACCTGCATAATGGAAACCAGGACGGATCCGTTATGCTGCCCATAGACTTGTATTATAAAGGATCAAAACAGAATGCCTCTTAAAAGGGTTGTCCGGGTTCAGAGCTGAACCCGGACATACCCTTATTTTCACCCCGACAGCCCTCCTGAGCCTGGCATCGGAGCATCTCATGCTCCGATGCGCTCCAGTGCCCTGCGCTAGATCGCGCAGGGCACAGGCTCTTGTGTTTTCAATAACACACTGCCGGGCGGTAACTTCCGCCCAGCAGTGTGTTCGGTGACGTCACCGGCTCTGAGGGGCGGGCTTTAGCTCTGCCCTAGCCATTTTACTGGCTAGGGCAGAGCCAAATCCCGCCCATCAGTGCCGGTGACGTCACCGGGCTGCCTGTCAGCCCCATAGAGAGCCCGGTATGTCACCGGAACTCAGAAAAATGCCTTTGCCCTGCGCGATTTAGCGCAGGGCAAAGGAGAGCATCGGAGCATGAACTGCTCCGATGCTCATGTCAGGGGGGCTGCCGGGGTGAAAATGGAGGGATGTCCAGGTTCAGCTCTGAACCTGGACAACCCCTTTAAAGGCTTCCGTTTTGACTTCCGTCTTATGGATTCCATTATTTTCCGGTATAACCATCCATAAGACTGATGTGAAGCCACCCTTACCAGTAGGTGAAACAGTTGCTGTAGATTGATGCTTGTCTGCGGAGTCTGATGATATCTGGTATATGGTATGTGTTGGCAATCTGTAGAAAAAAAGGCTTTTTATAATATGCAAATAGGTAAACAATGTCAGTGAGATTGCTATAAAGAGGACATAATGGGGGGCTACTATGAAGGGGACACAATGGGCATTTCTAATATGAAGAGGGCACAGAGGGCATTACTCCTGTGAAGGGGTGAGCATTAGTATTGTGAAGGGGCACAATGGGCATTAGTACTGTGAAGGGGCATAACTGTTATGGGGCACAGTGAGCATATTACTACCCTGAAGGGGCACAAAGAGGGCATAACTACTGTGAAGGGGGCACAAAGAGGGCATTACAACTGTGAAGGGGCACAGATAGAGCATTACTACTGTGAAATGGGAATAGAGAGGGCATAACTACTGTAAAAGGTGCACAATGAAGGGCTACATACTTTAAGTGGGCACAATGTGGGTATAACTACTGTGAAAGTCGTACATTGAAGGCATAAATACTGCGAGGGGGCACAATATGGGCATAACTACCGTGAAGATTCTACAATAGGGAAAATACTACTGTGAGGTGGTACAATTTTTTGATTGGCAAACACCTTACGCACACCGCTCGCTGCACCTAGGGGATAATTAGCATATTTTAAAAAGCCTTTTTTCTACAGATTGCCGGCACATATGGAGATACCAGAAATAACATTAGACTCTGCAGACAACCATTTTGCCTACTGGTAAAGTGATGACAGATGCCCTTTAATAATCTTTGCACAATGCTTTTTTTTTCTTATAGATGTTTAGTGCGTGCACATTCTGCTATCAATTTTATATTCAGTAAACTTATATTTGAAGGTTAGGGGTTAATGAAATTGATTATCTGATCGCCTAGAGAACAATAAGGAGGCAATCCTTTCAAATACTACCTTTTTGTTTGATTTTAAACTCCCAAATTAGTGCTACTGTATGTTGAAAGTGATAAAAGAGGGAAAAGTTGTAAAAAAGGGACTCTGGATTCTGCCGTTCTACTGAAATTTCGGTCTGAATAAGGGCTCATGTACAGCATGTGCTACAAGTCTTTTTGTACAGAGCCACCATAGGACTACTATAAAGTTTCTGCACAAATCAAACAGAAACAAAATTGTGACATTCTTCATCAAACTCAAGAATAAAAAACAAAAACAAGAAGCAACAAAAGATAAAATTCAGGTCTAATTTTGCCATTTCATTACCAAATTCACTGTTTATTTCTTATTTACAGTAAATGGTTTAGTATTCTTTTTCCATAACTTATGAGACTCTGAAAATAGTGTGAACTTATTTCTCCTTGTAGTTTTTTTTCCTCTTTGGTTTATGTCTAATTTCTAGTGTATTCTCTTTCCCTGGCAGACTTTTTTTTTGTTACAGCTGACTGCAGTTCTGGGTGCCAACTGGTGCCAGGAGCCGACAGTGCCAGGAATGTTATTCCTTCACATTGTTCCACAGCCACAACAGAGACACAAACCCCAAAGATACTTAATTGTTAGCACGTTTGGTTCAGGAATGGTTTATGTCTTATTTTATTAAGAAACATAAAACAGCTTACTGTAATGTAATGTATTTATAACAGTTTCAAATTACACATTTAAAAGCTAGCAGTTGGGCTATTCAGTCACTTTTGGAGCATGACCATGTCTTATTCAAGAGATAATGCGCAAAAAAAATAAAAAATGAATGTAACATGAGATACACTTTTCCACAGGTATGAATGTCTGCACATCCCTATTAGAAGAATGCAATGTTCACACCGTCAGGATTTTTGCCCACCATTGTTATTAAATGTTTGTTACTTTTACATAAAAAAAAATTCAACAATCAACAGACTTTTGTCTACTGCTTCTGTCACCCCACTAAACGTTTTTTTTTTTTTTGTTTACTTATAATCCCTATAGTGCGATTTCTGCATACATAAGCTAAATAATCATTTTGGTTCAGTAGAATTTGTTAAAAACGTGATTTTAAAATATGCAATTTACCTTGCTACCACCAAGTAGGGCGGCTATTTGCTGGTAGCAGCCGCATCCTCCGATCCTAAAGACGCCCCCTCCGCATGTTGATTGACAGGGCCAGGGAACGGGATCATTCTCTGCTGGCCCTGTTTGAATTCAAAATCTCGCGCCTGCGCCGTACCTGTCTTCAATCGGCGCAGGCGCACTGAGAGGCCGAGCAAGCGGCCGCCTCTCAGTGAGCCTGCGCCGTACCTGTCTTCAATCGGCGAGATTTTGAATTTAACAGGGCCAGCATAGAATGATCCCGTTCCCTGGCCCTGTCAATCAACATGCGGAGGGGGCGTCTTTAGGATCGGAGGATGCGGCTGCTACGCTGTGACAGTAATTCACCCCGGTTTAACCCGCGAACCCTGTCCATGTGCTCATTCAATAGTCGTTGCGGGTATCCCCTATTGCGAAACCTGTTGGCCATGGATTCAAGGGTCACGTCAGATACGTGTTCATCAGACACAATACGTTTCACCCTAAGAAACTGGGAGAACGGCAATGACTCAACCATTCTCCTAGGGTGAGAACTGTTGTAACACAGGAGAGTATTAGTGTCAGTGGGCTTGACATATAGCTCTGTGTGTAACACTCCCCCACAGAGTGTGACCTTGGTGTCCAAAAATTGAATGTCAGTTTTCGAATGGACGAGAGTGAATTGTAAACTGGAGTCATGGCTGTTCAAAAAGTCAAGGAAGTTAACCAACTCCTCCTCACCACCAGTCCATATGAGGAAGATGTCGTCAATGTATCGCCACCACCTCAGCACATGTCTGAAGTGGTGGGATAGAAAGACGACATCTTCCTCAAAACCCCGCATAAAAATATTTGCGTACGTGGGGGCCACGTGAGACCCCATGGCCACACCCCGTAACTGCAAATAAAATGCATCTTGAAAAAGAAAATAATTGTGGTGAAGAACAATATTGAGTAAAGAAATGATGAACTCAGAAGCATGAGGGGTATATGATGATGTCAGTAACCTTTTCTTAACCGCCTGGATACCACTTTCATGTACTATGGATGTGTACAATGAAGTTACATCAAATGATGCTAATGTCAAGGAGGACTCGTGCGACACATCAGTGTCCCGTAATTTAACGAGAAAATCTGATGTGTCTTGTATGTAGGAGGACCCCCCAATGGAAAACTCCTGCAGTACTTTGTCTGAGTGACCGGATGTGCCACCTCAAGAAATTCACACAGACCCCCATCGATAATACCAGCAACCACAGCATCTCTCAGGCAACCGCGTATGGTAGCAGCTATTTTGAATCTGGGATCAGAATCCAGTACTCTGTACACCTGTGGATCCCCTAATTGCCGCATGATCTCCTTGACATATTTGTAGGTATCCATAACCATGACCGCCCCACCCTTGTCTGCTGGTTTCAGAACAAGGGAGGGGTCTGATCTAAGTGTGTCAAGAGCCTCAACCTCAGCTCTGGTCAGATTGGGGTGCCTGAACTTCAAATCTCCCTGGGTGGAAGACCGGAGCTCAGACAACCCCCGTCTGACAGCACCAATATAAGCCTCCACAGCAGGCTCAGTAATATTGGGGGAAAAATTGCTCCTCTGAAATAAATTGAGACAGCCCAGAGTAAACTCACTGGTCTGGGGTCTCTCAACACCAATCCTATTATGGAAACAAATTTTCAATTTTATGCAGTGGAAAAACGAAAACAAACTAGACTCCAATTCAAACCAGTTCACAGTGGAACTGGGACAAATTGAAAAACCTTTTAATAGGACACTCACTTGTATGGGGGTCAAGTCCTGGGAAGACAAATTGACCACGGTCACTTTTTCTTCCCCACATTGGTTTTGGATGTCGCAGGCCGAGCTTTGTTGCTGCGTAGCCCGCCTGTGCCCTCTGCGTCCGCGACCGCCTCTTCTGATGCGTCGCCGCGTCTCTCTGGTATCTGTGGGACCTTGTCTAAAAAAGAAGCCCGTTCACCATTGGAAGATGACTGTATTGTCTTCCTTCTCTTCCTGGCGTCCCTCTGTTGTGTATTGTACTGTCTCTCTGACTGCCAATTGTAGATATTGCCCTTTTTGTAGTCTTCCGTGTCTCTACACCACTTGATTCTTTTGTTCTCCTCAGAATCGGCCTGTGACATCCAAAACCAATGTGGGGAAAAAAAAGTGACCGTGGTCAATTTGTCTTCCCAGGACTTGACCCCCATACAAGTGAGTGTCCTATCAAAAGGTTTTTCATTTTGTCCCAGTTCCACTGTGAACTGGTTTCAATTGGAGTCTAGTTTGTTTTCGTTTTTCCGCCGCATCAAATTGAAAATTTGGTTCCATAATAGGATTGGTGTTGAGAGACCCCAGACCAGTGAGTTTACTCTGGGCTGCCTCAATTTATTTCAGAGGAGCAATTTTTCCCCCAATATTACTGAGCCTGCTGTGGAGGCTTATATTGGTGCTGTCAGACGGGGGTTGTCTGAGCTCCGGTCTTCCACCCAGGGAGATTTGAAGTTCAGGCACCCCAATCTGACCAGAGCTGAGGTTGAGGCTCTTGACACACTTAGAGTCAATACGTTTTTTTATTAAAGCATATCAAAGATACAAACCATGCTGTTCAACACACGCAGGTGAGTACAGGCATGTATAAAATTAAATCCCCGGATAGGGGGAAATTATATGAACATCAGAGTGTTTGATAGAGCAAATTGACAATTAAGTATAACACAAAAATCAACAATTCCACAGAGCGTACCAATAGGGGGGGAGGGAGGAGCAAGAGGAGGTTACCAACTGAAAACTTCTGTAGTTGGGAGCGTTAGGGGGGGACATATAGCCCAAGGACTTCCATAGTCTCCATGTTTTCTCATATTTTGTTGTATTGCTAATTGCGTTACATGATGCAGAGGCCATAATTTGCTCGAAGAGGCAGGTTTTGTTAACCCTCTGGGTTACTTCCATTATCGTGGGCGGGTGTAGGGATTTCCACTTGGAAGTGATGGCGAGTTTAGCTGACAGGAGGATGTGACAAGCTAGGCCTCTATAAGCTATGGGTAGGTCCGTGATACCTATCATTAGTAGCGCCATCGAGGGAGAAGGGGGGTACAGAGTCTGGAGTGGGTCTGAGAATTGAGCAATAAGGGAAAAGACTTCCTTCCAAAAGGGTTTAACTATTGGGCAATCCCACAAGATATGAAACAGTGTGCCCTTATGCCCACAGTTCCTCCAGCAAAGGGGGGAAACAGACGGATATATGAGATGCAGCCTTTCAGGGGTGAAATACCACCTTAACGTGGTCTTAACAAATGCCTCATATTGAGTCACACAGGTTATGTTTTTGGTGAGAAACTTAAAAGCTGATTGCCATTGAAAAGGCGTGAACTTAGCATTTAAGTCTCGTTCCCACGACAACAGTGGTGCAGACATCGTGAACGTGTCTTTGCGATTGAGTTGGGAATACAAGGGGCGGAGGGTTTTTTCGGTCCGCTTTGGTGATGACCACATCTCCAATATCCGTCCGCTAGCTGCAGGAATGGAAGGATTCTCAGCCAGAAAATGCCTAATCCTAAGGTACTTATAGAAGTCAACATTAGGGACATTAAAGTTGTGATGAAGGCTTTCAAAGGTGTCAAGACTTCCATCTTGTAGTAACTGTGCAATTTCTGTGATACCATAGTTGCTCCAGGCTACCACTCCTAGGTCTGGGATAAGGTGTTCTAGGACTGCTAGCGGGATTGGGCCCAGCGTGGGAAGGGTCCCCGTGGCAGTGAGGGTGTGATACCTAACCCAACAGTCCAGGGCATTGGAGGCTAGAAAGGATAAGCATGGCTTTACAAAGGACTTTGATAGGGAGGCCATAAGTAAGGCTCTAAGGTTACCTCCTGGGACTTCTGCAGAGTCTATATGGGTCCATTGTTTGGATAGGTCTATCCTCCACCAGCTCTCCAGTTGGGCTATTTGTGTCGCCAGGTAGTAGTCATAGATGTTTGGTAGGCTGATGCCACCCAGTTGTTTCTTAACATGTAATATTTTTGATGCAATTCTAGGTTTCCTGTTCCGCCAGAGAAAGGTGTTTAACATTTTGTTACACTGAGAGAAGTAGGATACAGGAAGCTTTATAGGGAGAACCCTAAAAAGGTAAAGTAATTTAGGCAGGCAAAACATTTGGAAGGTGGCTAATCTGCCAAGCCAGGATATTTCATATTTGTCATATAGCTCCAGGTCTTTCTTTAGATCCGAAAGCAAAGGGGGGTAATTGGTTGAATAGAGTTTATGTATGGAGGAGGTAAGGTTGATGCCTAAATATTGGATTTGGTCTGATTGCCAGTCTAATATGAATTTTTTCTGGAGGAGTTTGATTGTTTGAGGGGCTAAATTTAGGGGCAGGGCCTGGGATTTGGATGAATTCAATTTATAATAGGAAAGTTGGCCAAATTGAGAGATAATGTCTAGGGCTGCAGAGAGAGAGGAGTCAGGGTCAGTGAGTGTAAGTATCACGTTGTCTGCGTAGAGACTCAGGGTGTGAGTACGATCTGCAATCTGAACTCCCGTCACTCCCCTCTCTAGCCGCAGAGCCTGTGCAAGGGGTTCGATAGATAAAATAAACATAAGAGGGGAGAAGGGGCACCCCTGCCTGGTCCCGTTGGAGATGTCGAAAGGTCTGGACAGGGTTCCATTTACCCAGACTCTGGCAGAGGGATCTTTGTATAATGCCTGAATAGAGATGAGTACAGGGCCCTGTATTCCCATTTTTGAAAGGACCGCATAGGAAAAGGACCAGCAGATGCGGTCAAATGCCTTTTCGGCATCCAGTGTCACAAAGAGCGCTGGGGTCTTTTTACGATGGAGATGGGAGAGTATGTTTAGGACTCTTCTAGAGTTTTTTTGGATTTGACGACCTTTAACGAAGCCGACCTGGTCAGAATGTATTAACGAGGGGATAAGAGGACCCAGTCTAGATGACAAGATTCTGGCAAATATCTTCACGTCTGTATTCAGGAGGGATATGGGACGAAAGTGTTTTGGGTCATCTGTCGGCTTGTTGGGCTTGGGGATGGTCACTATTAAAGCTTCAAGCATTTCTCTGGGGAATGAACCAGTTTCTCTGGCGGACTGGAAAGACTGCAACATGTAGCTAGAGAGCTGGTCGAAGAATGCCCTATAATAAGAGTTCGACAGTCCATCAGGACCTGGAGCTTTGTGTGGAGGCAATTTCCTAACAATGGCGCGGAGCTCTTCTATATTCAGGGGGGCATTGAGAGATTGTAGTTGGGCAGCGGTCAGCTGCGAAAGACCCAGCCTGTCAAGGAAGGCCTCAATGAGCTCTGGTTTTGGTGGTGTGACTGTTTTGTTTGAGGACAGGTTATAGAGGGAAGCATAGAAGTCTCCAAAAGCGTCAGCAATGTCCGTAGGGGACACTAATTTCTTCCCTGTTGTTGAATCTAGGAGGAAAGGTATCTTAGCCTTGGCTGCTCTTTGTTTTAATCGGTTAGCCAACAACCTGCCTGCCTTGTTATCTTGAGAATAGAAAGAGGCCTTTGTCCGCTTCAAACGCAATTCATGCTTATAAAGGAGACAGGCAGATAGTTGAGATCTAAGAGATTTTAGATCATCCGACAGTGTAGGGGACGTAGATTTTTTATTTTCTTGATCTCTTGCAATAGTTTCCCTATTTTTTCTGTGCGTTCCCTCTGAAGCCTACTTCCTATCTTTATAAAAACGCCTCTAATAAACGCTTTATGGGGGCACCAAAGGGTGGAGGGATTAGTGACAGAGCCTTCATTTAAATGGAAGAACTCTACCAATGCGGTTCTCAGTTCCTGGGAAAGTTGTGGATGTTCAATAACATATGTGTTATTTCGCCAGGGAGAGTACGGTTTGGTTAAGTGGGACTCCTTAATTGATAGGGAAATCGGGGCGTGGTCTGACCATGTGATCGTGTGGATAGATGATAGAATAGCATTAGCAATCACTGACCTGCTAGTTAAGAAAATGTCAATTCTAGAATAGGATTGGCCCGTTGGTGAGAAGAAGGAATAATCCCTCTCTGTTCCATGCTGTATCCTCCAGATGTCATACAGGTCTTCCTGTAAAAAAAGGGATGTAACATCTTTCGGGGCATCTCTGGAAGGATTCGTAGAATCTACGCTTGGGTCCATAACGGAGTTGAAGTCGCCACTCCAGATCACATGGCCAGACCTCAGCCCTCGCACCTTTGACGCCAGACGCCTAAAGAAGGACAGCTGATGTCTGTTGGGGGCATATAGAAAAACTAGTGTATAATCGACATTGTTGATAGAGCACACTAATATAACGTATCTACCTCCTGGGTCTATAACTGAGGTTCGTAGAGAGAAAGCCACCGAATGGCTCACTGCCACTAGCACACCTCTTTGTTTTTTAACATAGTGGGATTGAAAGATGTGTGGGAACTTAGGGTTATGTATTCTATGACCATCCGAGTGGAGTAAATGGGTTTCAGTGGCGCAGAAAATATCGCATTTTAGTTCGCGGATTTCCCTCCACAGCATGGACCTCTTAAAGGGGCTATTCAGCCCTTTAACATTTAAAGCAGCAATGTTAAGGACCATGTCTGCGGGAGGAAAGGCGAAACTGTGAGGTGGGGATCATATATACTACTGAGCATTTCAAGGTCCCCATACATCTACACTCCAGTACATGTAGCTCCGGGGTCATTCCCATTGGTACGTGAGGAGAACAAATACAGAATCTATTAAGGTAACAGTAAAAGAACAGCGGGAGGGGTAAACATAAAAGAAAAACCAAGATTGAAACAATAGAAAGGCACCTGAAAGCCATCAGGCACAATGGTGTGGGCTAACGAGGCAGTTTCTGCCCGACTGACCACTCGAGCCCTACACAGGATGAATACGACAGTGAAACATACTGACAGTTCCCCGGTCAACGTTGCGGTCTGCGCCTTGATGGGACCGTCTGCCACTCCGACACGATCTGTTCTGGTCCTCTTGATTGGAGATTCGGGATGTCTTTAATAGGAATGTTCCACTCCGCTAGTAACTTTATACCCGAGTCCAGGGAGTGAATTGCGTGTAGTGTGCCTTGGTGTTGGATAAGCACTTTAGTTGGAAAGCCCCAGCGATAGGGAATATTGTGATCCCGCAAGGCAGCGGTGAAGGGGGCCAGGCTTCTTCTTTGCTGAAGGGTAGGGGCAGACAAGTCTGTGAAGATTTTAACTCCTTCATGTGGGGCCGGCAGGGGGCCCTACTTTCTGGAAGCATTCATGAGCATTTCTTTAACATGGAAAAAATGGACCCTAGCAAGGACATCTCTGGGGATGGAATCCGGAAGATGTTTCGGGCGGGCCACTCTGTGTGCCCTGTCCAGGGTGAGATCTTTATCGCTTGTATTCGGCAACAATGAGTGCATAAGGTCCAGAATGTAAGCTTCTAGTTCCTTCGGCGGTACATCTTCAGGTATACCCCGCAGTTTGATATTGTTGCGGCGGGACCTATCTTCTAGGTCCACCACTTCGTTCCTGAGCCTCTCCACTTCAGAGGACAATTCTTCATGGGAATCCACAAGGTGATTGTGGGATGCCGCGAAATCCCCCATTTTTGACTCAACATGCGCAAGTCTCTTGTCTGCCTCAGTGATTGAGGCCTGTAGGGGAGACAGCAGGGCCGCGAGTTCTTTATGCATTGAGCGGCTAAACACCACCAGCATTTCTTTGATCATGCTGCCTGTAGCCAGGTCATCTGTGGTGGGGAAGTCTGCTATAGACGGGGTACCCCGGTCACTCACTTCCGCCGGTCCCTGCACGTCCTCATGTAGCCGCGGTTTCTGCTTCTGCGGGCTCTAGGCTGGGAGCGCGGGCCTGCAGGCCCGACTGGCTGCATCGGTCCGGTGTGAATATCCCAGGCAGGGTAAGGGGAACCGCCGCCGCCGGCGATGTAGAGGGAGGTCGAGAGGGAGGAGAACTTCTCAGTTGGAGTGGAGAAGTATCTGGGGAGGCATGTTCCGCGGAACTTGGCGAGCGCGTGGAGGCAGGCGATCCCGCGCCATCTTGGTTTCTCAGCCTCTCCACAAAGAAGTCCAATTTCCCTTGTTTCTTGACCGAGCGCTTCCCCCTCGTCATCATGGGTATGAAGCGGGAGACTTCTGCTCCAGGTCTGTGTGGAAAAAACCGGGTGTCAGCTAGTAAAAGCTTGCAGGTCGCTCGGCAGGGCTCGGGAGCTCACAGCTCAAGTGGCCATCTCTCTCGGCTGGCAAACCCTCTTGACACACTTAGATCAGACCCCTCCCTTGTTCTGAAACCAGCAGACAAGGGTGGGGCGGTCGTGGTTATGGATACCTAGAAATATGTCAAGGAGACCATGCGGCAATTAGGGGATCCACAGGTGTACAGAGTACTGGATTCTGATCCCAGATTCAAAATAGCTGCTACCATACGCGGTTGCCTGAGAGATGCTGTGGTTGCTGGTATTATCGATGGGGGTCTGTGTTAATTTCTTGAGGTGGCACATCCGGTCACTCAGACAAAGTACTGCAGGGGTTTTCCATTGGGGGGTCCTCCTACATACAAGACACATCAGATTTTCTCGTTAAATTACGGGACACTGATGTGTCGCACGAGTCCTCCTTGACATTAGCATCATTTGATGTAACTTCATTGTACACATCCATAGTACATGAAAGTATCCAGGCGGTTAAGAAAAGGTTACTGACATCATCATATACCCCTCATGCTTCTGAGTTCATCATTTCTTTACTCAATATTGTTCTTCACCACAATTATTTTCTTTTTCAAGATGCATTTTATTTGCAGTTACGGGGTGTGGCCATGGGGTCTCACGTGGCCCCCACGTACGCAAATATTTTTATGCGGGGTTTTGAGGAAGATGTCGTCTTTCTATCCCACCACTTCAGACATGTGCTGAGGTGGTGGCGATACATTGACGACATCTTCCTCATATGGACTGGCGGTGAGGAGGAGTTGGTTAACTTCCTTGACTTTTTGAACAGCCATGACTCCAGTTTACAATTCACTCTCGTCCATTCGAAAACTGACATTCAATTTTTGGACACCAAGGTCACACTCTGTGGGGGGGTGTTACACACAGAGCTATATGTCAAGCCCACTGACACTAATACTCTCCTGTGTTACAACAGTTCTCACCCTAGGAGAATGGTTGAGTCATTGCCGTTCTCCCAGTTTCTTAGGGTGAAACGTATTGTGTCCGATGAACACGTATCTGACGTGACCCTTGAATCCATGGCCAACAGGTTTCGCAATATGGGATACCCGCAACGACTATTAAATGAGCACATAGACAGGGTTCGCGGGTTAAACCGGGGTGAATTACTGTCACAGCGTAAAAACACTCAGAAAACTGACAGAATTCCATTTGTGTCCATATACAGTGAACTGAGCCCTCAGATCAACAGGGTACTTAGGAGACACTGGGACCTCCTGGGCTCTTGTTTCAAGGGTATCCCGGAGTTCCAATGTCCACCACTTTTCTCTTATCGGCGCTGTAGAAATTTACGGGACCAGTTGGTCAGAGCCGACATTGGTCCGAAGGTGTCCTCCAGACAGACTACTTTGACACAACCCGGCTTGGGGTGTTTTCCTTGCCTGGGATGTGTCAATTGTAGATACATCCGAAAAGGGAAAACGTTTGTGCATCCTAGCACAGGGGTATCTCATGACATTCCGTTTCACCTTAGATGCAACTCAAGCTATGTGATCTATGTGTTATCTTGCCCGTGTAACTTGTTGTATGTGGGCGAAACGACGACTGACCTTAAGACCCAGCTGAATAACCACCGTCTGAGTATTCGGAAGAGGCGTTTGGACCTACCGGTTTCCAAGCATTTCTCTGAGGCCAGACACAAAGAGAGTGATCTGAAGTGCTGGATTCTCGACCATATACCCCAGCCCAGACGTGGGGGGGACAGGTCCAAGATGCTTAAACGCAGGGAACTAAGCTGGATCCATAGATTGGACAGCTTAAAACCAAAAGGATTGAACATTGAATTCAACTTTGGTGATGTGGTATGATGGGTGGCTTGCCTCCACTGACCGTCGGGCTAATGTTCTGTGTCTTGTGTACACACTATGAGAGTATCATCATCTATTTCAAGATTTTTTAATATATATACTTATATATTTTTCTGTTTTATTCTCAGATTACTTCTTCTCACCTCACCCACACTCGGCATTTTCTGGGCAGGAGCAAGTGGATGAAATGGGCGCAGCATCATATGCAGGAGTCTCATTCCTATGGGCTATGCGTTTATGACATTATTATTTTTTCATTGTTTTGTATTTCCAAATTTTGTATTACCGGACCCGGCTTACACCCTGGGACTTATATATATATATTTTGTTACATTAGTCTGTGGAGGTGCTGCCCAGATCTTACATGTTTGCTGGTTGGATTTGCCCCCTGTGGCATCTGTATACCTGTAAGAGTAAGGTTGCGGTATGACACCCTTGTTATATACCTGTCTTCACACTGCGGTTTTCCGTGTGTGTTAAGGGTTGATACTTGGGTATAGTATGTGTACACACTGGTTCACCATGTTGTTCCTACTTGTCTTGATCGCTATACTCCAGTCCTACACAGGTTCGATGCTTTTGTATTCGTCTATATACTGCTCCACGGGTATAGGGCATTCCTCCAATATCTAAGATGGCGCTTTGTAAACAAGATCGATACCGGGCATGCGCTGTAACACATCAAGGGCGTCTCGATGACGCAATGACGCTGGCAAGCTCTGATGATGCTGGAAGTCCCTGATGGGTGTAACGCCGCGCCTGTGCACTGGGGCGTACACAAAGCCGAAGTGCCGCATGGAATATGTCTTCAGCTGATGTCTGGTATGTCCACAAGATTATCTCCTTGCTCCGCCCTCAGTTCACGTATGATATTGGACACACGCATCGATTAGCCCTATGTGCCCGATCAATGGGTCTGTCCTCAGATCCACATGAAATATGGAATATGTTATGCACTTGTAATATGCAATTGTGGGACATGCGTGTGCCCTCTTTTTTATCATTTATTGTTTTATCTATTTTCACCTGTCATTGCTATTTTTTTGTAAACACACCCAGTGTGGGATGTGTCTTTCAGATTTGTTCACATTCTTTTGTAAACACACCCAGAGTGGGGTGTGTTCTCATGATTTGTTCACTAATTGATTCTCCTATAAAATTGTACTTGGTCACATTGTATCTCTGCTTGAAAAAGGCTCATTTAGAGCCGAAACGTTGCACCGGATGGTTGAATAAAGGAAACACATTTTTTTCATCTGACTGGAGTGCCGTCCATTTTCTGGATTTATATATATATATATATATATATATATGCAATTTATATGCAATCATGCTGTAGAAATGTGAATAATGAGGGGATGTAGCTTAGCATTGCCCTAAGGGTTCATGCACTCAACCGTTGCCTGCTTTGCGGCCCACAAATTGCGGATCTACAAAAAAACGGATACCGGCCGTGTGCATTCCGCATTTTACGGAACGTCCAGCCCATAATAGAACTGTCCTATATTTGTCCGTAATGTGGACAAAAGTATGACGTATTCTGTATTTTTGAGGATGAAAAGGAACGGACATATGAATGCGGACAGCACACGGTGTGTTCAACTTTTGGGGCCTCATTGAAGTGAATGGGTTCAGGTCTGACCTACCTTATGGATCGGATGCGAATCAAAAATAAGTTGGTTTGCATGAGCCCTTATAAAAAGATTTAACTATATTTCAATTAGAGTGGGTGATTTATATAGAGACAATGTGCTAGATGGGGACAAGCTAGAGCAGGTTTATAATAATAATAATTTTTTTAGGTTTATAATAAGAACACATCTAACATACATACACTGAACATAAATATAAAAGCAACACTTTCGGTTTTGCTCCCATTTTGCATGAGCTGAACTTAAAGATCTGAAACATTTTCTACATACACAAAAGACCCATTACTCTCAAATATTGTTCACAAATTTGTCTAAATCTGTGTTAGTGAGCACTCCTCCTTTGCCGAGATAATCCATCCCATCTCACAGGTGTGGCATATCAAGGTGCTGATTAGACAGCATGAATATTGCACAGGTGTGCCTTAGACTGCCCACAATAAAAGACCACTCTGAAATGTGCACAGTTTTGCGCCTTACTGGGGGGGTCACAAAACCAGTCAGTATCTGGTTGTCACGGATGAGGTATAGGAGGAAACGCCAAGCTGACAACCAGGAGGGAAAGGGAAAGCCACTAGGTCTCAATGTTAGGGACAGGAAAAGGTCACCTCCTAGTAACCCTACTCCCGGCCCTGACTCCTAACTGTATGGGCACCCCTTGAAGGTATAAATGCCCATACCCTGGAACCTGGGACCCTAGAGAGCCCTAAGAATATTGTCAGGACTGATGCAACCCGTTTCTTCCCTGATGAAGGAACAGGCATCTCCCTGAGGCCTAGTAACAACAAGCAAGGAAGGGGAAACAAAACACAAACACGACACTTAACTTCTGTAGTGATGGACGAGCAGGAACACCAGAGACAACCTCACACCAGCTCAGCCAAACCCAAATGAAGCTATCTACCACACAGTCAGAAGGGTGGGGCAACAATAAGTAGGGTAGAGTAATGAGTACTAAGCTACAGCTGAAATAGGGGCTGAGGTCACAAACAAACTCCTAATAAAGAGTAATCAAAGAGGCTGTTAGATTCCTCCACGCTCTGCAAGTCTTCTTGATCTCCTGACATCTGTCACAGAAGGGACTGTGACACTGGTGTGGCCACCATTTGCCTCACGCAGTGCAACACATCTGTCGCATATAGTTGATCAGGTTGTTGATTGTGGCCTGTGGAATGTTGGTCCACTCCTCTTCAATAGCTATGCAAAGTTGCAGAATATTGGCAGGAACTGTAACACGCTGTCGTAAACGCTAATCCAGAGCATCCCAAACATGCTCAATGGGTGACATGTCCGGTGAGTATGCTGGCCATGCAAGAACTGGGATGTTTTCAGCTTCCAGGAATTGTGTACAGATCCTTGCAATATGGGGCTGTGCATTATCATGCTGCAACATGAGGTGATGGTGGTGGATGAATGGAACAACAATGGGCCTCAGGATCTCGTCATGGTATCTCTGTGCATTCAAAATTCCCTCAATAAAATGCACCTGTGTTCGTTGTCCATAACATACGCCTGTCTGTACCATAACCCCATCGCCACCATGGGCCACTCGATCCACAACGTTAGCAAACCGCTCACCCACATGACGCCACACACGCTGTCTGCCATCTGCCCTGAATAGTGAAAACCGAGACTCATCTGTGAACAGAACGCCTCTCCAAAATGCCAGACACCATAGAATGTGAGCATTTGCCCACTCAAATTGGTTACGACGATGAACTGCAGTCATGTCCAGACCCCGATGAAGACAACAGGCATGCAGATGAGCTTCCCTGAGATGGTTTCTAACAGTTTGTGCAGAAATTCTTTGGTTATGCAAACCGATTGTTGCTGCAGCTCTCGGTGTGGCTGGTCTCAGATGATCAGATGAGGTCTTGGGCTGGTGTGGTAACATGTGGTCTGCGGCTGTGAGGCTGGTTGGATGTACTGCCAAATTCTCTGCAACGCTTTTGGAGACAGCTTAAGGTAGAGAAATAAACATTAATTGCACGGGCAACAGCTCTGGTAGACATTCCTGCAGTCAACCATGCCAATTGCACGCTCTCTCAAACATTGCGACATCTGTGGCATTGTGCTGTGTGATCAAACTGTACATTTCAGAGTGGACTTTTATTGTAGGCAGTCTAAGGCACACCTGTGCAATATTCATGCTGTCTAATCAGCACCTTGATATGCCACACCTGTGAGGTGGAATGGATTATCTCGCCAAAGGAGAAGTGCTCACTAACACAGATTTAGACAAATTTGTGAACAATATTTGAGAGTAATGGGTCTTTTGTGTATGTAGAAAATGTTTCAGATCTTTGAGTTCAGCTCATGTAAAATGGGAGCAAAACCGAAAGTGTTGCGTTTATATTTTTGTTCAGTGTAGTAACATAGTTTATAAGGCTGAAAAAAGACATCTGTCCATTCAGTTTAGCCTGGTATCCTGAAAGTTGATCCAGAGGAAGGCAAAAAAAATATATAATATCTGTGAGGTAGAAGCCAATGAGGATCTGATTTCGTCCTGAATCATGGTCTTAAATTACTGTCATGATAGACGGTTGCTCTTCCTTCAGAAGGTCGCTAATGCAATTTTTGCAGAGCTTTTTCTTATGACCCTCAGGTATTTTTTTTGAGCAATTAATGCATTTAACATATGTTGCTTTTGTTTTCATTTCTTTAATCTAGGCGAAAAGAAGAACAACCCCAATCAGGCCCATGGCTAAGGGAGCATAACGTATACAGGTAGAGATGCAGGTTTTCCCACTGGGAGACTCACAGTTGGAGTTACAGAAGGTGGGTCTAATTCGCCACGGGTCACAGGAGCTTGCAGAGCCGGGGAGACGCTGGCTGTGCGATGCCACGCTTGTTTCAAAGTGCAGCGTCTGACGTCATCAGGCCTCGACACTGGCCGGTGTGATGACGCATGCCCCGATATGCTCCGGAAGTGGTGGTATGCAGCAGAGGCTCCTGCAATGCCTGAGTCCGGCGTCTTTACTCCTGCTGGTCTGCTTCCGCAAAAAAACGGGAAGGAAGACATTGTCAGCCCCAGTGAAGTCAGGTCTCCTTAGTCGGAGACGAGATCCACGTTATATTGTTTTGTGCTTCTTTAAAAAATGCATTATTCGGAAGTGAGATGCTAATTTCCATTCTGGACAAGCTGTGTATCTGAGATCTATAAAAGACGCAAATTGGATTGTGGTAATGCTGCACCAAAAAAGCACTCCTAAATGAACAATAGCAAAAAGGACCTTCCCAGGGAAAGGGGGATTGTACAATTAAAACTTAACTTTTAATGCTAAAGTTAAAAAGTTCATGAACGCCACAGATAACAATGCAAGTGATTGCACTTACAATGCACATAAGGTGCTAAAGTGTTGATAGAAGGTCAAAATAATTACTGAACCGTGTAATGCCCACTATAGGGTCCCGCAACAGCTCAGTTGGCTAATGAACACGATACAGCCTGGGGAAAATGTATCACTGATCCAGTAAAAGGTCAAAGGGGAGAGGTATTCCGATATATTCAGAGGGGGTCCCCAATTTGATTGACAGAGGTCTGGGTGTCTGTATGATAGTCCAGGTGTCTGTATCAACCCAGCTTGATGGAAAATAGATATCCCTAAGCTGACAACGTCCTGACAAGAGATGAGCAAATCGATGTTGACGAAGTGGAATTCAATCCGAATTTCAGAAAAAATTCTATTCGTACTGAAGTCGAATTTCCTTGCGCTTCGTGGTAAGGAATCAAATTTTTTCTAAAATAGCTGCTGCATATGTTAGAACGACCAAGAAGCCCAGGAACGAGGGATCACTCACAATGCCATGCATGCAGCCAGCCAGTTAGCAGTTAGCCAGCCCCTGTGATGTCACAGCCCAGTCTGCTCAGTCTCCACCATTTTACGGTGAACTTCGTGCAGGGAGAGACATTACAGGCATTAGGGACAGTGATTAGGAAAGACTTTATTCATGAAAAGAACTATTGAGCAGTTTAGGGAAAGATTATTCGTAGTGTAGGAAAAGGATAGGGAGTCATTATGCACACTGTAGTGTGAGCGCAGGGCCCAATAGGAGAGTGTAAAGTTGTAAAGCCTGGGTAATAGGGCGTGTTCTATTATACCTTGCTGCACTAATTGGGGTTACTAAAAGTAAACTATTACTACAGATTTTCGGTTGTTTGCATTCTTTGATACATCAGTAATTGTAGTAATCCTAGCTCACCCTTGCTTCTGCACTAAAAGTGTGCTCTGATACAAGCAGTTTTGGAGTGTATTTAGTTGATATATAACTACTTCCATTCAACCTTACTTCTGGTGTAAATTTACAGCCTGATACAACCAGTTTTGGGGTGTATTTATTTAAAATATATAAAAGTACTTCCATTCATCCTTGATTCTGGGGTTAATTTGTGGCCTGATAAAACCAGTTTTGTGGCGTATTTATTTTAAATATAAGTACGTCCATTCATCCTTGCTTCTGTACTGAAAGTGCGGTCTGATACAACCAGTTTTGCGGTGTATTTAGTTGATATATACCCACTTCTTTTCTTCTAGGGTGAATTTGCGCCCTGGTACAACCAGTTTTGGGGTGTATTTATTTTAAGTATATAAAAGCATTTCCATCCAACCTCGCTTCCGGGGTGAAATTGCAGTTTGAAACAACCAGTTTTGGGGTGTATTTAGTTTATATATAACTACTTCCATTCACCCTTGCTTCTGTACTGAAAGTGCCGTCTGATACAACCAGTTTTGGGGTGTGTTTAGTTAATATATAACTTACTTCCATTCTTCTTTTCTTCTGGAGTGAATTTGTAGCCTGATACAACCAGTTTTGTGGTGCATTTATTTCATACAGTGCTGCCCATAATTATTCATACCCCTGGCAAATTTTGACTTAAAGTTACTTTTATTCAACCAGCAAGTAATTAGGGTAATTAGGATGCTTTAGAACAGCTTGGACTATTTGGAATGGTATAGAACTTTTGATTTTCCCACAGACTGTGACAGTTTGTGAAGGGTATGAATAATTTTGGACTGGACACTTTTTGTTCAAATGCAAATAAAAGCTGAGAATTATTTATTTTTTTCCACAATAATGCCTCTTGTACATAGTCTTATTATCTTTTGGGAGACACCTATGTCATTTACCATCAAAAAATTACTTGCTGGTTGAATAAGGCTGGGTTCACACAGGCGTGTCCGGATTAGGTCCGGATGCGTCCTGGTGTATTGCGGCAAACCCGCGCGAGTAGGTACGTAATTGCAGTCAGTTTTGACTGCAATTGCGTTCTGATGTTCAGTTTTTATCGAGCGGGTGCAATGTGTTTTGCACGCGCGTGATAAAAAAAACGACTGTGGTACCCAGACCCGAACTTCTTCACAGAAGTTCAGGTTTGGGTTCGTTGTTGTGTAGATGTTATTATTTTCCCTTATAACATGGTTATAAGGGAAAATAATAGCATTCTGAATACAAAATGCTTAGTAGGTGGTCAATTGAGGGTTAAAAAAAATAAAATATTAACTTACCTTCTCCTTGTGATCGCGTAGTTGCCGGTCTCTTTACTTCTTTAATGATGAGCTGCCAGGCAAAATGACCTGTGGTGACGTCAGAGCACATGCTCCAATCACATGGTCCATCACCACGGTGATGGATCATGTGATTGGACCATGTGATCTGACTAGAGTTGAGTGGACACCTGGATGTTCGGGTTCGAGAAGTTCGGGCGAACTTCCCGAAAATGTTCGGGTTCGGGATCCGAACCCAATTCGAACTTCGCCCCGAACCCGATCCGAACTTCGTCCCGAACCCGAACCCCATTGAAGTCAATGGGGACCCGAACGTTTCGGCACTAAAAAGGCTGTAAAACAGCCCAGGAAAGGGCTAGAGGGCTGCAAAAGGCAGCAACATGTAGGTAAATCCCCTGCAAACAAATGTGGATAGGGAAATGAATTAAAATAAAAATTAAATAAATAAAAATTAACCAAAATCAATTGGAGAGAGGTCCCATAGCAGAGAATCTGGCTTCACGTCACCCACCACTGGAACAGTCCATTCTCAGATATTTAGGCCCCGGCACCCAGGCAGAGGAGAGAGGTCCCGTAACAGAGAATCTGGCTTCATGTCAGCAGAGAATCAGTCTGCATGTCATAGCAGAGAATCAGGCTTCACGTCAGCCACCAATGCAACAGTCCATTGTCAGATATTTAGGCCCAGCACCCAGGCAGAGGAGAGAGGTCCCGTAACAGAGAATCTGGCTTCATGTCAGCAGAGAATCAGTCTTCATGTCATAGCAGAGAATCAGGCTTCACGTCACCCACCACTGCAACAGTCCATTTTCATAAATTTAGGCCCAGCACCCAGGCAGAGGAGAGAGGTCCCGTAACAGACAATCTGGCTTCATGTCAGCAGAGAATCAGTCTTCATATAAATAGCAGAGAATCAGGCTTCACGTCAGCGACCAATGCAACAGTCCATTGGCAGATATTTAGGCCCAGCACCCAGGCAGAGGAGAGAGGTCCCGTAACAGACAATCTGGCTTCATGTCAGCAGAGAATCAGTCTTCATATCATAGCAGAGAATCAGGCTTCACCGTCACCCACCACTGCAACAGTCCATTTTCATAAATTTAGGCCCAGCACCCAGGCAGAGGAGAGAGGTCCCGTAACAGACAATCTGGCTTCATGTCAGCAGAGAATCAGTCTTCATGTCATAGCAGAGAATCAGGCTTCACGTCACCCACCACTGCAACAGTCCATTGTCAGATATTTAGGCCCAGCACCCAGGCAGAGGAGAGAGGTCCCGTAACAGACAATCTGGCTTCATGTCAGCAGAGAATTAGTCTGCATGTCATAGCAGAAAATCAGGCTTCACGTCAGCCACCACTGCAACAGTCCATTCTCAGATATTTAGGCCCAGCACCCAGGCAGAGGAGAGAGGTCCCATAACAGAGGATTTGGCTTCATGTCAGCAGAGAATCAGTCTTCATATCATAGCAGAGAATCAGGCTTCACGTCAGCCACCAATGCAACAGTCCATTGTCAGATATTTAGGCCCAGCACCCAGGCAGAGGAGAGAGGTCCCGTAACAGACAATCTGGCTTCATGTCAGCAGAGAATCAGTCTTCATATCATAGCAGAGAATCAGGCTTCACGTCACCCACCACTGCAACAGTCCATTTTCATAAATTTAGGCCCAGCACCCAGGCAGAGGAGAGAGGTCCCGTAACAGACAATCTGGCTTCATGTCAGCAGAGATTCAGTCTTCATATCATAGCAGAGAATCAGGCTTCACGTCAGCCACCAATGCAACAGTCCATTGTCAGATATTTAGGCCCAGCACCCAGGCAGAGGAGAGAGGTCCCATAACAGACAATCTGGCTTCATGTCAGCAGAGAATCAGTCTTCATATCATAGCAGAGAATCAGGCTTCACGTCACCCACCACTGCAACAGTCCATTGTCAGATATTTAGGCCGAGCACCCAGGCAGAGGAGAGAGGTCCCGTAACAGACAATCTGGCTTCATGTCAGCAGAGAATTAGTCTGCATGTCATAGCAGAAAATCAGGCTTCACGTCAGCCACCACTGCAACAGTCCATTCTCAGATATTTAGGCCCAGCACCCAGGCAGAGGAGAGAGGTCCCATAACAGAGGATTTGGCTTCATGTCAGCAGAGAATCAGTCTTCATATCATAGCAGAGAATCAGGCTTCACGTCAGCCACCAATGCAACAGTCCATTGTCAGATATTTAGGCCCAGCACCCAGGCAGAGGAGAGAGGTCCCGTAACAGACAATCTGGCTTCATGTCAGCAGAGAATCAGTCTTCATATCATAGCAGAGAATCAGGCTTCACGTCACCCACCACTGCAACAGTCCATTTTCATAAATTTAGGCCCAGCACCCAGGCAGAGGAGAGAGGTCCCGTAACAGACAATCTGGCTTCATGTCAGCAGAGATTCAGTCTTCATATCATAGCAGAGAATCAGGCTTCACGTCAGCCACCAATGCAACAGTCCATTGTCAGATATTTAGGCCCAGCACCCAGGCAGAGGAGAGAGGTCCCATAACAGACAATCTGGCTTCATGTCAGCAGAGAATCAGTCTTCATATCATAGCAGAGAATCAGGCTTCACGTCACCCACCACTGCAACAGTCCATTGTCAGATATTTAGGCCGAGCACCCAGGCAGAGGAGAGAGGTCCCGTAACAGACAATCTGGCTTCATGTCAGCAGAGAATTAGTCTGCATGTCATAGCAGAAAATCAGGCTTCACGTCAGCCACCACTGCAACAGTCCATTCTCAGATATTTAGGCCCAGCACCCAGGCAGAGGAGAGAGGTCCCATAACAGAGGATCTGGCTTCATGTCAGCAGAGAATCAGTCTTCATATCATAGCAGAGAATCAGGCTTCACGTCAGCCACCAATGCAACAGTCCATTGTCAGATATTTAGGCCCAGCACCCAGGCAGAGAAGAGAGGTCCCATAACAGACAATCTGGCTTCATGTCAGCAGAGAATTAGTCTGCATGTCATAGCAGAAAATCAGGCTTCACGTCAGCCACCACTGCAACAGTCCATTGTCAGATATTTAGGCCCAGCACCCAGGCAGAGGAGAGAGGTCCCGTAACAGAGGATCTGGCTTCATGTCAGCAGAGAATTAGTCTGCATGTCATAGCAGAGAATCAGGCTTCACGTCACCCAACATTGGAACAGTCCATTGGCATATATTTAGGCCCCGGCACCCAGACAGAGGAGAGGTTCATTCAACTTTGGGTAGCCTCGCAATATAATGGTAAAATGAAAATAAAAATAGGATTGAATGAGGAAGTGCCCTGGAGTACAATAATATATGGTTAAGGGGAGGTAGTTAATGTCTAATCTGGACAAGGGACGGACAGGTCCTGTGGGATCCATGCCTGGTTCATTTTTATGAACGTCAGCTTGTCCACATTGGCTGTAGACAGGCGGCTGCGTTTTTCTGTAATGACGCCCCCTGCCGTGCTGAATACACGTTCAGACAAAACCTCCAAGGCATAAAAGGCTAGCTCTGGCCACGTGGACAATTTAGAGACCCAGAAGTTGAATGGGGCCGAACCATCAGTCAGTACGTGGAGGGGTGTGCACACGTACTGTTCCACCATGTTAGTGAAATGTTGCCTCCTGCTAACATGTTGCGTATCAGGTGGTGGTGCAGTTAGCTGTGGCGTGTTGACAAAACTTTTCCACATCTCTGCCATGCTAACCCTGCCCTCAGAGGAGCTGGCCGTGACACAGCTGCCTTGGCGACCTCTTGCTCCTCCTCTGCCTTGGCCTTGGGCTTCCACTTGTTCCCCTGTGACATTTGGGAATGCTCTAAGTAGCGCGTCTACCAACGTGCGCTTGTACTCGCGCATCTTCCTATCACGCTCCAGTGCAGGAAGTAAGGTGGGCACATTGTCTTTGTAGCGTGGATCCAGCAGGGTGGCAACCCAGTAGTCCGCACACGTTAAAATGTGGGCAACTCTGCTGTCGTTGCGCAGGCACTGCAGCATGTAGTTTCTCATGTGTGCCAGGCTGCCCAGGGGTAAGGACAAGCTGTCCTCTGTGGGAGGCGTATCGTCATCGTCCTGCCTTTCCCCCCAGCCACGCACCAGTGATGGGCCCGAGCTGCGTTGGGTGCCACCCTGCTGTGACCATGCTTCATCCTCATCCTCCTCCACCTCCTCCTCATCCTCGTCCTCCTCGTCCTCCAGTAGTGGGCCCTGGCTGGCCACATTTGTACCTGGCCTCTGCTGTTGCAAAAAACCTCCCTCTGAGTCACTTCTAAGAGACTGGCCTGAAAGTGCTAAAAATGACCCCTCTTCCTCCTCCTCCTCCTCCTCCTGGGCCACCTCCTCTTCCATCATCGCCCTAAGTGTTTTCTCAAGGAGACATAGAAGTGGTATTATAACGCTGATAACGGCGTCATCGCCACTGGCCATGTTGGTGGAGTACTCGAAACAGTGCAACAGGGCACACAGGTCTCGCATGGAGGCCCAGTCATTGGTGGTGAAGTGGTGCTGTTCCGCAGTGCGACTGACCCGTGCGTGCTGCAGCTGAAACTCCACTATGGCCTGCTGCTGCTCGCACAGTCTGTCCAGCATGTGCAAGGTGGAGTTCCACCTGGTGGGCACGTCGCATATGAGGCGGTGAGCGGGAAGGCCGAAGTTACGCTGTAGCGCAGACAGGCGAGCAGCGGCAGGATGTGAACGCCGGAAGCGCGTCAGACAGCCCGCACTTTATGCAGCAGCTCTGAAATGTCGGGGTAGTTGTGAATGAACTTCTGCACCACCAAATTCAGCACATGCGCCAGGCAAGGGATGTGCGTCAAACCGGCTAGTCCCAGAGCTGCAACGAGATTTCGCCCATTATCGCACACCACCAGGTCGGGCTTGAGGCTCACCGGCAGCAACCACTCGTCGGTCTGTTGTTCTATACCCCGCCACAACTCCTGTGCGGTGTGGGGCCTGTCCCCCAAACATATGAGTTTCAGAATGGCCTGCTGACGTTTACCCCGGGCTGTGCTGAAGTTGGTGGTGAAGGTGTGTGGCTGACTGGATGAGCAGGTGGAAGAAGAGGAGGAGGAAGCCGAGAAGGAGGAGGTGGCAACAGGAGGCAAAGAATGTTGCCCTGCGATCCTTGGCGGCGGAAGGACGTGCGCCAAACAGCTCTCCGCCTGGGGCCCAGCTGCCACTACATTTACCCAGTGTGCAGTTAGGGAGATATAGCGTCCCTGGCCGTGCTTACTGGTCCACGTATCTGTGGTTAGGTGGACCTTGCCACAGATGGTGTTGCGCAGTGCACACTTGATTTTATCGGATACTTGGTTGTGCAGGGAAGGCACGGCTCTCTTGGAGAAGTAGTGGCGGCTGGGAACAACATACTGTGGGACAGCAAGCGACATGAGCTGTTTGAAGCATTTCATAGGCCAGTAGTTTAGAAATGCTGGCATTCAGGGCCAGGGATCGAGGGTGGCTAGGTGGGAATTTATGCTTTCTCTCAAATGTTTGTGAGATGGAGAGCTGAACGCTGCCGTGTGACATGGTTGAGACGCTTGGTGACGGAGGTGGTGGTGGTGTTGGTGGTACATCCCCTGTTTGCTGGGCGGCAGGTGCCAACGTTCCTCCAGAGGCGGAGGAAGAGGCCGAGGCGGCAGCAGCAGAAGAGGCCGAGACGGCAGCAGCAGAAGAGGTAGCAGGGGGAGCCTGAGCGACTTCCTTGTTTTTAAGGTGTTTACTCCACTGCAGTTCATGCTTTGCATGCAGGTGCCTGGTCATGCAGGTTGTGCTAAGGTTCAGAACGTTAATGCCTCGCTTCAGGCATGACGACTTGAAGCTGCCTTTGGGGTGCTCGGTCCAAGATGGCGGCGGTCAGTAGCAGGCGGAGTCTCTTGGCAGCGGGTGTTCTGCTTTTGCCCACTGCTCCCTCTTTTGCTACGCTGTTGACTCGGTCTCACCACTGCCTCTTCCTCCGAACTGTGAAAGTCAGTGGCACGACCTTCATTCCATGTGGGGTCTAGGACCTCATCGTCCCCTGCATCGTCTTCCACCCAGTCTTGATCCCTGACCTCCTGTTCAGTCTGCATACTGCAGAAAGACGCAGCAGTTGGCACCTGTGTTTCGTCATCATCAGAGACATGCTGAGGTGGTATTCCCATGTCCTCATCATCAGGAAACATAAGTGGTTGTGCGTCAGTGCAGTCTATGTCTTCCACCGCTGGGGAAGGGCTAGGTGGATGCCCTTGGGAAACCCTGCCAGCAGAGTCTTCAAACAGCATAAGAGACTGCTGCATAACTTGAGGCTCAGACAGTTTCCCTGGTATGCATGGGGGTGATGTGACAGACTGATGGGGTTGGTTTTCAGGCACCATCTGTGCGCTTTCTGCAGAAGACTGGGTGGGAGATAATGTGAACGTGCTGGATCCACTGTCGGCCACCCAATTGACTAATGCCTGTACCTGCTCAGGCCTTACCATCCTTAGAACGGCATTGGGCCCCACCATATATCGCTGTAAATTCTGGCGGCTACTAGGACCTGAGGTAGTTGGTACACTAGGACGTGTGGATGTGGCAGAACGGCCACGTCCTCTCCCTGCACCAGAGGGTCCACTAACACCACCACGACCATGTCCACGTCCGCGTCCCTTACTAGATGTTTTCCTCATTGTTATCGTTCACCACAACAACAAAAATATTATTTGGCCCAATGTATTGTATTCAAATTCAGCTGAATATAAATTTGAGGCCTAGTATTTAGGCGCTGGGTGACAGGTATAGATTTACTGACAGAATTAGACTTGGAAATGCACAGTAGCGTGTGTGTGAAGTTATTCTGAATGACCCTATGTGCACCTTGAATATTATATACCCTTTTAGGGATGTATTTAAAGTAGGGCTGATACAGCAGAAACCACTAAATTAGGAATTGTATTTCAACCCAGAACAAAAAATGTGCTTTGACGGACACTAAATAACTTGCCCAGCGAGAACAGTACAGCGGTAACGACAGATTTAGCGGGATATAAATTTGAGGCCTAGTATTTAGGCGCTGGGTGACAGGTATAGATTTACTGACAGAATTAGACTGGGATATGGCCAAAAAATAACCACACTATTGCTCGTTAAATGCACTTGGTGTGACAGCTTGACCAACCACACTACTGAGGGTTAAATGCACTTGGTGACAGGCGCAGCTTGCCCCTGATGTAGTATATGGCCAAAAAATGAACAGACTATTGCTGGTTAAATGCACTTGGTGTGACAGCTTCACCCTGATGTAGGCTTTAGCCAAAAAACAACCACACCATTGAGGGTTAAATGCACTTGGTGACAGGCGCAGCTTGCCCCTGATGTAGTATATGGCCAAAAAATAAACAGACTATTGCTGGTTAAATTCACTTGGTGTGACAGCTTCACCCTGATGTAGGCTTTAGCCAAAAAACAACTACACCATTGAGGGTTAAATGCACTTGGTGACAGGCGCAGCTTGCCCCTGATGTAGTATATGGCCAAAAAATAAACAGACTATTGCTGGTTAAATGCACTTGGTGTGACAGCTTCACCCTGATGTAGGCTTTAGCCAAAAAACAACCACACCATTGAGGGTTAAATGCACTTGGTCGCAGCTTGTGCTGGCGCACCACAAGACACAAAATGGCCGCCGATCACCCCAGAAAAAAGTGACTGACAAACGGTCTGGGCAGCCTAAAAACAGTGAGCAATTGAGTATCAGCAGCTCAATGACCCACAGCTGCAGATCGATCAATAATCAAGTCCTTTGGAGGAGTTAATCTGCCTAATCTCGCCCTACTGTTGCAGCCGCAACCTCTCCCTACGCTAATCAGAGCAGAGTGACGGGCGGCGCTATGTGACTCCAGCTTAAATAGAGGCTGGGTCACATGGTGCTCTGGCCAATCACAGCCATGCCAATAGTAGGCATGGCTGTGATGGCCTCTTGGGTCAAGTAGTATGACTCTTGTTGATTGGCTGCTTTGCAGCCTTTCAAAAAGCGCCAAGAAAGCGACGAACACCGAACCCGAACCCGGACTTTTACGAAAATGTCCGGGTTCGGGTCCGTGTCACGGACACCCCAAAATTCGGTACGAACCCGAACTATACAGTTCGAGTTCGCTCATCCCTATATCTGACGTCACCACAGGTCCTTTAGCCTGGCAGCTCATCATTAAAGAAGTAAAGAGACCGGCAACTACGCGATCACAAGGAGAAGGTGAGTTAATTTATTTTATTTTTTTAACCCTCAATTGACCACCTACTAAGCATTCTGTATTCAGAATGCTATTATTTTCCCTTATAACCATGTTATAAGGGAAAATAATACAGTGAATAGACTGTCACCTAGCAACCATGCGCGAAAATCGCCCTGCATCCGCACTTGCTTGCGGATGCTTGCGATTTTCACGCAGCCCCATTCACTTCTATGGGGCCTGCGTTGCATGATAAACGCACAATATAGAGCATGCTGCGATTTTCACGCAACGCATAAGTGATGCGTGAAAATCACAGCTCATGTGCACAGCCCCATAGAAATGAATGGGTCCAGATTCAGTGCGGGTGCATTGCGTTCACCTCCCGCATTGCACCCGCGTGGAAATCTCGCCCGTGTGAACTCAGTCAGCCTAAAAGTAACTTTAAGTCAAAATTTGCCAGGGGTATGAATAATTATGGGCAGCACTGTATGTATAAGTACTTCCATACATCCTTGCTTCTGGGGTGAAATTGCAGTCTGATAGTATTGCTCTTTTACCCTTGCAGTTTCTTTTAATTTACAGTATGTTGGACAGACATGTGACAGGCCATTCAGAGGGAGGCAGGCAGAAGTAACAGCAGAAGAAGGGGGGTGGCAGCAGCAGTGGCAGCGACAGGCCTGAGCTGCCAGTGTCATCTAGTGGTTGTGTCTAGTTGATTCGGTCTTTTACTTCATCGCAAGTGACATTTGACACCCCCAGCCAAGAGTTGGTGGGTTCCTCTGACACGATGCTTAGTTGGCATAGCCTGGGAAAAAGGTCTGTGCCCCCACCTCTCCTCAACCAGCCTCTGTTATTTTCTGTTCCCTCAGCTCAAGAACTTATATGCTGTCAGCTTGACTCCACTTTTCAGCGAGTACAAGCTTCTAGAGCAGGGGTCAGCAACCTCTGGAACTCCAGGTGTTGTGAAACTACATCTCCCAAACGTGGTAAATTATGGGCAATCGGTGGTAAGTGTCAATCATATTGAATTACACAGCATTGGCCCGGAATAGTGAAGGGGAGGAATTTGAAAGTCTTTAAATAGGGAGACTTGGCGTCCCTCGCGCTAGAACCCATTTTCACTGACGAAGCCGCACTGTAGAAGTGAAACATGTCGGGAGGGTTTGCGAGCTTCTTTTAGGCTAGCTGACAATTAATTAAAACATGAAGTGTGGAGGTGAAGTAGGGGCAGTATTAGATGGGTATGGGAAAATTGTAAAAGCCTCCGGTATGAATGTGAATACAGGGGAAGAGCTTTAGTAGGCAGGGAGAGAGTGTGTATGCGGTTTCATTGCCAACTCCGGCATTTGTACCAACCTAGCCAAGGTGGAAGGTCCCAAGTCGTCATTACTTCTCCAAAAAGACAGTACCAGCCCTGCACACATATGTTGAACAGAAGGTGGGCATGTCGGTGTCTGCTAAAGTTCACGGCAGTGCCGACGTGTGGAACTATAACTATGGTCAAGGACAATATATGTCCTTTACGGCCTACTGTGCAGTTGTGGTTCATGCCCAGCCATACCAGCAACTTGACCGGGTGACAGCACTGCCACCTCCACATTCTCAGGCTGTGGGTCCTCCACTGCCTCTTCATCCTCCACCTCGTCCTCAGCCTCCACCGCAGGAACAATTCGGAGTGCTCCTCCAGGATACCACATGTGCAGTGCATGGCTGTGTCACGCCGTTCTGCACCTAGTTTGTCTGGGCGACCGGAGTCACACAACGGGAAGAACTGCTCCGCGTCCTCTATAAAAAAAAATCTAATTCTGTCTGTCTCTGCCCCAACTGAAAATCAGAACCATGGTCATGGACAACTGGAAGAACAATGTGTCGGTTCCGTATCAATGAGGGCTGAGCAATGCGCCCTGCATGGCACACATGTTTAACCCTTTCACGTCTGCAATCTGTATATATACGTGATAGCTGCACATACCCCGTGCAGCTACCACGTATATATACGTTCTGGCAGCTCTTTAATCCAAGCGCTGCAAAGCGCTTGGATTAAAGCTTCTGCCCCTTCCCTGCTGCTGTCACGGACAGCATACAGTGCAGTAATGCCGGCAAGGGACCAATCAGAGTGGCCCCTTGCCGGCAATCGATCCGATTGGTTAGTCTGTGCAGACTAACCAATCGGATCGCGGCAGCGTTAAAATGCCGGTTTCAGGCTCTGATCTGCGCTCTGCAGATCAGAGCCTGAAATCGGTAAGGTGTCCTCGTGCCCCCCGATCCTCCAAGCCTTTGGTGCCCCTCTGTGGTCCCCCCCCCCCTCATCTGTGCCCCGCTGACCTGTGCCACGCCGATCTGTGCCTCCTGCGCAGCTGCGCTGATCTCCTTCCTGCCCTGATGCGGTCCGCCCCCTGCATTAATTTTCTGGCATTCCTTTCCTTCTGCGCCCTGCCGTGTGCCCGTAGAGCAGTTTACGACCACATGTGGGGTGTTTCTGTAAACCGCGGAATCAGGGTAATAAATATTGAGTTTTGTTTGGCTGTTAACCCTCAATGTGTTAAAGAAAAAATATATATAAAATGGAAAATCTGCCAAAAAAGTGAAATTTTTAAATTTCATCTCCATTTTCCTTTAATTCTTGTGGAACGCCTAAAGGGTTAACAAAGTTTGTAAAATCAGTTTTGAGTAACTTGAGGGGTGTAGTTTCTATAATGGGGTCATTTATGGGGGTTTCCACTATGTAAGCCCCACAAAGGGACTTCAGACCTGAACTGGTCCTTAAAAAGTGGGTTTTGGAAATTTTCTTAAAAATTGTAAGAATTGCTTCTAAACTTCTAAGCCTTCTAACGTCCTAAAAAAATAAAATGACATTTCCAAAATGATGCCAACATAAAGTAGACATATGGGGAATGTTAAGTAATAAATATTTTATTAGGTATCACTTTCTGTTTTAGACGCAGAGAAATGGAAATTTGGAAAATTGTGAATTTTTCCTAATTTTTGGTAAATTTGGGATTTTTTCATAAATAAAGGTGAAATATATTGACTCAAATATATGACTATCATGAAGTACAATGTGTCACGAGAAAACAATCTCAGAATGGCGTGGATAAGTAAAAGTGTTCCAAAGCTATTACCACATAAAGTGACGCATGTCAGATTTGTAAATTTTGACCTGGACACTGGGGCATCAATGACCCTTGGTCATGAAAGGGTTAATCTGGTTGTAAAGAGGTTCCTGAAGTCTTCCACCCATCTGCAAGACATCCTGAAAATGGCCAGGGAACTGTGCATACACTTCAGCCACTCTTCCACTAGAAAGCACACCCTTCTTGAGCTGCAAAGGCAGAATGGCGTTCCCCAACATTGCCTCATATGCAACAGTTCCACATTAGCAAGTGGCAGCTCATGTGTGACACCTGTCATTTGCACTCAGGCCCTTTAAGGAGGCCACTTTGTCAGTTGCCAGGACTACTGAATGAACAATGTCATTCCACTGCTTCATGTCCTGGAACAGATGCTGCTAAATCTGGCTGGCCAAGGGACAGGAGACGTGGAGCCTATATCTCACGACCACCTGAGCCCTGCGGTGGCTGAACTGCAGGAGGAGGAGGATGATATTCACGCATAAGCAATGTATACAGAAATGGGTGGTTTTTCTGCACAAGTGACAGGAGAAGAGGAGCAGGAGGAGCTAGAGGGCGATGAGACAACACACAGTGGCAGTATGCGGTGGAGATAGAGGCAGGGAGTCCCTTCAAGTCCCTTGCGCATATGGCCTGATGCATGCTAAGTTTCTTCCGTAGTGACAGCCGAATTGTCACAATTCGGCAAAGGGATGACTATTGGCTCTCCACCATGTTAGACCCTCGCTACCAGTCCAAATTAGGGGCCTGGTTTACACCCACTGAGAGGGAAGATAAACTGAACTACTATTGAGACATCCTATGTAGTCAGTTGGCCGCTGCCTATGTGCGCTATAACCCATCCCGCTATAACCCATAACCCGCTATAACCCATCCCCACAAAGGTCTGACCAGGGGGGCCCTCTGCGCTCACGTTCCACTGCTGGGGGTGGGGGATAGGAGCAGTACCAGCTTTATCAGCAGCCAGTCTAGAGTTTCTGATGAGCACTTTTCTTCACCCATCTACTGAAGAAACCACCCACCAGCAGTAGCAGCAGCAAAACATGGAGCAGAACTTGAACCAGCAAATGGTGGCATACTTGTATTGCACCCTGCCATCCCACATAGAAGATCTCCTGGACTAATGGCAGCCAAACTGGATTTGTGGCTGTAACTGTCAGAGTTTGCCATGGACAAGCCTTTATGCCTGGCCAGTAGCTGGCAAATGAGCGGATGTTTAGTGCGGCGGGGGGCATAGTTACACCAGTGCCTGATGCATTAGACTAGATCATTCAGGGTGCCACACCCAAACTTTGTCAAAAGAGACCCATTTCTTCTGGCCACCTACTTCAGCCACTATTTGGATGCTGCCACCTGCCTTATTCCACACGCCTGCTGCCATCCATCATTTTGTGCTGTTACTGCCACTGCTTTTGCCCCCCACCTCCCCATCATGTGACTGGGCCACTGTGTTGACTCGTCATGCTGTTGCCACCTTCACCACTTTGTGACTGGGACACTGTGTTGACTCCTCATGCTGTTGCCACCTTCCCACTATGTCGCTGCGCCACTGAGTTGACTCCTCATGCTGTTGCCATCTACCCACTTCTTCTGATCATGGAAAAAAGATAAATACAACGGATCCTGTCTTTGGAGCATCCATAAGGCCTGTATCACACCATCCCTATTTTGCAACAGGATTTGCTCATGATTTGGAAGCTAAAAGCAGAAGTGGGTACAAAACACAGAAGACATACTGTACAAACTTTCCAATCCCATGTCATCTCTGTTTTGGATCCACTCCTGTTTTTTTTTTGGGACTTAGCAACACTGATGGATTACTACTGATCAAATGCTGACCATGTGAAGGCGGATGCTCAAAAGACAGGATCCTTTTTTTGGGGGTTGTTCTTATGACGGATCAGAAGAAAGGCGAAATAAACAGTGATGTCAACAGAGCGGGGGCACTACTTGTATCAGCGTGTAACAGTTCTGTAGAAATCTACGTGAAATCAGCTGACGACAGTGTAAAAGGAGTGCGCTCTTTCACTTTACAGTAGAATCTTGGGCTACTGCATGGTTCTTTATACCTGGCGCTAACATTGACCTGTAAGGATGAGTTCATACTTGAGTTATTTGGTCAGTTTTGGCCCCGTAATTGACCAAATAAGTGAAGTGATTCTAAGAGTAACGGCTGTCATCTGTGTGTCATACTGACTCCCACTACTGTTTCACTACCACAGCAGACTATGCAGGTTTCTGCAATGCACAGTGTTCTACAGCAATATACACGCTCTCTGCAGCCAGGAATTAGCTGTTTTTAACGCGGTTCATCACAAATAAATTCGGATTGTATCAAATCTTTTTGGGAAATTCGGTGAACCAACCAAATCAAATTTTGTAGAAATTCGCTCATCTCTAGTGCTGACCAATGAATAAACAGGAGGGGTGGCCAGTATTGAAGCCGTGTCTCCAGGAAGCCAATAGGCCTCCTTGGATATAAAATGGGCGTGCATGGTAACGCGTGTCCCTGTGACAATATGCCAATTAATACAGGGCTCTATTAACCATAGCAAAACGCAGTATTGGGCGCCTCCACACACTAATATAAAGAACAATGTAAAGTATAATTTAAGTAATGTGTGTGTATATATATATATATATATGTATATACAGTACAGACCAAAGGTTTGGACACACCTTCTCATTCAAAGAGTTTTCTTTATTTTCATGACTATGAAAATTGGAGATTCACACTGAAGGCATCAAAACTATGAATTACCACATGTGGAATTATATACATAACAAAAAAGTGTGAAACAACTGAAAATATGTCATATTCTAGGTTCTTCAAAGTAGCCACCTTTTGCTTTGATTACTGCTTTGCACACTCTTGGCATTCTCTTGATGAGCTTCAAGAGGTAGTCACCTGAAATGGTCTTCCAACAGTCTTGAAGGAGTTCCCAGGGATGCTTAGCACTTGTTGGCCCTTTTGCCTTCACTCTGTGGTCCAGCTCACCCCAAACCATCTCGATTGGGTTCAGGACCGGTGACTGTGGAGGCCAGGTCATCTGGCGCAGCACCCTATCACTCTCCATCATGGTCAAATAGCCCTTACACAGCCTGGAGGTGTGTTTGGGGTCATTGTCCTGTTGAAAAATAAATGATGGTCCAACTAAACACAAACCGATGTCGCTGCAAGATGCTGTGGTAGCCATGCTGGTTCAGTATGCCTTCAATTTTGAATAAATCCCCAACAGTGTCACCAGCAAAGCACCCCCACACCATCACACCTCCTCCTCCATGCTTCACGGTGGGAACCAGGCATGTAGAGTCCATCCGTTCACCTTTTCTGCATCGCACAAAGACACGGTGGTTGGAACCAAAGATCTCAAATTTGGACTCATCAGACCAAAGCACAGATTTCCACTGGTCTAATGTCCATTCCCTGTGTTCTTTAGCCCAAACAAGTCTCTTCTGCTTGTTGCCTGTCCTTAGCAGTGGTTTCCTAGAAGATATTCTACCATGAAGTCTCCTCTTAACAGTTGTTCTAGAGATGCGTCTGCTGCTAGAACTCTGTGTGGCATTGACCTGGTCTCTAATCTGAGCTGCTGTTAACCTGCGATTTCTGAGGCTGGTGACTCGGATGAACTTATCCTCCGCAGCAGAGGTGACTCTTGTTCTTCCTTTCCTGGTGTGGTCCGCATGTGAGCCAGTTTCTTTGTAGTTTTTGTGACTGCACTTGGGGACACTTTCAAAGTTTTCCCAATTTTTTGGACTGACTGACCTTCATTTCTTAAAGTAATGATGGCCACTCGTTTTTCTTTACTTTTTTCTTGCCATAATACAAATTCTAATAGTCTATTCAGTAGGACTATCAGCTGTGTATCCACCTGACTTCTCCACAACGCAACTGATGGTCCCAACCCCATTTATAAGGCAAGAAATCCCACATATTAAACCTGACAGGGCACACCTGTAAAGTGAAAACCATTTCAGGTGACTACCTCTTGAAGCTCATCAAGAGAATGCCAAGAGTGTGCAAAGCAGTAATCAAAGTAAAAGGTGGCTACTTTGAAGAACCTAGAATATGACATATTTTCAGTTGTTTCACACTTTTTTGTTATGTATATAATTCCACATGTGTTAATTCATAGTTTTGATGCCTTCAGTGTGAATCTACAATTTTCATAGTCATGAAAATAAAGAAAACTCTTTGAATGAGAAGGTGTGTCCAAACGTTTGGTCTGTACTGTATATATATATATATATATATATATATATATATACACACATTACTGATTATGCTTATATTGAGGACAGTGTATGCCCCAACCAGACACCCCCCCCCCCCCCACACACACACACACACACACACCATGCTTCTGATGCTTAGTGTGCCCCAGGCAAAGTTCATAGGGAGGGGGTGCTGCCATAGCAAACATTGGGACATAGCAAAGAGAATGCACAAAGAGCGCTGCAGTAAAACAATGGCTTTGTGCGGCTGGTATACTTCTCTACTCTGCCAATATAAGACATAATAATCTTGAGCTTGGAGGCAGAGGTCCCAGTGGAGGAGGAGGTGGACGTGGCCAGTGCAGACGGAGGAGGCAGATATGGCGGTGCAGGAGGTAGAGATGGAGGGAAATAGCAAAGAGAACTAACAAACTGCACTGGAGTAATACAATGGCTAGGTGCGTGCAGGGGCGTAACTACCATAGTGGCAGACCATGCGACTGCTATGGGGCCCAGGACAAGAGGGGGCCCGGTCTTAGTTCAGATTATCTCCTCTTCTACTGGAGGTGAAAACTTGGTCAGGACTCTACCCTCTAAAGCAGGCATGCTCAACCTGCGGCCCTCCAGCTGTTGAAAAAAACTACAACTCCCAGCATGCCCAAACAGCCTACAGCTATCAGCCTACAGCAGGGCATTGTGGGAGTTGTAGTTTTACAACAGCTGGAGGGCCGCAAGTTGGGCATGCCTGCTCTAAAGGAACAACTTTTAGTAAATGAGGCAGTGAAAAAATGGCCCAAACGTAATTTAAAAGGGTTTAGACAGAAACCCTTCAGTCCTGTGGGGGGCCTGATTTGATCCTTGCTATGGGGCCCTTACTTCTTTATGTACGCCACTGTGTGCGCCTGGTATACTTCTCTACTCTTCCAATATAAGACATAATAATCTTGAACCAGAATTCGGAGGTCGAAGTGGAGGAGAAGGAGGCAGACGTGGCAGTTCAGGCGGCGGCGGTGGACGTGGGTGTGCAGGCGGACGTGAAGCTGCTCTCTACTCTGGCCAAGGTAGGGACAAGTCCTGTGGGATCCATTCCTGGTTGATTTTAATGAATGTGAACTTGTCCACATTGGCTGTGGACAGGTGGATGCACCTGTCCGTGATCATCCCCCCTGCCGTTCTAGACACACGTTCGGCCAGCACCTCCAAGGAGTAAAGGGCAAGCTCAGGCCATTTGTCCAATTTGGAGACCCAGAAGTTAAGTACGTGTCAGTCAGTACGTGCAACAGTTCCCAAATAAGACCGCTCACAACCTTTTCAATGCCTGCACGGGAAAGAAGCGATCCCCATATGATGCATACGAAATGATCCCAGCAGACGTGCTTGCTCTTCAGAATGTATTTATTAAACTGTTCACAGACTGTGAACCATTTAATAAATACATTCTGAAGAGCAAGCACGTCTGCTGGGATCATTTCGTATGCAGACAGTACGTGCAGACATGTGGACATATACTGTTCCACCATGTTGCTGAAACGCTGTCTCCTGCTAAGACGGTCTGTATCATATGGTCCCTTCTAAGCTGCTGACAGTGCCTCTGCTGCGTTGACAACTTCCTCCTCCTCTGCCGCCTCGGCCTTGTGCTTCCATGGAGCCCCCGCTACCAGGTCGGAAAGCCATTAGTAGAGCCTCTACCAGCGTTCCCTTGTACTCATGCAACTTCAGTTCATGCTTCAGTGTAGGAGGTAAGGACAGCACCTTTTTGTAGCGGGGATCCAGCAGGGTGGCTACCCAGTAATCAGCACTGGTTCGACTGTGGGCAACTCAGCGGTTGTTGCACAGGCACTGCAGAATGTAGTTGCTTATGTGAGTGCCACCCTGCTGCAAACTGGGATCCTCCTCCTCATCTTCCAAAATTGTGCCCTGGCTGGACAGTTGAGTACCTGGCCACTGTTGAAGCATTTTTTCAAGGAGACATAGAAGTGGGATAGTAAGGCTGATGACGGCGTCATCACCGCTGGCCATGTTGGTAGAGTACTCGAAACAGCACGACACAGCACGCAAGTCCTGCATGGAGACCCACTTGTTGGTGGTAAAGTGTTGCTGTTCTGCAGTGACTCACCCGTGCATGCTGCAGCTGAAACTCCACTATCGCCTGATGCTGCTCGCAGTCTCTCCAGCATGTGCAAGGTGGAGTTCCATCTTGTGGGTACGTTGCATAGGAGACGGTGATCGGGAAGGCCGAATTTACGCTGCAGTGCAGACAGGTGAACAGCAGCAGGTTTAGAACGCCAAAAGCGCACACAGACGACCCTCACTTTCTGCAGAAGCTCTGACATATCAGGGTAATTCTTAGGGAACCTTTGCACCACTAAGTTCAGCACATGCGCCAGGCAAGGGATGTAAGTCAAAACAGCTAGCCCCAGAGCTTCTACGAGATTCCGTCCATTGTCGCACACCACCAGGCCTAGCTTGAGGCTCAGCGACACCAACCACTCATTGGTCTGTTCTTCCATGTCTGTCTTTCCCCCGAACATATGAGTTTCAGACCAGCCTGTCATTTCCCCCTGGCTGTGCTGAAGTTGGTGCTGCAGGTGTTGCGCTGACTTGATAGGGAGGCAGTAGAGGAAGTAGCGGAGAAGGAGGCAACAGGAGACACCGAGAGTCAGGACATGCGCCAAACCCCTGTCTGCCTCAGGCCCAGCCGCGACTACATTTACCCAGTGGGCATTAAGCGCACACCTGAATTTTTCCGCCACTTGTTTGTGCAGGGCAGAGATAGCCTGCCTTGAAAAGTAGTAGCGGCTGGGAACCACATACTGTGGTACATATTTTTAAAACTGTCCGTCTCCACCAGACGGAATGGCAGCATTTCAAAGGCCAGCAGTTTTGAAATGCTGGCATTCAGGGCCAGGGCTGGGGGTGGCTAGGGGGGTACTTCCTCTTACTCTCTTGTGTTTGTAGAAATTATGGCAAGAGAGAAAAGGGAGAGGCGCTCATAGGGTAGTAAGCGATGATAAGCAGATAAACCTGATGGATTGAATGTGCTCATCTTTGGGTTAGACACACCAAAGGTTGGGAGGGTGAGGGAGGTCCGTGCTGCCGGTACCCGTTCAGTCCCTTTGGATGGAGTTGCCAAAAACTCCTAGGGAATGTTAGGTGCGAGAAGAGTGATTTGTGTCCGAAAACACACGATAAGGTACCTCTTTGGCGCACAGGGACGACCACAGTATCAAGGTTTTTGGTATAAATACTATTTATTGTTCGGTTGACAACGCGTTTCGGAGTTTATAACTCCTTTTTCAAGTCTGATGTGTGCTGCTGCTGTGTCTGGCGTCTGACGCCAGACACAGCAGCAGCACACATCAGACTTGAAAAAGGAGTTATAAACTCTGAAACGCGTTGTCAACCGAACAATAAATAGTATTTATACCAAAAAACCTTGATACTGTGGTCGTCCCTGTGCGCCTAAGAGGTACCTTATCGTGTGTTTTCGGACACAAATCACTCTTCTCTCTTGTGTTTGTGGGATGGACAGCTGAACACTTCCATGGGACAGTACATGCGGAGTGACGGTGGTCGTTGTGTGCCACATCATCTGTTTGTGTTTGTGGGGTGGTAGGTTCCACTGTCGTTCCAAAGGGGGAGGAAGAGACCAAGACTGCAGCAGAATGAGGAGCAGGAGGAGCCTCTGATCTTTTGTGGTTCTTGAAGTGTCTATTTCACTGCAGCCTGTGCTTTGCGGTAAGATGCCGAATCATGCAGGTGGTGCTCAGGTTGAGAACCTTTATGCCTCGCTTCAGGCTCTGACTGCACAGCATGCAAACCACCCATGTCCTGTCATTAGCACACTGCCTGAAGAACTGCCACCCCAGGGAACTCCTTTGCGCCAGCATTGGTGTGCTATGTCTCTTGGCGCGCTGGGCAGTAGCAGGCGTACTGGCTGAGGGAAGGCCGCTATGCTTTTGCACCCTGATCCCTCTTTTGCTGTACAGCTGGTGCTGCATGCCCCATCACCGAGCGCTGTGTATACAGAGCAGGAAGAGCTATGCGCTTCCTGTTCCGGCCCGGCGGTCATGTGACCACCAGGGCCGAGGAGTGGAGGAGCTGTCGGGTCTTTCACAGACCTCGATCAGCCCTGCATTGAGGCTGTACAGCATTGTATAGTGCTGTACAGCCTCTCTGAGGGGTGTATTTCCCCTTTAACTGGGGCTACTATGTTAGCCCCAGTTACAGGAGAAATCAATAGTGAAAGAAAAAAAAAAAAGTGAAGTTAAATGTCCCCCAGAGGTCTTGTATGACCTTATGGGGGACGAAAAGTGTAAAAAAAAAATGTTTCACATGTAAAAAATAAAATAAAAAATCCCCAAGTTAAGGAGTTACAAAGAAATGTTAAAAATAGAAAAAAAAAAAAAAAAAAAAGGACATATTTGGTATTGCCGTGTCAGTGACGGTCGGCTCTATAAAAAGTTAAAAAAAAAGCCATTTTTGTCACCTTACATCACAAGTGCAACACCAAAATCGCTCAAAAAATAAAAAAAACTATAGCGCTCAGAACATGGACATTTTAAAACATCTTTTTTTTTGTTTCAAAAATGCTATTATTGTGTAAAACTTTAACAAATAAGAAAAAGTATGCATATTAGGTATCGCCACGTCCGTAACGATCTGCTCTATAAAACTGTCACATGACCTAACCTCTCAGATGAACGCTGTAAAAATAAATGAATAAAAACTGTGCTAAAACAACCAATTTTTTTGGTCACCTTGCCCCAAAAAGTGTTATAATGAATGATCAAAAAATCATATGTACCCAAAAATAATACCAATAAAATGGGCACCTTAATCCTTAGTTTCTAAAATGGGATCACTTTTTGGGAGTTTCTACTTGTAGGCATCAGGGGAGCTTCAAATGGAACATGGCATCTAAAAACCAGTTCAGCAAAATCTGCCTTCCAAAAACCATGTGGCGCTCCTTTTCTTCTGCGCCCTGCCGTGTACCCATACAGAAGTTTACGGCCACATATGGGGTGTTTCTGTAAACCGCACAATCAGGGTAATAAATAGAGTTTTGTTTGGCTGTTAACCCTCGATGTGTTAAATAAAAAAATGGGTTAAAATGGAAAATCTGCCAAAAAGTGAAGTTAAAAAATTTGATCTCCATTTTCCTTTAATTCTTGTAGAACACCTAAAGGGTTAACAAAGTTTGTAAAATCAGTTTTAAGTAACTTGAGGGGTGTAGTTTCTACAATGGGGTCATTTATCAGGATAGACACTATCTAAGCCCCGCAAAGTGACTTCAGACCTGAATTGGTCCTTAAAAAGTGGGTTTTGGCAATTTTCTTAAAAATTTTAAGAATTGCTTCAAAAATTCGAAGCCTTCTAACGTCCTAAATAAATAAAATGACATTTCCAAAATGATGCCAATATGAAGTAGACATATGGGGAATGTTAAGTAATAAATATTTATGAGGTATCACTTTCTGTTTTAAAAGCAGAGAAATAGAAATTTAGAAAATTGCGAATTTTTCAAACTTTTTGGCAAATTTGGGACTTGGCGCCAAAATCTGGATTCGGGTTCGGTACACGGACACCCAAATGTCCGGTACGGTTCCGAACATTGCAGTCCGGGTTCGCTCATCCCTAGTTATAAGTGAACAAAGGCTATTCTCCATACAAGCCAATATTAAGTACAATTACTCCAGGGGAGGTGGCTTACCGGGCTGAGGCTTCTGGGTGGGTCTGCAATCTTACGTGCTGTCTCCGGTTCTGGTCCCAAAATCCTGAGTGCTAGGAAAGCAGGAGAAAGCCAACCACAAAGTTGGCACTTCTCTACTGCTGAAAGCCTCAGCATTTCCAGGTCCTTCTCTCTTTCTTATGCTAGTTGTCTAGGGCAGGGATGGGCAAACTGCGGCTCTCCCACTATTGTAAAACTACAACTCCCAGTATGCCCAGTCTGCCTACAGCTATCAGCCTATAGCAGAGCATGATGGGATTTGTAGTTTTACAACATCTTGAGAGCCTCAGGTCGCCCATCCCTGGTCTAGGGGAAGAAAGCACACCAGAAGTGATGTAATGGCTTTGAGAAACCACATTTCTCGAGATCTTGCCTGCATCATCAAACAGACTCCGCCGATTTTCTAGCGTGTGCTGTCCGACCTAGCCCGGGGCAGCCTCCATCGGGGGACTTATGCCTATAGACGGAAAGAACTGCTGACAGCAGCCCTGCGCATTCCCTCTCTGCCACAGCTCTCCTGTATCATCAAAGAAGCCACCCAGAGATTATGGAACTCTCTGCCTAAGGAGACTGTGATGGTGAACAAAAAGAGGGGTCATGGTGTATTTTTGGAGTGTAATAATATTACAGGTTACCATTAATAGAATTCTGTAGAATGGTGGTTAATCCATGGAGTTATTCCGAATGCCTGATTATAGTCAGAAAGAAATTTTGTTCCGCTAAAATTTGGAAAATTGGCTTCTACCTAATGAGGGTTTTTACCTTCCTCTGGATCAACTTTATGGGATAAAAGATTTTTTCTAAGAGACGCTATCTTGGAATACCTCAATGAAAATAAGCTAATACGCCATATCAGCATGGCTTCATGAGGGATCGGTCACGTCAAACTAATTTAATCAGTTTCTACGAGAAGGTAAGTTCTAGACTTGACCAATAAATCAATGGATGTCGTATATCTCGACTTCCCCAAAGCATTTGACACTGTACCACAAAAAAGGTTAGTATGTAAAACTAGAACAGCTACAATTTATGGGGAAATTGTGTGGAGTGTTCTTGCCTCCACCAGTAATCTACAACTGGAGTAAGCGGAGTAACTGGGTTGAGTGGCTTGAATAACTGTTGTGTGGTTGGAGTGGCTGGAGTAACTGTGGAAAGGCTGGACTGGGGAGAGTAACTGTGTGGAGTGTTTGGAGTGAGTAAAGATAGTAAATAGTCATTACACTAACCAATTGATTGATCAAATTAAAAAGTGCACATGGCAAGCTTGATAGAGTGAGAAATGCATTTAATTGCAATGTTGTTGCTCAAAGTGCTTCACAGTTACATTAAAACATACATTTATAAAAACATTAGCAGCATTATCAAGCCTAACAGATGAAGGTATGACCACACGCATTTGGGGGGTCTCAGCATCTTGACGTAGAATGGAGGTGAAGGTATGCTATCTGTTTGATGATAATCAGTGTTCACAACCACTGTTTCCTGGCAACGCTCATGCCCGTTTATGCAGGCTCTAAGCGTGTGACACCACATCACTATGTGCCTCCTGGGCACATTCACTGTCACAAACCTCCATTTCCACTATGCTGCTGTGGGGCTTCAGATCCCGAATGTCACAAACCTCCATTTCCACTATGCTGCTGTGGGGCTTCGGATCCCGAAAGTATGGGTATAAAAGGTCCAGTTTAGTCCAGCGTATCTTTGCAGCTCTTTCCTGTAGATGGCATGATGATATTCACACAGCTGTAATTTCTTTTAGTAAATGTAGCTAGTTGAAATACCTTAAATACTCTCTACTGTATAAGACTTATTTCCAAACTTTTAAAGGGGTTGGCCACCCTAAGTATCAAAAATCCAAAGTGCCCCAGACAATAGCCCAAACGATGAAGTATTTATATTATGCTAAATGTGCTGGCTATATGTTCTAATCTGTTCACCATGACATGTTCCCCTGAGGAGCTTCCTCAGACCGGCTGTGTGGGCGGAGCAGCTGGAAAGTGATAGTAAATATCCCAGTATGCACTGCAGCAAAGGAGCAGTCACATGACATCCCCACGCACCTGTGTTCCCATGGAGACAAAAGCCCCTCAGACTTCTGTACAGACACAGCAATAGAAAGCACGCCCCGTCCCAGCAGTAAAGAGAGGTCACTTCACTGGCGGTTGCCATCTTCAAACTGTTGTAGTTTAAAAATTATAAACCCTACAGCAAAGAGCTTTATATTGGGAGAATCACAAGACCCAGACCTACCTATTTTGATACATAATATGTCTCTAAAGTATTAAAAATGAAGTCACAGTCGCAGTTTAAAAATTGCCCTTCAAATTTGAGGTGGCTAGAGTGGAGTTTCAATAAATGTCAATGGGCGGCGTGAGTTGCAAACAAATGGTCATATTGTGAAAACTATCAGGACTATGGCTTAGCCGTGGACATATTTAGTGGCAGCAGGGATAGCTGAACGTTTTGATATAAGTTGTGTAGGTGGGCTTGAAAATGAGGGAGTGGTGGCAGTTTAGAAATCGGGTCCTGATTTTTCAGCTCCCACTATAGCTTTTGTCAGCTAACACTCTAGTTTCGAACATTCCGCCATTCATTCCTATGGGACCAATTTCGCCATAAAAACTTCGATATTTCGTGAACCATTCGGCAAAAACGTTCCACAAAGTAATAGCACACCAATTGGGAACAATCTACATCTAACAATCTTGATTTAAATCTTTTTATTTCCATTTCGTACAATAAATACTTCCGTAACACAACATTATCCCAACAATACATATGAAAAAGTTATTAACAAATGGTGGTTACTGTTCATCTTTCATTTCTATTCTTTTTCTTTCTTTCACCCCATTCCCGACCACCTCCCGGCACCCACCCTCCCATTACCCCCCGCGTGGAGAGAGAGAAAGAGAAAAAAAAAAAAAAAAACTAGAGTACCCAGTTTTTCCAGACCTGGTCGAGATTTGAAAACTTTTTAATATAATTCTTCATCCCACGTTCTTCTTTAATTAACTTGTCTATTGTTTTCCTCCACTGTTCCACCGTCGGTGGATCTACCTTTATCCATTTTCTAAGTATCAGGATTCTAGCCTGGAATAATACTTTATTTAAGACCAATCGTATATTTTTATTTAATTTCAAGTGTTCAGTTGCCCCTAAAATACAAATTACTGGGTCATTTGGTACTCGGACCTTCAGTAACAAAAACACAGTTTCCATAATTTCTGTCCAGTATCTATGAAGCTTGGGACACCTCCAAAAACAGTGTATCAAATCAGCTCTCTCTTCCCGACATTTTAAACATTTATCTGTTGGTCTCACCCCCATTCTTTTTAACATCCATGGAGACCGATGCAGTCTGTGTATTATAAAAAATTGTGAGATCTTATGCGAACCCCTATCCGAAATTGTCGCGTAATTTCTAAGGGCATCGCTCCATTTTTCCTCTGTAAAGGATACTAAGTCTTTCTGCCATTTCTTCGCGGCAAGCATTGTAATTGTTTTTCTTTTTTCCTCCATCAAGATCTTATATCTTCTTGCAGTTATTCCAGCTCCTTCCCCTGCTGCAATAAACTTATCTAACGTATCTGATGTTTCCCTTCGGTATCTATCCCCCTGTACCGCTATCCGCAATGCATTCCTAAGCTGGAAATATTTATACAAGTCCCTATGGGGGATCCCAAATTCCAACACCATTATATTAAAGTCCTTCAGCTTATCTCCCACAAAAATCAGTTCTAGGTATTTCACTCCTTTTTTTCCCCAATCTATATAATCCCTTATTGTTTCCAATTCCTTTAAATTAAGATTTTTCCATATCGGTGTATATTTCAAAAACCCTTTAATCTCCAATAGTCTCTTAATTTCCCCCCATACATATTCTAAGTGGTTGAATATCCTATTACTAGTATTTTTTTTCCCAAAAAAACCTGACTCCAACACCTCTAAGTGATTAAATTTTTCTTTCCAACCCCATCTATTTATTTCTTGTCTACCCACCTCACTATCTAAGCTATCCTTTATATTCCCGTATTGTGTTATTAAATAGTAGAAAAATAGATTAGGAAGCGCTAATCCTCCTTCTTTCACTGGGAGCTGAAGGACTTCCTTCTTTATCCGAGGGACCGCACCCTTCCACATAAAATCCCCCATTAATCTATCAAATAGTTTAAAAATATTCTGTGATATTCTTACTGGGGCATTTTGCAATACATAAAGTATCTTTGGGAGGAAGACCATTTTTATTAAATTTACCCTGCCCTGCATTGACAGTGGTAATCTTTTCCATATGTGTATTTTAGTTCTTAATTCTTTTATTAGAGGGAGAAAATTTAATTTTTCATATTCTTCTATGTTCCCGGAGATTTGTATACCGAGATATTTGAAATTTTCGTGTCTTTTTAAAACCTGCACCCGTGTGTCTCTCTGTAATTGCCCCTCTCCTAATAATAACATGTGTGATTTACCCCAATTAATATTTAAACCGGAGTAGAACCCAAACTTATCTATTATCTCTACTATTTTATTGAACTGTTCCCCAGTGTTTTGCAAAAAAAGTAAAATATCATCTGCATACATCAACAATTTTTCTTCTCCACCCACATATGTAAAACTTTTAATCTCCCTGTCATTTCTTATTATATTTGCCAGGGGTTCAATTGCAATTGCAAATAGCAATGGGGAGAGAGGGCATCCCTGCCTTGTACCACGTGATAGGACAAACGAAGGGGATAGGCTCCCATCCACAACCACTCTAGCCCTGGGGTTACGATAAATTAGCTGAATCCAGCCTATAAATCCTTCCCCTATGCCAAATCTCCTTAATACTGCCCATAGATACTCCCATTCGATGCAATCAAACGCCTTTTGAGCATCCAATGAGAGTATCGCTTTTTCCCCTGCATCTGATCTATTAGCTTCAATATTAAGGAATAGTCTTCTTATATTGGAGTATATTGTTCTTCCCGGTATAAAACCTGTTTGATCTTTATTTATTATTTCTTTAATAACCTTAGAGAGCCTGTCTGCTAGAACTTTTGCCAAAATTTTTGCATCTGTATTCAAGAGGGATATAGGCCTATATGAGCCAGGGTCTGTTTGTTCCTTCCCCTTTTTTAGAATTAATGTAATAATTGCTTCCTTCATAGAGCTCGGTAGATCACTTAATTTTCGGGCCTCATCCAATGTTATTTTTAATTCTGGAACTAATACCTGTGCAAAGGTTTTATATATTTCAAAGGGCAATCCATCTCCACCTGGTGCTTTCTCGGATTTAACCTTGCCCAGAACTGAATTTATATCTGCCACAGTTATTTCTTTTTCCAGAAATTCTTTTTGAACCTCAGAAATCCTATTAAAAGCAATCTTATCTAAATAGGAATATAACTCTTGTTTTGAGTATTGTACCCTGGACTTATATAACTCTTGGAAGTAGTCCCCAAACACTTTTTTTTATATCTTCAGGTACCGTGAGTAATTTTCCCATTTTATCTTTAATCACTCCAATCCATGATTTCCCTTTTTGGTTTCTGACTATATTTGCTAATATTTTTCCGACCTTTTCACCCTCCGAGGCCAACTTAATCCCCTGAAGGAGCAATTCTTTCCTACTTTTTTCTAATTGATATAGCCTCAACTTTTCTTGTTCTTCCTCCCAAACTCTCTTATTAAGTACAGTAGGGTGTCTCATACATACCATTCCAGCCTCTTGTAATTTTTTTTCCAATGCCTTCCCATTCTCTCTAGTATTTTTTTTCCAATAGTTTACTTTTTTAAACAATAATCCCCTCAAAAAAGCCTTAAAGGTGTCCCAAACCACAAGTCTACCGGCAGAACCATTATTTTCCATAAAAAAGAATTTCAACTCTTCTATTATACTCTCTTTATCTGAGATTAATAATAACCAATGGGGATTGAACTTAAACAACGGCAAAATATTATTTTTATTCAGATCCAGCTCCATTACCATTGCACTATGGTCCGATAAAGCCATGGGTATATACTTTATCCTAATCCTATTTTGAGATATTACATTTTTATTTCCCAGAATCATATCTATTCTCGACCAGGTTTGGTGTGTTTTTGAGTAGCAAGAATAATTAATTTCATCCGGGTTCTGCACCCGCCAGACATCTACCCAATTAAATTCGTACACTAGTTTGCGTAACTCTACATTTTGTGCTCCTCCCCTTCCACTAGACATCCTATCCTTGAGTGGATCCATAACCGCATTATAATCTCCGACCGCAATCAGCATACATTCCTGTTTATTCAACATAAATCTATACAGTTGGTACAAAACATCTGACTTATAAGGTGGTGGAATATATATATTTGCAAGTACAGTTTTTTTCCCCTCTACATAGCAATATAAAAAGAGGTACCTGCCGTGATCATCAGCCTCACATGCCAGGGCCTCAAACTTAATTTTATTATGTATCAAAATCGAGACCCCTCTAGAGTAGGTAGTATATACCGAATGATATCCCGCCACCATCCATCTCCTCTCCAACCACCTGACTGATTCTTTGTCTAAATGTGTCTCCTGGAGGCAGATGACGGCTGGCAGGAACCTCTTGATCCACTCAAGGATAGCAAACCTTTTAACCCTCTCGCGGAGCCCTCTCACATTCAATGAAAGAACCCTAACCATCTATCCAGATAGACAGAGAAAAAATAAAAAATAAAAATTAAATATTGCTTCTCTCCACGCCCCACCCCCCCAACCCCTCCATAATAGTCCCCCCTTCTGCTGGTCGGCAGTCCGGGTGACTCATATCTTAGCATATTAGCGCCTATCGCCTCCTCCCCCCCAACCTCAGAGACCCTCCCCGTCTGCCCACTCGCTAACTTCCTCCGGAGTCTGAAAAAAAAATAAACTTGCCATTGTGTTCCACCCTTAATTTTGCTGGAAAAAAAAGGCTATACTTTTTACCTGCTTCCCTTAATCTTTTTTTTACCGATATAAACTCTCTTCTTTGTGCATTAGTACTGAATGAGTAATCTGGAAAAAATTTAATCTTTACCCCCTGTATGTGATATCTTTCCGAGGTTCTAGCGTCGGCTAATATTCCATCTCGGTCCTTAGATAGTAGACATTTCACTAATATCGGTCTGGGAAAATCTCCTGGTACCCTATTTTTTGTGGGGATCCTATGTGCTCTTTCGATGGAGAACAGGGGAGAGAGGGTACCTTCTCTACTGTTTTCCCTTAACCATCCCTCCATAAAATCGGTACAGTTATCTCCCTCCGCTCGCTCTGGAATCCCCACACATCTTATATTTGACCTTCTTGATCTATCCTCCTGGTCTACCAGTTTTTGTTCCATCTTAGCGTTTGTCTGTTTTAAAGCAATCACTTCCTTCTCTAATTTCTGAACAGATTTCTCAAGGGGGGGGATCTTTTTTTCCATCTCCTGCAACCGCTGTCGAACTTTTTCCATCTCCGCTCGTATAACCATAACATCTGTCTGTACTGCCCCAAGCTGGGTTACTAGATTGCCCATTAAATTTTCCATCCGTGAGACAGTACAGAGTATATCCTGCACCATTTTTACATCCGTTTCTGTATATGTCACTGGGGGTCCCCTCTCTGCCTCTCCCCCTTCGACTGACGTCTCGTGCGTTAAGCCCTGCGGTCTCAAGTCTACAATTTTTTCTTTTTCAACACCTATATAGCTCAAAGAGCAGCCACACAAAGAGTAATTCTAATTAAATATTCTTTATTGGATATCCAACACACAAGATGGTATATCAATTAAAAAAACATATAGAAAGCAGTGCATACTGAGAACACAACAGTGTTACAATAATTGTATAAAAACAGAGTAGGCTCCAAACCGCTAAGGGACTAGTATCCCCCCATACACAATAAAGCAGTATCAGCTAGGTGGGGCACATATGGCAATAAAGGCATCCAGAACATATGTAGACACTCCAGACATCTAAAGGAGTGTGAGTCTGAATGCCACCCACATCAAGCGGAGACTGCACAGGGGAAGGGGGGGAGAAAAACACTGTTTAAAGTGCAAATGCAGAGAAAATCCTACTGACCCTGGTCTGGAACCGCCGCCCGTTTCGCAGAATGCTTCCTCTTGGGGCCTACTAGACTACTCCATACTGATCTCCTATATACTCCAGGCATCCATAACCATCCAATCAACCCACACTCACTCAGCTGTCCATACTTAGACAGATCAGTAACTTCTAGTCATGGGGGACGTATCCAGCCAATGGTCAGTCGTGTTTAGTCTCGTCATCGGTCACCTGATCATACGGTATCAGCGCCGCCCATTCCTCTCTCCATGTCACATTCCGGCACCATTCAATCCTAAGTCCCGAACACTCCTCCATCCAGAGTCTCACTTCACCTTCATATCACTCCCACAGGTTACAGATGAGCGATCGTAGGTGGCCTTCAGGTGATCCAGTGCCGTCACGCGATCCGCGTCATGTCTCAGCTGCAGGGCCGGTGGCGCCAGAGAGTGACGTCACCCCCTGTGTACACACCATGCCTCTGCATCAGCCTTGTTTCCTGGCAACTGAGTCATGAGGAGGGTCACATGATCGGACCAGTTGTATCCCACAGCTTTAAGTATTATTATTTCCGGACACAGCCCAGGGTCAGTTGTATATTATCAGCGCAAGTGCAAACATTTAAATATAGTGAAGATGATGCTAGTAAAGCTAGCTTATCATTAAGCATATATATATGATGTATCAAAAATTCAATATTTACATATACATAAGATTGGAGTAAACGTCTCCAAATAATCAAAGTGACATGTGCATATACGAATAATTATTATCCTAACAATGTGAAAAAGCTGTAAATGAGATAGTATAAACAGCTACATAATGGCATTACTGCCATACCCCATGAATTAGGCAAAAAACACTCAAAATGAAGTGCTACAGTGTAAATTACATTTTCTTTGATGCCATGTAGTGTAAGTTGCATCCTCATAATACCACATAATATAAAATACACCATATTGGTGAATAAAGCTAGTGAGTGTACTTTTTTGGAGGTCAGGTGTTTGTCTACCATCATCGGATATAAACATGGAAGTATCCAAGCACCCGAGCCATTAGATTGAGAACTGGGATCCAATTGATGCTATACCGACCCCCACCTCCCATAACACCCCTGAGACGAGGTGTGTTCCGATACCATCAATAATCAAAGTGCCTGTGCATGTGTTCAAATGAAAAGTGAAAGACAGAAGCAAGAAGAGGTGTTAGAGAAAGTGCCAGTGCGCGTGCTATAAAAGAGATTTACATTGATGGTATCCAGAACCCAACTCGTCTATTCATATATCATCACCATAGGTGTGTGAGATCCAACACAGCATATGCCCCATTCGATCGATTCTCTGACTCCATATAGAGAGAAAAAACATAATGTGTGTCCTCAAGGACTTCCATGGATGGGAGAGTCTAGGCCACCTTAATCTTCTCCACAGCATTTTTCTTCATTTCTCTCTATTTTCCTATTTTCCTTTTCTTCCTTTTTTATATATCACTTCGCTTTTTCTCCTTTTTTCCTCTTTTTTCTCTCTTTTTTTCTTCTTTCTCTCATATTACTTATTTAATGCTGTAGGTATCTCTCAACCACATCCATTGACCAAGGAACCCAATGTATGTTGTCTAGATCTTCAAACCATACTGAGACAGGCCAGAATCAACAGGAAAAACAAGGAGAAGTATATAAGAGATCAGTAATATATTAAAAACAATGATACAAATACAGAACCACCGTGTGGCTGCAAGAACAACAAGCAGCCAAACATTGGTATCAGGAGACAAGGACATAACCAAATCACTGCTAAAAAGAAACAAAAATATACATAATTACCTCAAGTAACTAGCAATGATTAAAATGAACCAATCCTACCTGGTGGTTCTGTGATGATCCAGACTTCGGAATATCAATAGGAGGGAAGATAATCTAGAGAAACGGAGTATAGCTGTTATAATCATTCAATCCCACAGGGGCCATGGTTTTTAACGTATATATCCAACGTGTCTCTCGCTGGGCCAGTAGTTTCTTCCAGTTCCCACCTCTTTGGGAGATCATAACATGATCGATCCCTCGAAAGCGTAAAACTGATCCATCGCACCCGTGTTCAGCTTTAAAATGTCTTGGTATGGTTGTTAACAGTTGTATATCAGTTACCTCCTGTGCTGCTTCAATCGCTAGCACATGTTCACGAATCCGTTTTTTAAACTGACGCGAGGTCATCCCCACATAAATTTTTTCGCAAGGGCATATGGCCCAGTATATTACCCCCACCGTTGTACAATCAATGGGGTGAGTAATTTTATACTCTTTCCTATGCGACATGTCCCAAAAGATATCGCTTCTGTCCATATTTGTGCATGCGACACATTTTCCACAGGGTTTATTTCCCCATCGTGGACCTTTTGAACCGAAGGGGTTGGGGGGGCGTATTACATAGTGACTCTTTACCAAAAGATCCCTTAGATTTTTGCCCCTTCTAAAGGTAATACTCGGATGTTGCTTCAATTGATCCTTCAGACCGGGGTCGAGTTTTAGGATCTCCCAGTGTCTATCAAGTATCTGGGTGATCTCTTTGTTCCTACTGTTAAATGTTGTTATAAATCTGATCTCCTCTGTGTTTCCCCCTGGTCTCTTACCTTGCAACAGGCTTGAACGTTTCGATGAGCTTGCTCGTCTATATGCTCTTTCAATTGATCTCTCAGTATAGTTACGTGCCTGGAATCTATGGCGTAGGTCTGTTGCTTGGTTTTCAAATAGATGGTCTGAGGAACATATCCGTCTGGCCCTCAGAAACTGCCCCACAGGGATATTTTCAATCAATCTTTTTGGATGTGCTGAGTCAGCCGATAATATACTGTTAACCGAAGTGGGTTTTCTATATAGATCTGTCACTATTTTACCATTCTCACCTATGTGGATTTTGATGTCCAGGAACTCCACCTCCATTTGACTTGTGGTAGAGGTTAGTCGGATGTTTAGGTCATTTCTATTCAATTCATTCATGAATCTATCGAATTCCTCATTAGTGCCCTGCCATATGATCAGCAGATCGTCAATATATCTGCCCCAATATTGCACCTTCTGTGCCAGTAATGTTACTTCAGTTTGGAGGATTTCCCTTTCCCACAGCCCCAGGAACAAATTAGCGTAAGAGGGCGCACAAGACGCCCCCATCGCTGTCCCCTGGAGCTGTAGGAAATGGAGACCTCCAAACATGAAGAAATTGTGTGTTAGCACGAATTCTAATAGGGCCATAATGAACTTACGTTTTTTGGTAGGCATATTTGAGTTCTGTAGAAAAAAGTTTGTTGCCCTCAGACCATCTTCATGTTTTATGGAAGTATATAACGACTCCACATCGCAGGTGGCCAGGAGCATATCTGGATCCAAGTGCAGGTCTTCGATCTTCCGGAGTACGTCAGTGGTGTCCTTCAAAAACGAGGATCACTCTTCAACATAGGGATGTAGATGATGTTCAATGTATTTGCATACTACGTCATTTATGCTGTTGATCCCGGAGACGATTGGTCTCCCAGGCGGCTGTTGCAAATTTTTATGTACCTTCGGTAAAAAATACATGGTTGGAGTTACCGGATGTTCTGTTAATAGAAAGGACATCTGTTGTCTTGTAATGACACCCTCAGTCACTCCCTCTTCCAGGATGACATTCAACTCATCCCGGAATTTCAGGGTTGGGTTGAATGTCAGCCTCTTATAGCATCTATGGTCATTCAGTTGGCGCCAAGCTTCTTTTTCGTATGCATTACGGGGCCAGATTACTATATTACCTCCCTTGTCCGCCCCTTTTATGATCACATCATTCCAGGCTTTCAATTCTCTTATTGCTTTCTTTTCACCCCCAGTACAGTTATCATACTCCCCCTCTGCGGAGATTTTTTCTAGGTCTCTGCAGACCAATTGGACGAAAAGCTCAACATTAGGAAATAAGGAAATCGGTGGAAATTTTCCCGACTTCGGTTTTAACCGTTTCGGAAACTCACCCATTTGGTCAGCAGTCTCCTGTTCGTCGAGTAACTCCACAAGGGTGGATAGGGCCTCCTGCTCTGCTCGTGATGGAAAGTTTGGGTCCTCTCTCTGTTTAAATAACTTCTTTAAAACCAATTTGCGTGCAAATAGTTGCACGTCTTTCACTGTAGAGAAGAGATCCATATTACTAGATGGTGAAAAAGACAATCCTTTTTTCAAGATATTAATCTGATCTTGTGTCAGCACATGTGTAGATAAATTAATTACCTGCTGGGTGTTTCGGGTCGGATCCATGCGTCTCTTTCCCCCTAGATTTTGAGGTTCCTCATTTTTCCGTTTCGTGAAGCGTTGCGGGTATCTCCTGAAACCCTGAGGTCCCGTAGATTCGTCCTCACTTCTCGATGTCATCGAAGATAGAGAGGTCACTCTGGAGCGGCTCCTTATTTCAGTGTTCTTCCACCGATACACTCTGTTGTTTTCAAAGTCCGTGCGGTCCCTCTGTAGTTTCTTAGATTTTGTCATCTTAATCTGATTTTCCCACGTCAGGAAAGAGGTGTCTATTTCCTTCTTATATGCTTCCCATTCAGTTATTGGCATATTCTGAGTCAGTTGTATCTCAGTATCGTCAATTTCTTTTTCTATTGAGGTGAGTGTTTTATTATTTAGCTCAATTATCAATTGCATCAGGGTACCTGAGCAGGTGTTGCAGGCCGCCTCCCATCTTGAGCAAAACTCACTTTCTTCCCTTCCAAAAGACGGGAATATTTGAACCCTGAGGCCCCTGGGGATTAAAGACTTAGCTATATATTGCTCCAGGGTGGCCTTATTCCACCATGTTCTCAATCTTTTGTGCTGCAGATTTTTGAAACACACTTTTAGTTCCCTCATATTTCTTAGTCCTGGATCATCACCACCGCTCGTGCTCCCAGCAAACACTGCTTCTACTTGGGTTTTCCAAGTTTGATCACGTGATCTAAAATCCATTATCCGATCTTCTGTAATACAACAGGCAAAAATCATGAAACGCCAAAAACAACTCTATCATAAATATCTCGCATGGAGTTATTCGTATCAACACCTATATAGCTCAAAGAGCAGCCACACAAAGAGTAATTCTAATTAAATATTCTTTATTGGATATCCAACACACAAGATGGTATATCAATTAAAAAAAACATATAGAAAGCAGTGCATACTGAGAACACAACAGTGTTACAATAATTGTATAAAAACAGAGTAGGCTCCAAACCGCTAAGGGACTAGTATCCCCCCATACACAATAAAGCAGTATCAGCTAGGTGGGGCACATATGGCAATAAAGGCATCCAGAACATATGTAGACACTCCAGACATCTAAAGGAGTGTGAGTCTGAATGCCACCCACATCAAGCGGAGACTGCACAGGGGAAGGGGGGGAGAAAAACACTGTTTAAAGTGCAAATGCAGAGAAAATCCTACTGACCCTGGTCTGGAACCGCCGCCCGACGATCGTTTCGCAGAATGCTTCCTCTTGGGGCCTACTAGACTACTCCATACTGATCTCCTATATACTCCAGGCATCCATAACCATCCAATCAACCCACACTCACTCAGCTGTCCATACTTAGACAGATCAGTAACTTCTAGTCATGGGGGACGTATCCAGCCAATGGTCAGTCGTGTTTAGTCTCGTCATCGGTCACCTGATCATACGGTATCAGCGCCGCCCATTCCTCTCTCCATGTCACATTCCGGCACCATTCAATCCTAAGTCCCGAACACTCCTCCATCCAGAGTCTCACTTCACCTTCATATCACTCCCACAGGTTACAGATGAGCGATCGTAGGTGGCCTTCAGGTGATCCAGTGCCGTCACGCGATCCGCGTCATGTCTCAGCTGCAGGGCCGGTGGCGCCAGAGAGTGACGTCACCCCCTGTGTACACACCATGCCTCTGCATCAGCCTTGTTTCCTGGCAACTGAGTCATGAGGAGGGTCACATGATCGGACCAGTTGTATCCCACAGCTTTAAGTATTATTATTTCCGGACACAGCCCAGGGTCAGTTGTATATTATCAGCGCAAGTGCAAACATTTAAATATGGTGAAGATGATGCTAGTAAAGCTAGCTTATCATTAAGCATATATATATATGATGTATCAAAAATTCAATATTTACATATACATAAGATTGGAGTAAACGTCTCCAAATAATCAAAGTGACATGTGCATATACGAATAATTATTATCCTAACAATGTGAAAAAGCTGTAAATGAGATAGTATAAACAGCTACATAATGGCATTACTGCCATACCCCATGAATTAGGCAAAAAACACTCAAAATGAAGTGCTACAGTGTAAATTACATTTTCTTTGATGCCATGTAGTGTAAGTTGCATCCTCATAATACCACATAATATAAAATACACCATATTGGTGAATAAAGCTAGTGAGTGTACTTTTTTGGAGGTCAGGTGTTTGTCTACCATCATCGGATATAAACATGGAAGTATCCAAGCACCCGAGCCATTAGATTGAGAACTGGGATCCAATTGATGCTATACCGACCCCCACCTCCCATAACACCCCTGAGACCAGGTGTGTTCCGATACCATCAATAATCAAAGTGCCTGTGCATGTGTTCAAATGAAAAGTGAAAGACAGAAGCAAGAAGAGGTGTTAGAGAAAGTGCCAGTGCGCGTGCTATAAAAGAGATTTACATTGATGGTATCCAGAACCCAACTCGTCTATTCATATATCATCACCATAGGTGTGTGAGATCCAACACAGCATATGCCCCATTCGATCGATTCTCTGACTCCATATAGAGAGAAAAAACATAATGTGTGTCCTCAAGGACTTCCAAGGATGGGAGAGTCTAGACCACCTTAATCTTCTCCACGGCATTTTTCTTCATTTCTCTCTATTTTCCTATTTTCCTTTTCTTCCTTTTTTATATATCATTTCGCTTTTTCTCCTTTTTTCCTCTTTCTCTCTTTTTTTCTTCTTTCTCTCATTTTCTTTTTGTGGGGATCTTAGCCCCGGTGAATTCGGGACCAGATATTTGTTTAGGCCCGATTGTTTAGACCCACTTTCCAAACCTGCAGCTGATCTCCTAGCGGTGTTTCCCGCGGGGGCACGCGGTTCCTCCCTTTTCTTGGACGGCATTTCAGTTCTCACCAGTATTTTTTTATTTTTATTTTTTTTTCCTTTTTTTTTTTTCCTTCCCTCCTCCCTTCCTTTTCCCACCCTTTTCCCTCTCCCTCCCTCTCTCGATACCAACACGGTTTATGAGCCCGAAGGAACAACTACAAATATAACCCCCCCTTCTAAATTAATCACAATCAAAATATAAACAATAAATCTTTTTCAAACAATAATAAAGGAGATCGATTCAATATCCGTCCAATACAGGAAAAATCATTTCAGAAGGAGAAAACATTAGTAATATTAGTACTGTTAATTAAAGCTTTGACCGGGAGAGGTGGATTTCTTGCAAAGTTATAACACACGCATTAGGATCCGGCGTATCGGAAGGTGCAAAAAGTTAGTTAGTTCGTTAAATCCGGAAAGGACAATGTCATTAATTATACAACCAGGGTGGGAGCGGGGTCATATATCCTTTTCTTTTATATATATATATATATTTTTTTTTTTCCCCCTTTTCCTTTCCCTTTTTTTTTCCTTTTCCTCCCTTCAGTCGACAATATCTTCAAACCGCATATCCATCCGTGCAACCATAATCACCGTGGGAAACCGGCCCTCTATCAGCTGCCATCACCGGGGATATCGTCCCCACTACTTGTATACCTTCACAGTAGAGGCAGACCTAAGGGCAAAGGCTGAGTATAGGTTGCGGTGGGAGGCAGTACAAACTGTACCCCCCAAGTTAGTCACTCCTGGCGGTCATATATTAAAGTTAAGAGGACCTGTCATTCAACGATATCGTCGGACAGTGCAGTCCAGGTTAACCAGGTCCGCCTCTCCCACAAAGGCAACTGGGGCAGCAGGAATCCACTTCAAAAAAACTGTAGCGTCCTGTGAAGCCCTTTATGCACCCTTCATTTCTCCAACATCCCAGCTCCTCCACAACAACTCACAAGACAGCCGACACAACAACTTACCACCCGATATCCCCTTGCCTTGCAGAGTGAAACGGAGGTCAGTATATAAACTCAGGCATTAAGGTGAGGGCAACCTCGGCATTGCGGCGTCTCGGACTTTCAGCCCGTCAGCTGTTCAGCTGTTCGGCAGTTCCACAATCCAGCGAGCAGGGGCGGAACGGTAGCAGCGGAAGCAAGGGAGAGCAGGGAAAGCAGGGCAGGCTCAGCATAACGGTGTCTCCGACTCTCGGCCCATCAGCTGTTCGGTAGTGCGGGCTGCAGGCGGCCAGCGAGCGGCGGCGGGGCAGAGGCAGGGGAGGAGGAGGAGGCGGAGCCCTAGCGTCCTACGTCAGACGCTCTCTCATGCTGACGCCACATCTAACAATCTAACAATCAACCAGATTGATCTGCACTTTAAGGAACATGCCCAGGAGGTAGCAGGTGAGAGAAAGCCGTATCATCTGGTGTTCTCTTCCAGCAGTCTTCAGTACCCTAGCCTTCTACGTCTGCTGCGCCAGAACCCATTCAGGTTAACCAAGTCTCACTGACTGAACAAGAACATGATCACCGTCTTACAAGGGGACTTTGCTTTTACTGGGGCGGTGCTGTACATGTTATCCGTTCCTGTCCACTGAAGCCGAGAAACTCCAGAGCCTAGGGTCTGTTGGAGAGGCGACCCTGGGTGAAGACAATTCCTCTCACCTTCTGACTCTGCTGGTAACTCTGTTGTTAAGAGATGTTCGATTCAAAGAGACAATGCTTTGGGATTCCTACAAGGCCTAGTGGATCGTCATCAGAGTCCTGTTCGACGCCTGCATTGTCCTCTGATGGTATTCTCAGTCAATGGAAGGGCTCTATCTGAGTCCATACAGTACATCACTGAACCTGTAAAATTACAGGTGGGAGCACTTCATATTGTTCTTTGTATTGTTCGTTCCTCAAGTCTGTCTCATCCTCTCCTCCTGGGACTTCTGTGGCTTCGTGTTCATGAACCTGTTCTGGATTGGAGGTCTGGAGAGGTGTTTCGTTGGGGACAGTCCTGTCTTGGGAGTTTTTTTTTTTTCTGTTCAGCCAGCTCAGTCACCTCAGGTACCACTCAATCTCCAGAGTCTGTTAGCAGCCTATCATGCTTATGCGAATGTGTCTGACAAGAAAGAGGCTGAGACACTACCTCCTCACAGGCCGTATGACTGCCTCGAGTTTCTTGCCCCCTCGTGGACACATCTATCCCCTGTCACCAGAAGGGACTCGGTCCATGTCTGAGTATATCAAGGAGAAACTCGACAGATGAGTTATCTGCATATCTTCCTTTTTAGCGGGTGTAGGTTTCTTCTTTGTGAAGAAGAAAGAAAGATGGCTTCCTATGTCCATGAATCAATTACAGGGGTTTCAACAAGATAACAGTACACTCTTACCCTTATTCCTGAATCCTTATTCCTGAATCCTGCGCAACCACAGGTTGCGCAGGATCCGCTTCAAGGGCAGCAGAGTGGGGCTGGCGCTGTCGGATTACGTGGTGAGGCATACACCAGCAGTGCAGCCCATCCTGGACCTAGTACCAATACTGCCGTAGAACATGGTGAAGTGGCAAGCACCAGAAGGGCGGTTGAAGCTGGTACGGTGGCACGTGCAGTAGTTCCCCCGTCGAAGCCACTGCACAGACAGGCCCGTAGAGCCCCTAGTGTCCCTGAGGTGCTGGCAAACCCTGATTGGCAGCCCCCATCTTCAGCTGCACCAGTAGTTCCCCCTTTCACCGCCCAGTTTGGAGTTCAGGTTGAGACAGCTCAGATCGGATCAGCAGTTTTTTTTGGACTAGTTGCAGATAAATACCCCACAAGTGACCCCATTTTAGAAAGAAGGCACCCCAAGGTATTCTGTGAGGGGTATGGTGAGTTAATGTAAAATTTTATTTTTGTCACAAGTTAGTGGAATATGAAACTTTGCAAGAAAAAATAAATAAAATACATTTCCGCTAACTTGTGACAAAAAATAAAAACTTCCATGAACTCACTATGCCCATCAGCGAATACCTTAGGGTTTCTACTTTCCGAAATGGGGTCATTAGTGGGGTTTTTCTACTGTCTGGGCATTGTAGAACCTCAGGAAACATGACAGGTGTTCAGAAAGTCAAAGTGCGTAAATTTATTTCTTTGCACCATAGTTTGAAAACGCTATAACTTTTACCCAAACCAATAAATATACACTTATTGCATTTTTTTTAATCAAAGACATGTAGAACAATAAATTTTGAGAAACATTTATATAGAAATGTAGTTTTATTTGAAAAATTTTACAACAGAAAGTGAAAAATGTAATTTTTTTTCAAAAATTTCGGTCAATTTCGATCAATATCAAAAAAAGTAAAAATGTCAGCAGCAATGAGCTACCACCAAATGAAAGCTCTATTAGTGAGAAGAAAAGAAGGTAAAGTTCATTTGGGTGGTAAGTTGTATGACCGAGCAATAAGTAGTGTAGTGCAGAATTGTAAAAAGTGGTCCGGTCATTAAGGGGGTTTAAGCTAGGGGGGGGGGCTGAGGTGGTTAATCTGTAAATTCTCAATCTTCATCACATCATTCACAAATCTTCAATATTAATCCTGGTGCGGATACTGTACTGCTTCCTTCTGCGACTAAAACCCTACCCTGCACAGGGTAATCGAAGCCGAAACTGCTTACAAAAAAGGCTTAATTATAATTTTTTTTGACTTTTTTTTGTAAAAAAGGCCATTGCTACTTGACTTTCATGGAAGATCAGGCACACTGTCATTGGCACATATAGTTGTGATGGTGGAAGTAGTTGATAATACGCACCAAACATATTGCTATACCTGAAAAAGGGTATTTTTTTAGAATTATCTTTTTAACAAACTATTGCTTGTTCCGATACCATTGTGTGTGTGTGTGTCTGCCACTTAAGAGGGATCATTTTTGGACTTTTTTTTCCCATTTTAAAAAAGGTATAAAAATCAAGCAGTGCAGTGTGCTTTTAAAACACAATATCTGTTTGTTATATATTGCTCTGATTTTGACATTACAAATGCTGTATCATACAAAGCCAGAAGACCTTAAGCCACACGCATATGAGTATTAGGTGAGTAAAATCCACACCTAAGGCTACTTTCACACTCGCGTTTTGGCTTTCCCTTTGGGAGATCCGTTCAGGGCTCCCACAAGCGGTCCAAAACGGATCAGTTTGCATTCTAATGCATTCTCAATGGAAAAGGATCTGCTCAGAATGCATCAGTTCAGTCTCCATTCCGCTTTGGAGACGGACACCAAAACACTGCTTGCAGCGTTATGGTGTCTCTCTGATGAAACTGAGCCAAACGGATCCGTCCCCATTGACCATTTAGCTCAGTTTCATCAGACGGACACCAAAACGCTGCAAGCAGTGTTTTGGTGTCCGTCTCCAAAGCGGAATGGAGACGCAACAGATGCATTCTGAGCAGATCCTTTTCCATTGAGAATGCATTAGAATGTAAACTGATCCGTTTTGGACTGCTTCTGGGAGCCCTGAACACAACTGACAATTGACTTTCAATGGTGTTCAAGAAGGATCCGTCTTGCCTGTTAAAGATAATACAAACGGATCCGTTCTGAACAGATGCAGACGGTTGTATTATCTGAACGGGTCTGTCCATGACGGATCCGCACAAAGCGCGAGTGTGAAAGTAGCCTAATACAGTACTAGCTAAGTAGATGAGATCTACATGGTGCTGAAATGCTTTGCACGGAAATTGATCATGCGGTGTGAATTTTGAAATCTGCAGCATGTCACTTTTTTATGCAGATTTCACCATTTGCAATGGAAAGAGTAAGATCTGGGGCAAATCAGTGTCAAAATCCACAAATAATACATGTGGATCTTGGTGTGGATTTTTTAAATCAAATTTCTTATTAATTTGAACAAGAAAAAGGAGCAGAGTTCTATCAGTTGTAATAGGCCATTTGTAGATTGACATACACTTCATGCAGGGAGCCAAGAGACACTGGTAAAAGTCATAATAAAGGGAACTGCATGGGACAGGAAAGAACAAAGGGAAATAAAAACATTTTCGTATAAGAAAACAATTTAAGGAAATGCTGACTAATGAAAATAACGTGCGAGTAAATATTGATGGGGAGGGGAAACCCTTGCAACGTCTCAAAAGCATCAGCTTCTAATAATGAGGATTTCATGTGGAAATCCCCACGGAATATCCACACAAACTACACTACCATCTGCATGTACCCTTAGGTACTTTATGTTGTGCCATTTCTCTATTCCTCCCAGACATTTATGAAAAAATGGCCAACTCTTACCATTTTGTGACGTGTCCTCGCACAGTCTGCCACCGACAGCACTGACTGGATATTGTCAGACTGTGCAGGACACACCCAACTTGGTAACACCCAGTTGGACCTTTATTGCAGACTACTGGCAATTCTTTTGTAAACGTCTAGAAGAGGGATCTGCAAACCTTCGGCACTCCAACTGCGGTGAATCTACAACTCCCGGCATGCACACTTGCTGGGCTGTACTGGTTACTCCCATAGAAGTGAAAGGAGGATTCTGGGAGTTGTAGTTTCAGAACAGCTAGCGTTCCGGAGGTTGCTGTTCCTGATCTAGAAGGAATAACAGAGGAATGGCACAAAATAGAGTTATATGAAAAGATGCTCCTAAATGGTATGTAAATAATGCAGGGGAAATGTAAAGTGCTCCTTAAACAAACCGTCCATTTCAAGAAAAAAATAAAATCACCTTAATCGCAGAATAAACTAAACATTTACTAGGTGACTTTTTATTCTCCATCTTTTCAGCTGATCTGCCAATTCCTAGGCTCCTTTTCTACCAACCAAGATGGCGGAAATCCTTCTCAAGCTAGCCGATACACGCTGTGCATTTGGAAGCCCAAGTCACTTCCTGTTGCCCTCAGATTGGTCACCACTGCTTATGTTAGCGGTGATGGCCAATCTAAGAGCAGGGCTCGATAATCAGCAAATGTTTTTACTTGTGAACAGTCTGCACCAGATAGTCCGAGATGCCGTGAAGCCATTATGAATGATAGAAAATGAGCTTGGGAACTGACCAGTCTGCAGCTGATAAGATAAAAAGGAGGCCCCCATGTTCTGTTCCTTTCCCCAGATAATGTTAATTTATTTTCATTCAACTCAAGGGTCACTTTACGTACCAAGCATGTTTTCTATTGTTGCATTCAGACAGTCATAACTTATTTTTTTCTTTTCTTTGTTGATGTAGCTGCATGAGTTTTTTTTTTTTTGTAGGACAAGTTGCATTTTTAATGCCATACAAGTTTCATGAAGGCAATTGAAAAAAAAGACAGTAATTCTGCTATTATTTTTTGTGTTCAGCGTGATTTGTTGCCTTTCTTCGAAGTGTCAGTACATCTACAATGTTAATTAAATATGTACAGGTTTATGCTGCCATGTTCTGTGGGCAATAGCTTTTTTTAGTGTAACGTTCATTCGTATCATTTTGGGATACTGTATTGTAAGGGTATTTTTACGTACTGATTGGTTCTGTCCCTTTAATTTTGTCTCATAATACTTTTAGTATTTTGTGTAAAGGATATTCTTTGTAATGTAGTACCCATCTCCCTTGTGCTACTAACACTACATTCCTGAGTGATCTCAGGGACAAGCGTGATGCACACCGGAGGAGGGGCTGAAGGGAATAATTGTGGTCAGCATAGACAATTAGTGCGGACTTCACTTGGAACTTCATCCTAAGTACAATGTATATATTGATTTGCCCTATCTCTTATACACCCTCGGGTGTCGGTCATGTGTTACAACGTGGTAGACAGTCATGTGATGTTGCATGTGTTGTCGGACATAGCATGGGCGACTGGTGTCCTACCCCATATTGCATATGGAGGCTACTGAGGATTATTTACTTTTTGTTATTCTATATGTGATTTGTCTGTTTTATCTTATATGTAATCACACTTAGTAAATATATTTATTCACTTAGCCTGTGTAAGCTTATTCATTCTCAAATCTTTCGAATTCACGTTACAGATACATATGACCTTTTGATTTCTTTTTAGTCAGCTTTTGGGAGGTACAAAAACATAAATTCTACATTTTAATTTTTTCTTGGTGTTCATGGTTAAATAATGCACTAACTTAATAGTTTAGGTCATTACTGATGTGGAAGAATCGGTAGTAGGGTCCTCACACACGAATTTGGCTCTGGTTATTTTATTTATTTTTTAAACAGAAAAAAAAAATGTCAGAATAAGCGCAAGTGATTTTTTTTCGTTAATTTTTGCACATGTGCATCTTACCACTAGCATTTTTTTATATGGTGTTTTTCCCCTATAGAGAAGATAATGTGAAAATGCCTGAAAAACTGGAATAAGCTGCAGCATGCTGTTTATTGAAAAGAAGCCAGAAAGACAAATGATGCCACCTAAATAACAAAGATGACAGGAGCAAAAAATGCTCGTTCCCATAGACCTTGAGTCAACAGCTGGAGCTGCTGTTTTTACAGCAAAAAATGTTGCAAAGCACAGAAGACCAGTATAAAAACGGTGTGAAAGCACCCTTATCACCAATCTCAACCACTGCAGCTGGAACCTGGGTGTCCGTTACAGCCAGGCTCCTGCACACATCACAACATTCGGCAGCACGTATAACCCATAGATGGTGTATATGCATGTAATTGTGCATTAGGACATTAAAGTCAGTGGAGATGGCTATTTTGAAAATCAGTCACACAGTTGTGCTTCTTGTCTGTAAGTTGAAAAGCAGTAGAAGGCAGAGGCTTCTGATAAAAAAAAAATGATTTAGGTAGTCCTTTCTGTGGGGTATTTTTTAGGAAAACACTTGTTTGTATCTTCTCACAAAATAAACTCATCCCTAAAACCATGATATTTTAAAGGAGTTGTCCAGTCTTTTCCTCAGGATAGGCCATCACTAGCTGATCGGCGGGGGTCTGACACCCTGCCAGTCAGCTGTAGCCCCATTGACAGATATCAGCACTGGAACTAAACAGCACTGTCAACGCTGTAGTGGAAAATGTGGGCAATGATTTTAATGGGAGCAGAGCTGCGAGACGAGCGCTGTCCACTGCTACGTTGACAGTGCTGATTTCTGTGGACAGAGCTACACCCAAACAGCTGAGAGCAGGCCATACCTTATATAAAGCTAGACAACCCCCTTTAGCAATTTAAATATTTAAGTGAAAAGGAACATGCAGTATTTCAAAAACCAGTTGATTGCACTATTCATTGTGATCAAATTAAGCAATTTTAATATTTTAGCGCTCAGTAACCTACAGTATTCCCAAAACCAGTTGATTGCACCAGTCATTGTGAGCCAAGCTGCAGTGCTTATTCCACCCTCAACAATACCGTGCCAGAGGGGTTCACTGATAGTTGCAAGCAGAATGTTTCATTGAAGCTCCCGTACTCATACCGCGTGGGAAGCAACTGTGTCAAATAACACTTTTTACAAGCTAATCCTTTCCAGAGCATGCTACGTAACAGAAGAAACTGTTGAGCACCACCTATCTCGTAGCGATTTGTCACCGAAACTGCAAGACATCCTCCAGCAAGGGGCTTTTCCCACAATTCAAAGCCATCTACCTGAAATAACAAATTGATATTATGTTTCATTATTACAAAAATGACATTTGTACTAAATACCAAAAACAATGTATTAACCCTTGAGGACATGTCGATTTTCACATTTCCATTCTTCACTCCCTGCCTTCCAGGAGCCATATCTTTATTTTTCTGTTCATAGACATATGAGGGCTTGTTTTGGCGGTCAATTTGTTATTTCTAATGGCACTATTTACTGTTGCATACTACGTAGGGGGAAGCTGGATAAAAATGCCAAAATATGGTGAAATTGGGGAAGAAAAACAATGCAATTCCAGTTTTATGGGTTTTATTATTACAACGATCACTTTGCAGTAAAACTGACCTGTGCCTTTCATTTTCTGGGTTAGTACAATTACAGCAAAACCACCTTTGTAAAGTTTTTCTTGTGTTTCAATACTATGTTTGAAAAATGTTTGAAAAAAAAAAAAAAAAACACTGCAAAAAAATTCATCAACGTATTCTTAACCCCTTAAGGACACAGGGCATACAGGTACGCCCTTGTGCCCTGGTACTTAAGGACACAGGGCGTACATGTACGCCCTGTGCATTTTCGATCACTGCCGTGCGGCTGGCAGTGATCGGAACCCGGTGCCTGCTCAAATCATTGAGCAGGCACCTAGGCTAAATGCGCGGGGGGGTCCCGTGACCCCCCCATGTCGGCGATCGCGGCAAACCGCAGGTCAATTCAGACCTGCGGTTTGCTGCGATATCTGCAGTTTATGATCCCCGCGGTCCCTGACCGCGGGGATCAGAAACTTTAGGATTCAAAACTTTGTCCAGTATTCCTCCCCCTGCACCCCTGAGTTATTTGGGCACGGTGGGAGGTGCAGGGGGAGGGTTGCGGGCGGTGCGGGAGGCGGGCGGTGCGGTAGGCGGGATCGCGATCCCCCGCCCGCCTCCCATTGCGTAATCGTTGGCGTCTAGTGGGTATACCAGGGTGCCAGCACATTGCTGGCACCCTGGTATAAACGGCTGACATCGGTGATGCGATGTCAGCCGTTTAACCCTTTCCATACAGCGGTCCGTACGGACCGCTGTATGGAAAAGGTTAACAGTAAGAGGGAGCTCCCTCCCTCTCCCATCGGGGGGCTGCTGTGCCTTTGCAGTCCCCCGAATGGAGAGGGAGAGAGCTCCCAGGCAGCCCCCCCAAGCCCCGTCCTTACCCTTCCCCGTCTGCGCAGTTCTGACCATAACTGAGCAGACGGGGAAGGTTCCCATGACAACAGGACGCCTTCTCAGGCGTCCTGCTGTCCATGGTTCTGAACAGATCTGTGCTGAAAGGCATAGATCTGTTCAGACAAAGTGTAAAATACAGTATAGTACTATATATTGTACTGTACTGTATTATGTAGACATCAGACCCACTGGATCTTCAAGAACCAAGTGGGTCTGGGTAAAAAAAAAAGTGAAAAAAGTGAAAAATAAAGTAAAAATCAAAAAACACATTTATCACTGATTAAAAATGAAAGAAATAAAATTCCCTACACATGTTTGGTATCGCCGCGTCCGTAACGACCTGATCTATAAAACGGTAATGTTACTTTACCCGAACGGTGAACGCCATAAAAATAAAAAATTAAAAACTATGATGAAATTGGAATTTTGCCCACCTTACTTCCCAAAAAAGGTAATAAAAGTGATCAAAAAAGTCGCATCTATGCCAAAATTGTAACAATCAAACCATTATCTCATCCCGCAAAAATCATACCCTACCCAAGATAATCGCCCAAAAACTGAAAAAGTTATGGCTCTTACACTATGGAAACACTAAAACATGATTTCTTTTGTTTCAAAAATGAAATCATTGTGTAAAACTTACATAAATAAAAAAAAGTATACATATTAGGTATCGCCGCGTCCGTATTCACCGGCTCTATAAAAATATCACATGACCTAACCCCTCAGATGACCACCGTAAAAAAATAAAAATAAAAACGGTGTAAAAAAAGCCATTTTTTGTCATCTTCCGTCACAAAAAGTGTAATAGCAAGCAATCAAAAAGTCATGTGCACCCCAAAATAGTGCCAATCAAACCGTCATCTCATCCCACAAAAAATGAGACCCTACTTAACCCCTTAAGGACCGGGCCATTTTTTGCAAATCTGACCAGTGTCACTTTAAGTGCTCATAACTTTAAAACGCTTTGTTTTACCCAGGCCGTTCTGAGATTGTTTTTTCGTCACATATTGTACTTCATGACACTGCTAAAATTGGGTCAAAAAAGTTATTTTTTTTGCATAAAAAAATACATTTTTTACCAAAAATTTAGAAAAATTAGCAAATTTCAAAGTTTCAGTTTCTCTACTTCTGTAATACATAGTAATACCCCCAAAAATTGTGATGACTTTACATTCCCCATATGTCTACTTCATGTTTGTAGCATTTTGGGAATGATATTTTATTTTTTGGGGATGTTACAAGGCTTAGAAGTTTAGAAGCAAATTTTGAAATTTTTGAGAAATCTTCAAAATCCCACTTTTTATGGACCAGTTCAGGTTTGAAGTCATATTGTGAGGCTTAGATAATAGAAACCTCCCAAAAATGACCCCATTCTAGAAACTACACCCCTCAAGGTATTCAAAACTGTTTTTTCAAACTTTATTAACCCTTTAGGTCTTCCACAAGAGTTAATGGCAGATAGAGAAACAATTTTGAAATTTCTATTTTTTGGAAAATTTTCCAATATAATCAATTTTTTCCAGGAGTAAAACAAGGGTTAACTGCCAAACAACACTCAAAATGGGTTGCCCTGATTCTGTAGTTTGCAGAAACACCCCATATGTGGTCGTAAACTACTGTTTGGCCGAACGGTAGCACATAGAAGGAGGGGAACACCATATGGGTTTTGGAAGGCAGATTTTGCAGGACTGGTTTTGTTTATACCATGTCCCATTTGAAGCCCTCTGTTGCACCCCAAGAATAGAAATTTCAGAAAAGTGACTCCATCTAAGAAAGTACACCCCTCAAGGTATTCAAAACTGGGTTTACAAACTTTGTTAACCCTTTAGGTGTTCCACAAGAGTTAATGGCAGATGGAGAAACAATTTTGAAATTTCTATTTTTTGGAAGATTTTCCAATATAATCAATTTTTTCCAGGAGTAAAACAAGGGTTAACTGCCAAACACCACTCAAAATGGGTTGCCCTGATTCTGTAGTTTGCAGAAACACCCCATATGTGGTCGTAAACTACTGTTTGGCCGAACGGTAGCACATAGAAGGAGGGGAACACCATATGGGTTTTGGAAGGCAGATTTTGCAGGACTGGTTTTGTTTATACCATGTCCCATTTGAAGCCCCCTGTTGCACCCCTAGAATAGAAATTTCAGAAAAGTGACTCCATCTAAGAAAGTACACCCCTCAAGGTATTCAAAACTGGGTTTACAAACTTTGTTAACCCTTTAGGTGTTCCACAAGAGTTAATGGCAGATGGAGAAACAATTTAGAAATTTCTATTTTTGGGAAAATTTTACAATATAATCAATTTTTTCCAGGAGTAAAACAAGGGTTAACTGCCAAACAACACTCAAAATGGGTTGCCCTGATTCTGTAGTTTGCAGAAACACCCCATATGTGGTGGTAAACTACTGTTTGGCCGAACGGTAGCACATAGAAGGAGGGGAACACCATATGGGTTTTGGAAGGCAGATTTTGCAGGACTGGTTTTGTTTATACCATGTCCCATTTGAAGCCCCCTGTTGCACCCCTAGAATAGAAATTTCAGAAAAGTGACTCCATCTAAGAAAGTACACCCCTCAAGGTATTCAAAACTGGGTTTACAAACTTTGTTAACCCTTTAGGTGTTCCACAAGAGTTAATGGCAGATGGAGAAACAATTTTGAAATTTCTATTTTTTGGAAAATTTTCCAATATAATCAATTTTTTCCAGGAGTAAAAGAAGGGTTAACTGCCAAACAACACTCAAAATGGGTTGCCCTGATTCTGTAGTTTGCAGAAACACCCCATATGTGGTGGTAAACTACTATTTGGCTAAACGGCAGGACATAGAAGAAGGGGAACGCCATATGGTTTTTGGAAGGCAGATTTTGCTGGACTGGTTTATTTACACCATGTACCCTTTCAAGCCCCCTGATGCACCCCTAGAGTAGAAACTCCATAAAAGTGACCCCATCTAGGAAACTACGGGATAAGGTGGTTGTTGTTTTGGGACTATTTTAGGGGTAAATATGATTTTTGGTTGCTCTATATTACTCTTTTTTGAGGCAATGTAACAAAAAAATTAAATTCTAAAATTGTTTCTACATTCGCTATTTAGTTTTGTGGAACACCTAAAGGGTTAACATAGTTTGTAAAGTAACTTTTGAATACCTTGAGGGGTGTAGTTTCTTAGATGGGGTCACTTTTTTGGAGTTTCTAGTCTAGGCTACATCAGGGGGGGCTTCTAATGGGACATGGTGTCAAAAAAAAAACTGTCCATCAAAATCTGCCTTCCAGAAACCGTATGGCGTTCCCTTCGTTCTATGCCCTGCCGTGCGGCTATATAGCCATTTACGACCACATATGGGGTGTTTCTGCAAACTACAGAATCAGGGCCATAAATATTGAGTTTTGTTTGGCTGTTAACCCTTGCTTTATTACCGGCAAAATGGATTTAAATTGAAATTTTGCCCAAAAATAGGTGTTTTGGCACAGTTTTTATTTTATATTTTTAACACCGTTCATCCGAGGCGTTTGGTCAAAAGTTATTTTTATAGCGACGACTTTTACGCACGCGACGATGCCCAATATGTATGGCTCTCAGACTTTGGACACACTAAGCAGGCATCCTAAAACTGCGGCCCTCCAGATGTTGTAAAACTACAATTCCCACTATGCCCTGATGATGGCTGTAGGTTGTCTGGGCATGCTGGGAGTTATAGTTTTACAACATCTGGAGGGCCGCAGTTTGAGGATGCCTGCACTAAAACTAATATTTTTTGGGGAAAGAAAAATAGTTTTCGTGTCTCCAAAGTCTGAGAGCCATAGTGTTTTATGTTCTCTAGTGAACTGTTGGGGATTATAAAAATTTAGTACTCCATGGAAGTGTGATACTCCCTGAAGCAATTGATAATGCAGAGGCCCGGATGATCGGGGCACGTGTCACACTGAGTTGTGGTGTCCTTCCGTATCCCCCTCTTGTGACACACTCTGCACTTTTTTTGGGTTCGTCCCTTCTTTCCAGTATGGGGGACCACACCTGGAAAGTGTTGGCCAGGGACGATCCGGGCGCCTCCAGTTCCCGAGGTACTCCGGCCTGCTCTTTCCCGGTCCGAAAAGATCAGGTCCTTGAGGACTGCCTCATAGAATTGGAGGAATGTCCCTGTGCTGCCAGCGCTTCGGGATAGTACAAAAGAGTTGTACATGGCAACCTGCACCAAGTAGACCGCAACTTTTTTGTACCATGCCCGGGTTTTGCGCATGGCGTTATATGGCGTGAGGACTTGATCCGAGAGATCAACTCCTCCCATATACCGATTGTAGTCGACGATACAATCGGGCTTGAGGACCGTTGCCGCGGTACCTCGCACAGGGACTGGGGTGGTGCCGTTACCGTGGATTGTGGACAGCATAAGGACATCCCTCTTGTCCTTATACCTGACCAGCAACAGGTTTCCACTGGTAAGTGCACGGGTCTCACCCCTGGGGATAGGTACCTGGAGGGGGTAGGCAGGGAGGCCGCGCTGATTTTTCCGCACGGTCCCACAAGCGAACGTGGATCTGGCGGCAAGGGACCTGAACAAGGGAATGCTGGTATAAAAGTTATCCACGTACAAGTGGTAACCACTATCCAGCAGTGGGTACATAAGGTCCCACACGAGTTTCCCGCTAACACCCAGAGTGGGGGGACATTCTGGGGGTTGAATACGGGAATCTCGCCCCTCGTACACACGAAATTTGTAAGTGTACCCTGAGGTACTCTCACAAATTTTGTATAGCTTCACGCCATACCTCGCCCGCTTTGTGGGAATATATTGGCGGAAACTGAGTCTCCCCTTGAACGCAATGAGCGACTCATCAACCGCGACCTCCCTTCCAGGTACGTAGGCCTGCTGAAATGTGGCCCCAAAGTGATCGATGACCGGCCGTATCTTATACAGCCGGTCATAGGCAGGATCACCTCGGGGTGGACATGCTGCATTATCGGAATAATGCAGACATTTCCGGATGGCCTCAAACCGGTGACGTGTCATGACCATACTGTACAGTGGGGTCTGGTACAAGACTGTCCCCACTCCAGTATTGTCTGACACTGGGTTTTTGGACTAGACCCATATGCAGCACGAGGCCCCAAAATGTCCTCATTTCGGCTGCACTGACCGGCGTCCAGCCACCGGGTCTAGCCAAAACTGAGCCTGGGTTTTGAGCGACGAACTGTTGGGCGTACAGATTCGTCTGCTCCACCATCAAATTCACCAGTGGGTTACTGAAAAAAAAACTAAAATAGTCTATTTCAGTAAACCCCACTGTGGGAATCTGGATTCCAGGATTGCCAGCGAAATCCGGAATCTCAGGCTCAAAGTCCACTGGGGGACACCAGCTAAGTTCATCGGCAGGGGTCTCCGGTGGACTTATTTGGTGGGCCGGGAAACCAGTACGAACCCCAGGGCGGCTCGTACTAGGGTGGGCCACAGGATCCCTAGCATGTGGGGCCCCTGGCTCCGCCTGGCGGCGTCTCCGCCGCCTTGGTGGCTCATCGTCATCCGATGATGATGAGGAGGATGCGGATGATAAGAGGAACGTGGGGTCATCCTCATCCTCACTGGGGCTCTCAGAGTCGGAGGCAATCTGGGCATATGCCTCCTCGGCCGAGAACACCCGGCGGGCCATGGGTGTGTGTGCGTGTAGGTGTGCGTGTGTGTAAAACTTTATTATATGTGCGTGTGTGTGTGGGCAACGGGTGTTCGCGTACTAAAAAAGGCAAAAAAAAAAAGGGCAAGTGTTAGGAAAAAAAAAAGTTAAAACTTGCTGATCAGCGGTACAACGCTGATCAGCGGTCGGTGGGGTGTGGGGCGGGCGATGCGCTAACAGTGGACGGACGCTAAAAAGTGCCGGCCAGTCAGCGCACGCAGAAAAAAAAAGTGAGGAGGGGGGCTGGTGGGGGGTGGGGGGGCTGGTGGGGGGTGGGTGGGGTGGGGGGGGTCTGGTGTGGGGTGGGGGGGCTGGTGGGGGGGGGCAAGTGGCAGGGGGGGGGTCTGGGTTAGGGTTAGATGGATAGATGGAAGTTTGGATAAGTTTTTTTTTTTTTCTTTTTTTCCTAACTTACTTTTCCCTTCTTTCCCTGCCTAACGGTGCCTCTCCCTCACTGACCCTAACCTACCTGGGTGGCGATGGGTGCAGGAGGGTGATGGATGCCGATTAGGGGGACACAGGAGCTGGTGCTGGACGATGCTGCCGGGTGCTCGTGCAGAACAGGAAGAGGAGGGGAGAGAGGAGCGCAGGAAGTTTGAATCTCGCGCCTCTCTCCCCTGCACCAATCAGCACCCTGGACAGCAGTGTTCAGCACCAGGGCCAGCACCGCCTCCTCAAATCCTCGGACTGCGATTGGTGGTGTATAATTACGCCACCGATCGCAGTCTTTTTCCGGTTCATCGGGTCACAGGACACCCGAATGGACCGGAAACGCAGAAAACCGCAGGTCTGAATTGACATGCGGTTTTCTGCGATCGCCGATACGGGGGGGTCAAATGACCCCCCCCTGCGTTGTTACGGGATGCCGGCTGAATGATTTCAGCCGAAATCCCGTTCCGATTAACCCCCGCGGCGCCGGAGTTACGGTTTTAAGTCAGGACGTACCGGTACGTCCTCGGTCCTTAAGGACTCGGGAAATAGGGCGTACCGGTACGTCCTCGGTCCTTAAGGGGTTAAGATAATCGCCCAAAAATTTAAAAAACTATGGCTCTTAGACTATGGAGACACTAAAACTTTTTTTTGTTTTAAAAATGAAATTATTGTGTAAAACGTACATAAATAAAAAAAATTGTATACATATTGGGTATCACCGCGTCCGTGACAACCTGCTCTATAAAATTACCACATGATCTAACCTGTCAGATGAATGGTGTAAATAACAAAAAAAAAAAAAACGGTGCCAAAAAAGCTATTTCTTGTTACCTTGCCGCACAAAGTGTAATATAGAGCAACCAAAAATCATATGTACCCTAAACTTGTACCAACAAAACTGCCACCCTATCCCGTAGTTTCTAAAATGGGGTCACTTTTTGGAGTTTCTACTCTAGGGGTGCATCAGGGGGGCTTCAAATGGGACATGGTGTCAAAAAAACCAGTCCAGCAAAACCTGCCTTCCAAAAACCATATGGCATTCCTTTCCTTCTGCGCCCTGCCGTGTGCCCGTACAGCAGTTTACGACCACATATGGGGTGTTTCTGTAAACTACAGAATCAGGGCCATAAATAATGAGTTTTGTTTGGCTGTTAACCCTTGCTTTGTAACTGGAAAAAACAATATTAAAATGGAAAATCTGCCAAAAAAGTGAAATTTTGAAATTGTATCTCTATTTTCTATTAAATCTTGTGCAACACCTAAAGGGTTAACAAAGTTTGTAAAATCAGTTTTGAATACCTTGAGGGGTGTAGTTTCTTAGATGGGGTCACTTTTATGGAGTTTCTACTCTAGGGGTGCATCAGGGGGGCTTCAAATGGGACATGGTGTCAAAAAAACCAGTCCAGCAAAATCTGCCTTCCAAAAACCGTATGGCATTCCTTTCCTTCTGCGCCCTGCCGTGTGCCCGTACAGCAGTTTACGACCACATATGGGGTGTTTCTGTAAACTACAGAATCAGGGCCATAAATAATGAGTTTTGTTTGGCTGTTAACCCTTGCTTTGTAACTGGAAAAACAATATTAAAATGGAAAATCTGCCAAAAAAGTGAAATTTTGAAATTGTATCTCTATTTTCTATTAAATCTTGTGCAACACCTAAAGGGTTAACAAAGTTTGTAAAATCAGTTTTGAATACCTTGAGGGGTGTAGTTTCTTAGATGGGGTCACTTTTATGGAGTTTCTACTCTAGGGGTGCATCAGGGGGCTTCAAATGGGACATGGTGTCAAAGAAACTGTCCAGCAAAACATGCCTTCCAAAAACCAAACGGCGCACCTTTCACTCTACGCCCCGCTGTGTGGCCGTACAGTAGTTTACGGCCACATATGGCGTGTTTCTGTAAACGGCAGAGTCAGGGCAATAAAGATACAGTCTTGTTTGGCTGTTAACCCTTGCTTTGTTAGTGGAAAAAATGGGTTAAAATGGAAAATTAGGCAATAAAATGAAATTCTCAAATTTCATCCCCATTTGCCAATAACTCTTGTGCAACACCTAAAGGGTTAACAAAGTTTGTAAAATCAGTTTTGAATACCTTGAGGGGTGTAGTTTATAGAATGGGGTCATTTTTGGGTGGTTTCTATTATGTAAGCCTCGCAAAGTGACTTCAGACCTGAACTCGTCCCTAAAAATTGGGTTTTTGTAAATTTCTGAAAAATTTCAAGATTTGCTTCTAAACTTCTAAGCCTTGTAACATCCCCAAAAAATAAAATATCATTCCCAAAATAATTCAAACATGAAGTAGACATATGGGGAATGTTAAGTCATCACAATTTTTGGGGGTATTACTATGTATTACAGAAGTAGAGAAACTGAAACTTTGAAATTTGCAAATTTTTCCCAATTTTTGGTAAATTTGACTTTTTTTATGCAAAAAAAAATATTTTTTTAACTTTATTTTACCAGTGTCATGAAGTACAATATGTGACGAAAAAACAATCTCAGAATGGCCTGGATAAGTCAAAGCGTTTTAAAGTTATCAGCACTTAAAGTGACACTGGTCAGATTTTCAAAAAATGGCCTGGTCCTAAGGTGTAAAAAGGCTGTGTCCCTAAGGGGTTAATATTCCCATAAATTTTTTATTTTTATGGAGCTATATGAGGGGACATCCTCTGCGTCTGGAGGAAAGAAGGTTTGTACACAAACATAGAAGAGAATTCTTTACGGTAAGAGCAGTGAGACTATGGAACTCTCTGCCTGAGGAGGTGGTGATGGCGAGTACAATATAAGCGTACAAGAGGGGCCTGGATGTATTTCTGGAGTGTAATAATATTACAGGCTATAGCTACTAGAGAATCAAAATCCAGCCTTTATGGATATAAATCTATATAGTGGGTTAAAGGTAAGGAATATTCTGGTCCAGCTACAACATAACCCTTACAAAAAGATAAACTTTAATATTACTCATACAACAAACAATTTGTCCAATGGTGTCCATACGCATAACCGTCCACCAAGATACTAATTAGAATTGGGGAAAAAGATTTACCCCCTGATGATCCTACACCGTGGGGAAAACGCGTTGGGGTTGATCACAGAATTTCCTGTGTTATCAATAGTTATCTTTTTAGGTGTCTTATTGTTTTTTGTAGTCGGTTGCACCGTGTACCTCTTGGTATTTCATACCATCACGGCTGTATACATTGTGCATTTTGTTGCATTTGATCCTTTCTGTCCGTGCTTATACCAGTCCACCAGTAGATCAATGATCATCAGCCCATACACAATAGGGCTAACTAGGAGCTGCCAGTTAGGTTCGAGGACGGGGGGGTCTCCACCATTAGGAGTCGCCCCTGGGCAGAGGGCCTAGTTCTAGGAAATGTAATTAGGGTCATCTTTTTCCCCAATTCTAATTAGTATCTTGGTGGACGGTTATGCGTATGGACACCATTGGACAAATTGTTTGTTGTATGAGTAATATTAAAGTTTATCTTTTTGTAAGGGTTATGTTGTAGCTGGACCAGAATATAGCTACTAGAGAGGGGTCGTTGATCCAGGGAGTTATTCTAATTGGAGTCGGGAAATATATTTTTTCCCCTTAAGTGGGGAAAATTGGCTTCTACCTCACAGTTTTCTTTTTTGCCTTCCTCTGGATCAACTTGCAGGATAACAGGCTGAACTGTATGGGCAGATGTCTTTTTTTCAGCCATATAAACTATGTTACTAGGGAACTTGAACAAGTGATCATCATATCATTGAAGTCTATAAGAAATTTGCTGTGTTCTTATTGAGCTCTGACAAAGTCAGGGTCTCCATTGGAACATAGTTGTGGAAGCCTCTGATCCTTTAGGACGACCAAGAATGGGAATGAAGAGCTCCCTCGATCGCCACAAGGAGGAGCTGTTCCAGCCCCCCTAGTGGCGATGTTGTCGGCCCCATGGACATAACTTCACATGAAATAAGATTAAAAAAAGCTGAATGGACATGGTCATATTATCACAGCCCAGAGCAGCGGATAGGAGCAATAAAGTTGAAAGTAAAACATTAGAAAACTATAGGTGCTTTCATAAATTATTATTTTAAAGGATGTTGATGCAAATCGTAAGACTCCTTCAAAGGCTGCGAATACCACAAAGGCAAAATTGTTCTTATGATTGCATTTGATAACACAAAACACTACCAGCTAAATAGCTCAATGTGTACCTAACCTTTTGAAGAACTTTATTTAACCCCTTGAGAACCTTGCTATTTTTGACATTAAGGACTATGCCGTTTTTATTTATTATTATTATTTGACCTGTGTCGCTTTATGTGGTAATAAATCTGGAATGCTTTTACTTATCCAAACCATTCTAAGGGTCCATTCAGACGTCCGTAGTGCATTGAGGATCCGCAAATTGTGGATCCGCAATACATCCGGCCGGCACCCCCATAGAACTCCCTATTCTTGTCCACAATTGCAAACAAGAATAGCACATGTTCTATTTTTTTCCGGAGCCGTGGACCGGAAGATCGGGTGCTCGCTCCGGAAATGCGGATGCAGAGAACACATCCCCATAGAGAATAAATGGGTCCGCATCCGTTCCACAATTTGCGGACGTGTGAATGGAGCCCAAGTATTCTTGCGATAAATTGTACTTCGTGAAAGTGGAAAATTTGATTTGATCACCTTTATTTATAAAAAAAATCCAAAACTTACAGAAAATTTGGAAAAACTTGCAGTTTTCAAAATTTGAATTTCTCTTTTTAAAGGGGTTATCCAAAACTATAATCTGCCCCCCATATACTGGACCCCTCACACGGAATACACTTACCCTGCTTCCTACGCCGCTCCTGGTCCCCGCACCGCCGCTTCTCCCCGTGCGTGCCGGCAGCCATTGGCAGGCGGGGAGAGCCTCCCTAGCCTCTTTTTATTGTAAGGGGGCTTTTTAAATTAAAACACAGTCATTTTTTTATTGTTAAAAACACTTATTTCACTCTTACTTTTGTCCCACTACGGGACTTCTGCATTTCCCTGTTTCAATGCAGTACAAAACATCTGTATTGTACTGCATTGGTCATCAGTGTATTACACAATGTAATACACTGATAGTTTGCCTATGAGACTCATCCTGGAGGCTGGGCCTCATAGGCTTCCATAGCTGCCGGGCCCCAAGGCCTTCAAAAGGCCTTTGGAGCAAAAAAGGGAGCGCAAACCTCCCATATGCACAGTCCGTGCTAACCATGGCATATGAGGGGTTAATTTACCGGCATCTGTGTTATCCTCGATGCTGGTGGATGCAGCAGGGGTCCGGCTGGTATGCTCGGGTACCAGCATTCTCATCATGGGTCCTTAAGGTGTTAAAAACTATTCTACATGCAATAAAATTAATTTTTGTAATATACTTTCATTTTTTCACATTCTATTTAGAAAGTAGACAATGGAATTTCAGGTGTCTAATGCTTTAGAATCACTACACCTGTACACCAGTGACATGTCAGCGTTCTACAGATTCCACTGTGATGCCACAGTGATCAATGTACAGACAGGAGGACATATCGAAGCTGCTGCTGTGCCAACTGCGCTCTACTAAAGCCTGGCTTAACACATGCGGTGTACCGAGCCTATACTGATGTGCTATACCAGGCGTTAGCTTAGTTGACACCGGCAGATGCAGCAAAGTGCTATGCCAAGCTCCTGCCTGCGTAAGCGCCACTTGCTAAAAGCTCTCCATAGTACAACAGTGCAGAAGACATGTACACCACTGTCAGTGGTGTACAAGTGTAGGGATTCCAAAGTGCTAGAAAGACCTGGAAAAAAAAAAAAAAAAAAAAGTGCAAAAGGTTATGTGCACATTATTAAAATAAATATTTCAATAGAAACATATTGTTCAATAGCTGATAATACTGCACAATCTGCCTTTTATTACCATAAGCACTCTGTACCCCTGGACACCAAGGGGGTCTTGGTTGATGGCAATGACTTCTTGGTTCTGCAAAAGTTCTTTGGATCTTGGATTGATATCTCGCAAATCATTAGACATTAGCAATGGAGCAGCCATGATGGACCATAGAGCCATTTGTGTGACTTCTTGATCCCAGCTCAAGCCAAAGTTACCAATAACAAGCTGGTAAATAAAAAAACAGGAGTCACAAGAAAGAAAGACCACAATAGCAACACAAATAACACAAACATAAGCCAGGTTGTGTTGATAAGATTTACATTAAGGTATAAGCAATATGAAGGGGCACACTCAAAAGGGAACCACAATGGTAGCAGAAAAATATGGACTTTATTAGTCTAAAAACATACCCCTAAAAAATACATATAAAAACATACAAGTAGGCACACTTATACCTATACAATTCTATGCAAATATGGTAGAACTGTAATAGGAGGGAAATAACTGTTGGTGTATTAATTTCCCATTGACATATATAGCGGCGTGCCGGCAATGTCCCGAAAGGTGCTATTGATAAACGTCGTACTAGTGTGGCCGCAACCACAATGCCCGATGTATATGTTGCACTAGATTCAGTGGCGTGCAGGAAACACAACTGGTGCCGAATATTATAGAAAGTCTAAGTATTGTGGCGAACACACTTCGCTTCACAGTGAAACAAATGTTTATATGACATACTTTCTTCATATTTCTTATAATGCTCATATATGAGCCCGGTGTTACCCCTCTTCACTGCTCTCCACAGCGTTGTATCCAGGCGGCCGTGCACTCACAGCGTCCCACGTGATGTGCTGGCCGTACGTGGCGTCCCACGTGATATGGTTGTCCAGGGAACCGGATAGACGCTTTGATGACGTCACTGTTTGGCGACTGCTCTTCCAGCTCTTGGATTCAAGCAGAGTTTCTTGCTTTATTGGTTATTTCCTTTGGTTCCAGGCTTACTTCTTCTTTGTTTGTAATAGTCCCACGCTCACTCTGTAATGCCAGACGCGTTTCAGGGTCTAACACCCCTTCCTCAGTGGCCAACTGAGTGAGCGGATCCTCACTCCTTATAAATGGGATGTCATTACCCACAATCCCACATTGTTTTGTGCACTTAATAATCTCTGGATTGGATTTCAATCATCATGTATGTATCTCTATGAGCTAAAACAATAAATAACCCCATGTACTTAAGTATACACAATATTGACACTAACAAATTATTAAAAATGGTTAAAAATCAAAATAGGAGAAAACTGCAAGGTCCAGCAACATTTTTCAGAGAAAACCCCTCAAAAATGCATAAAAAACGCATCAGTGTGAATTAGGTCATATATGCTTTTTTAGCCTACATGTGTGCAATTTACCCTCAAGAGTTGAGACCTACCACTAATCTTCTATTCTTACGTTGTTTGACTTAAGAGGCTCTATTATTCTTCCTCAGAAGAGGAGGTGAAATCTAATATTCTATTGCAGCCTAGGGGAGCCGTCCGTCAGGGAGGGGAGATCATGGTGTCGATAGTCGGCCAGACCGCGATGTCCCATCCCCGCTGGACAACACCCCCTCACAGGAACCCAAAGACTTCCATCTCGGCGTTCAGGTCTCTAGGGATGATTGTGTCGTATTCAAAGATTCTACGGTGATTACTGCCTCAACATATGTGCGATATGGTTTCCCCCTCTCCACACTTTTTTTACACTCTCAATGGCTGTGAATTTCAGACCAGTTGGATCACAATTGTGCTTGATTTTAAAATGTTTAGACAATGAATGGGTCTCTAGACCCTTCCTAATATTTGCCACATGTTCCGCTACTCTCTTTTTAAGCGTTCTTTTTGTCCTGCCTATATATTGTTTTCTGCAGTCACACTGTAGCAGGTATATCACATCTGTAGAGTCGCAGGTCACTGAAGGAATTCACTGAAGACACTACTTTTGTGGGGGGGTTTTCGGTATATTTGTAATTCTACAGTTGGCACATCTGCCACATTTAAAAAATCCATTTACTGCCAACCAATTGTCTTTTTTCTGGCTCTCCTTTCTCGCTTTGACAGTCGGGGCTATTTTCCCAGCTAAATTGTTGGCCCGTGTATATGTAATCTTGAGGGCTTAACTCAGCAAAGGACCTATCACTTTATCATTCAATAGGAGTCCCCAATGCTTCCGAATACTTTTTTCCATCATCTTATATTGGGAATTAAAGGGAAGGATAATCCTCAATGTTTCATCTCGTGGTTGAGGATGACTAGCCAAAAAGAAGTCTCCTCTTTCCATTCCCCTTACCTTCTCCAATGATTTATCAATGACCTGGGCTGGGTAATCTCTTTCCAATAATTGTTGTTTCAAACCAGTGGCTTCCTCATCAAACTTGCCGTCATCCGTACAATTTCGCCTTAGTCTACGGAACTGGCTCGTTGGGACATTGAGCAGCCACCGTGGAAGATGGCAACTGGCAAACCTGATGAAGCTATTTTTGGCCACTGGCTTGAAAAACGTACTGCAGTACAATTGGTTCCCCTTCACCTGTATCTCCAGATCCAGAAACTCAACCCTTTCTTTACTAACATTTGGGCTAAAAATCAAGTTCCTATCATTGATATTGATACTGTTCAAAAAAAAGGTCTAGGGATTCAGTGGTATCTTGAATAAAATATCGTCTATGTAGCGCCGCCATAGGACCAGATGCGCCCCCAGCCTCGGTTGTATAACTTCCTTTTCCCATTGGGCCAGAAACAAATTGGACGTAGCTGGGGGCGAATCTGGTACCCATGGCGGTGCCAGTGCGCTGTACATAGAACTCCCGCTCAAATGAGAAATAATTGTGGGCCAATACATATTCAACTCCCCCCAATAGGAATTGTAGTTGTTCAATAGATAATCTGACATCTTCCGACATTTGTTCATACAGTGCTTGTATACCTTGGGTATGATCGATCACTGTATATAGGGATCCAACATCCAGCGTCCCCAAGATCCATCCGTCTACCCATTCAATGGTTTCTAATGTTTTAATAATATCAGTAGTGTCACGAATGTATGATGGCACTCTTGACATAAGGTTGAAGCCACTGATCAATGTATTTGGATAAATTACATGAGATAGATTCAATCCCAGACACTATTGGGCGACCTGGGGGTTTTTGTAAATTTTTATGGATCTTGGGGATGCAGTAAAACATCGGGATCCTCTTCTCAGTGTCCAAAATAAATCCAGCCTCTTGGTTGGATAAAAAGCCCACTTTTAGTCCCATCTCACAGTAATTGTTTAGGATCTTATAATATTCCTCTGTGGGGTCTCCTTTTAGTTTTTGATAGGTCTCCTGTGACCCTAATTGTCTATAGCACTCTCTCAAGTAATCTGCTGTATTCTGTACTACTACCGCCCCACCCTTATCAGCCGGCCTAATTATAATGTCATTCGCCTCTTGCAGCGATTTAATTGCCCTAATTTTCCCTTTATTTAGGTTTGTGTTTATTCTCCGGCTCTTAATTCTTCTCAAGTCTCGCTCCACATTATTTTTGAATGTGGCCATTTCTTTGCTGATCTTCTGTCTAGGGAATTTTTTCGATCTGGCCTTTAGATCAGTATGTTGATATTTGCTGATATTCCCTTCCATGTCCATTTCTCTATTGATGGGGTTTTTTAGAAAATATTTTTCAAGACACCGCTGTCTTATGAACTTTTCCACCCCAATATATGTGGCGAACTTGTCCAGGGAATTTGTGGGGGCAAATTTTAGACCCTTGTTCAGTAACCAGTTGTGTTTCCTGCACGCCACTGAATCTAGTGCAACATATACATCGAGCATTGTGGTTGCGGCCACACTAGTACGACGTTTATCAATAGCACCTATTGGGACATTGCCGGCATGCCGCTATATAGGTCAATGGGAAATTAATACGCCAACAGTTATTTCCCTCCTATTACAGTCCTACCATATTTGCATAAAATGGTATAGGTATAAGTGTGCCTACTTGTATGTTTTTATATGTATTTTTTAGGGGTATGTTTTTAGACTAATAAAGTCCATATTTTTCTGCTACCATTGTGGTTCCCTTTTGAGTGTGCCCCTTCATATTGCTTATACCTCATTTTGTTCTTTAAGGTCCTGAGGGTGGGACCTGAGGGTGAGCACCTTATCCATACGGTGAGGGGGTGAGCCGCTGTATCCTTGCAAGATTTACATTAAGTAATGATATAAACTTGGAGATAATTACATTCTTTCAGGTTTTTTTTGCAGAGACCATTCTTGCAAAAGTGACCACATGAAGTACACCATAAATTAGCTGTCACTTTGTAAGTATTTTCTCAACAACTGATCGTAAAATGTAGTTTTTTAGAAGTCAATTCAAATTTTGAGAAAAGGATTTGGAGAGATACAAAGAAGACTGAATTATTTAAAGGTCTTCTGTCACCCCACTAAGCCATTTTTTTTGCTTACTTATAATCCCTACACTGCGATTTATGCCTACATAATCTAATTAATCATTTTGGTCCTGTAGATTTTGTTTAAAATTTGCTTTTAAAATATGCAAATTACCTTGCTACCAGCAAGTAGGGCGGCTACTTGCTGGTAGCAGCCGCATCCTCTGATCCTAAAGACGCGGAGGGGGCGTCTTTAGGATCGGAGGATGCGGCTGCTACCAGCAAGTAGCCGCCCTACTTGCTGGTAGCAAGGTAATTTGCATATTTTAAAAGCAAATTTTAAACAAAATCTACAGGACCAAAATGATTAATTAGATTATGTAGGCATAAATCGCAGTGCAGGGATTATAAGCAAAAAAAAGGCTTAGTGTGGCGACAGAAGCCCTTTAAATAATTCAGTCTTCTTTGTATCTCTCCAAATCCTTTTCTCAAAATTTGAATTGACTTCTAAAAAACTACATTTTACGATCAGTTGTTGAGAAAATACTTACAAAGTGACAGCTAATTTATGGTGTACTTCATGTGGTCACTTTTGCAAGAATGGTCTCTGCAAAAAAAAAACTGAAAGAATGTAATTATCTCCAAGTTTATATCATTACTTAATGTAAATCTTGCAAGGATACAGCGGCTCACCCCCTCACCGTATGGATAAGGTGCTCACCCTCAGGTCCCACCCTCAGGACCTTAAAGAACAAAATGATAGCAAGGTAATTTGCATATTTTAAAAGCATGTTTTAAACAAAATCTACTGGACCAAAATGATGAATTAGATCATGTAGCCATAAATCGCAGTATAGGGATTATAAGTAAGCAAAAAAAAAGGTTTAGTGGGGTGACAGAAGCCCTTTAAAAGCTGGAAGTGTGACAATCTACGAACCATGTCTGGGTCATTCCATCCTCCGGGCCCAGCTGCAGGGACCAGCTGATCTTGTAAAGCTGCTGTGAAATCTATCAACGTCTTTACACTTGCCCAAGAATCTTGAATATCATTAAAATTTCTCCACGAGTTACAGTACTCAGCCACTTCAGTATAATTGACCTAAAGGGAGTAAATCTATTAGAAGACATAAACAAGGATATCTGTTGATAATGTGGAGCATAGAACGGAGTAATGCCACCAGCTCCCTCATAAAAATGTCATAGCGCAATGCCTTCAACAAACTGAACCAAACTGCTCCAGTATAACTCAGACATGTTTGAGATAGAAGACGGCAGCACACTTAAAGGGATCCGGAAAATAATATTGATGACAGGATATCACATTGGCGGGGATCCCAGACTCATCACCAGTACTGATCAACTGTTTCAGGAAACTACGATCCTCACTGGAGCTCTGGTGAGCGCAGCAGCCTCCCAAAGCTTCCAGCACAGTGCTGCACATCATGCTTTGTACTGCAGCTCGGCCCCATTGACTTGACGGTGACATCACATGGTCTAGGAAGAGGCTGTGCGCCTGGCCTCTAACAGCTGATGGACGGGGGTCCCAGGTGTCAGACCCCTGCTTATCTGACACTGATGACCTATCCTGGAGCATAGGTCATCAATATTAAATCCTGTATAAACCCTTTAAAAGGGAGGTTTTCCTACTACCTGGAACTACTAGAATTCTTGAGATGCTGAAGGAAATGATCAAATTCCTACTGATGTCCTTAGGAGTAGCTTATTTCAATATTATTGCACAGTTCAAAGCAAACTATATAAAGTCTTATGCAGTGTACTCCCTCTAGTGGTGGCTGCAGGTATGCAGAATTGTATCATGTGTGGCTATGTTAAATAAAAGAATTGGAGTATCGGTGTAAACCAAGGTTACCAGTTGTTCCACGTTAGGCCCCAGAACACTTGGAACACCCCTTTAGGAACCCTGCATAATTGTATGACCGCTATTTCTGGTCTCATAGGACAGAAGCCAGCTGTGAAATATCACTGCACTGACAACATGGACCCATACTGCACTTGCCTTCACTATTTTGCCTTGTTGCACCACTGGCATTATCTCCGACAACTGTACACATGGGATTTAGCGCAGATTCACTTTCATTCCAGATGTGAAATCATAACATGAATAATTTTAAGCAACTTTAAAAGGAAATCTGTCTTTGCTTTAGGAGCACTATTTATTCCTTACCTTCGATAAATGACGAGCATACAATGGCCACTCACAAGAATACACTATATTTCTACCTGTCTGGTTCAATGCTATGGACATACGGCGGTATCCTGCAAGAGTGCACAAAAAACGCATAAGATGGTGTAGCAGAAAGTTTAGGTGAGAAATTTAAAAAAAAATATACATTATAGTTGGGTGGAGGGATCCATTATTTATATTAATTATTAACCTCTTCAAGACAGTGCCAGTTTTCACCTTCCTGACCAGACCCATTTTTGGTAATTTGACTTGTAGCAATTTTGGAATGCTTTTACGTATACAATCGATTCTAAGACTATTTTGTCGTGACACGTCTTACTTTATGCTAGTGGTAAATTTGAGTCGATATGTTTTACCTTTATTTAAAAATAAATCCAAAATTTACAGAAAATATTTGGAAAACTTTCAATTTTCTAAATTTGAATTACTCTCCTTTTAAGGGTATGACCACATGGAGCGGTGGTGATGAGTCATGGCTGGACGGCAACTTCAATACTGTGCAGCCATTAACAATGAAGACTGCAGAATTCATCAGTTAACTGAAAGTGAGCTGCGGGCTAATTGGCTGCACGGTTCTTGACTGCAGCTGGTCACAACCCAACCGGATCACGTCCCGAAGTCAAATTTCCTTGCGCTTCGTGGTAATGAATCATATTTTTCCTAAAATGGCTAATGCACATGTTAGAAAGAGGAAGTAAGAAGCCCAGGAACGAGGGATTACCCATAATGCCATGCAGACAGCCAATCAATCAGCAGATAGCCAGCCCCTGTGATGTCACAGGTTTATAAGAAGTCTCCTCCTGCCCGGTCTCCGCCCCTTTCCAGTGAACTTGGAAAGGGAGGGATATTACAGACACTAGGGACAGCGATAAGGAAAGACTTTATTAACAGAAAATTTCTACTGAGCAGTTCAGGGACAGCTTATTGATAGTGTAGGGATATAATAGGGAGGCATTATCCACACTATAGGGGGGAGTATAGGGGGGCCAATAGAAGAGTTTAAAGCTTGACTAATAGGAGCTATTCTATTACACCTGGCTGCACTTATAAAAAAAATGTTCTAATACTACAGATTTTAGGTTGTTTGCATTCTCTGATGCATAAGTAATTCCAGGAATCCTTGTTTCTGTTATAGGGGTGAAACTGCGGTCTGATACTTCAGAATTTGTGGCGTTCACAGTGTTTTATATATAATTAAATCCGTTAATCCTTGATTGTCTGATTAGGGTAAAATTGCAGCCTGATACTACAGATTTTAGGGTGCTTACGTTATCTTATATACGGTATAAGCACATTCATTCATCCTTGTTTGGGGGGGGGGGGGGGATTGCACCCTGACACTACAGCCATTTCACCCTTACAGATACTGTTACAGTACAGTATGTCCGACAGACAGGTAACAGGCCCTTCTAAGGGAATGGGCAATGGCCAAAATGTTTCTAGAGCTGGCAGAAATAGCAGCAGCAGAAGGGGAAGGGGGGGTAGCAGCAGTCACAGCGACAGGACAGAGCTGCCAGTGTCATTCAGTGGTCGTGTTTTGACCAGCAACCAAGCTCAGCTGTCCTTGAATAGTTGACTAGGACGTCAACTTCATCTCAAGTGATATCAGACATGCCCAGCCAGGAGTCGATGGGTTCTTCTGACGCCACATTTAGTTGCCATGGCCCTGGAACCAGCTCTGTGCCCCCACCTGTCCTGAACCTGCCTCTTTCATTTTCTGTTCTTTCTGCTTAAGAAGTAATTGTATGCCATCGACAAAACTCCACTTTTAAGCGAGGACGAGCTTCTAGAGGACAGTCAGCAGTTACTGCCCAGCCAAGATGTGGAGGAGAGATCCGCTGCTTCCTCCGGTAGGCGGGCAAGTAGCGACTACGAGAGTTGTGTGGGAGCTGGTGTTGCACGTGGGCCTGAGACTGGTGAGGGTGACATCAGTGACGTGCAGACAGTAGTGGATGATTATGTAGCCGATCACATGTGGGAGCCGGGCGAAGAGGGGGCTTCATCATCATCATCATGGGAAGAGGGTGGCAGCTTGTGCGTGAGGCAGCAGGGTGCTAGTGTGGCCACGAGTCAGCAGTGTGAGGTTTGGAGCCAAACGTGCCCGGGGGTAGACCATCTACTACGCAGGAGCCTACCTATCCGGAAACAACTAGCGGTGCACGGGTTCAGGGAGGCAGCAGCAGGCAGTCATCACAGAGTGGTGGGGGGAAAAATGCCATACTCTGGGCTGGAGGAATTTTTCATCAAGCCACCGGAAAACGTCACCATGGCCAATTGTAGAATATGTGGTCAGAAGGTGAAGTGTGGCCAGGGTGCCAATGGTGGCATCACGGCCCTGCATCAACACACGCAGCGTCACATAAGGAGGCCTGGGAAAACCGTGGAGCTAATGTAGTGGCACAGTCTGACGCAGCAACCGCTGCATCACCCAGTGGCCCGCACCGCTTTTACTGCAGTCAAGGCTCCACCACCTCAGCAGAAGAAAGCTGTGTTTCCTTCCCATCATCTACTGGTCCTGATGCTCCTCCTCCTACTGCTCGTCACTAATTTCATCAGCAATCAATCATCGAGGCGATTGCAAAAAGACAACAGTATGTGTGCACTCATCCAACAGTGCAGAAGCTGAACGTGCTCCTGGCCAAGTTGCTGGTACTACAGTCCCTCCCTTTCCATGTGGTGTACTGTACACCTTTCAGAGAACTGATTGCTTGTGCCGAAACAAGGTGGAGTCCCAAGCCATTATTACTTCTCCAAAAAGGCTGTACCAGCCCTGCACACGTTTGTTGAACAGAAGGTTAGCCAGTCCTTGAGCCTGTCAGTGTCTGCTAAAGTTCACAGCAGCATCAATGTGTGGAGTCCTGCCTCAATATCCTCCTGTGCCTCCTCATCCTCTACCTTGTCCTCAGCCTCCAACGCAGGCACAATTTGGAGTGCTACTCTAGCATACCACTTAAGCAGAGCACGGCAGTGTCAAGCTGTTCTGGTTTGCCTGAGCAAACAAAGTCACAGCAGGGAGGAACTGCTCCGTGTCCTTCAAGAGGAAATCGAATCCTGGCTCCCTCCTCGCTAATTTAAAATGCATCAAGGAGGTGTGACCCATGCGACCTGCATACGCACGCCTTTAATTTGGTTGTAAAGCAGTTCCTGAAGTCTTCCACCCAATGGCTAGACATCCTGAAAATGGCTAGGAAACTGTGCATGCACTTCAGCTACTAACACCGCAAAGCACGCCCTCCTTGAGCTGCAAAGGCAGAATAACGTTCCCAAACATCACTTGATATGCAACGTTTCCACCCTTTACACGTTGGACCGACTATATGAACTATATGAGGAAGGCCGTAAACTATTTCTTGATGATGGAGGCGGACAGGAGCACTCCCTTGTGTAACTTCGACGTTAGCCAATAGCCGCTCATGTTTGACAACTGCTGTTTGCTTAGGCCCTTTGAGGAGGACACTATTTTTCAGTCGCCAGGACTATGGGATGAACAACGTTATTCCAATCCTTCAAGTCCTGGAACAGATGCTAATAAATCTGGCTGGCCAGTGGACAGGAGACGTGAGGACATTCACACACAAGCATACAGCATACATGTAATGCATACAGAAATGGGTGGCTTTTCTGCACAAGTGACAGGAAAGAAGCAGGAGGAGATAGAGGGCGATGAGGCAGACGACCTTGACAATCCCTTGCGCAAATGGACAGATGCATGCTGAGTTGGTTGGTTATTGACACCCATATTATCACTATTCGGCAGAGGCATGACTAGTGGCTCTCCACCATGTTAGACCCTCACTACCACTCCAAAACAGGGGCTTTTTTTGCACCCGCTGAGAGGGAGGATAAACTCAACTACTATTGAGAAATCCTATGTAGTCAGTTGGTCCACTGTCAATGTGGACCATTGCCCATCCTCACGAAGGTTTGACCGTGGGGGCCCTCTGAGCTCACATTCCACAGCCATGGCTGCTGGAGGGATGTGGGGGAAGCAGCAGCACCCACTCTATCAGCAGGAACTTAAGTCTGGAGTCTCTAATGATTTGCACATTTCTTCACCCACCTACTAAAGAAACCACCTACCAGCAAGACATGGAGCAGAACCTGAACCAGCAGATGGTGGCATACTTGGACTGCACCCTGCCATCCCACATCAAAGATCTCCTGGACTACTGGGCAGCCAAACTTTAATTGTGGCCGCATCTGGCCGAGTTTGCCCTGGACAAGCTTTCCTGCCCGGCCAGTAGTGTGGCATCAGAGCGGGTGTATAGTGTGGCGGGGGGCATAGTTACCCCAAGGAGAACTCTCCTTTCCACCCAAAAAGTGGAGAGACTGACCTTTGTGAAGATGAATCACATCTGATTTGGAAGCCAAAAGCAGGAGTGGGTACAAAACACAGAAGACATGCAAACATTCCAATCACATGTCATCTCTGTTTTGGATCCCATTATGTTTTTATTTGACCTTAACAATACTGATAGATTACTGACCAAATGCTGACCATGTGAAAGCAGATGCTGAAAAGACAGGATCTGTTTTTGGGGGTTGTTCTTATGACAGATCAGAAGAAGGGCAAAATAAACAGTGACATCAACACAAACTTACTGCTGACACCCTCTCCACTCTGTCAGGGGGACACTACTTGTATCAGCGTGTAACAGAACAGATTCTGTAGAAATCTATGTGTAAAAGGAGTGCACTCACTCACTCTATAGTACAATCTTGGGGCACTGCACGGTTCTTTTTACCCAACGCCAACAATGACCTGTAAGGATAAATTCACATTTGAGCTATTTGGTCAGTTTTAGCTCCGTAACTAACTAAATAAGTGAAGTGTGAACTGATTCTAAGGGCTGTTTCACACAAGTGGATGCCGTGCGTGTCATCCGCTGCGTGAAAGAGTACCAAGCTACGCACTGGACAGCAGAGACACGGAGCATTAACATGATTGATAATGCTCTTTGCCGCTCTGTGACCTTTTTATTACAAAATCATGGTGACAACTTTGCCTCACTGTGATTTTGAAGTAAAAAGATCACAGAGAGGCACGGAGCATTATCAATCATGTTAATGCTCCGTGTTGTCTCTGCTGTCCAGAGAGCGGCTTGGCACTCTTTCACACAGCGGATGACACGCACGGCATCTGCTTGTGTGAAAATGCCATATGAGTGACGGCTGTCAACTGCCTGAAGTGTCATTTTATTTATTTTTGAAAATTAGAGGGATGAGAATTTTAGCCTCGTGCATAGCTCAGTATGGAGATTGTCTGCTGAAGCTCTCCAGACCTGCCACGGCAACCAAATCGGACCCCCACGATTTCACTGCGGGGGCTCCGATCGGAAGGCAGGGGGAGCTGCATCCTTCTGCCTTCACTCACAGGTGCTGTGATCAGTGTTGACCGCTGCACCTCAGGCGCAAAATGACAGGGGCAGCATGTCCCCGTCAGTGCAGGCGAGTGGCAGCTGTATGATACAGCCGTCACCCGCCGTGTATGGAGCAGGCCCACTGCAGAGGCCTGCTCCATACATCCCCTCACATATTATGACGTATAGTTACGACATAATGCGTGAAGGGGTCAATATATGTAAATGAGCCTCTAGGAGCAATGAAGGAGTTGCTGTTACACTTAGAGACTCTGCTCTATCTGCACTTTGATTGACAGGGCCTGGCCTAGGTAATCAAAATGGAGAGGTTGCAGAGAAAGCAGAGCCTTTAGGAGTAATGTTAACACCCCCATTGCTCCTAAAGGTTCAATTCCATATATTAAACTTCATATTACTCAGAAATGTGGGTACCTATGAACATGGGCCCAACACAGATGCCTTCAGCTGCCAAGCGCACATAGGTGCTGACAGATGCCCTTTAAATTGTTAGACAGGTTCTAATGAAAGGGAAAGACCTACTTTTAGCTTTTTCAGCTCAGATTTTGATGGATTGGTTTACGAGCGCCATGTTGCTTTTGAAAAGCCTCTGAGGTACCAGTACAGCCATTCTCTGGGAACAACGGGACGCATTTATTAAGACCGATGTTTTAGACACCGATCTTAACTCCCTAAGCTGGCGGTGGATCCGGTGTTATGGGTTGAATACTAATGAGCGCTTCCATTATGGAAGCGCTCATTAGTACCGGAAAGCGGTGTGCGCATCAGGTCACAGTACAGCCAACGGCAGGAAGAGCAGGAGGAAAGCTAGGAGGTGAGGAGCGGCAGCGTCCAGAGCAGGAGAGGTAAGTGTTTTTTTTTAATTGCTGCGAGGCTGAGCTCTCATTAATATTGGGGGGTCTAATTGGGGCTGTGAGGTCTGATAAAAAAAAAAGGGGGTCTGATCAGTGGTCCGATTTGATGTCTAATGAAAAAAAAAAAATCTTATTATCCTCCTCTAAAACCCAGGTGCATCTTATGGGCCGTTCATCTTATACGGTATGTCTTTTTTTTTTTTTTTTTTTCAATGGTAAATAGCATTTTTTTCTTTTTATAAATATTTAATAGGTTATTATTAGAATTTTAAAAATACAAAAATGTTAAAACATACAGTCATTCCATCATAACATAACCAGCAATATCCAAATAGCAAAGAATATGCTACAATAATACATATCCATCTCAAATATCAGAAGATAAATGAAAATATCACTAGTAGTGAGCAAAATAGAACAGAACCCTTCATTCACTCCCACTTCTACAGGACTGAAAAATAAAAGATATAAAAAAAACTTACATTTGAAACTTTAAAAAAATATATAAATACATTTCTTCTTTTTTCTCCCTCTTACAGTGCATTATAATACATAGTGTATTGTAATGCATTGAGGTTGTCAGTATTACACTGACAGTTGCCTATGCAATCCAGCCTGGGGCTGACTTAGCAGCAATCAGCACCCTACAATCACATAATGGGGAGCCAATGGGGTGGGAGAGAGCCCCCTCCCTTTGTAAACCTCTTAGATGCAGTCGGCATCTAATGGGTTAATCTGCCCGCATCGGCGCTTTCAGCAATGCCGACAGAAACAGCCGGTGGCCCGGTTGTCTGTAACAGTCAGGACCATGTTGTTAATAAAGCGGGCACAGCTTTTGAACCTGCCTGAGCAGTGCACCGTACATGGACAGTGCTGGGCAGCAGTCCCTTCCCTCTGCAGCTTTTTTACCATCTGTCCATGGAGAATTCACTAATCATGTTGGAGCAAATGTACTAATCCTGAAATGCAGACAATGTAAACTGTGACCGGCAGTCTAAAGATGGTGCAACTTGGGTGAAAAATGTCATATTAGGTCATCTCCCTTACTCACTAACATTTGGCTGGATGCAGAGGATATTTCTAAAACTAGAAGCCTAAAATGCCCCATGGTTTGGTGCATTTTACCACAAGGTCTAGGATTCTGCAACGGAGCCTCTGACAGATATGTGAACTTAAGTGTCCCTTTTTTCAGACCCTCCAGTGTGGTTGGACCCAAAGAGGCGAGCGTACTTAACTGATCCCTGCTGCTGGGTTCGGGCTCGATTGCTCCTCTTCCTGAGCCACTACTCCAGGCTGTACCAGCCTCAACTTCCTATTTCACGGGGGGGGGGGGGGGGGGGGGGTCATGTGACCAATGACTGCCAATGGTGGACACTGCTGCTGCCAGTCATTGGCTGTGGAGGTCACATGACCCACATCAAGGATGCTGTTGTAGGTACACATGGAACCAATGATGCATGAAGAGGAGCCGAGGAGCCAGAAACCAGTGGCAGGGATCAGGTATGTAAGCTCCCCTATGTGGGTACAGCCACATTAGGAATTCTGAAAGAAACCCCAAATGAAGTCTGTTTCTTACATAGCAATGGACACTAAAATATCACAATATTTACACATTTCTTGGCTCTTACCATCTTCAAGTTGCTCCAGAGTTTCATAGTAACAACCGTCAAATTTGAGCAGATCTACTCCCCAGTCAGCAAAGGTTTGTGCATCCAACTCATAAAATCCCTGGCTTCCTGGATATCCAGCACATGTTTTTTTACCCACGTCCTGGTATATTCCAAGCAGTAATCCGTGAGCATGAACCTGGGTGAATGATTACAATGAAGTTTACCTCTTGCAGTATAATTTCAAGTTATACATTCATCTATATTTTCTGAGTTATTGTTTAAAGGGAATCTGTCACCAGTGTGTCCACATATTCAAAAAAAATAAACTATGAACCAAAACATTTAGAGGGGGACTACTGCTTGCAGTAGCTTCCTCCCAAAAGCTGCATCAGCACATAGAGGTTTTAAAAAAGTATGCCGGAAGACCAGATGGCTGCTCTGCAAATCGGAGATACAGAAGCATTCGCTCCCTCTCTTTCTGCCCAGGTTGTGGCAACTGCTCTTGTGGAATGTCCTCCGGGACTGAAGACCTACGGTAGTAAAAGATGGGCCATAGAGATAGCCAACTTAACCAACCTAGCAATGGAGGCTTTTAAAAAATCTTTACATGGATCTTGAAATTGGATCAGAAGATTTTCATCTATTCTTCACTTGTCTGTAGAATCTGGATAGGTTATTAAACACCTTTTAACATCTAAACAATGGAAACTCTGCTCATAGGGTTACTAGGATTTGGACAAAAAGAAGGCAAGATTATGTCCCGATTTCTGTGGATATCAAACTACCTTCAGAGAAAAAAAATATATAAAAAAATGAATGATAATGATCCGGTCCTCTAAAATCTTGGTGTATGGGACAAAGGGTAATTCGCCTGGCAGATGTAATGGCCAGCAAAAAGGACATTTTTAAGGTGAGAATCTTTATTGGGATTTGATTGATGGGTTGAAATGGAGAACGGGTCAGTGCAAAAATTACTTAATTTAAGTCTCAAAAGGGAGTCAGAAGGAAGTAACCTGGCAGCGGTTGACAAAGCACACTTTGAAATATTTATTGGATGTTACCGTTTTCTTACTGGCCAATAAGGTAGTAATTACTTTGTCTGATAACCCTCTCCTAGACCAAATCAACCTCTCAGGCGATCCTCCCACAGTGGTAACACCCAAGGGGGTTCGATCACTAGATTCTGCAACATCGTGAACCAAGATCTTTTATGCCACCTCGGGGCAATTGGAATTATTGAAGCTTTCTCCTGTATTACTTTTTTCAAGACTCTGGGAATGAGAAAAAAAAGGTGGGAAGTCATAACCCAAATCCTGGTTCCACCTCTGAGCTAATGCATCTATCCCCACTGGATCGTCTCCTCTGCTGAGAGGAAATAATCTGTCCACCTTCTTGTTCTCCCTAGTTGAAAAAAGGTCTATAGTTGGCTGACCCCATTTGTGGACAATCTGTTGAAAAATTAAATCATTTAAACACCATTCTCCCTGCTTTAACTCTTTCCTGCTCAGGATGTCAGTAAGGAACTGGTCTTTCCCTCTGAGGTGAACTGCTCTGAGAATCAAACAGTTTTTTCCCCCCCATTATCTGAAAAATCTCTTTGGCTAGGTGTAAAACTCTCTACTCTGGTGTCTCCCTGATGATTTATGTAAGGGACTGCTGTCATATTGTCAGATGGATCTGAAGGAAGCTTTTGAATGACCTGCTTTATTGCTTTTAGCTCTTTGTAGTTTGAAGTCGCTTTCTTATCTGAATGTCCCATCCACCTCACCAAAAATTGCTTCCTGAATTGGCTACCCAACCCCAGGGACTTGCATCTGTTGTAAAATAAATCTGATGCTGAGAAGACCACAGGAATCCCACAGATAGATTGTTTGGGTCTGTCCACCATAAGAGAGACATCATTGCTGTGGAAAACAGATGAAAGTTGAAATCTAAGATTCAAGGGGGCCGTTCAAATTTTTTAGGATATCTGACTGCAGAGGTCTTAAAGAGGACCTTTCATGCGATTTTATTATGGGAGATAGATACCTGTACTTGCGGGGTACCCTGATGCTGCCACCCTGCTTGATTATATTTTTTTTATATTCCTCCTATGCCCTGCCGGATTTCTCCCACTGAGTATGCCAATACTGAGCATCGGAGCAATGAGGAGCAGAGTCTTTCTCCGTGAGCGTCTCCTTCTCCCCTGGCTGCATCACTGTCCAAGCGCAACACAGAGCATCACAGCCAGAAAAAACCTCCCTGGCTGTGACACTCTGCGCTGCGATAGGACAGCGCTACAGCCAGGAGAGAAGGAGACGCCCACAGAGAAAGACTCAGTCTCCTCCTCATTGCTCCAATGCTCAGTATTAGCATACTGAGTGGGAGAAATCCGGTGGGGCACAGGAGGCATATTTAAAAAAATTAAAATCAAGCAGGGTGGCAGCATCAGCAGGGGGTACCGCGCAAGTACAGGTATATATCTCCCTTAATAAAAATCCCATGAAAGGTCCTCTTTAAACGTATCAAGCATATGAAGCTGCCAGGATTGTCAAAGTCATGAGTCTCAGAATTGACATGGCTTCTCTGAAGGAACAAAAATAAGTCCAAAAGAAAAACAGACCCAACGGATCAGAGGGTCTATTTTTTTCCTGGGAAAGGAAACATCTTTGTTTTAGAGAATCTAGTTTTATCCACAAAAACACAACTATCTGAAAGACGACTAAGCTTGATTTATTCCAATTTATCCTTCACCCTAACCTCTCCAGAATAATACATAGTTGATCCGTTTTCTGCTTCAAGGTCTGTACTGACTGGAAAACAATTATAAAGTCACCCAAGTAAGGCACCAGGGTGATCCCCTTCAATCTTACAAAGGCAGCTACTTCCGTGTTCAGCTTGGTAAAAACCCATAGTGCTTGAGCTATAACAAAAAGGAGGGCTCTGTACTGAGGATGAAGCAGGGAACCCTGAACCCAAACTGCCATCTTTAGATGTTTTTGGGAGGGGTAATTTATCAGAACATGGTAGTACGCATCGTCTAAATCCAGACTTTCTGTCCAACAATTCTGGAAGAGGAGGCGGAGGGTACATGTGATAGTCTCCATACAAATTTTTAGTATTTTAGACTTTTATTTAATTTTGTTAGGTTTAAAATAACTGAAAGAACCATTGGGCTTTTTTTTTTTCCAAATACAACGGGCAGTAAAAATCTTTCCCCCTTTCTTCTTTGGGGAACAGGCATACTACTCCTTTTTGCAGGAGCGAAAAAACTACCTTTTCTAAGACTAAAGCCTTTCCCTCTCTGTCTAATAATGAAAAAATCTGTTGGCAGGGAAGAAAGCTATTTGAAAACCCAGCCTTATGACTTCTAAAAATCCATTTGTTTTGGGCGATATTTTCCCAGGCTGGAACAAAAAAAATGCATAGTCTTACCCCTACTTGACACCTGTGTCATTGCTGTTTATCTTTTGACTTGGGCTCCTGTGTGGACTTAAAAAGAACACCTCCTTTCCTCTTCAATCTATTCTTCCTTTCTAATTGCCCGAATTTTTGTCTGTCCTGAAAACCTTTTGATCATCAAAAACCACCCAGTTTTTGGGGAAATGGAAACCCCTTCTTTCTGTCAGAGGCCTTCTCCAGAATATCTAGAGAAGACCCAAACAGCCTAATGCCACTCACAGGACAAAGCACATAGTCTGGCTTTAGAACCATGATCCTACTTCGAGGATCTTAACAAAACCGCACGTCTAGCTGCAGATCTTGCAGAGAACCTCACAGCATCTGAAGCAGCATCCACAAGAGAATCTGCAGCTTTTACAAAAGGTGAGAAGGGAGGCCAGAAGCTCTTCCCTAGGGGTCTTATCTTTTATATGAACTTGTAACTGTCCTAACCAAAGCTTTAAGGACCTAGATACCCATAAAGCAGCAATATTTAGTCTTAAACTAGTTAATGCTGATTCCCAAGCTTTAAAGGTAGGTATCAGCCCTTTTATCTAATGGGTCACTAAGACACCCTAAATCATCACAGGGAACGGACAATCTTTTGGCAATTTTTGCCACCGTAGGAACTGTGTCCCAGACTGACGATACCTGTACATCAAAAGGGATACTTCCTTTTCACTGTATTTGGAACAAAAAACATTGTCAGGTTTTTCACTTCTATTTTAATTAAAGCAACCATATTATTATGAACTGGAAAAACTAGACCTTCAAAAATGTAATCCATAATGGATTTCTGCTCTAAATGCATAGTTGACATAACAGCTTTTAATAATGGCTCTGTATCTTCAGTGGGAAACAAGGCTTTCCTGCCTCGTCCTCTGAGGAAGAATCACTGCTAGAGCAATCATTAGCAGCGAAATCCCAATTATCCTTATTCGAAGCATCCTAGTCTGACTCCATACAGTGTCTACACATCCCTACTGACTGAGGAAGTAACTGTTATAAAGGTTTAAAGGGTCCATTCACATGTCCGCAACTTGGGTCCGGATCCGTTCCGCAATTTTGCAGAACAGGTGCGGACCCATTCATCTTCAATGGGCCGGAACGGATGCGGACAGCACACTATGTGCTGTCCACATCCGCATTTCCGTTCCCGAAAAAGTTGAGGACAAGAAAATACATTTTCTATCATAGTGCCGCCAATGTGCGGTCTGCAAAACACTTACGGACGTCTGAATGAACCCCAAGGGAAGCTCTAAGTTCAGACCTCACCAGACCATTAATATTTTTAGACAGATTAAGATTCCTCTAACACTAACTTGTCAGTACACAGCTGACAAATAGAGCATTCTCTATGCTTAGACTTCCCGGTTGCTTTCTTAGGGATTTTTTTAACCTAAAATATAAAACAAACAAACAAACAAAAGATAATATGGTACAGTATTATCTCACTCTCTTACAGCTGCACCCTGCTCCTCAGGCCAAGTACCAGACTTGCTGGTTTCAAGGGCTCAGTAGGGTTGGCGCACCCTAGACCACTTGGCCTTCCTCAATCTGATCCAGAGTGAACCAACACCGGAAATGGAGTCAGGACCCTGGAAGTGACATCAATGACTGCGCATGCCCAGATGCTCCAGAGAGACACCATGGCCATTTTGGAGAATCGTCAACTGTTGGCTCAAACCAGAGCCGTCTGGCATGGCCACAGAGGCTCCCACTAAGCTGGGGAACTTGGAAAGCAGATGGAGGAACAACAGACTTGGCGAGCAGCTTCCACAAGAGTCTTATACTGCCTTAGGTCACCTTGCGGTACTGTAGCCTGGACCTTCCCCAGCCATATGTGTGAAGTTCTTCAGGAACCATAGGCTCCCCCAGGACCTCCTATCCAAAGGACAGGAAACCTGAACTGAGGTGTGAACTTTTTATATCCTCAGGTTTCCTGTCCTGGATGGGAGGTCCTTCTCACATGGGTGCTGTCACGTGTTTCTGATGCACACTGCTTCCTTACTAAGGTTTAATGTGTTAGAGGACAGAACAAATGGTTATTGCCAAGTCACGTGACATATGTCATGATGACTTTATATTTCCATATAATTTTCAGGTCGATATACACCACTATTAAAATGAAAAATACATATAAAAATATATGGCGCACCTGTTCACTATCAAATATTAGGTTATTCATAATGATACATTATTTTTCTTTTGAGATTAAAATCAATCGGATGCCTTGTGTTTAAACTAAAGATCCAATATGTCTCCCTATTTAAAAAGGTGGGCTTCATATCTCCATGATAGGGCCTCTTGATTTTTTTTCTATTGCAAACACTGAAAATGTTTTGGTGCTGCCTGAGTAACGCGAGATAAAGTGTTTGGCTGCATTTTCAGATGTTATAGCAACTTAAATTTTTGTATCGTTAAGATGTTCTAGTATACACATTTTCAACTTCCTAGTCCTCGGTGTGCAGCCAACATACATTAAATAACACGGCACACTCTGTATGGCAAATGTCATGGTCACCATTACAGTTATAAAAATTCTTGATCTTTGGAGGGCAGCATAAACCCTATGACAGATTTCCTTTAAATGCGTGTTGTTTTTTCATGCTCAAGTAATAAAAAATGCTTATTCTTCTCCAGAAAGCTTGTGCTCTGTATAGAGCGCCTTGGAACTAGAGGGGGCTGGGGAACAAGCAGAGGGTTATCCAGTTCTACAAAGCTCTAGACTGTATGGACCAGTGATGGCCTTCAGTTTTATGCTATATAGCTAATCACATGAATGCACAATGTAACTTACATAGTCGGCCAATTTCTTGATTCCTCCAGGAAATCTTGTGGGATCTGCTTGCAATCTATTGTTTTTATCCCGCTGTGTAGCCAACCAGCAGTCATCAATGCACAGGTATTTGTATCCAGCTTTTACCCATCCATTTGATACCATCACATCTGCCATCTGCATGAATAGCTGTTCACTGGAAAGCATACAGTTATTAGAACCACCCAATAAAGAGATGATGGGAGTTAGTTTTATAAATCACAGACCGACTGTACAGTACCACTTACATAGCGCTGTAATGTTAAAACCAGCTCTGACAGTGGACTTATTCTTACAGGAGTTCTATATCATTTCAATGTTTGCAGGTATAAAATAAATACACAGAACCCTTCAGAGTTTTCTATATTTCTGCATAAATTTAATGTAAAACTACGTTAGATTTTCACTTGGTCATGATAACCAAACTATTGAGCACAAAATATTAGACCTGGTCATTTATTTATTGTTGAGGAAAATGATCCAATATTATGTCTGAGCATCACAAAATTATGTGAACCTTTAGAAGAAGAGTTGTTGATGCTCATCATGCTGCAAAAGGTTACAAAACCATCTCTAAGTCCATATTTACACAGTCATTGTTCGGTCAGTGATTGTGAGCCAACACAGAACAGGTGCCGATCTTTCCCCATATACCTCATCTCTGTGGAAACTCCACTCCTGCTTTTGGCTCACAATCACTGATGAAAATCCCTGACCAAAATACTAAGGCCTAAAGAATATGGACTCCACCAATTCACATTCAGACGTTGTAGGGACACACCCCAACTGGTTAAAAATCCTCTGTAACCTTTAGGGTCCATTCATACGGCCGCAATTCTGTTCCGCATTTTGTGGAACGGAATTGCGGACCCATTCATTTCTGTGGGGCCGCACAATGTGCTGCCCGGATCCGGAAATGCGGACCCGCACTTCCGGGTCCGCAATTCCGATCCCGAAAAAAATAGAACATGTCCTATTCTTGTCCGCAATTGCGGACAAGATTAGGCATTTTCTATTAAGTGTCAGCAATGTGCGGTCCGCAAAATGCGGAATGCACGTTGCCAGAATCCGTGTTTTGCGGATCCGCAAAACACACGGATGTGTGAATGGACCCTTACTGCAGACTACTAGTATTTCATCCATAACTTCCAGTAGAAATAATAGAGGAGTGGTACCAGAGGTTGCAATAACGCCTGTACAAGCGTCATTGACGCCTGTTCAGGCCATTTTACTCCCTGGAAAAAGTCTAAGGCGTACCAATACGCCTTAGACTTTTTCCCTTACATTCAGCACTGTGAATGGCACAGGCAGCGCAGCGATGCTGACTGTGCGTGCAGTAACCAATAGCAAAGATCCTTAAAGCTCGGAGCTTTGCTATTGGTTAGTTTGAGCAGGTGCCGAAGCATAACAGACCGCTGCAGCAGGGGAAGCTGGCGGGAGATAAAAGGAGGAGGGGCCGGCTCCCGAGGATGGCTGTACCAACGAGAGCAGGGCGTGCTGCTCAAGGAACACAGCATACATGTCCGAGACATCAAAAAGACTATGACTATGTAGTGCAGTGTGTGTAATGTATGTGGTGCAGTTTGTGATGTATGTAGTGCAGTGTGTGATCATCACACCCTGCACTCCATACAGCTCATACTGACGTATGTGGTGCAGTGTGTGTGATGTATGTGGTGAATGCAGACAGGCTATTATAGCCAACTGATATTGTACAGGGAGGATCCAGTATATCGGACTGTACTTTATCCCTTAGCTATAATTGCCTGCTGTTATTTAGAATAGTAATGGTTCCCCCACATAAATACCCACCTCTTAGACCACGTTCACACCCCCACTATATATTTCTGTTGTTCTGCTCCGTTAGATGAGCAGAACAATGAATATAATGGAAGTGCTGGATCGGGCATGTAAGGCTGGGTTTTTGTCATAAGTTCAACATACACAAAAACCGTATATGTTAACAGATGCCTCAGACAGATGCCATAATTTCACATCTGTCACCATAGAGTTCCATTGTAAAAATAAAAAAGTTTTTTTTTTTTTTTTTTTTTTTTTTTGCAGGACTCTGCAGGAGGGGAAAGCCGGAATTAGACTTACCGGTAATTCATTTTCCACGAATCCACCATGACGGCCCAGAGAGATTGACCCCTGACCTCTGTAGGGGCAGGAACAGAGATAGGTTTAAAAGGACCCCTCCCACCACCATTCACCAGTGAGTTCCAGATTATAGTGCTACAATCACCAGTTTACAAGTGAGACAACTCAAAGTGTTGTGTTTTTTTTTTTTTTTTTTGGTATTACCTCATACCAAGGTTTTTTTTTTTTTTTTTATTAGGGCGGGATATCATGCCGTCATGGTGGATTCGTGGAAAATGAATTACCGGTAAGTCTAATTCCGGCTTTCCACTTCACCACCATGACGGCCCAGAGAGACATAACAGATTATATATGAACTAGGGTGGGGCAACGGCCTGAAGGACCTTGCGACCAAATGCGAGGTCGGAGGACCTGGATAAGTCGAGCCTATAATGTTTAATGAAGGTATTAACATTAGACCAGGTAGCAGCCTGGCATATTTGATTTAAGGAAGCTCCTGCCCTTTCAGCGAAGGAGGCAGATACCGCTCTTGTGGAGTGAGCCCGAATGACCTCTGGACAACTGATGCCCTCGATCTTGTAGCAGTCTGTAATAGTCTGTCTTACCCAACGGGCAATGGTAGATCTGGAAGCTGTCTTCCCTTTATTCTTACCACCGAAGAGCACTAATAAGTTGTCCACCTTCCTCAGGTCCTTAGTGACCTCTAGGTATTTTAGTACTGCTTGTCTGACGTCTAGCGTATGGAAACGTTCCTCACCAGAATTTTTAGGATCTACACAGAAGGAGGGCAGAATGATCTCCTGGTTCCTATGGAAGTCTGTTACTACCTTTGGCAAAAATGTAGGGTCTAGCCTCAAGGTGATACGGTCCTCCTGTACCCTGAGATATGGTTGTCTTATTGACAATGCCTGGATCTCACTCAGTCTTTTTGCTGATGTTATGGCTATAAGAAAAGCCACCTTATGAGAAAGATTCTTCAGGGAACTTGCGTCCATCGGTTCATAGGGTGGACCTGTGAGTCCTCTAAGGACGATGTTTAAGTCCCAGGTAGGCATCCTCGATCTGAGGGACGGTCTTAGTCTGGCTGCAGACCTTAGGAATCTTTGGATCCATCTATGGCTGGCCAATTCGGAATCGAAGTAGGCGCTAAGTGCTGAGACCTGGACTCTCAGGGTAGAAGGACTTAACCCTAACTCTAGTCCCTTCTGAAGGAAATCCAGAATCCTCTGTATATTTGGTCTGGTTTGATCTGGGGCTTCGTCGCCCGACCAGGTGCAGAATCTTTTCCAGATCTTGAAATAAATGGAGTTAGTCACCTTCTTTCTGCTGGCCTTTAAGGTAGATATAACACCTTCAGAGAGACCTCTCTGCCTTAGGAGGTTGGACTCAGGATCCAGGCCGAGAGGCTGAAGATTTCCGGATGGGGATGGAGAACCGGCCCTTGGATCAGGATATCCTTTCTCCTTGGGAGAATAAATGCTTCCTGTGGAGAGAGTTTGGTTAGGATCGAGAACCAGCTCCTCTTGGGCCAGTACGGGGTGACCAGGATTACTCTGGCTCTGTCCCTGATGATCTTCTGGAGAACCCTTGGGATTAATGGGAACGGAGGGAAGGCATATGCAAGGACCCAGTCCCAGTGCAGGGAGAAGGCGTCGATCGCTAGGGGCCCGTCCCTTGGGTTTAGGGAGCAAAAGGTTGATACCTTTGCGTTTGTCCTTGTGGCGAATAGGTCTATTACTGGAAGACCCCATCTCTGGACAATCAAACTGAAGATCTCGGCGTTTAAGGCCCATTCTCCCTGGTCTATGGTAGTCCTGCTGAGGAAGTCTGCTGCACAGTTTAGGCTTCCTTTTAAATGAACTGCCGATATTGATTTTACGTTTTTTTCCCCCCAGAGGAAGATTTTCCTGGATAGACATTCCAGCTTCTGAGATCGTGTGCCCCCCTGATGCTTGAGGTAGGACACGGTCGTTATATTGTCTGAATAGACCTTTATATGTTGGTTTTGTAGTTTTGGAGCAGCTGTTCGTATTGTCTCCCAAACTGCCCTGAGCTCCCTGTAGTTGGAGGACTGGGCTGCAATCCTTGGAGGCCAGTCTCCCTGGTACAGATCTGAGTAAATTTTTGCGCCCCATCCTTTTAGGCTGGCATCGGTCTGAATATGCACTGCTGGGGTCTTGAACCAGACCATGCCCTTTTCTAAATTTCTTGTGTGAAGCCACCACCGGACTGAAGACTTTACGTGGCCCGGGATCAGGATCTTTTTGTCCAACGAGGTCAGATTTTTGTCCCATTTCCTTAAAAGCCAGGACTGAAGGGCTCTGTAATGGGCTTGGCACCATGGGACTGCTACAATGCAGGCTGTCATCTGACCTAAAAGGCTCATCGTTTCTCTGAACGAGAAGGAGCGACGTCTCAGGAAGGCTCTGATTGATGACTGTAGGTTCTGAATTCTTTCTGCCGGAAGGAATGTTGTTTGTTTCTCTGAATCCAGCAAAACCCCTAGGAATTTTACCCTGGTATTCGGAACTAGGGAGGACTTCTTTAGGTTTATCACCCAACCTAAATATGTCAGAAGGGAGCAGAAGATTTCTCGATCTGCTATAGACTGACCTACCGTGTTTGAAATAAGTAGAAAGTCGTCTAGATAAGGGACCACCGTCACCCCCTGAGGTCTCAGGGAGGCGACCATCTCTACCACCAGTTTCGTGAAAATCCTTGGGGCTGAGGCCAGCCCGAAGGGGAGAGCCACGAACTGGAAGTGGTGAACAGACCCCTCGTGATCCCTTACTGCAAAGCGCAGGAACCTCTGAGACTGGGAGTGAATGGGAACATGATAATATGCGTCCTTCAGGTCGATTGTACAGAGGGACGCATCCTTTTGGATTAAGGGGATGGTAGAATTTAAAGATTCCATCTTGAACCTTTTGTAGATCACGAATTTGTTTAGCCTCTTTAGATTTATGATCATGCGGAAGGCGCCCCCCGGCTTTTTTACCAAGAATAGGCTGGAGTAGAACCCCCGCCCCCGTTGAAGTTCGGGAACTGGAATTACTACTCCTAGGTCCAGAAGATTTTGGACCTCCTTCCAGATCTGGCTGTACTGAAAAGGAGAAGGGTGGTGAGAAATCAGAAATACGTTCGGAGGGGGGGAAGATAGTTCTATTTTGTATCCAAACTTGACCAGATTTTGCACCCAGAGGCTCGGAGAAGTCTGTTGCCACTGGGCAAAATGCAGGGATAGTCTTCCCCCTATCCTGGCGTCACAGTTTCTCACCGCCCTTGTTTTGGGGATTAAGCAAGAACCCTCTACCTCTCCCCCCTTTGGGGTAACTCCAACGTCCGGTTTTTCCTTTACCACGAAAGGAACTGCTTTGGGTATTTTGACCACGAAAGGAAGGTTTCTTTTTAGGGATCCTATCCTCAGGGAAACCCCTCTTTTTATCCGTAGCCTTTTCAAGGATCGTGTCCAGTACAGGGCCGAACACGTATTCGCCCGAGAAGGCTATGGAACACAATTTCATCTTGGAAGGGATGTCTCCCGACCAAGATTTCATCCAAAGCGCCCTCCGGGCTGCGTTGGACAGGGCTGCATCCTTTGCCGAAAATCTAATTGTCTCTGCAGAGGCGTCCGCAAGAAAACCTGTAGCAGATTTTAGCAAGGGAATGGAATCTAATATCTGTTCCCTAGGCGTTTTGCTGCTTAGATGATCCTCTAATTCATTCAGCCATAGGTACATAGACCTAGCGACTGAAGTAGCGGCTATGTTCGTCTTAACACTAAACATAGCCGCCTCCCAGGACCTTTTTAATAAGCTGTCGGCCTTTCTTTCCATCGTGTCCTTTAGCTGACAGGAATCCTCAAATGGAAGTGAGGTTCTCTTGTTGACCTTGGCCACCTGTACATCGATTCTAGGGACTTCGTCAAAAATCTTTGAGTCTGAAGGGTCAAATGCAAGGCGATTTCTAAATTCTTTGGATATACCCAGCTTCTTTTCAGGATGGGCCCATTCATCCATCACCATCTCCTTAATATTTTCGTTTATAGGGAATACTCTGGAGCGTTTGACCCTCAATCCCCCAAACATTTCCTGCTGAACTGTATGGGGTTGCTGAACATCTTCTACCCCCATGGTATCCCTGACCGCCTTTAGAAGGTCGCTCATCTCACTGGGAGTGAAGAAAAATTTTCTGGAGTCCTCAACGATCTCGCCCTCAGATAGGTGATCGTCCTCCTCTTTTTTAGAGGATGATGCATCCTCCTCTAAATCCTCGGAGTCAGAGGGGATGTCTGCCCCCCTGGGTCTTTTCGGCGGGCGGATCTCCCTGGTATCCTCACGGAGGGAGGCCAAAGAAGATTTAACCTCCTCCTGGATCATGGATCTGAACTCCTGCATGATTGAGGGCTGTTCATCTCTCACTATCTTAGTGATGCAATCCTTGCACAGTTTTTTTGTGTAATCCTCAGGAAGCCTGACGGTACACTGGATGCATCTGGCGGTCTTCTTAACTTTTTTTAAAGTAAGTTTGGCCTAGCGAGAGAGAGAGAAGCAGCCCATTTAATTTATGTCAATCTGGTATAGGAGCAAAATTAAATGCAGTATACCAGTAGACACCACCAGGGGGAGGAGACAGTGGTTTCTCTCTAAGGCACAACCTCCCCCTGTAGCCAACTAATAAGCCGCCGTGCCCAGGTGGGCTACTCACGCTAGGGCGCTCTGGAGCGGTCTGCTCCCTCTGCTGTGTCTCCTTCTCCTGGTCCGACATCTCTGGTAGGAGAGCGATGCAGATAGCGCAGCGGAGCTGTTAGCGTCCTTTTTATGAAAAAACCATCTACTTCCGGGTTCCGGCCTGCGGCCCGGAAGTGACGTCAGACGCGCGCGACGGCCGCGAGCGTCTTTCCGGTCGGCTACCTCCGAGAGGTAGGCGACCCGCGGCATTCTCAGGGCAGGCTTCCCTCACAAGGGAGCGTGACCCCGGCGTCCCCTGTCAGCTTGAGAACGAGTCCGCCGGAGAGCAGGGGACGCATCCCTGGGTGAAAAGGAGCCACAAGGGAGGCAAGAGCACCACCGATGCGGTCACCCAGGTACAGGAAAATAATAAACGAGGTCCACTTCACCTCCCTGGAAGCCAGAGAGGACTTTACTCTGTCCTGGCCACTATAGGGGCAGGAACACACTGGTGAATGGTGGTGGGAGGGGTCCTTTTAAACCTATCTCTGTTCCTGCCCCTACAGAGGTCAGGGGTCAATCTCTCTGGGCCGTCATGGTGGTGAAGTGGAAAGTTTAGTGAACTATGTTTTTCCATCTTATAAAGTCCAGCAAAAAAAATGCATAGGCTAGCATATACTTTTTGGGAATTCTAAAAAATGCCACAGTATGGCGGCGTCTGTTAACATATATAAGTTTTTTGTCTGTATATTAAATGTATGACAAAAACTTGAGGTGAACCCAGCCTAGCTTACAGGGAAGAGGCTGAACAGACCCCGCCGACTATGATGGAGTCCGTTCAGTTTCCGTTTGGGATCTGTCTTTTTACCAGACAAAAAAGTGCTGCATATAAGGCCTCTTTCACACTACAGTATTTTGCGTTCCGTATACGGTCCGTATACGGAACCATTCATTTCAATGGTTCCGCAAAAAAACGGAATGTGTTCCGTATGCATTCCGTTTCCGTATTTCCGTTTTTCCGTTCCGTTGAAAAGATAGAACATGTCCTATATTTGGCCGCAAATCACAGTCCGTGGCTCCATTCAAGTCAATGGGTCCGCAAAAAAAACGGAACACATACGGAAATGCATCCGTATCCGTTCCGTTTTTTGCGGAAGCATCTATTGAAAATGTTATGCCCAGCCCAATTTTTAATATGAAATTACTGTATACTGTATTTGCCATACGGAAAAACGGAACGGAACAACGGAACGGAAACGGAACCACAACGGAAGCAAAAAACGGAACAACGGATCCGCGAAAAACGGAACGCAAAACACTGAATTCAACATACTGTAGTGTGAAAGAGGCCTAAGGCTTTTTTCTCTGGTCTTTTTGACAGAATCTGCAACAGAGGTTCCAAACGCAGATGTGAGCAAGTGTAGGCCTATATATTATGTATTTGAATTATTGCAAATTTCATACTCCTCTTCGGGTAAAAAATGTAGTGCGACCTCTGAATGAACAACATAAAGCTATCAGAATAGATGTTCCAGAATTGTCCTATGCCGCATAGTTGTATCCTTTTATAGTTCCTAATGTAATTCTCTTATTTTCTACATCTTCCTTTCTTTTTCTCCTTTTCCCCTTTTACCTTCTTTCTTTCCTTACCATCCCCTTCTTTCCCCATATCTACATTTTTGTACCTCATAGACTCACACATTATTCACAGCCCCATACTTCACTACAGGCTCTATTCCTAGTATTCCAATCATCCCTGATATCCCTTTGTTTCCCTATGGCTCTAAACACATACAATCATTCCATGCGTTCCACTGGTGGAACGCATACCGCTTCCGCCCATGGGCACTGGCCAAACCATAACATGCCTTTCCCAAATAAAACAAGGTGGAACGCATGTACTTCCGGTTTATTGCACTTCCGGTCAGTGTGGATTTGATTTAAATCAAACTGATTTAAATCACTAGTCAGTAAGGCTTGATTTAAATCATAGTTTTCTACATAAAGACAAATTTTTGCTGGTCTAACTTATAATAGGCAAGTAGATGAAGATTTTTAGAACAACAACTTTTCATATTAGTTTGATTAGGTCGATTCTGTATTCATAGGTTTGTAGAAGTTAGGATTAAGGTCTTTTTCTCAACTCTGTTCATGTTATAACATTTTTGCTGTGAAGAGGCGGCATGTGATCTCTGCTGAGTCAAATTCAGTTTTGAGAACTGCAAAAGTAAACCAAGCATCTGTGATAATATCTTGTAGGCAGAGAAACTGCCCAATAAGCTTACAAAAACCTCTGGAAGAGCATGACATTGTGAATGGATTAATGGAATTTATTTACCCAAAAAATTAAAACATATACAGCCTTATTCTACATAATTAAAAAAACAAATCTTTATTTCATAATGGAATAACCTTTGGATAGTAATATATTTTCCTCAAAAAGCATTTTATATTTAAAAAAAAAAATCAGATTTTTTTTAAATCATTGATTTTTATCCACCCTGCTTCCGGTCCTCCGGTCTCCTACAGAGCAGCGCCCAGTGAAACACTGGATTTGTAGTCATATCTAATTTTACATTTCATAAAGCCCACAATAATAGCGCTTAGCCAGCGACCTCCCTAAACATCTACCACCACCAGTCCTGTCCAAATATAGTTAACAGGACACTCCCCTTTGGGGGAGGGAACTCTCCATTATAAACCTAGTAACATCCTGGACATGGCAGACGCCTTACCTACTTTACTCAAGTGTGGTTCACACACAGCGACTCCATCTGCGTCTGCCCTCCTGGTAACTGCTCTTCCTTTTTTGCCTTCAATTCTGCGGCATAGGCAAGTTCAAAGGGTCTGTTGTAAGTAGTCGTGGTTTTGCATGTGCCGGTATTTGAGTTCACCTATTCATTATATCAACTTATGCCTTTAGTCTTAACTATAACCAGATATGGCCCGTTTTTTTGTCCCGTCGTACCTAGGAGGGAAGCACACCCTACTAAGTTCCAGTTGAGTCTGCTAAAATTTGCTCTTCGACAGATGACATTACTTCTTATATAGACTGTTCCAGTTGATGACTTCACTTGCCGCTCACACATTTCTGCGATGTGATATCATAATTGCAAACCAAACAAGCTGTAGTTTTATATATTTTATTGAGAACGGGGTTGGAACCCTACTTACAGCTCCCTACAAGAGTGCGACAGATTTATTTGAGACCTAATGTGCTACAATTGTTATTACCGGTACATGGGGAATGCTATTACAACAAGCATGTCAGGAGTGGTGAAAGGTCCTCTTTAAGTAGAGCACTTTATATGGCACATGATCACATCAGTAGTAATAATAAGTTTTATATTTCATTTACGCTCTAGATTATAATTTTTACTGATATTCAACACTGGTATTTCATATATCGAAAGCACTTTTTAATAGATTTAACACTAGTTAATTGAGGTTTAATTGCAAATGAAGGTTCTTTTGGTACTAAACTGTCTTTAGTATAGAGAGATTTTAGATCTCCCTCATTAACCCGTAGGATACTAGCGCTGTAGCTGTACGACGCTGGAAACCGGGTTTAAAATACCAGCGCCGTAGAGCTACGGCGCTGTGTTCACCTGGTCCCTGAGTAAAATCGCTCGGTGACCGGGTGATGATGGCTGCTCAGGACGGCAGGCAGTCATCTTCCCTAGGGGTACAAGGAGGTTTTTCCACCCCCTGCAACATGGATCACTGCGATTGGCCGGTCTGCAGAAATTGGCTCCAGCCAATGGCAGTGCTACTCCAGAAAGTAGAAGGCACTCAGACCCAAAGCACACCCGCACGGGGAGGGCACAATTTTCTGATGCTGAGCAACTTGTTATTGATAAGGATGCTGGAAATATTGACTCAGTATATGAATCTAATGAACTTTCTCTCTGATGTCACTGTGGCCGAGATTAAAGAGTAAATATATGCCTGCCAAGAACTCCCATCCGGTTGAGGCACACACTTGGTGAATAAGGATATACAAGCTTTGATGGACTCTATAAAAGGAAGGGGGAATTACATATAGCACACAATGTAACATCACAAGACAGACAAGCAATACGATCCCTCATGGAAGATAGAAGTTTAAATTGTAAAACCAGCCGATAAGGTGGGAATCGAGTCTTATGGATAAAATGATGTTGCAGAGGTAATGCGCCAACTGTCAGATGCAGACACTTATGTTGCCTTAAATGGGGATCCTATGTTTAAAGTCAGAGATAATATATATTCTGTGGTTAAGCGCTATGCATCTTCGACAGTGATAGATAAAAAAAAATGAGTTTTTAATTAACCACTCACCAGTAACGCCGGTATTTTATGTACTGCCAAAAAAGTGCATAAAACATTAATCAATCCACTGGGTCGCCCGATAGTGGCGTCGGTGGATTCGATTTTATCCCTGCTTGCAATTGTTCTGGAAAAAGTCCTGGTTAAAAATACTAGGTCTTTTCTTCTGGACACCTCACAATTTTTGGATGTCATTAAAGAGATAGGAAATGTCCCGGGGGATAGCTGGCTTGCCGCAATGGATGTGGTCAGCCTCTACCCCTCCATCGATCATGGTGGGGGTGTGGAGGTTGTATCACAGTGGTTACTGTACAGTACAAATATTGACATACAGAGAGAATTTTTTCTGGTTCTATTTAGAGTTGTTGCGATACCAAATTTTTTATTATATTTCAATACCATAAAAAGTATTGCGATACTCTATACCACGCGAAAAAATAAACAAAAAAATCCATGTGCATTCGCATTTAAAAAAATTGCGAATCGCGCAGTTTTAATTTATTTTTTTCTGTTCACCGCATATTTATATTTTTAATAGTTTGGACTTTTCTGACGTGGCGATATGTGATAAAATATATAAACAATAAATAAAACATGTGAAATTGGGAAAGGGGGTAATTTATACTTAATATTTTGGTGGGGTTTTTTTAACTTTTTTTTTTATTTTTACACTATTAACTAATTTCCCCCTTAGGGGCTAGAACCTGGGATCTTTCATCCCTTGTCCAATTCACCCTGATAGATCTCCGTTAGGGTGAATAGGACCTCGCACTCTCCCTGCTGCTCTGTGTACACAGCAGCAGGGAGCCGACTATGGCAGCCAGGGCTTCAGTAGCGTCCTGGCTGCCATGGTAACTGATCGGAGCCCCAGGATTACACTGGGGGCTCCAATCAGAAGCTCCCACTGCCACCAATGAGGGGGAGGGGAGAGGACCCTGTGGCCACTGCCACCAATGATTTTAATTTAATACTGGAGGGTTGAGAGGGGCCGGCGCACTGTGCCACTAATGATTTTAATGAGGGGGAGCACTGCACCACCAATGATAATTAACCCTTAATACAGGAGGCGGGTACTGGCAGCAAATCAGCTGCAGTTAACCCCTCAGGTGCCACACCTGAGGGGTTAACTGCCACTGATCGCAGCTCCCTGTCAGAGACAGGGTGTCGGCAATGTGATTCTGCTAATGTGTTAAAGACGAACTTATATGGTCCAGACTTTAAGTAGCAGGCTACACAGAGCTGTGCCCAGGGATCTCCCTGCACTTACTATTATTCCTGGGCGACGCTCCATTCGCTCGCTGTGCCCCAAATATGGTCTCCTGTGCCATATGCGAATCAGCTTCTCTAGTGGTCATGCCTTCTCCACTGTAGCGCTGTCCAATCGCAGCGCAAGGAGAAGGAACGCCAACTAGAGAAGCTGATGTCTCCTCCCCATTGCTCCAATAGTAATTGGCATATGGAGCAGGAGACCGTAATGGGGCACAGCGGGCGAACGGAGTGGCGCCCAGGAATAATAGTTAGTGCTGGGACATCTCTGGGTGTCGCTCTTGCTAGCCTAATACTTAAAGTCTGGACCCAGGAAAAGTTGTATCATTGGTGGCGCAGTGCGCCCACCCCTTCTTCCGCCCCTCTCTCCTTATTGGTGGCAGCAGCAGCACAGGGGGGGGGAGGGAGAGACTGCTTCCTTCTCCCCTGTGCTGCAAAGCAAACATGAGCGCGCTCACAGCAGCGTGCTCATGTTCTGTGATACTAGACTGTGCAGCAGTGCAGTATAATAAAAAATAAAAAAAAATAAACAAAATGGAAATTATCGATTGGGTATCGAAATTTCGATACCCGCAACAACCCTAGTTCTATTTGAGAACTATTTCATGTTTGGAGATAAAAATGATCACAGAAAAAAATGCACCAAACGGATATGCCACTGACTATACTGGCTAGTCATAAATGCAGATATTAAAAGCTGAGACTTTTGCCAATATATTCCTGTCAGGAAAATATCGGAGCCCAACATGCACCACGTCACGGTCACTGAGCATGGCAAGGGGTCCTACCACTAAGCTACCTATGGTGTGAACAAGGTCTTAAGGTGATGTAATCCAGCTCACAGCCAAGCTTCCACACAACCGCCTAGCAGGACAACTAGTGCAATGTGAACAAAGCCAGACTGTAAGCCACACCCATATCAGACCATGTGATGGAGGCTACCAGGTGCAAAGGAGAGTGTTTGAATGCCAGGTAAAGGCACATACACTACATATAAAACAAGACACAAACACAGAAATATGGTGGCAGATCTGGGGGAGCTGCTCAACCCCTAACACTGTAGCGTGTTTTTCATTGGGGGAGCAGCCCCACCGCATGTGGACCGCAGCAAACGACTATCCCCAGCAAAAAAATGCATACGGTGGAGGATGTCGGCGCGGTCCACATGCACCACAAAGGCATCCTACACAAAACGGAGCATTGTGCGGATGAAAATATAATCCTATAAATCACAGAAAAAAATGCACCAAACGGATATGCCACTGACTATACTGGCTAGTCATAAATGCAGATATTAAAAGCTGAGACTTTTGCCAATATATTCTTGTCAGGAAAATATCGGAGCCCATCATGCACCACGTCACGGTCTCTCGGCATGGCAAGGGGTCCTACCACTAAGCTACCTATGGTGTGAACAAGGTCTGAAGGTGATGTAATCCAGCTCACAGCCAAGCTTCCACACAACTGCATAGCAGGACAACTAATGCAATGTGAACAAAGCAAGACTGCACCCATATCAGACCATGTGATGGAGGTTACCAGGTGCAAAGGAGAGTGTTTGAATGCCAGGTAAAGGCACATACACTACATATAAAACAAGACACAATGCATGATGGGCTCCGATATTTTCCTGACAGGAATATATTGGCAAAAGTCTCAGCTTTTAATAAATATCTGCATTTATGACTAGCCAGTATAGTCAGTGGCATATCAGTTTGGTGCATTTTTTCTGTGATTTATGATTATATTTTCATCCGCACAATGCTCCGTTTTGTGTAGGATGCCCTTGTGGTGCATGTGGACCGCGCCGACATCCTCCACCGTATGCATTTTTTTGCTGGGGATAGTCGTTTGCTGCGGTCCACATGCGGTGGGGCTGCTCCCCCAATGAAAAACACGCTACAGTGTTAGGGGTTGAGCAGCTCCCCCAGATTTGCCACTATATTTCTGTGTTTGAGATAAAAATGATCTCCAGCAACACAGGACCGCGATGGGCTCGAATGTGGCCCCACCCTATGCAAATGTGTTCATGACGTCATTCGAGGAGAAATATATATACACCGATTCAGACTTTCAAATCGTCTTGGTATGGAAAAGATTTATCGATGACGAATTTTGCATATGGACGGGGCCATTTGAGTCACTTTTGGCTTATTTGACAGCTTAAATGAAAAGATGATTGATCTAAAATTTACGATCACATATGACCAAATAAAGGTGAGCTTCTTAGACACTTTGCTGATTAAAGATCTAGAGGGTAATTTGCAGACTGATTTGTATAGGAAAAATTCAGACAGAAACAGTGTGCTGCATTTCTCCAGTGCGCATCCTCCTACACTGAAAAAAGCTATTCCAAAATCTCAAATACAAGGAGTTAAAAAGGATCGTGTCTGACCCTCTGATACAAGAACAGAGGGTACAGGAGATGGTGCAGAGATTTGAATGTAAGGGTTATCCATCCCATATATTAAGAAAAGCCACTGATTCTGTACAATTACCTTAAAAAAAAATATAAAATATTGGGACTCTCGTATTACATTTGTGCATAAATTCCACCCTTTCAGCAGTAAATTTGACCATATAATACATAAACAGTGGTCACTCCTGGGTAGGGCGTATCCCCAGGCCCCAGGGTTCCGAAATATGCCCCCGATTTGTAATAAACGTGGTCCTACCTATCGTGACGAGCTGGTTCATGCGGACATTGGCACTATGAAAGCCTCTTGGACACCAAAAACTATTATTTTACCACCCATACACTGGGAAAGCTTTTAGGATTAAAAGGTTTTTTTTACCTGTGATTCATCCAAAAGTTGTGTATTTGATCAAGTGCCCCTGTGGGTTACTATATATTGGAGAGACTATGCAATCTGCAAAAGATCGCATCAGCAAACACAAATCGGATATTCGAACAGGTAACCTATTACCATTGCCCTCACATTTTAGTAAATCCCATCATTCAATCTCTCAACCGAGGTTTCAGGTATTGGAGCAAGTGAAGCGACATAGGAGAGGTGGGGATATTAAATCTCAATTACTGCGGAGGGGAATATTGGATACATACCCTTAATACATTAAAATCTAAGGGACTCAATAGAGCAGGGGTGGCCAACCTTACAGACACAATGAGCCCAAAAAAAAAAAAAAAAAAAAAAATATGACTGCCAGGAGCCAGAAGCTATACATTTACACACGAGTCACCATATTTTTCGCCCTACAAAATGCACCTAGGTTTTAACAAAGAAAAATAAGACAACATTTTTTCATCTGATCTGAGGTCTTATAAAAATATTTTTCATTAGCAGAGAAAAAAAGAAAAATATATATTTATCATCAGACCTCAGATCAGACTCCTAAATCAGATCCCCAATCCTCACCTGACCTAAAATAATAAAATAAGACCCCCAATGCTTGGATCAGACAACACAAATCAGACTCCCAGTGTCAGACCCTCAGTGCTCAGATCTCCCTTCACAGATCTGACCCCCCATGCTCAGACCTAACCAACCCATGCTCAAACAAGACCCCCCCCCCCCCCCTCCATATAATTAACACTGGGCTCCTGCACCTGCTACTCTGCAGGTCTGACACGCTCTCCACTGTGAACTGATGAGCACAACGTCAGGTCATAGACAGTGTCTCCACGTGCCCGGTCAGGAAAAGAGATCCGAGTATGGGGAGGAGAGTGAGCCGCCTGACTGCTTTCTGGCTCCACAGCTAGAGCCGCACTTGAAGAAGCAAAGAGCCACAGGTTGGCCACCCCTGCAATAGAGAGTATGAGATTATGCGTATGTAGGTTGCGATAAATATAGATTTTCACTATTTTCCACTCTTGTGATTTGAACTGCTATATAAGAATGTAGATTTACTTTATTTATTCATGCTGACGAAGGCTGGACGGGCCAAAACGCGTCCATGTAGTATGTACCGTTTGATATGAAATAAAGAATTGAAGACTACTACAAGCACTCGCTGGGATCTACTTCATTGTGCTACTGCTGCACAGGAAAGGGCAGATCCTCCCTGTATGCAGCCATTCTAGCTGGTGACTACATGCAGAGTGGACCTGTGACACTCTGTGCTGTATCTGACCTGCTGGGACTTGTGGTTCCACACCACTGCACTTTTTTTGCAATTCTACCTGCTGAAAGAAGAAGAAAGAAAATAAGAACATCTGGAACCGCTGCAGTGATTTTTTTTCTCATTTGCATCAGTTCCAGATCCATAAACCACCCTTCGTCCCTGTCCCGTCCCTGTCCCTTCCCACCCCCCATTTGGTCGGTGCGTGTTTTTTTTATTTTATTCCTTTTTAAAAAATTTCTAGCTCTGCACAACTATTTCTGCGTGTGAGCTGTGACTGCCAACTAGAGTTGTTGCGGGTATCGAAATTTCGATACCCAATCAATACTTTTGTCCCAGTATCGATACGATACCAGGATTACCATTTTTTCGATACTGGCCTGTGCTTCTGTGCAGTCTAGTATCTCTGAACATGAGCGCGCTGCTGTTGGCTCGCTCATGTTCCCACAGCAGCACAGGGGAGAAGGAAGCAGTGTCTCCCTCCCCCTGTGCCGCTGCCACCAATGAGGAGAGAGGGGCGGAGGGCGCACTGCGCCACCAATGATAGGACGACCTGTTTTCTATGGGTTCGGACTTAGTTAACCACTTCAGCCCCACTAGCTGAAACCCCCTTCATGACCAGAGCACTTTTTACACTTCGGCACTACACTCCTTTCACTGTTTATCGCTCGGTCATGCAACTTACCACCCAAATGAATTTTACCTCCTTTTCTTCTCACTAATGGAGCTTTCATTTGGTGGTATTTTATTGCTGCTGACATTTTTACTTTTTTTGTTATTAATCGAAATGTAACGATTTTTTTGCAAAAAAATGACATTTTTCACTTTCAGCTGTAAAATTTTGCAAAAAAAACGACATCCATATATAAATTTTTCGCTAAATTTATAGTTCTACATGTCTTTGATAAAAAAAAAATGTTTGGGCAAAAAAAAAAAATGGTTTGGGTAAAAGTTATAGCGTTTACAAACTATGGTACAAAAATGTGAATTTCCGCTTTTTGAAGCAGCTCTGACTTTCTGAGCACCTGTCATGTTTCCTGAGGTTCTACAATGCCCAAACAGTAGAAAAACCCCACAAATGACCCCATTTCGGAAAGTAGACACCCTAAGGTATTCGCTGATGGGCATAGTGAGTTCATAGAACTTTTTATTTTTTGTCACAAGTTAGCGGAAAATGATGATGATTTTTTATTTTTATTTTTTTCTTACAAAGTCTCATATTCCACTAACTTGCGACAAAAAATAAAAAATTGTAGGAACTCGCCATGCCCCTCACGGAATACCTTGGGGTGTCTTCTTTCCAAAATGGGGTCACTTGTGGCGTAGTTATACTGCCCTGGCAATTTAGGGGCCCAAATGTGTGAGAAGAACTTTGCAATCGAAATGTGTAAAAAATGACCGGTGAAATCCGAAAGGTGCACTTTGGAATATGTGCCCCTTTGCCCACCTTGGCTGCAAAAAAGTGTCACACATCTGGTATCGCCGTACTCAGGAGAAGTTGGGGAATGTGTTTTGGGGTGTCATTTTACATATACCCATGCTGGGTGAGAGAAATATCTTGGCAAAAGACAACTTTTCCAATTTTTTTATACAAAGTTGGCATTTGACCAAGATATTTTTCTCACCCAGCATGGGTATATGTAAAATGACACCCCAAAACACATTCTCCTGAGTACGGCGATACCACATGTGTGACACTTTTTTGCAGCCAAGGTGGGCAAAGGGGCACACATTCCAAAGTGCACCTTTCGGATTTCGCAGGCCATTTTTTACACATTTTGATTGCAAGGTACTTCTTACACATTTGGGCCCCTAAATTGCCAGGGCAGTATAACTACGCCACAAGTGACCCCATTTTGGAAAGAAGACACCCCAAGGTATTCCGTTAGGGGCATGGCGAGTTCCTAGAATTTTTTATTTTTTGTCGCAAGTTAGTGGAATATGAGACTTTGTAAGGAAAAAAGAAAAAAAAAAGAAAAATCATAATTTTCCGCTAACTTGTGACAAAAAATAAAAAATTCTAGGAACTCGCCGTGCCCCTCACGGAATACCTTGGGGTGTCTTCTTTCCAAAATGGGGTCACTTGTGGCGTAGTTATACTGCCCTGGCAATTTAGGGGCCCAAATGTGTAAGAAGTACCTTGCAATCAAAATGTGTAAAAAATGGCCTGCGAAATCCGAAAGGTGCACTTTGGAATGTGTGCCCCTTTGCCCACCTTGGCTGCAAAAAAGTGTCACACATGTGGTATCGCCGTACTCAGGAGAATGTGTTTTGGGGTGTCATTTTACATATACCCATGCTGGGTGAGAGAAATATCTTGGCAAAAGATAACTTTTCCCATTTTTTTATACAAAGTTGGCATTTGACCAAGATATTTTTCTCACCCAGCATGGGTATATGTAAAATGACACCCCAAAACACATTCCCCAACTTCTCCTGAGTACGGCGATACCAGATGTGTGACACTTTTTTGCAGCTTAGATGCGCAAAGCGGCCCAAATTCCTTTTAGGAGGGCATTTTTAGACATTTGGATCCCAGACTTCTTCTCACGCTTTCGGGCCCCTAAAAAGCCAGGGCAGTATAAATACCCCACATGTGACCCCACTTTGGAAAGAAGACACCCCAAGGTATTCAATGAGGGGCATGGCGAGTTCCTATAATTTTTTATTTTTTTTTTGCATAAGTTAGCGGATATTGATTATTTTTTTTTTTTTTCTCACAAAGTCTCACTTTCCGCTAACTTAGGACAAAAATTTCAATCTTTCATGGACTCAATATGCCCCTCACGGAATACCTTGGGGTGTCTTCTTTCCGAAATGGGGTCACATGTGGGGTATTTATACTGCCCTGGCTTTTTAGGGGCCCTAAAGCGTGAGAAGAAGTCTGGAATATAAATGTCTAAAAATGTTTACGCATTTGGATTCCGTGAGGGGTATGGTGCGTCCATGTGAGATTTTATTTTTTGACACAAGTTAGTAGAATATGAGACTTTGTAAGAAAAAACAAACAAAAAATTTCCGCTAACTTGTGCCAAAAAAAATGTCTGAATGGAGCCTTACAGGGGGGGTGATCAATGACAGGGGGGTGATCACCCATATAGACTCCCTGATCACCCCCCTGTCATTGATCACCCCCCTGGTAAGGCTCCATTTAGACTTCCGTATAATTTTTACGGATCCATGGATCGGATCCGCAAAACACATGCGGACGTCTGAATGGAGCCTTACAGTGGGGTTATCAATGACAGGGGGTGATCAGGGTGATCACCCCCCTGTCACTGATCACCCCCCCTGTAAGGCTCCATTCAGACGTCCGCATGATTTTTACGGATCCATGGATACATGGATCGGATCCACAAAACACATGCGGACGTCTGAATGGAGCCTTACAGGGGGGGTTATCAATGACAGGGGGTGATCAGGGTGATCACCCCCCTGTCACTGATCACCCCCCCTGTAAGGCTCCATTCAGACGTCCGCATGATTTTTACGGATCCATGGATACATGGATCGGATCCACAAAACACATGCGGACGTCTGAATGGAGCCTTACAGGGGGGTGATCAATGACAGGGGGGTGATCAGGGAGTGTATATGGGTGATCACCCGCCTGTCATTGATCACCCCCTGTAAGGCTCCATTCAGACGTCCGCATGTGTTTTGCGGATCCGATCCATGTATCCATGGATCCGTAAAAATCATGCGGACGTCTGAATGGAGCCTTACAGGGGGGTGATCAATGACAGGGGGGTGATCAATGACAGGGGGGTGATCAGGGAGTGTATATGGGTGATCACCCGCCTGTCATTGATCACCCCCCTGTAAGGCTCCATTCAGACGTCCGTATGCGTTTTGCGGATCCGATCCATGTATCCGTGGATCCGTAAAAATCATGCGGACGTCTGAACGGAGCCTGACAGGGGGGTGATCAATGACAGGGGGGTGATCAATGACAGGGGGGTGATCAGGGAGTTTATATGGGGTGATCATGGGTTTATAACGGGTTAATAAGTGACGGGGGGGGGTGTAGTGTAGTGTGGTGTTTGGTGCGACTGTACTGAGCTACCTGAGTCCTCTGGTGGTCGATCCTAACAAAAGGGACCACCAGAGGACCAGGTAGGAGGTATATTAGACGCTGTTAACAAAACAGCGTCTAATATACCTGTTAGGGGTTAAAAAATTCGGATCTCCAGCCTGCCAGCGAGCGATCGCCGCTGGCAGGCTGGAGATCCACTTCGCTTACCTTCCGTTCCTGTGAGCGCGCGCGCCTGTGTGCGCGCGTTCACAGGAAATCCCGGCCCTCGCGAGATGACGCGTATATGCGTCGTCGTGCGCAGGGCTGCCGCCTCCGGACCGCACATCTGCGTTAGGCGGTCCGGAGGCGGTTAAGTTACCAGGCTACATAGAGAGGCACCCAGGGATTTCCCTGCACCTACTATTATTCCTGGGCGCTGCTCCGTTCGCCCGCTGTGCCCCCGTTACAGTCTCCTGCTCCGTATGCTAGATACTACTATCGGAGAGATGGGGAGGAGACATCAGCTTCTCTCCCGGGCGTTCCTTCTGTGCCCCCTCCCCCCCAGTATTAAAATAATTGGTTATAGTGGCCACAGGGTCCACCCCTCCCCTCATTAGTGGCAGTGGCAGTTCTGATCGTGGGGCTCCGTACAGTTACCATGGCAGCCAGGACGCTACTGAAGCCCTGGCTGCCATAGTCTGCTCCCTGCTGCTGTGTGAACAGAGCACAGAGCAGCAGGGAGAGTGTAAAGTCCTATTCACCCTGATAGAGCTCCATCAGGGTGAATAGGACAAGGGATGAAAAAAATCCCAGGTTCTAGCCCTGAAGGGGGGGGAAATAGTTATTAAAATATATAAATAAACATATCACCACGTCCGAAAAGTCCAAACGATTAAAATAGAAAAAAATAAAATAAATCTATGCCGGAACACAAAAAAATAAAATATAAAAACTGTGCAATTCGCCATTTTTTAAAATGCGGAATGCACGTGGCTTTTTTGGTTTAATTTTTTTCGCGTGGTATCGAGTATCGCAATACTTTTTTTGGGTATCGCAACAACTCTACTGCCAAGTGGTGTTCAGTACATCTGCACATTTTTATGGGTTTTTTTCTTTTACATTTTTTTCTGTAAAAAGAGACCTGCAGTGATATATATATATATATATATATATATATATATATAAAAAATCCAAATAAATATAACGCAGCACTCCTTGGATAAAAAAAAAGTTAAAAATGTGATCTTTTTTCAACACATGTTGATACATGCAACGTTTCAGCTCTCTCACAGAGCAATTATTAAGCCACTTGTGTTGGATTGTGTTTGGACCCCAGGACCAAGGGGATAACGCTGGCACCTGAACTGCTTGAAGCTAGGAGTGCTGCCCTGTGATTTTCTGAATATATCATCTCTAGCTCTATCTATCCATATATCTATTATACATACACAGGTCCATAAATATTGGGACATTGACACAATTCTAACATTTTTGGCTCTATACACCACCACCAAGGATTTGAAATGAAACGAAACTAGATTTGCTTTAACTGCAGACTGTCAGCTTTAATTTGAGGGTATTTACATCCAAATCAGGTGAACGGTGTCAGAATTACTACAGTTTGCATATGTGCCTCCCACTTGTTAAGGGACCAAAAGTAATGGGACCGAATAAAAATCATAAATCAAACTTTCACTTTTTAATACTTGGTTGCAAATCCTTTGCAGCCAATTACAGCCTGAAGTCTGGAACACATAGACATCACCAGACGCTGGGTTTCATCTCTGGTGATGCTCTGCCAGGCCTCTGCCAGGGTTGATCTTTCAGATAAAAGTTCTGAAGCCCTACAGTGCCACACGAAAAACAAAAGCGTGGTACAAAAAGCTGGCCGTACACATTGTACAGATGGCACTGCACAATGCGTTTGTGCTATTTAGATTTAGAGGCCATCCAAGAACATTGCTACAATTTTAAGAGGTGGTGATAAAGGCCCTAATTTTTTCTAACCAAGCAATCGAGGACCCCAGTACTTCTGCAAGTTACCCTGCCCGAGCTGTACCAGGGCAACATTTCCCTGGTGAAGTCCCCCAAACAGCGAGAAAGGGAAGGACCCAAAAAAAGATGCAGGGTGTGTTCCAAAAGGGGGATAAGAAAATACACCATTTACTATTGGTAAACCTGCCCTGAAAACCCTGGCCTGTGCATCAAGGATTGTTTCAGAATCTATCACTCATCCATGGAATAATTTCATCCTTGATGTAACCTGTAGGTTTAACACCTTATAACTGATTTAGTACACAGAGCTTACATAGCCACTATTCACCAACCCCTACATATTAATTTCTGTGAAACACTTGTTTGGTCAAAAGGTGCCCTTTCTACCACTTAAAATATTCGTACGGGGGTGCTCTTTCCAAATGGGGTCACTTCTTGGAGTTTTTAATTTCTGGGGACCTCAGGAATTTTTTAACATGCGACACGGCACCTAAAATCCATGTCTGTTTATTCAAGCCTGCAAAATCCATATTTTGCACTTTGCTTCTAGAGCCCTGCTATGCGCCCATACGGCATGCTAGAGGCACATGTGGGGTGTTGCCATATTCAGGGGGAAATGGGCAAGAAAATGTGGGGTGCATTTTGTCCCGTTACCTCTTGTGAAAGTGAAAAATATGGGTGTAAAGCATTTTTTTCTGGGTGGGGGGGGGGGGGGGGAAGTAATTTTTCATTGTCACAGCCAAGTATTTCCAAATTCAGTGAAACGCCTAATGGGTCAAAGTACTCACTACACATCTTTGAATACTCCTTGAGGGGTGTAGTTTCCAAAATGGGGTCACTTTTTGGGGGGTTCCACTGTAGGGGTATCTCAAGGTGTCTTCATATGCGACAGTTCCAAAATGCCAATGCTGCAGAATCTGTCCGCCAAAAGCTCTCTGCAACTTCCCTTTTGAGCACATGTGGGGTGTTGCCGTATTCAGGGAGAAATGGGTAACAAAATGTGGGGTGCATTTTGTCCTGCTACCTCTTGTGAAAGTGAAAAATGTTGGTGTAAAGCAACTTTTTCTGGAAAAAAAAAATTGTAGTTTTTCATTTTCACAGCCAAGTATTTCCTAATTCTGTGAAAGGCTTGATGGGTCAAAGTGCTCACTAAAAACCTTGAAATACTCCTTGAGGGGTGTCGATTCTGGAATGGGGTAACCTTTTGGGGTTTTACACTGTAGCGGTACCTCAGGGTGTCTTCAAATACAAAATGGCGCCTAAAAACCATTCTAGCAAAATCTGCCTTGAAAATCCATATGGGGCTGCTTCCCTTATGACCACTGACTGGCACATGACCGTAGAGCAGTTTACCGCCACATATGGGATATTTCTGTAAACTGTTTAATCTATAGAAGGTAGAAGCTGAAGACCACGTTGCTGCTCTGCAAATGTATTGTATAGAAACCTCTGCTTTTCTGCCCAGGAAGTTGCTACCGCGCTTGTGGAATGGGCCGACCAGCCAGACGGGACAGGTTCCTGCATAGAAAGATATGCCAAAGAAATAGCCTGCTTGATCCAACGGGCTAAAGTACTTTTACTAGCTGGTTTTCCCTTATTCTGGCATGAAAATAAGACAAACAATGAAGAGGACTTCCTCCAACTTTTTGTAGCCTCTAGGTATCGTGGGATACATTCTCTAACATCCAAAGAATGGAAATCTGCCTCTTCCTCATCCCTCGGATTCTCATAGAAGGAAGGAAGAATCACTTCCTGACTTCTATGGAATTCCTATACTACTTTGGGTAAAAATGCTGGGTCTGGCCTAAGACGGACACAATCATCTTGGAAAATCGTATATGGACGGCTAATGGAAAGAGCCTGAAGCTCACCAATTCTCCTGGCTGATGTAATAGCTACGGAAAAAATACATTTCAAGGTCAGGAACTTAATTGGCAGAGAGTCTACAGGACTAAAGGGAGGTTTAACCAAGGCCCTTAACACCAGATTAAGATCCCAAGGAGGAGCTTTGAAATTCCTGGCAGGGAGACTCCTAGATATTGATTTAGAAAACCTTATAATCTAAGGATGACATGCCAACCTGTAATCAAATAAAACACTGAGAGCAGCCACCTGGACCTTGATAGTACTTAGTGCTAGGCCTTTCTCTACACCTTTCTGAAGAAAATCCAAAGATTGTACTTAACTGAAGAGGGTAGGATGTGCAAGGAGGGACTCCTAGAAACTTAAAAAAGGTAATCCAAGTTCTAGCATAGATATTAGTAGTCACCGGCTTCCTACTTAACAGCATGGTAGCAACCACCGATTCAGAAAGACCTCTATCTAGTAAAAGGTGCCGTTCAAAAGCCACGCTGTCAAATGGAGCCTTTTCTCACGGGGGTGGACAATAGGACCCTGAAAAAGAAGATCTGGGATCTCCAGAAGGACCCAAGGATCTGCTACTGACATCACTCTCAGCCAATAGAACCACGCTCGACTTGGCCAGAAGGGAGCAATCATGAGGATTCTGGCTTTGTCTTCCCTGACCTTCTTGAGAACCCTCTGTATCAACTGATGTGGAGGGAAGGCATATAATAGACCCTGACTCCAAGGCTAAACCAGAGCGTCTATCGCATCTGGACGATCCCTGGGAGACAGGGAGTCTTTTTACCTTCCTGTTCTCCCTGGTGGCAAAAAGATCTTTTTGAGGCATCCTCCATAACTTGACAATTTTGCTGAAACCAAAGGGTTCAGAGACCATTCCATCTGATCCAGGGATCGATGGCTTAGAAAATCGGCCTACCAATTGTCCACACCTCTTAGCTGAAGGGGACAAAGTTACCCCCTCCACTAGGGAAAAAAAATCTGAACCGCCAGGGACTGCAGGGACACGGACCGGGTACCACGCTGATGATTCAGATATACTACGATCGAGGCATTGTCGGATAAAATTCTCATGTGTCGACCCCTGATCAGAGGGAGTAACTCCTGAAGGGCCAGAAAAACTGCCATAAGCTCTTTTAGATTTGAAGAACTGTCCAACATCTGGCAGTCCCACAATCATTGAAGCAAGGTCTCTCCCACATGAGCCCCCCACCCTACTGGCGTCCGTGGTAACTATAGGGGATCTTCGATCCTCCATGGGACTCCCTGCCCCAGGTTCTCTAGTGACAGCCACCACTTCAGTGTCTGACAAGTCTGGGCTGATATCACTATACTGCTTTCCAGGTCCTCCATTCTTCCTGACCAGTTCCCCAAGATTTCCTCTTGGAGGGCTCTGTAATGGATCTGAGCCCATTGAACTGCAGGTATACAGGCGGTCAGAGTTCTCAGTACTGACATCCCCTTCCTTATGGACACACACGGATTGTTTATCAGGGTGTGAACCACTGACTTTATTTTCCGAGGTTAGGAAGGATCTCTGAGACACTGAATCCAGTAAGATTCCCAGGAACTGTTGTTTCTTTTCTGGAATCAGTCTCGATTTTTCTCTGTTCTCAGGATCCAGCCCAGGGTTGTCCCAATAGCCTGCTTTCCCAATAGCCTCGACCGATTCTAATAATTTATCTCTAGGGGTCTTATCCCGGATCTGCGTCTCCAGTTGTTTTATCACAATAGCTGTGCCCTAGCCGTAGAGGTGGAAGCTATATTAGGTTTAAAGGATGCACCTTTGGATTCCCATGTTCTCCTTAAAAAGGTGTCAGCCTTTCTGTCCATCGGATCCTTAAGATCAACAAAGGGTAGGCATGACCTTCGAGACACTTTAGCTATGGGCACATCAATTTTGGGGGCCCTATCCCATAGGGAACATTCACCCTCTTCAAACTAATATTTTCTTTTGATTACTGATGGGATAAAGCTTCTTTTATCCGGATGTTTCCAGTCTCTATTCATCATGGCCCCTACATTATTGTGGGTAAAAAAGGCTCTTTTCTTAGTCTGCAGGCCCCCAAACATGATATCCTGAATCGAGCAAACCTCTTTTGCATTTTCCAGATTTATAGTTGGGATGGCTGATCCTGTTCAGGTACAGAGAGGGGAGGGTTGAAGGGAGGGTAGAGAGGGCTTCCGCACCCAATATTTCAGCCGTCCGTCTCCTCTCCACGGTGTGTGGAGCGGGGTCATCCGGCGCACACCTTCTCCAGCTAGCCTGCAATGTTAAAAGGGAGAAACTACTCCCCACCTAAAATAACAAACACCTGTAGGCTGTCCTCCTAGGACAGGAAACCACTGAGGAGGAGGGGCGTCTGTGAGGATTTATACCTGTGGGTTTCCTGTCCTGGGAGGTGGATCCCTCTCTCCTGGTGCTGTCATAGGATGAAGGGATAAACCCCTTTACACCAGGCACAGTACCTTGTAGGGCGAGCTCAGCTTAACATGATACCTTCATTTAGGGACCCGTTGCTTCATTCTGGAGAGTAAGTACTTCCAATCCATATGCAAATGAGCACACCACCATATGGGCGACCAAAGCCACTCTGTGCAGCCTTCTTCACCCACCCGTTTCCCTCTCCTTCAGGCGAGATAACTAAGAAACCACCAATGTCCCGTCAATCAAGGTCTGTAAGGTACAACTAGGGATGAGCAAACTTGTATTTCCAGTTCTGCGTGCACGATTCGGGTTATATAAGAAATCTACTATGGATTCTGCTTCCACAGACCATAACTTATCACAGAATTCTTAGATAACCCAAAACCGAACCTTGCATGCCAAACTTGAAACACAAGTTCGCTCATCCCTAGGTACAACACGGCACTGGTTGCAGACGGCTGCCCTTTACCTAACTAATGAAGGCCGCGCTGTGTAGCCTCGCAGCCATTAACAATGCACAGCAGCCATACAGTGCAGTCTTCATTAGTAGGTAAAAGGGAGCTGTGGCCCAATAGGTGGTACACTAAGTCCCCTGTGGGGGCCCTTTATGTTAGGTATAGGTCATGTGACCGTGCTGAAGGAGGGACACCATTATGACCACTTTGCACTGGGCGCCACCATCACTCTATCCATACTACCAGGAGCAGAGCCGCCGCCATGCCCTCACCTGATGCAGCCCGTAGGGTTCTTCACACAGTTGGTCTCGCACAGAAACCTCTCCCAGTGTAACCAGCCCATAGGGGGGGTGCGCGCCAGGCCATTGTCCAGGCCGCGGACCCCCTGCAGACACAGCACGACGCCGGCACTCAGCGCCCACCACACACACCGCATGGCCACTGCCGCTCAGCCAATCAGCGCTCCTCTTCCGGGACAAGCCCCTCCCCGGGGGCCGTGCTCTCAGCAGGTGTGTGACGCTTCCTGGCCGCAGAATCCAGGCTGCACCAGGTACGGCAATGCCTCTGGGGCTTCAGCACACCCCGTATAGGCGGCCGCCTCCTTTCATTTCTATGGGAGTTCCCCGAAACAGCTCTTTCAGAAGTCCCATAGAAATGAATGGAAAGCGTCCTGCGCAACGTGACCACCGCTCCATCCTCATCCTCATCCATGTGGCCAGTCTCTGAAAAACACACGGAGGGCAGCCATGCGGCACACTTTGGGGGCTCTGTTAGGTGCAGGACCCTCACCTACCGGACATTGGTGGCAGATCCTAGTGATGTCACCAATGTCTTAGATGGGCCAAACACTTTAAGGGGGTTATTAATGTCAAACAACCTGCCGCCATCTTCATTAAATAGCCCATGAAATTCCATGCGTATGGCATCACCACGCCGGCCAACGGCATCACGGGTTCAATCAAGATGGCGGCGGCGGGCTCTTCGCCATCAGATGGATGAGGTATTTTGTATAGAATTAAATATTAAAGTCAGATGCCGCGATCGCCGTTCCCTGTCATTACACCTGCTATTTACGAAGAAGTAATTCATCACAAAGCAAATTTTTGGCAAAGCAGCCAAATGGAATTTCAGAGGACTTCACTGAACACTAGGGGTTATAGTCACATTTACTCCAATTAGAGTTCCTGGACAGTGGTTATATTAAATGTGACCATAACCCCCTTATCCCTGAGAATGCAGCCAGTACTGCCGCAGGGTAAAGTGTCACTGCCATTCTGTTTTTATTTGTGTAATGTATAGGGGCAGTGACACTGACCATTTTTATAATATACTTTAGTTACTGAAATTGTACAGCCTCTGTGGCTGATCGCTATGCTGAGACCCATACACAGTGCTTACATTGTGAAGCCTGTACACTCAAAAGACGTCCTGGCGCATGCGCAGTAGTGTGCATGCGCTCGGGACCTGGGAAGACTGGCAAGAGGAGTTGGTGTCAGTGATGAGGAAGACACAAAGATGCTGCAGGAGCAGTCACATGACCGTGAAGAAGATCCTGCAAACCACTGCACTGCAGAGGGTAGGTGTACCTGTAATTTTCTTCCCTGCACAGGTAATAATAATGGCCTAAATTTAATGTAGTGGCTGGAGAACCCCTTTAAGGATGAGGAGGTTAAAGTCATATTTAATATAAACACTTAGGCCAATTAGAGTTCCTGGACGTGTTTATATTAATTGTGACTATAAACATCCTCGTTAAAGGGGCTGTAAGAGAATTGTGAGGGGGGGCAAAATCTGACCAGTGTCACTTTAAGTGCTGATAACCTTTAAAACGCTTTGACTTATCCAGGCCATTCTGAGACAGTTTTTTCGTCACATATTGTACTTTATGACACTGGTAAAATGAAGTAAAAAAAAACAGGCCATTCTGAGATTGTTTTTTCGTCACATATTGTACTTCATGACACTGGTAAAATGAAGTAAAAAAAAAAACATTTTTATTTTTTTTAAAAATACCAAATTTACCCCAAAAATAAAAAAAATTGCAAATTTCTAAGTTTCAATTTCTCTACTTCTATAATACAAATACCTCCAAAAATAGTTATTACTTTGCATTCCCCGTATGTATACTTCATGTTTGGATCATTTTGAGAATGATACTTTATTTTTTGGGGGATGTTACAAGGCTTAGAAGTTTAGAAGCAAATCTTGAAATATTTCAGAAATTTTCAAAAACCCAATTTTTAGGGACCAGTTCAGGTCTGAAGTCACTTTGCGAGGCTTACATTATAGAAAGCACCCAAAAATGACCCCATTCTATAAACGACACCCCTCAAGGTATTCAAAACTGATTTTACAAACATCATTAACCCTTTAGGTGTTCCACAAGAATTAATGGAAAATAGAGATACAATTTCAGAATTTCACTTTTTTGGCAGATTTTCCATTTTAATAATTTTTTTCCAGTTACAAAGCAAGGGTTAACAGCCAAACCAAACTCAATATTTATGGCCCTGATTCTGTAGTTTACAGAAACACCCCATATGTCTTCGTAAACTGCTGTACGGGCACACGGCAGGGCGCAGAAGCAAAGAAATGCCATACGTTTTTTTGAAGGCAGGTTTTGCTGGACTGTTTTTTTTTACACCATGTCCCATTTAAAGCCCCCTGAAGCACCCCTAGAGTAGAAACTCCATAAAAGTGAACCCATCTAAGAAACTACACCCCTCAAGGTATTCAAAACTGATTTTACAAACGTTGTTAACCCTTTAGGTGTTCCACAAGCGTTATTGGCAAATGGAGATGAAATTTCAGAATTTACATTTTTTGTCCAATTTTCCATTTTAATCCATTTTTCCCAGTAACAAAGCAAGGGTTAACAGCCAAATAAAACTCAATATTTATGGCCCTGATTCTGTAGTTTACAGAAACACCCCATATGTCTTCGTAAACAGCTGTACGGGCACACGGCAGGGCGCAGAAGGAAAGGAATGCCATACGGTTTTTGGAAGGCAGATTTTGCTGGACTGTTTTTTTTTTACACCATGTCCCATTTGAAGCCCCCTGATGCACCCCTAGAGTAGAAACTCCAAAAAAGTGATTTTTGGTTGCTCTATATTACACTTTTTGTGAGGCAAGATAAAAAGAAAAAGCTGTTTTGGCACCGTTTTTATTTTTTGTTATTTACAACATTCATCTGACAGGTTAGATCATGTGGTAATTTTATAGAGCAGGTTGTCACGGATGCGGCGATACCTAATATGTATACTTTTTTTTTTTTTATGTAAGTTTTACACAATGAATTCATTTTTGAAGAAAAAAAATCATGTTTTAGTGTTTCTATAGTCTGAGAGCCATAATTTTTTCAGTTTTTGGGCGATTAGCTTGGGTAGAGTATGATTTTTGCGGGATGAGATGACGGTTTTATTGGCACTATTTTGGGGTGCATGTGACTTTTTGATCGCTTGCTATTACACTTTTTGTGATGTACGGTGACCAAAAATTGTTTTTTTAGCACAGTTTTTATTTAAAAAATTTTACGATGTTAATCTGAGGTGTTAGGTCATGTGATATGTTTATAGAGCCGGTCGATACGGACGCGGCAATACCTAATATGTATACTTTTTATTTATTTATGTAAGTTTTACACAATAATATAATAAAAAAAAAAAAATCATGTTTTAGTGTGTCCATATTCTGAGAGCCATAGTTTTTTCAGTTTTTGGGCGATTATCTTAGGTAGGGTCTAATTTTTTGCGGGATGAGATGACAGTTTGATTGGCACTATTTTGGGGTGCATATGACTTTTTGATCGCTTTCTATTACACTATTTGTGATGTAAGAGCCAGTCGATACGAACGTGGCGATACCAAATATGTGTTTTACACAATGACAGCTTTTTTCAAACAAAAAAAATGATGTTTTAGTGTCTCCATATTCTGAGCCATAGTTTTTTTTATTTTTTGGGCGATTGTCTCAGGTAGGGGCTCATTTTTTGCGGGATGAAAAAATTATTATTTTTTCAATCAAGATAATTTTTATTGAAAGAGTAAAACACAGTGTACAACATATGCACATACAGTATAATTCAACATACAATGGCATGTATAATAAAATAAATTTGTGCCCTTTTTTTAAATATAAATACAATGTTGTTGTATCAGCTTATTATTTCCAAGGAGAACACATTAATCACAATGTATCCAGGGCGTACACACATCATAATAAAACCCGATCATTAAACCAAACTCCCCTCTCCCCCCTCCCAACACCCTCAAGCATTTCAAACCTGTGAGACGACCGAGCCCTACAAAAGCAGTATCTCTTCGGTGTTGTAACACTGTCCATTGCGAAACACTAGTGCGCAGCCATGATGCCCAGCGTTCCCACTATACCAAGCCAACCTACCGCAGTCGCAGTCCCCCAGTCGCATAAATTTGGTCTCTTATGCATTCCGCAGCGAGGGTCCCTGACACAAGACCCGGAGCACTTAACCATCCCTGCCAAATAGACAGAAACTTATTGGGACACTTCCTTTTCAAGTATATTCCCCTTTCATACCTTAGGATGGTGTTCATTCTATTAAGGTATTCCCGAGAGGTGGCTGGGTCATGATTGGTCCAGTGTTTAGCTATTACTATTCGGGCCTGGAACAGCATTCTCTGCATACATATAGATAAGTTAGTATCCCCCTCATCAACTTCTAGCAGTCCCAGAAGACAAAACTTAGGGTCTCCACGAACATCTACTTGGGTAACTTCTCTGATAATCCTGGCAATATCCGTCCAGTATGTACCTAACTTAGAACAATCCCAGAACATATGTACCAAAGAGGCGTTCTCAGCCCCGCAACGAGGGCAACAGGAGTTAGGATGAAGACCAATTTTATAGAGGAAGGCATGGGTCCTATAGACCCTATGTAATAAATACAGCTGAGACTTCATTAAGAGTCAGACTGGGTATTAAGGCTAAGGTATCATTCCATTGCTCTTGGGAGATAGCACACAGATCTCTTTCCCATTTGTCTTTAACCGGAAGGGATCCGCCAGGAGTAACCCCCCATGCAGGTGGCGATATAGTAATGAAATCACCCCTTTTGTGCTCCCAGGGCTCAGTAATTGTTGCATTAAGAGTGGGGTAGATGAAACTAATCCACAGGAAATTGCGCCTGATACGCATATCTCAGCTGTAAATACTTGTAAAATGCTGTGTTTGGGAGATTAAAGTCTTCCTTCAAACAGGCAAAGGTCTTCAAGATGCCTCCGTCCTGTATGTGCTGCAGGCAGCGAACCCTCCAATCAGAACATTTTGGGCAGGTGTGGATTTTGCCACAAGGGGGTACACCCATGAAATCCTGTGAGACCAAGTACAGCCTTAAATTTTGACCAGACTTTGTGAATTAGAGATAGCGTGGGAGTGTCTCCAACTCCCTGTATCTTTCCAATTTCCGCCATATGAAAGGGGACATCATGTCCCGATAAGAAAGATATTATCCTTGCCGACAGTCCAGCGCCCATAACCTGTCCCTCAGCCTTCCCCAGCTATAAAATAGTGCCATGGGCTCGGAACAGCTAGTCCTCCCTCATCCTTGCCTTTCTGGAGAGTTTCTAATCTGATCCTAGGCATCTTTTTTTCCAAATAAGGAAGCGAAAGAGACCCTGAATTTTGTAAAACACTCTCTGGGTAATCCAAACAGGGGAGTTGTGGAGAACATACAGCAATTGAGGCATTGGGATCATTTTAATAAAATTGCAGCGTCCCACTACAGACATAGGAAGCTTAGACCAGGTCAACACCTTTTCCGCAAATTTACCGATCAGGGGGTCTATATTGACCTTAACGTAATCTGTAACCCTTGGCGTGATCGTCACCTCTAGATATTTAAAGCTGTCCACTATCTGCAGCGGGATCCTATCCAACTGAGGGGGGAGAGGATCAAGTGGCAGAATTACCGGTTTGCTCCAATTAATACGCAGACCCGACCACTTGCCGAATGCCGTAACATGACTCATCACCGGTTGGAGGGAACACTCTAAGTCTCCTACATAAAGGAGCATGTCGTTGGCGTATAATGATAACCGCTCCTTATGGGAGCCCAGCGGAATCCCTGACCATGCCGAAGACGCGCGCAATGCACATGCCAATGGCTCAATAGCCACAGCGAACAAGAGCGGGGATAATAGGCACCCTTGTCTAGTTCCACGATGCAGAGAAAACTGTGTACTGAGTGCCCCGTTAATCCGTAATCTGGCCACCGGTGAACGGTAAAGGAGTTGTACCCAGGACGTAAATCCTGGCCCAAACCCCATAGCTCTCATAGTTTCCCAAAGATAATCCCACTCGACGCTGTCAAATGCCTTGGCAGCGTCGAGGGACATTACTGCCCTACCCCCCTTCGCACCAGCTGGCCTTTGAAGATTAAGAAAAAGTCTTCTCAAATTAATAGATGTACTTTTATCCGGCATAAATCAGGTCTGGTCTTCGTGAATTATAGTGGAAATAACTTTATTTAAATGATTGGCTAACACTTTTACAAGTACTTTAACATCTACCGGAATGAGAGATATAGGGCGATAAGATTCAGGCAATGTCAAGTCCTTACCTGGTTTAGGGAGGACCACTATAACAGCCTCCCTCATGGATGCCGGCAGAAGGCCGGACTGCAGGGCATCATTAAATGTTACTAACAGGTGCGGAAGGAGATCCTCATGGTATCTTTTCTAAAATTCGCCCGGCAATCCGTCTAGACCCGGGGATTTTTCATTGGGATAAGAACCAAGGCCCACCCTAAGTTCCTCCAACTGTATTGGTTTGTCCAAGTGCGAGAGGGATTCCAACGATAATTTACGTAATGGTAAATTGGCAAGGTATGTCCTAATTTACCCGGGCCCCACAGTGAGTTTTGACGTGTATAATTCCTTATTAAAGCTCTGAAAAGTAGAAAAAATTTCAGGATCCTCTGATTAGAGAGCCCCACTCGCAGTTCTAATGACCGATATCCTAGACGACCCAGACTGCGCGCGGACCACCCTAGCCAGTAAGCTCCCGACACTTTTCCCCGCTTCAAAATATTTCTGCTGTAAAAAGAACCTGTTATTATCTGCAATTTGAACCAAATAATCCCGTAATCTTTTCTGCGCCTCTGTCCAGCCCAACTCCCGCTGTGGATACGGATCTTGTATGTACGCCATCTCAGAGCTCCTGACCTCCGTCTGCAAGGCTTCCGTAAGCCCCCTAGTAGCAGCTTTATTTCGGCTAATATTTTGTATATAAAGACCGTGTAGTGTCCTAGACTACACCGGACGACACCGAACTGTCATTGGCAAGAAAGAACTCCCCAATTTTTTCTGCCAGGGGATTTGCACCATCCAGCAAACCAATCCAAAAAGGATTAGGTTTCCAAATGGGCAGGCCCCTATATGTGTTAGACGTGTCAAAAGTCAGCTCCATTCTAATAGCAGAATGGTCCGACAGACTACGTGGGAGATATTCTATCAATTGATATGTAGGGTGCCATTTCCAACGAACCGACCATTAGATCAGTCCTGGAAAGAGAGCCGTGTATCGCAGAGAAGCAGGAGTATTTGCGATTATCCGGGTATCGGATTCTCCATAGGTCATGGATATCCAACTCCCGCAGCAACTTCGCCAGCGAAGTCTCCCGCATCTTCCCCGGAACAGGGCCCCTATTAAATTTATCAAGGGAGGGATCCAAGTATTTGTTTAAATCACCCCCTATGAGCACTGGGACTGGGGGACCTTTGGCGATAATGGACATGACCTGTTTATTCACTGTACATGAGTACGGAGGCGGCACATATAACGCGACTAGGAAGAGAGGCTTCCTATATATAGAACAGTGCAAACAGACAAATCTACCTTCCGGGTCGATAGTAGAAGTATAGCATTCAAAAGGAACATTCCCATGTTTAAGGATACTAACACCCCTAGCGTGAGAGGAGTAAGTGGAATGATATGAGTGTGAAAGCCAAGGTTTATGCAATAATCTCTGAGAATCTTTAGTCAAATGAGTTTCCATTAAAGTCAGCAACCTTGACATAAGCACCGCCATTAACTAGACAGTGGTAAAATAGAAAACAAGGGATTGCGAGTCCCAATCCCGGCACATCATAAGTTTCTAACAGACCGGACGATGTAGAAGCAATGTCCAGTAGAACAAAACAGGGTATTCAACATACAGTACAGACCAAAAGTTTGGACACACCTTCTCATTTAAAGAGTTTTCTTTATTTTCATGACTATGCAAATTGTAGATTCACACTGAAGGCATCAAAACTATGAATTAACACATGTGAAATTATATGCTTATCAAAAAAGTGGGAAACAACAGAAAATATGTCATATTCTAGGTTCTTCAAAGTAGCCACCTTTTGCTTTGATTACTGCTTTGCACACTCTTGGCATTCTCTTGATGAGCTTCAAGAGGTAGTCACCTGAAATGGTTTTCACTTCACAGGTGTGCCCTGTCAGGTTTAATAAGTGGGATTTCTTGCCTTATAAATGGGGTTGGGACCATCAGTTGCGTTGTGGAGAAGTCAGGTGGATACACAGCTAATAGTCCTACTGAATAGACTGTTAGAATTTGTATTATGGCAAGAAAAAAGCAGCTAAGTAAAGAAAAACGAGTGGCCATCATTACTTTAAGAAATGAAGGTCAGTCAGTCCGAAAAATTGGGAAAACTTTGAAAGTGTCCCCAAGTGCAGTCACAAAAACCATCAAGCGCTACAAAGAAACTGGCTCACATGCGGACCGCCCCAGGAAAGGAAGACCAAGAGTCACCTCTGCTGCGGAGGAGAAGTTCATCCGAGTCACCGACCCCATAAGTTCATCGCAGGTTAACAGCAGCTCAGATTAGAGACCAGGTCAATGCCACACAGAGTTCTAGCAGCAGACACATCTCTAGAACAACTGTTAAGAGGAGACTGTGTGAATCAGGCCTTCATGGTAGAATATCTGCTAGGAAACCACTGCTAAGGACAGGCAACAAGCAGAAGAGACTTGTTTAGGCTAAAGAACACAAGGAATGGACATTAGACCAGTGGTAATCTGTGCTTTGGTCTGATGAGTCCAAATTTGTGATCTTTGGTTCCAACCACCGTGTCTTTGTGCGACGCAGAAAAGGTGAACGGATGGACTCTACATGCCTGGTTCCCACCGGGAAGCATTGAGGAGGAGGTGTGATGGCGTGGGGGTGCTTTGCTGCAGGGGGCGTTGCGTGGGGGGGGGGCTAGGGGGCCGTTGCCCCGGGCACAAAATTGCTGGGGGCGCCAGGCGGCAAACACTTTAATGAGGGCCTTAAGCCTATGAGGCAATAGAGCCAGCATAGTGTCAAGAATGTAGTTGATCCTGGGACGTATGATGTCAGGGGAAGGGGCGGAGTCTAGTCATCCAGGGGCGGGGCCTAATGATGTGTGGGAGATTATATAGAGCAAGAGCAGAGTCTGCAGGTAAGTATGTGGAGGAGAATAGTGACTGTTATTTTTACTTGGGGGGCTTTTTGCAGGGGTTGAAGGGAGAAGGAATCATCTTTGTATTGGAGACTTTATGTTAGAGGGGTCTGAAGAGAGGGTAGTGGGGATGATATTATTTACATGGGACTATATGCTGGAGAGGCTGAAGGCAGGGGGGGTGATATTATTTTATATGGGACTGTATGCTGGAGGGGCTAAGGCAGGGAAGTGATGTGTTTTACATGGGACTGTATGCTGGAGGAGCTGAAGGCAGGGGGAGTGATGTATTTTACATTGTACTGTATGCTGGAGGGGGTGAAGGCATGGGGAGTGATGTATTTTACAAAGGACTGTATGCTGGAGGGGCTGAAGGCAGGACGAGTGATGCATTTTACATGGGACTGTGCAAGAAGGGCTGAAGGCAGGGGTGTGATGTATCTTACATGGGACTGTATGCTGGAGGGGCTGAAGGCAGACGGCAAAGAGAGGGAGTGTGATATTATTTACATAGGACTTTATGTTGGAGGGGCTGAAGGCGGGTAGTGATGTATTTAACATGAGACTGTATGCTGGAGGGGCTGAAGGCAGGAGAGTGATGTGTCTTACATGGGACTGTATGCTGGAGGGGCTGAAGGCAGGGGGAAGTTTGTATCTTACATAGGACTGTATGCTGAAGGGGGGGCATAATTATTACTATAATACTACAGAGGGGGCCATTATAATATTAATACAGAGGAGGAAATAATAATAATATAGAGGGGCCAGTATATATTATAATTATACAGAGGGCATTATAGTTATGGGCACTACGGGGGAGGGGAGGTCTGTTATCTGAGGATGATAGTAAAGTGAGGAATCTAAAAAAAATTCTGTGAAACTTTACAGAGACGAGACGCGGCTGAAAGAAGGTATCATGACGATCCTATCTCCGAATGAAGATGCTGAGAAAAGTCTACATCACAGGAGAGGTCACTGGATGTAACAGGTATGGTGCGGTATTCTACTGTATATTTCATAGCAATGTATGTTATGTCCATCCAAATATCTGTTTGGGGGGTGGAGGGTGGATATAGAATTTGGGCCACAATGCCGAAGCCTGGCCCCAGACTTCAGGTCACACTGTGTGTGTCCTGAATTCTGTGTCCTCACACCAATCTACTACATTATCTGTACTCAGAGAGTTATCCCTGTATTATCTGTGGTGTTACATAAGACTGCAGATGACATCTACTGCATTATTTGTAATAAAAAAAAGGGGCGTGGTCACAGGTTGGGGGCGCAATACTTGACTTGCCCCGGGTGCTGGCAACCTACGCTACGCCACTGCTTTGCTGGCGACACTGTTGGGGATTTATTCAAAATTGAAGGCATACTGAACCAGCATGGCTACCACAGCATCTTGCAGCGGCATGCTATTCCATCCGGTTTGCGTTTAGTTGGACCATCATTTATTTTTCAACAGGACAATGACCCCAAACACACCCCCAGGCTGTGTAAGGGCTATTTGACCATGAAGGAGAGTGATGGGGTGCTGCGCCAGATGAGCTGGCCTCCACAGTCACCGGACCTGAACCCAATCGAGATGGTTTGGGGTGAGCTGGACCGCAGAGTGAAGGCAAAAGGGCCAACAAGTGCTAAGCATCTCTGGGAACTCCTTCAAGACTGTTGAAAGGCCATTTCAGGTGACTACCTCTTGAAGCTCATCAAGAGAATGCCAAGAGTGTGCAAAGAATCTACAATTTTCATAGTCATGAAAATAAAGAAAACTCTTTAAATGAGAAGGTGTGTCCAAATTTTTGGTCTGTACTGTATATTAGTGGACCCAACCTGTTATGAATGAGCTGCCACCTAGAAAATAGAGAACCGTTGGTGCACCAACCGTAAGCAGTCGTAAAACCGGCATCACCAACAAAGTACAGCTCGAAAGTCATACTCATCGTTCAGTTGTCCTGAACTGTGATCTCCCTGTGCAGTGGAGCATAAGCAGAATAAAGGACATCGTTGGTCACTCACAGTCCCCAGCCACGGAGCTGCAGAAGTCCTGCTGATCCAACCAGCTGGCCGCGTCCTCCGATGTGTCAAGAAGTGCATTTTTCCTCCAAGACAACGCGTAGCTTTGCTGGGTATAACATGGAGTATTGTACGTTCTTTGACCGCAGACGTCTCTTGATATCCAGAAATCTCGCTCTCTTCCGCTGGACCGCCGCAGAGAAATCTAGGAAAATGGATACTTTGCTGCCATCAATGGACAAATCAGGAAGATCCCTGGCCCTGCGCAGAATCATGTCTCGGTGCCAGGCGGGAGCTCTAAGATATGCGGTCGCTCACAACGCCGACCAGGCCACGCCCCCATTTAGCACAGTTTTTATTTTTAATGTTTTACGGTGTTCATCTGAGGGGTTAGGTCATGTGATATGTTTATAGAGCCGGTCGATACGGACACGGCGATACCTAATATGTATACTTTTTTTTCCCCCCTATTTTTTACCAATTTAACTTTATTTGGGGAAAATTACGTTTTTGTTTATTTTTACTTGAAACTTTAAATTTTTTGGGGGGGAAACGTTATTTTTTCAACTTATTTTTTTTACCTAATTTTTTGTCCCACTTTGGGACTTGAACTTTTGGGGGTATATTCCTTTACAATGCATTCCAATACTTCTGTATTGGAATGCATTGGCTGTATGAGTAATACTGTGTGTATTACTCATACAGCTTCCGGGGCCTGCGAGATCCAGGGGGCTGGGTCTCACAGGCTCTTCACCAGAAGACAGCGCAGATGCCTCAGAAAGGCATTGTGCTGCCTTCCATGCCATCGGGGTCCCCCCACAGCCCCATGGGGACCCGATGGCACTGCTGCCGCTGCCTGCGCTGTAAAAAGCCGCAAACCGCAGGTCTGAATTGACCTGCGGTTTGCGGCGATTGCAGGGACCCCCCTGCGTATTTAGCCGAGGTGCCTGCTCAATGATTTGAGCAGGCACCTTGTTCCGGGCGGCGGTGATCAGAACAACACATGACGTACAGGTACGTCATGTGTCCGTAAGGGGTTAAATATGCACCCATGTACTGCAGGGCCTGCTGCAATCCATGGGTGAATTATTAAGGATGAGGGGTTTGTAGTCACATTTAATATAAACACTTAGCCCAGTTAGAGTTCTTTTGACTATGACCCTCTCATCCTTAAAGGGGTTGGTTGATTTCTGACTACTGATGACCACTGTGCCTCTAAGATTAGGTGAGGTGAGGCGATCACCTTAGGCAGCACAGCCCTAGTGACAAGTGGGGGGAGGCAGGGCAAGGAGAGATGAGCGCTTCCACAATGAAAGCACTCATCTCTATACAGGGAGTGCAGAATTATTAGGCAAGTTGTATTTTTGAGGATTCATTTTATTATTGAACAACAACCATGTTCTCAATGAACCCAAAAAACTCATTAATATCAAAGCTGAATATTTTTGGAAGTCGTTTTTAGTTTGGTTTTAGTTTTAGCTATTTTAGGGGGATATCTGTGTGTGCAGGTGACTATTACTGTACATAATTATTAGGCAACTTAACAAAAAACAAATATATACCCATTTCAATTATTTATTTTTACTAGTGAAACCAATATAACATCTCAACATTCACAAATATACATTTCTGACATTCAAAAACAAAACAAAAACAAATCAGTGACCAATATAGCCACCTTTCTTTGCAAGGACACTCAAAAGCCTGCCATCCATGGATTCTGTCAGTGTTTTGATCTGTTCACCATCAACATTGCGTGCAGAAGCAACCACAGCCTCCCAGACACTGTTCAGAGAGGTGTACTGTTTTCCCTCCTTGTAAATCTCACATTTGATGATGGACCACAGGTTCTCAATGGGGTTCAGATCAGGTGAACAAGGAGGCCATGTCATTAGATTTTCTTCTTTTATACCCTTTCTTGCCAGCCACGTTGTGGAGTACTTGGACGCGTGTGATGGAGCATTGTCCTGCATGAAAATCATGTTTTTCTTACCTTGCAGACTTCTTCCTGTACCACTGCTTGAAGAAGGTGTCTTCCAGAAACTGGCAGTAGGACTGGGAGTTGAGCTTGACTCCATCCTCAACCCAAAAAGGCCCCACAAGCTCATCTTTGATGATACCAGCCCAAACCAGTACTCCACCTCCACCTCCACCTTGCTGGCGTCTGAGTCGGACTGGAGCTCTCTGCCCTTTACCAATCCAGCCATCTGGCCCATCAAGACTCACTCTCATTTCATCAGTCCATAAAACCTTAGAAAAATCAGTCTTGAGATATTTCTTGGCCCAGTCTTGACGTTTCAGCTTGTGTGTCTTGTTCAGTGGTGGTCGTCTTTCAGCCTTTCTTACCTTGGCCATGTCTCTGAGTATTGCACACCTTGTGCTTTTGGGCACTCCAGTGATGTTGCAGCTCTGAAATATGGCCAAACTGGTGGCAAGTGGCATCTTGGCAGCTGCACGCTTGACTTTTCTCAATTCATGGGCAGTTATTTTGCGCCTTGGTTTTTCCACACGCTTCTTGCGACCCTGTTGACTATTTTGAATGAAACGCTTGATTGTTCGATGATCACGCTTCAGAAGCTTTGCAATTTTAAGAGTGCTGCATCCCTCTGCAAGATATCTCACTATTTTTGACTTTTCTGAGCCTGTCAAGTCCTTCTTTTGACTCATTTTGCCAAAGGAAAGGAAGTTGCCTAATAATTATGCACACCTGATATAGGGTGTTGATGTCATTAGACCACACCCCTTCTCATTACAGAGATGCACATCACCTAATATGCTTAATTGGTAGTAGGCTTTCCAGCCTATACAGCTTGGAGTAAGACAACATGCATAAAGAGGATGATGTGGTCAAAATACTCATTTGCCTAATAATTCTGCACGTAGTGTATTCATCTGTATCGCTGTCAGGACAGCAATACAAATGAATGTGCTGCGGGGCAGGGGAGAGGCGTCTACCTACCCCGTTCCTCTGATAGGCTGCAGATCTAGTACCTGTAGCCTATCAGAGGCTGCTGCAGGCGGCGCAATGACGTCATCGCGCTGCCTGAGCCGTACAGCACGGGACAGAGGCCAGCATCGCTGCCAGCCTCATGGAGGTAAGTATATGTGTTAATTTTTTTTATATGGCACACAATTCAGTAGTGGAGCACTATGTGGACATCTAGGGGTATTTACTGGCACATTATTGGGGGGCACGAAAAGTGGTATTTTCAATGGGGGGTACTATGGGAGCATCTATGGGCACTTCTTACTGGCACATTGGGGTGCACTATGAGGGCACAAAAGTGTTATTTTATATGGTGGCCACTATGGGGAAGAGGGGAGAAGAACACTATGGGTGCATCTAGGGGTACTTCTTATTGGCACATTTTGGGGGGGGGGCATCTACTGAGGGCATAAAGAACGTGTATTTTATATGGGGGCATCTACTTAGGGCACAAAAAAGGGGTATTTTATATGGGGGGCTCTGTACAGGGGCATTTTATACTGGGACACATTATGGGGGGTACTATGAGAAAGTGGCACTAAGAAGGGGTATTTTATACTGGGAAATTATGGGGGACACTGAGGGCATCTACTGGGGCACTATATAGGGGCATTTTATACTGGCACATTATAAGGCACTATGGGGAAGGGGAGACAGGAGATATATGGGGTCATTGACTTGGGGGCATTATTTAGGGGTAATTTATACTTTATAGGGGGCACTATGGGAACATTAGTTCAACTGGGGGTATTTTTTGCACTGGCACACATTATAAGGGGCATTTTTTGTACTGGTGTTCATTTTAAGGGGGCATTTTTCTACTGTCACATTATAAGGAAAACTATTACTACTGGAGGGGGCATTTTGGTGGCTTTTATTACTACTAGGGGACTGTGGGGAACATAATTACCAGTATGGGCACTATGGGAGCATTATTACTTCTGGGGCACAGTGGGGACATGTTGGGGGCCCTGTAGGAGCACTATTACTACCAAGCGTGCTCCAGCAGAGAATTATTACTATTGGTGGTACTTTTGGGAGCACTATTACTGTGGAGGCTCCCTTGCATAGTATCAGCTTAGCAGTTATTTTTGGGTGACATTATGTTTACATTATTGGTGTCAGGGGCACTATTTGCTGGGCGCAGTTATTGTAGGACACTGCGTGCCAATAATTATTGAAGGGGGCACTATCTGTATGGTACCAGTATTATCTGGGGGTTTATCTATTTCTGAGGTATAGTATTGGGGAGCACAGCGGCACAGTATTGGGGGTGACGCCTGGCACCACTGCTGATCAGATATCTATGACCTATCCTAACAATAGGTCAACAATATTAACGGCTAAATAACCCCTTTAATGCTGCCCATGCACTCCCCCCACTTCCCCCAGCAGGCGGTGGCCTGAACTGGATGGAGTGGAAAAAAGTGTAATAGTGGGGAAAAAAATTGTCCTTGCTGCGCTTTGTCTTAGGCAAAGACACTCGCCCTCCTGTGCCTAGTGTCTAGTGAAGAGTACTACCTTGGTGCTCTGCTGGTCAAACATCTCTTGAAAAGCATGTAATCCTTGCCAAACATACTAGTCTTCCTTCACACTCAACTTTGTGGTTGTGTGCTTTGTAGTGCTAAAAAAAGCCATACATGCCACTTGCGTATTTTTGCATACAGCATTTTAGATTTTTTCAGTAGCTTTATTTAAAAAAAATCACACTTTTAGGGTCCATTCACACATCCGCAATTTCGTTCCGTATTTTGCGGAACCGAATTGCGGACCCATTCATTTCTATGGGATCCGCACTTCCGGGTCCCCAATTCCGATCCCGAAAAAAATAGAACATGTCCTATTCTTGTCCGCAATTGCGGACAAGAAAAGGCATTTTCTATGAGCATGCTGGCGATGTGCGGTCCGCAAAATTCGGAACGCACATTGCCGACGTCCGTGTTTTGCGGATCCACGGATCCGTGGATCTGCAAAACACACACGGACCTGTGAATGGACCCTAAGATAACATTTTAAATTACTAAAATGCAAGTCTGTAAACAGTCATACATGCCTCATCATAAATTAGGGTAATCCTCCGAACAAAAACGGGCGTGAAAATGCTGGTCTTTGTAAATGTGCCCCAGTATGTTGAAGTAATGCCATTTCATTCTTACTATCTTCTCTATAGAGAAAAAATGCCATCCACATATTTGTTTAAAAAAATGCCACTACAAAACACATGCAGTATGGAAAATCAGCAATCTGTTTTTATAACATTTTTGGCAGTAAAAATGTGAGATGGGGAAACAGCTCTCCTTGTCTGGACACTGTGTAGATTAAATTAAATGTTCTGGACTGACATTCTGCTGTTTGGCCACAAGATGCTGCTGTTTCCTAAACACGGCTACAGACTGCACATATATCTCCATATTCATGAGAGGTGGGGTTTACACAGAGTCTCGAGAGAAGAGAAGGAGAGAGCAGCCATCTTAGAGGGAGGTGAAATTAAGGAACTGTGTGAGCAGAGAATCAGTGGTCATCAGTAGTCAGAATCTGAATCTAGGTGTGAGAGCCGCCCTCAGTGACCAGAGCTGCAGCTTAATCGTGTCCAAGACCTTGATTCTGTCCAGAGGAAGGAGGATTGCTGCCAGGAACGCTGATGAGAGCAGAGGAACAAAGCAACATACACTGAGGTACCGCATGCTTGTTGGAGAGACATTTGTTCTGTTCAGAGTCACAAGCGGATGCAAAGCAGACTCGGGTCAGTAAGATCGTGTACGCACCTCATCACAGTGTTGGTGCCTAGAGACTGAGACCAAGCCTGTAGTTAGTTAGGGATTCTGTTTGTGTCACGCCACAAGTGTTACTACTGTTCATTTCAAGGACTCCATAACTTAAAGTGATATTTCACATTGGAGAGCTAATAAACTTCACACAAACTCAAGCCAGGCTGGTGTTTTTCTGGCTCAGGAGGAATACTCAGGCACATGCTACAGGACCAGTTATTGGAGGGGGAATACTGTAGATCTGTGTAAGATTGTAAGTTGTTGTGCTGCACCACAGGATAGCCCATAACACACACCCATGCAGTGGTTCTTCTTTTTAGGGTAATAACAGGTAAGGTGTGGCAGTTTAGTTGTGCCCGCCAGTATGTAAATTACTGCAATTTTCTCCTTCATCCATCAGAGGGCGCCATGCAGCACAAGGGTCTCAGCCTTTGGGTTGGGTGTATGTAAATTTATTGTATGTTCCCAGCATTTGTGGTTGTGTTTATTGCCACATTTAAGTAAAATTCTGTTTTGGCAAAAGCTGGTGTTGGGGTTGCTTTCCTTTGAGACTTCACTGTATCCTGGGGAGCCCACCCCCCAGTACATGGCTTACAAAAATGCCAAAGTATATTTGCATGTAAATGAGCCCTTGGGCTCTTCAGTTGTAGCTTTTAGTGCCGATTTCCACAGTTTTGCAATTTTAGAGGCATTTTTGGCACCTGCGTTTTTTGTGCATTTTTGCATTAAAACACCAGCTCTAGATGTTAGCTGAAGCTACATGGGAAATATGACATGCAAGATAAATCAGCATTTTTTTTCTCATGACATTTTGTTTGTCAGTTTTTTTCTTTTAATTTTTGACTTATTTTCAAAATGCAGTATTCTGTAGCTCAGAAAATAATAGCAAAAAATGTAGGTGCCTTAAGCAAAATACACATGAGCATTTTTGGGAGTTTTACTGGTAAAAATACCCAAATTATGATAGCATTTTCCTTTGTTGCAAACTGAAAACCTATTTCTTATAACCAATCCATTGAAAAATATCTGTGCCAGATGAAGATTAAGGTTGGGGAAATATGGTGACATTGGCCATGACACCTGTCGTTCGACCAATGATCAGTATGTAAAAAAATAAATAAAAAAATACTACCCTGCTCAATTCTTTTTTGAGATTCTGATGTTGTGGAAGCTTGCAAGTCATGCTGTGACTACATTCATTTCTACGGCTGCACTGCTACACAGTGATCCTGTCATGGATGCGGTGTGGGTGGGAAACTCCATACGAGCACAGGGACAGGAACTAGGCCTGGAAACTAGGGAAAAGGAGAAGGTCACCTCCTAGGACAACCCTAATCCAAGTCCTGACTAACTATCAGTATGAACTGACCTCGATGGTAGGAAAGTTCATTCACGGGAACCTAGAGCTCTAACACACCCTGTAGGGCCCTGGTATAGTGATAGGACTTGAGACAACCTATTCCTCCACCAGAAGGATGAACAGGAGTCTCCCTCAGGCCTAGATACAAAAGACAGGGAAATATAACAAACAAAATACAAATAGGGACGACAACATACCTTCACGAGGAGCAAAGGCAGCACCAGGAGCTCAACCGAGATCCAACAACCAGCAGGCCAGAGTCCAGAAACTGAAGCTATAAACTGCACCCCCAGAAGGGGTAAGCAGTAATAAATAGGGGAATTTAAATGACCAAACAAACAACACCTGGAAGAGATGTGGTCATTGCCAAAACAACACAGACAAAAATGACACACAAGTGTGGCGAACCCAACCTCGCCACTGGGTTTTGGAGAGGCCAGTTTACCAGCCTCTTGCCTCAGGATTACGGCCCTTTTAGATACTTTTACTAACTTTTAAACCCCTTAACCTATTCAAGTGAATTTTGGATAGGTTTGTTCCCAAGTTATACTGGTTAAACTGATATAAGTTATATGTATGTACAATGTAAACTCACAAAGTTGTAACAATTTATAAGAAGTGTAACTTTTCAGCGTAGGAGATAGTTGAGCAGATACAGAAATTTACTCCATTATCTCCTAGACAGAGGGGAGGAATATGCTGGGTGTGTTTCTATTGTCCCATTGTGCCAATGTGTGTTTAAATGGTGATTTCTGTCCTGTTGTCTCCACATGTGTATTGGCGATTTCCCTTTGTCCTGAGAGATAATTGAATTGCTCCTCGGGTGTCTCCAGGGAAGAGAGGAGGAAACCATGATGCATTGTGGGGATGTGTTGTGTCTGTGTATCCTGAATTGCTGCATATCTGTCCTGTGTCACAGTCTCCCTTCTGGTCCCCTAGGGGCGTGTCCACCAGATGGGGACCTGCATAAATATGGGCGAGTAGCCCTCAATAAAGTGTGCCTGTTTTATCCTTCATCATGTTGAGGCTGGTGTTTGGATAACTGATAAACACTGCGGGATTGCTATACGCTGAAGATTTGCTATACTCCCCTGGCATAACTACTAGCTCTTGTAAGAGCTGTTCCTGCTCTCGGGATTTAGGAGAGGTTCACCCACTGGAGCCTTGTCGTAGGTCCAGGGTGGGTAGGAGACGGTGAGACCTCAACCAAGCTTCGGCGGTTTGTGGGGTCTGCAGTGCGTACAGTGTCAAGTGGAGTGCTTGGAGTCCTCGGAAAGCACTAGGAGCATCTATCGACGGAGGTACCCAGTCGGGGTGCCTGGAGATACGTTACATTTGGTGGCAAGCAGTGGGATGGTGTCCTAGTGTGAGGAGAAGCAGCTCAGAGACACCGTTCGTGGAGTATATTGAGGGCAACGCTAGTATCCGTACAGCGCCCCTGGCTACAGCAGGATGGAATCGGCTAGTCTTCGGACAGCGTTCTATGACGAGGAGGAGGAGGCAGCCGCAGACTACAGGGATGCAGACAGAAAGTAAGTCTGGTATGATGCCCTGGAAAATGCCCAGCGGCGGCGAGGTGAGAGTCTCCCCAGTTATGAGCAGCGGCTACAGAAGCGTGTGGCGATGCGGATGGGTCTCTTGGGAGAGCAGCCCCTGGATGACTGGGTAACAGAGCTCCAGAACCTGGTATGTAAGGAGCTTTGGCTAGAGGACACTTACCAGGCCCTAAGGTGGCATGTCGTTCAACATTCCCCCTGGATGGCTGAGCACGACAGACCCGAGGGTGAGGATTATGATGGACCTGGGTTACTATGGGATGCCTTGGAGGAGGACATTGATCTTGGCAGCACGGAGGAGTCTAGGTTTTGGGACATCTACGACTACCGGATGGGCATGCATGCTTATGCTGACGGAAGGGAGGTGAGCAAAGACATGACCCACCTGGTAACAAGGGAGTGGGAGCTGGAGCAGACCTACCAACACCCGCTCAGCTCTGTTCATCCCCAACCTACTCGACAAGCAGAGCCAGATCTGCCCTCCTACAACTGGGAAGACTTGCCGGCGATACCCCCTGCTTCCCTACCAACTCCCAAAGTAGGGAACTTCATCGACTGGTTCTGGGAAGACCTCCCGACGGCAGGTAGAGGTGGGACCGAAGTCTTTCCACCGGCGTACATGGATGCTGGGTAGCCTGCCCAGATCCCCAACTACAGCCAGCGTTACCCGGAGTCCAGACAGTCGGTCTGACTCCCCATCGGCAGCTTAACTTACAGGGAGAGATGACAACCGGTCTCTCTCCCCAGCGGCAGACAGGATCACATGGAGAGGAGATTGTCAGTCCCCGTCCCTGCAGCAACCAGCATTACTAGGAGTGAAGATGGTCGCACCCACTACCCAGCACCAGGCAGCGTTACAGAGAGTTGAGACAGTCGGTCTGACTCCCCTGCAGCAGGGTGTTGTAAAGAGAGAAGAGACAACCGGTCTCTATCCCCAACCACAGGGGGACAGCACCCCTAACTTCGATGGTGCAGATGGGACCGCGGTCTCTGCACCAGGCCTACCGGGATGCTGGACGGCCGGTTCAGATCCCCCACCAACCCTGCAGGAATGCCAGGAGGAGGAGGTAAGCGATTCCTCCTCTCCACAGCCGATCTGCAACAAGGTCCTGGGGATAGGATTCCCTGACAACATCCCAGCAGAAGAGCTGGCATCTGGGCAGAGCACAGTCGGCCTCTGCCCTCCCCTATCCTCTTCTCCAGAGGCTGACTTTCCACAGGCTACCCCAGCGGAAGCACTGGCATCTGGGCAGAGCGCAGTTGGCCTCTGCCCTCCCCTCTTCTTCAGAGACAGACTTAACACAGGCTACCCCAGCGGAAGAGCTGGCATCTGGGCAGAGCGCAGTCGGCCTCTGCCCACAGCTGGAGAACCACAAGGAAGCAAGGAGTAGCAGATGCCCACTCAACAGCTGGGGACATACAGAACAGAGCCAGGCCCCAAGATTCAACAGGTCCAGTATTGGGTTGTGGTTGGACTGCCAGACTAACTCAGGTATCTGGTTAGTCTTCCCTGGGAGGGGGAGATGTGTGGCGAAACTAACCTCGCCACTGGGTTTTGGAGAGGCCTGTTTACCAGCCTCTTGCCTCAGGATTATGGCCCTTTAAGATACTTTTACTAACTTTTAAACCCCTTAACCTATTCAAGTGAATTTTGGATAGGTTTGTCCCCAAGTTATACTGGTTAAACTGATATAAGTTATATGTATGTACAATGTAAACTCACAAAGTTGTAACAATTTATAAGAAGTGTAACTTTTCAGCGTAGGAGATAGTTGAGCAGATACTGAAATTTACTCCATTATCTCCTAGACCAGCGGTTCTCAACCTAGGGGTCGATCGTCCCTTTCCGGGGGGTCGCCTGAGGCTTCCTATTAGGGCTGCACGATTGTAGCATTACATTACCCTACTTCGTGAGATTTCCCTACCTCCTGACTTCCCGTCGCACTGTTAATGACGTGAGGAGGCGTTCCTGAGTTTTGACGATCTGCGCATGCGCAAACCGACAGTTTATGGAAAATCTCAGCGGAGTTCAGCTTCACACTGGGACACTGCGCATGCGCCGGCCGGAGTTAGCCGCGCTTGCGCACTGAGCCGTAATATTTCCCTACTAAGGCTCTCCTGCGCAGATCGTCAAAACTCAGGAACGCCTCCTCACGTCAGCAGTGCGACAGGAAGTCAGGAGGTAGGGAAATCTCACGAGGTAGGGTAGTATAACGCTACAAATAGGAGAGAGATTGTTTCACACAGGAGTAACATACTTTACACGCAAAGACAGTTATGTGCGCAGTTTAGGACACATGAGGGGACACATAGGGCCATGAGGGGGTCCAGCATAAGATGCTATATGTCTTATGCTGGCCCCCCTCATGTCCCTATGTGTCATAGCACACATCCCCTATAACAGCGTAATCCACAGATCCACCCCATAACAGTGCCATCCACAGGTCCCCCATAAGTGTCCTCACAGATCCCCCATAACACTGTCCTCCACAGATCACCCATAACAGCGTCCTCCACAGATCCCCCATAACAGCATCCTCCACAGATCCCCCATAACAGCGTCCTCCACAGATCCCCCATAACAGCGTCCTCCACAGATCCCCCATAACAGCGTCCTCCACAGATCCCCCATAACAGCGTCCTCCACAGATCCCCCATAACAGCGTCCTCCACAGATCCCCCATAACAGCGTCCTCCACAGATCCCCCATAACAGCGTCCTCCACAGATCCCCCATAACAGCGTCCTCCACAGATCCCCCATAACAGCGTCCTCCACAGATCCCCCATAACAGCGTCCTCCACAGATCCCCCATATAACAGCGTCCTCCACAGATCCCCCACAACACAGCGCCCTCCACAGATCCCCCACAACACAGCGCCCTCCACAGATCCCCCACAACACAGCGCCCTCCACAGATCCCCCACAACACAGCGCCATCCACAGATCCCCCACAACACAGCGCCAATTACAGAACTACCTAACACCTAGTAATAGACTGGCATACATCCTGCATATCAGATATTTACATTACAATTCATAACAGTAGCAAAATTAGTTATGACGTAGCAAGGAAAAAAATTTAATGGTTGAGGGTCACCACAACATAAGGAACTGTACTAAGGGGTCACGGCTTTAGAAAGGTTGAGAACCACTGTCCTAGACAGAGGGGAGTAATATGCTGGGTGTGTTTCTATTGTCCCATTGTGCCATTGTCCCATTGTGTGTTTAAATGGTGATTTCTGTCCTGTTGTCTCCACATGTGTATTGGCGATTTCCCTTTGTCCTGATAATTGAATTGCTCCTCGGGTGTCTCCAGGGCAGAGAGAAGAAAACCATGATGCATTGTGGGGATGTTTTGTGTCTGTGTATCCTGAATTGCTGCATATCTGTCCTGTGTCACAGTCTCCCTTCTGGTCCCCTAGGGGCGTGTCCACCAGATGGGGACCTGCATAAATATGGGCAAGTAGCCCTCAATAAAGTGTGCCTGTTTTACCCTTCATTATGTTGAGGCTGGTGTTTGGATAACTGATGAACACTGCAGGATTGCTATACGCTGAAGATTTGCTATACTCCCCTGGCATAGCTACTAGCTCTTGTAAGAGCTGTTCCTGCTCTTGGGATTTAGGAGAGGTTCACCCACTGGAGCCTGGAGCCTGGAGCCTTGTCGTAGGTCCAGGGTGGGTAGGAGACAGTGAGACCTCAACCAAGCTTCGGCGGTTCGTGGGGTCTGCAGTGCGTACGGTGTCAAGTGGAGTGCTTGGAGTCCTCGGAAAGCACTAGGAGCATCTATCGACGGAGGTACCCGGTCGGGGTGCCAGGAGATACGTTACAACAAGGAACAAGTCAGATTAACCCACGTGTTGCCAATCTCTGTTATCTCCTGGTACCTGTCATGGGAGTTTCCGTGACAGATGCTTGGTTGCAAGACAGGTGTCATCACTAAAGTCACCATGTACGGGTGCATCTCAATTATATCATCGAAAAGTTCATTTGTTTGAGTAATTCAGTTCAAAAGGTGAAACTTATATTATAAAGATTCATTACAAACAGAGTGATCTATTTCAAAGATGTATTTGTTTTAATGTCGATCCTTATGGCTTACAGCTAATGAAAATCCAAAAGTTAGTATCTCAGAAAATGATGATTACACTTACCAGTAATCAGATTTTTCAGACCCCACGACAGCACCACAGAGAGAGGATCCGTCTCCAGTGACAGGAAACTTGCAGAATAAAAAGGTGGAGGCTTTCCCCCACCTTAGTGGTTTACAGAGAGCAAGAGTGACTCCAATCCAGGTTAGTTTATCCAATATAATCATACCAAACATATATATATATATATATATATACAGGGAGTGCAGAATTATTAGGCAAGTTGTATTTTTGAGGATTCATTTTATTATTGAACAACAACCATGTTCTCAATGAACCCAAAAAACTCATTAATATCAAAGCTGAATATTTTTGGAAGTAGTTTTTAGTTTGTTTTTAGTTTTAGCTATTTTAGGGGGATATCTGTGTGTGCAGGTGACTATTACTGTGCATCATTATTAGGCAACTTAACAAAAAACAAATATATACCCATTTCAATTATTTATTTTTACCAGTGAAACCAATATAACATCTCAACATTCACAAATATACATTTCTGACATTCAAAAACAAAACAAAAAAAAATCAGTGACCAATATAGCCACCTTTCTTTGCAAGGACACTCAAAAGCCTGCCATCCATGGATTCTGTCAGTGTTTTGATCTGTTCACCATCAACATTGCGTGCAGCAGCAATCATAGCCTCCCAGACACTGTTCAGAGAGGTGTACTGTTTTCCCTCCTTGTAAATCTCACATTTGATGATGGACCACAGGTTCTCAATGGGGTTCAGATCAGGTGAACAAGGAGGCCATGTCATTAGATTTTCTTCTTTTATACCCTTTCTTGCCAGCCACGCTGTGGAGTACTTGGACGCGTGTGATGGAGCATTGTCCTGCATGAAAATCATGTTTTTCTTGAAGGATGCAGACTTCTTCCTGTACCACTGCTTGAAGAAGGTGTCTTCCAGAAACTGGCAGTAGGACTGGGAGTGGAGCTTGACTCCATCCTCAACCCGAAAAAGCCCCACAAGCTCATCTTTGATGATACCAGCCCAAACCAGTACTCCACCTCCACCTTGCTGGCGTCTGAGTCGGACTGGAGCTCTCTGCCCTTTACCAATCCAGCCATCTGGCCCATCAAGACTCACTCTCATTTCATCAGTCCATAAAACCTTAGAAAAATCAGTCTTAAGATATTTCTTGGCCCAGTCTTGACGTTTCAGCTTGTGTGTCTTGTTCAGTGGTGGTCATCTTTCAGCCTTTCTTACCTTGGCCATGTCTCTGAGTATTGCACACCTTGTGCTTTTGGGCACTCCAGTGATGTTGCAGCTCTGAAATATGGCCAAACTGGTGGCAAGTGGCATCTTGGCAGCTGCACGCTTGACTTTTCTCAGTTCATGGGCAGTTATTTCGCGCCTTGGTATTTCCACACGCTTCTTGCGTCCCTGTTGACTATTTTGGATGAAACGCTTGATTGTTCGATGATCACGCTTCAGAAGCTTTGCAATTTTAAGAGTGCTGTATCCCTCTGCAAGATATCTCACTATTTTTGACTTTTCTGAGCCTGTCAAGTCCTTCTTTTGACCCATTTTGCCAAAGGAAAGGAAGTTGCCTAATAATTATGCACACCTGATATAGGGTGTTGATGTCATTAGACCACACCCCTTCTCATTACAGAGATGCACATCACCTAATATGCTTAATTGGTAGTAGGCTTTCCAGCCTATACAGCTTGGAGTAAGACAACATGCATAAAGAGGATGATGTGGTCAAAATACTCATTTGCCTAATAATTCTGCACGTAGTGTATATAGCAAAGATAAAAAGATTTGGGTAGCACCGCTGTATATCAAGTGTAGACGGAGTGCCAGCGGCTGAGAAGGCGATCCCCCATCAGATAATAAGCAGGAAAAAATTCCACGGCACCTCCAAGGCGTAAAATAAATTCAGGCTTTATTCACCAGACACGTAACGTTTCGATCCACTCCCTGGGATCTTTCTCAAGCAGTGACATATATATATATATATATATATATATAGTAGCAGGAAAGTCCAGAATGCACTCCAAAATAAAAGTGAAAAAAAGTGATTTATTCACCCATAACAGGCACAACTCGCGACGTTTCGGCTCGCAGAGCCTTTCTCAAGCATTGAAACAGTGAAAGTGAGGGTATTATAAAAGACATATCATCATTGTGTAACCAATCCGGTAGGGCTTCCAATTAACATCAAATTACATACATCTGTTATAGACATTTAAAGTGCACGTGCGTCAAAATGACATGTGTCATCTGAAAAATAAGAATCTTTTACAAAGATATATAATGCCAGTGAAGACCATAATAAAACAGTGATATGAGGTAGGGTGCGGATCACAGAAACAAATGCCAGAAGGAGAAATAGCGTCCACATATACCGTGATGCCGATCTAGCGTCTCCATCTCTTCAATGCGCAGGTCCAATGAAGCGTCATCTTGAGAGTCAAGTTACTGACGCATGCGTTTTAGAACATTTTAATGCACCTGATGTCGGATGCGGATCCATGAACTGTGCCCGCTGGAGATAGTGGACATCATAATGCACGTCCCGTGTCTCTTCTATATGCACTAATCCAGAATTATATGCTTTAGTACTGCATGTAGCCTCTCCACTGCTGTTTGACTGTGACGCTGTCCCTCACTCTGGGGATGATCTCCCCGCAGTTGTTTTTTGTCAGGGGCCTGGCCGTTGATATTGACAGGGATCATGGAAGTGCTTCCTGTCGATACCTTCGTCCCTTTTGGTCCGGCGTCCCGCTCGGCAGGGTGGGATTTCCGTTCTTCCACTGACATCAAAATAGGTAGGAGATCCCTACTACAACTATATAAAATATCGATGACAATAGGTACAGCTCACAGTAGCAATATATAGGGCTATTTGCCCTTAATTAAGATGGTGATCCTTTTGGATGATGCTACAGAACGCATGCGTCAGTAACTTGACTCTCAAGATGACGCTTCATTGGACCTGCGCATTGAAGAGATGGAGACGCTAGATCGGCATCACGGTATATGTGGACGCTATTTCTCCTTCTGGCATTTGTTTCTGTGATCCGCACCCTACCTCATATCACTGTTTTATTATGGTCTTCACTGGCATTATATATCTTTGTAAAAGATTCTTATTTTTCAGATGACACATGTCATTTTGACGCACGTGCACTTTAAATGTCTATAACAGATGTATGTAATTTGATGTTAATTGGAAGCCCTACCGGATTGGTTACACAATGATGATATGTCTTTTATAATACCCTCACTTTCACAGTTTCAATGCTTGAGAAAGGCTCTGCGAGCCGAAACGTCGCGAGTTGTGCCTGTTATGGGTGAATAAATCACTTTTTTTCACTTTTATTTTGGAGTGCATTCTGGACTTTCCTGCTACTATAACAATTGAGGTATTGCCGCTACCTTATACCGGATAGTGCACCCACACCCAGGTTGATGCTCCCGCTGGATTTCTCTGGTTCTCTATATATATATATATATATATATATATAGTTGCAAGAAAAAGTATGTGAACCCTTTGGAATGATATGGATTCCTGCACAAATTGGTCATAAAATGTGATCTGATCTTCATCTAAGTCGCAACAATAGACAATTACAGTCTGCTTAAACTAATAACACACAAAGAATTAAATGTTACCATGTTTATTTTATTTTTAACACACCATGTAAACATTTACAGTGCAGGTGGAAAAAGTATGTGAACCCCTAGACTAATCTCCAAGAGATAATTGGAGTGAGGTGTCAGCCAAGTGGAGTCCAATCAATGAGATAAGATTGGAGGTGTTGGTTACAGCTGCCCTGCCCTATAAAAAACACATACCAGTTCTGGGTTTGCTTTTCACAAGAAGCATTGCCTGATGTGAATGATGCCTCGCACAAAAGAGCTCTCAGAAGACCTACGATTAAGAATTGTTGACTTGCATAAAGTTGGAAAGGGTTATAAAAGTATCTCCAAAAGCCTTGCTGTTTATCAGTCCACGGTAAGACAAATTGGCTATTATGGAGACAGTTCAGCACTGCTGCTACTCTCCCTAGGAGTGGCCGTCCTGTAAAGATTACTGCAAGAGCACAGCGCAGACTGCTCAATGAGGTGAAGAAGAATCCTACAATCTTACAAAAGTCTCTGGCATATGCTAACCTCCCTGTTAGCGAATCTACGATACGTAAAACATTAAATAAGAATGGTTTTCATGGGAGGCTTCCACAGAGGAAGTCATTGCTGCACGTTTATAGTTTGCACAAGAGCACCTGGATGTTCCACAGCAGTACTGGCAAAATATTCTGTGGACAGATGAAACCAAAGTTGAGTTGTTTGGAAGAAACACACAACAATAGATTTGAGTGGACACCTGGATGTTCGGGTTCGGCGGGTTCAGCCGAACTTCGGAAACCCGAACTTGACCCCGAACCCTATGGGGATCCGAATTTTTGAGCACTAAAATGGCTGTAAAAATGTCATGGAAAGGGCAAATGGTGACAAAAGTGGTTAAGAGCATGGCAAGTGCTCTGCAAACAAATGTAGATAGGGAAATGACTTAAATACGTAAAAATAATAATCTTGATCTAGGAGGACCAGGTCCATATGGAGAAGGAGGTTGAGGAGGCGGTGGATGTGGCGGTGTAGGTGGAAGTGGCGGTGAAGGAGGAGGAGGTAGCCTACACTGCTTTTTGGTTTTAAATTGATTTTTTCCACCATGTGCAAGAAAGACAGATCCCTGCTGGCCTGATGTCTGTGGATGCCGAGAAGGCGTTTGACAGGGTTCACTGGCGATTCCTGTTAGCTTCCTTGCAACATCTTGGATTGGGACACAGATTCATAGAATATGTATCAGCCTTATATACTAACCCTACCGCCAGAGTTAGGGTTAATGGGGTCCTAGCACCACTTTTTGAGATCCATAATGGAACCCGTCAGGGTTGCCCGTTGTCCCGTCTCCTATATGTACTACAAATGGAACACCTTGCCCAGGCTATCCGCCTCAATCCCGACATTCCAGGTATCTCCATCAGGAATAAACAGCAGAAACTGGCGCTGTACGCTGACGACTTGCTCCTATACAAGTCGTCCCCCCATATCTCAATTCCATCTTTACTCCGAGAGTTTGACAGATTTGGACACTTAAGCAATTTTAAGGTGAATCTCTCAAAGACGGAGCTACTAAACATCTCTTTGACTGATGTTGATCTAAATTCCCTCAGAAATAACTTTTCTTTTAAATGCAAAGAGCAAAGTTTGGTGTACTTGGGCGTCCAAATTCCTACGCAGCTACACTTGCTTTTCCCACTCAATTACTTACCTCTGCAGAGGAGAACGCTGGAGGACATGCAGAAATACTCCCTTAAAAAGCTCTCTTGGTTTGGCCGCATGTCCGCCTTCAAGATGGACATCCTTCCGAGGTTTCTTTACCTCTTTCAAACTGTCCCGATATACGTGCCACGGTCGTACTTCCAAGAGCTTCAGAAAGGGCTGAACAAGTTCATATGGCAAGCTAGTAAACCCAGACTACGGAGACAAGTCCTGACTAAACAGAAATCCTTGGGCGGTTTTGGCCTCCCAGACATGTTAATCTATCATAGCGCTTCGGTGCTAACCAGAATTCGGGACTGGCTTCATAAGGGTGCTCAGAAGTTGTGGGTAAGTTTGGAGCAGTCTTTGTCTCCCCTACCTCTTCAAGCGCTGCCCTGGCTTGAATTGGATAAACGGCCAGCCTCTGAAGAATGGCCATACCTGGTAAGGCATGCTCTATCTATTTGGGATAAGTGGATCTCCATGTCACAAGTGTCAGCTAGGCCAGGTCCCATGACCCCATTGCATGGCAATCCGGCATTTTCACCGGGCCTTCGACCCGCCGCTTTTCTCATTAAAACCGCACGGGATGGTATCCTGAGGGTTAAGGATTTAGTCACCTCGGGGCTTTTATCCTCCATCGAGAGCCTCAGACAGAACGTAGCTTTCTCACAAGTTTCATGGTTGGGGTACGCTCAAGTCAGGTCTTTAATGGGTCACACGTTCCCTGGCGGAGCGATAGGTCAGTTGACAGACTTTGACAAACTTTACCTGGCCTCCACTGATGGTCGCGGTACAATATCATCCATGTATCAGGTTTTGCTACAAATTCAGAATGGAGACAGAGCCCCCTTCTTCGCAAAATGGGAAAGGGACCTGCAAATTACCTTCTCAGCGGATGAAGTGGAGAAGATTTGTACACTCTCCCATGGGTTGTCCATGGCATCTCAAATTAAAGAAAATAATTATAAAATCGTCTCTAGGTGGTACTATTGTCCTACTACTCTACACCAGATGTTCCCGTCGGTTCCCGATCATTGCTGGCGGTGTGAACGAGAGCAAGGTTCTATGTTGCATATCTGGTGGGACTGCCAGCTGATAAAGCCTTTCTGGGAGAAGGTTTTGGATATTTATACCAGCTATTCGAACCAGTCAATATCTAATACTCCTCAGGTTACACTGTTGTCTCTCATTCCGGGCTCTATCTCACAAGTTAAGAAAGGGGCACTACGTCTCTTCTTAGCAGCGGCGCGCATGGTGATTCCAAGGCACTGGAAACCTCTGCCCCCCCTACATTGTCTGAGTGGGCCAAGGAATTGAAACATATTCTTAGGATGGAAGAGTTGATAGCCGACAGTCAGGAAAGAAGCGGGATTTACCAGAACAGATACAACTCTCTAACTCTCTTTCTAGACTCTCAGAGATTTGGAGATCTGGTGTGTTCCTGAATTTTTCCTCAGCAGGGTTCTTGACAGATGTACCCTCTCCTTAGTATCCCTCCCCTCTTCCTATTCCTCTTTCCTTTTGTGTCTTTTATGTTTAATGTGATGTAGGATCCTCCGTTCAGGATTACTCACTCAGTGTGCTCACTTAGGCATTCGAGGGTTCATAATAAAGCTTACTCGCCTCCATAATGATAGCCCTCCTTGATTGGGGTTCCCTGTTATGACTGGGATGTTCGAGTCCCACTAAAGGTTAATATGTCTGTGATATTTCAGCTGTTTTTCGAGGGTCCTGCGTGTCCCTGTGTCCCTGTGTTGGACTATGTCTACTTATATCAATGTCTGCGATGTAATGAGTCATTTGCTTATGAAAATCAAAAAAATGAATAAAATAAGATTACACATAAATTTATTTTCATTTTTTTAAATTAGGGTACACCCCAAAACATTGGGAAATATAACCCTCCAGTCGTGCTAAACACACGTTCAGACAATACACCGGCTGCAGGGCTGGCCAGCACCTCCAAGGCGTAAAGGGCAAGCTCAGGCCATGTGCCCAATTTGGAGACCCAGAAGTTGCAAGGGCTGACCCCTGTCAGTTAGTTCGTGTAGGCATGTGCATACTTACTGCCCCACCATGTCGCATGTCCCCGTGATGTTCACGATCCAATTTCATATCTGCTCTATCAACTATCAAATTACAGAAGCCCAAATGTGGGCCAAAAGAGTCAAGCGGAAATGTGGGAAAAGCTATTGAGGCACAAATGTTGGCCAAAACAATATAGCGGAAATGTGGGACAAAGTATTAAAGCTTAAATGTGGTACAACTTGCTTAAGTTTAAGCATTGAATCAAAGGAGGTGGCGCGCATCAATTAAATAAATATTTCAGACATTTTATTCCCTGTCACCTATGCAGAGCAGGGGTTTATTCACGTCTAAAATTGTATAATGTCAACCCAAGAATGTAACAGAAAAATTACAGAAATTAATTAACCTGTCTACTTGGTAGAGCAGAGGTCTATTACAGAAAACAAATGTTTATTGTCACCCGAAAAAGTAAAATTTAAATTATTGAAATTTATTAAGCTGTCAACTAGGTAGAGGAGGGGTATATTTGACCCTAAAATGTAACTGACAAATGTTATTTTATTACCGGTCTAATAGGTATAGCAGTGGTACATCACACCAAAAAAGTGCTAAATTTCACTATAAAATGTAACTGCCAATTTTAATTTTTTTTACCGGTCTACTGGGTATAGCAGTGGTACTTCACAGCAAATTAGGCTAGGTCTACACGACGACATTTGTTGCGCGACATTTTGTTGCACTAATGTCGCGCGACAATTTTTATAATGGCAGTCTATGGTGTCGCACTGCAACATGCAACATGCTGCGACGCGACAGTCGCAGAAAATCCATTCGAGATGGATTTTTCTGCGACTGTCGCGTCGCAGTCGCAGCATGTCGCATGTTGCAGTGCGACACCATAGATTGCAATTATAAAAATTGTCGCGTGACATTAGTGCAACAAAATGTTGCGCACTATTTGTCGCGCGAATTTTTGTCGCGCAACAAATGTCGTCGTGTAGACCTAGCCTAAATGCTAAATTTCAGCAGAAAATGTAACTGCCAATTTTTTTTTTGTTAACCGGCCTACTAGGTATAGCAGACCCAAAATTTAGTGAATTTTACCATAAAATGTAAGAGACACTTTTTTTTATTGTTTAACCAGTCTACTAGGAATAGCAGTGGTACTTCACACCCCAAAACTGTTGAATTTCAACTGAAAATGTAACTGACAAATATATTTTTTTTGTTAACCGGCCTACTAGGTATAGCAGTATTACTATACACCCAAAAATTGGTGAATTTCACCCGAAAATGTTAATGACAATTTTATTTTTTAACCGTCATACTAGGTATAGCAGTGGTACCATACATCCAAAAATTGGTAAATTTCACCAGAAAATGTTAATGAGAATTTATTTTTATTCTTTTTAACCGTCATACTAGGTATAGCAGTGGTACTATACACCCAAAAATTGGTGAATTTCACCAGAAAATGTTAATGACAATTAATTTTTATATTTTTTAACCGGTTTACTAGGTAGAGCAGTGGTACATCACACCCAAAAATTAGTGAATTTCACCATAAAATGTAAGAGACCAATTTTTTTATTGTTTAACCTGTCTACTAGGTATAGCAGTGGTACTTTACACCCCAAAACTGTTGAATTTCAACCGAAAATGTAACTGACAAATATTTTTTTTTTTTGTTAACTGGCCTACTAGGTATAGAAGTGGTACTATACACCCAAAAATTGGTGAATTTCACCAGAAAATGGTAATGACAATTTATTTAAATTTTTTAACTGGCCTACTAGGTATAGGAGTATTACTATACACCCAAAAATAGGTTAATTTCACCAGAAAATGTTAATGACAATTATAATAATTTTTTTAACCGTCATACTAGGTATAGCAGTGGTACTATACACCCCAAGATTGGTGAATTTCACCAGAAAATGTTAATGACAATTTATTTTATTTTTTTAACCGGGCTACTAGGTATAGCAGTGGTACTATACACCCAAAAATTGGTGAATTTCACCAGAAAATGTTAATGACAATTATAATAATTTTTTTTAACCGTCATACTAGGTATAGCAGTGGTACTATACACCCCAAGATTGGTGAATTTCGCCAGAAAATGTTAATGACAATTTATTTATTTTTTTAAACGGGCTACTAGGTATAGCAGTGGTACTATACACCCAAAAATTGGTGAATTTCACCAGAAAATGGTAATGACAATTTATTTAAATTTTTTAACTGGCCTACTAGGTATAGCAGTATTACTATACACCCAAAAATAGGTTAATTTCACCAGAAAATGTTAATGACAATTATAATAATTTTTTTTAACCGTCATACTAGGTATAGCAGTGGTACTATACACCCCAAGATTGGTGAATTTCGCCAGAAAATGTTAATGACAATTTATTTTATTTTTTTAAACGGGCTACTAGGTATAGCAGTGGTACTATACACCCAAAAATTGGTGAATTTCACCAGAAAATGTAAAGTAGTGAAATTATATAAAATAAAACACGTACAAAAAAAATATGGATTTATGAGGTGGAGTTCCATATGGAGTAGGAGTTTGAGGAGGCGGTGGACGTAGTGGAGTAGGTGGAAGCGGCGGTGGAGGAGGACTAGATAGCCAACACAGGTTTTTGGTTTTGATTTAATTTTGTAAAATGAAGGTACACTCCAAAAGAGTATGAAATATCCAAAATACAAACATGAGCAATTGCACTGCAGTATAACAATGGCTGCTTAGTGCCGGTATACATGTCTATTCTGCACAAGGTACGGACAAGTCCTGTGGGATCCATGCCTGGTTCATTTTAATGAACAAGAGCTTGTCCACATTGGCTGTGGACAGGCGGCTGCGCTTGTCTGTGATGACGCCCCCTGCCATGCTAAACACACGTTCAGATAATACACTGGCTGCAGGGCAGGCCAGCACCTCCAAGTTGTAAAGGGAAAGCTCAGGCCATGTGCCCAATTCAGAGACCCAGAAGTTGAAGGAGGCAGACCCACCATTCAGTACGTGTAGGCGTGTGCACACATACTGCTCCACCATGTTGGTGAAAATGCTGCCTCCTGCTAAGACGTTCCATATCAGCTGGTGGTGCTGGTTGTTGTGGCGTGCTGACAAAGCTTTTCCACATGTAGGCCATGCTAACCCTGCCTTCTGAGGTGCTGGCCGTGCCCCAGCTGCGTTGGCGACCTCTTCCTCGTCCTCTGCCTTCGCCTTGTGCTTCCACTGTGCCCCCCGCTGTCAGGTGGGAATGCCACCAGCAGCGCATCTACCAGCGTGCGCTTGTACTCGCGCATCTTACGATCACGCTCCAGTGAGGGAATTAAGGACGGTACGTTGTCCTTGTAACGGGGATCCAGCAGCGTGGCCACCCAGTAATCAGCACAAGTTAGAATGTGGGCAACTCGGCGGTCATTGCAGAGACACTGCAGCATGTAATTACATATGTGTGCCAGGCTGCCCAGAGGCAACGAAAAGCTGTCCTCTGTGGGAGGTGTATCATCTGTGTCCTCTGTATCCCCCCCATCCACGCACCAGTGATGGCCATGAGCTGGTCTGGGTGCCACCCTGCTCTGAACATGGTTCCTCCTCTTCCATCTCCTCATCTTAATCCTCCACCTCCTCATCCTCCAGAACTGTGCCCTGGCTGGACAATTGTGTACCTTGGGTTTGTGGGTGCAGGAACCCACCCTCGGAGCCACTTGGTAATGACTGGCCAGAAACCCTACGAAATTACCCCTCCTCCTCCTGTGCCACATCCTCTTCCATCATCGCCAGGAGCGTTTTTTCAAGGAGGCGTAGAAGTGGGATAGTAACGCTGAGAACGACGTTATCGGCACTGGCCATGTTTGTGGAGTACTCGAAACAGCGCAACAAGGAACACAGGTCTCGCATGGAGGCCCAGTCATTGGTGGTGAAGTGGTGCTGTTCCGCCGAGCGACTCACCCGTGCTTGCTGCAGCTGAAACTCCACTATCGCCTGCTGCTGCTCGCACAGTCTGGCCAGAATGTGCAAGGTGGAGATCCACCTTGTGGGCACGTCGCATATGAGGCGGTAAGCGGGAAAGCCGAAGTTATGCTGCAGCGCTGACAGGCGAGAAGCAGCAGGGTGAGAACACCTAAAGCGCGCACAGACGACCCGCACTTGCAGCAGCTCTGACATGTCGGGAATCTCTGCACCACCAAATTCAGCACATGCGCCAGGCAAGGGATGTGCGTCAAACAGGTTAGTCCCAGAGCTGCTACGAGATTTCGCCCATTATCGCACACCACCAGGCCGGGCTTGAGGCTGACTGGCACAAACCACTCATCGGTCTGTTGTTCAAGGCCCGTCCTCAGTTCCTGCGGGGTGTGTGGTTTGTCCCCCAAACAGATACGTTTTAAAACTGCCTGCTGTCGTTTACCCTTGGCTGTGCTGAAGTTAGTGGTGAAGGTGTTACGCTGACCGGATGAGGAGCTGGTAGAGGACGAGGAAGCAGAGTAGGAGGAGGAAGCAACAGGAGGCAAACTATAGCGCCCTGCAATCCTCAGTGGTGGAAGGACATGCGCCAAACTGCTATCCGCCTCAGGCCCAGCCGCCACTGCATTTACCCAGTGTGCTGTTATGGAGATATAATGGCCCTGACCGTGCTTACTGGTCCATGTATCCGTAGTCAGGTGCACCTTGCCACAGATGGCGTTGCGCAGTGCACACCTGATTTTGTCCCCTACTTGGTTGTGCAGGGAAGGGATGGCTCGCCTTGAAAAGTAGTGGCGGCTGGGCACGACGTACTGTGGGACAGCCACCGCCATAAGGCCTTTAAAACTATCCCTCTCCGCCAGACGGAATGACAGCATTTCAAATGTCAGTAATTTAGAAATGCTGGCATTCAGGGCTAGGCATCGCGGATGGGTAGGGGGGTAACTTCCTCTTCCCCTACAGAGTTTGGGATATGGAGAGCTGAACGCTTGCGTGGGACATTGTGGAGATGCTTGGTGACCCAGGTGTGGGTGTTGCTGGCAGATCGTCTGTTTGCGGGGTGGCAGGTGGCACTGTCACTCCAGAGGTGGATGAAGAGGCCGCAACTGCAGCAGGAGGAGCCAGAGACCGTCCTTGGTTTTTGCGGTGTCTACTCCACTGCAGCTCGTGCTTTGCACTTAAATGACTGGTCATGCAGGTTGTGCTCAGGTTCAGAACGCTTATGCCTCGCTTCAGGCTCTGATTGCAGAGCGTGCAAACCACTTGTGTCTTGTCGTCAGCACATTGTCTGGAGAACTACCACGCCAGGGAACTCCTTGGAGCTCGGGTTCGCTCAACCCTAAACACTATGCGTGGAGAAAAAGAGGCACAGCACACCAACATCAAAACCTCATTCCAACTGTGAAGTATGGTGGTGGGGGCATCATAGTTTGGGGCTGCTTTGCTGCATCAGGACCTGGACGGATTGCTATCATCAAAGGAAAGGCCTGGACGGATTGCTATCATCAAAGGAAAAATGAATTCCCATATTTGTCAAGACATTTTGCAGGAGAACTTAAAGAGGACCTTTCACCAGAATTAAACTTCTAAAGTAACTATACAGGCATGTAGAGCGGCGCCCAGGGACCCCCCTGCACTTACTGTTATACCTGGGCGCCGCTCCGTTCTCCCGTAATTGCCTCCGGTATCTTTACAGTTAAGCTCCACCCAGGGGAACCTGCCGGCGCCTCCTTCTCCCATGCTGCAGCGCTGCCCAATCACAGCACTCAGCTCTCTCTCAGGCTGATTGTCGATCAGATCACATTTTATGACCAATTTGTGCAGAAATCCATATCATTCCAAAGGGTTCACATACTTTTTCTTGCAACTATATATATATATATATATATATATATATTTTTTTTTTTTATATTTTTTTTTGCTACACCCGGTGCAAAAACCAAGAAAAAACCCAGGGCGGGAATAAGGAAGGATGCTGTCATAGGGTCTGGAAAATCCGATTACCGGTAAGTGTAATCATCATTTTTCCCTTCCCCCACGACAGCACCACAGAGAGAGATTACAAAGAACACCCCTTCCTTATGGAGGGGCCACCACTTGCAGAACCTTAGTACCGAACAGAAGGTCAGAGGTGGAATTTAGTTGAAGCCGATAGTGCCAGTAGAAAGTAAAAGGAGAGGACAACATGGCCGCCCTACAAATTTGCTCGATAGAGACATTCGATCTTTCCGCCCAAGAGGTGGAGATTGTCCGAGTAGAATGTGCTTTTAGAGAGAGAGGAGGAGAACTTCCAGAAGAGGTATAAGCCAGGGAAATAACTGCAATAATCTATCTGGCTAGATAACTCTTTGATGCCACTTTACCCCTATTTACGCCTGAAAAAAGTTTCTTTTCCTGATCTTTGGGATCATCAAAAAAAATCGGGAGCACTATCTCCTGAAGCTTGTTAGATCTTGATGGAACTTTAGGCAAAAAGGCAGGATCTAGCCTAAGAACTAATCTAACATCCATAATTGACATGAAAGGGGGGTTAATAGAGATAGCCGGAATCTCGTTGACCCTTCTTGCAGAGGTTAAAGCTACCAACAGGACTAACTTGAAGGTTAGGAGTTTTACTAAACAGGAAGACAAAGGTTCAAAAGTGGGTTTAGTCAGAGCATTCTAGATTCAAATCCCACAGAGTAATACTTGGTGCCTTAACTGGAAGAATTATATCTACTGCCTTAAAGAACCTAATCACTCAGGGATCACCGGCAAAATTTTTACCCAAAAAAGCAGACAGTGCCGAAACCTGCACTTTAAGAGTGCTCTTAGCTAACCCCAAGGTCAACCCTTTTTAAGGGATTCCAAGACCTGAAACACTGACGTCTCCGCTGGTAAGGAACCTGACCTGATGCCTGAGAAATCTAGGAACTATTTCAAAATTCTGCCATAAATAGACACAGTCACAGCTTTCCTACTTTTATAGCAAGGTGGATACTAGGGCCTCTGATAACCCCTGTTTAATCAAAAGTGCCCTTTCAAACTCCAGTCTGTTAAGTGTAATCTCCTGGCACTTGGATGGCAAACTGGGCCCTGTGTCAGAAGGTCAGGGGTCTCTGGAAGGATCCAGGGGTCTGTTACAGACATGGACCTCAGAAGGGAGAACCAAGCTCTCTTTGGCCAGAAGGGGGCTATTACAATTTCTCTTGCACCCTCATCTCTGATCTATTTGAGAACCAGAGGAATAAGTTGGAAAGGAGGAAAGGCATACCGCAAGGGGAAACTCCAAGTTTGAAGGAGAGCATCCACTCCATCTGGGAATTCCCTCGGATTTAGAGAGCAGAATCTCTCCACCTTCCTGTTCAATCTAGTGGCAAAAAGATTGATGGAGGGAATTCCCCAAAGCCTGACTATCTCTGCAAAGACTAATGCGTTTAGTGACCACTCTCCCTGTCTCAATTCATGGCGACTTAGGAAGTCTGCCTGGAAGTTCTCCTTGCTCCTTATGTAGAGAGCAGAGATGTGACTGACCTTTCCTTCCTGGCTCTGAAACAGAAGTGTTGTTTCTCTCATGAGGGAGACAGATTTTGTCCCTCCCTGATGATTTATGTAGACCACTGTAGACTGGTTGTCTGATATAATCCTTATATGTGTTTAATGAAAGAAGGGTATCGCTGGCTCCAAGGCTACTCTTACTGCTAGCAATTCCTTTCTGTTTGAGGAGAATGTTTCTTGTCTTGGTGACCATTTTCCCTGAATGACTTGGTTAAAAAAAATGAGCCCCCAAATCAAAGGGACTGGCATCCGTAGTTAATACTACTGGATCGGGATGATTCCAAGATTTAGATTCGACCCGTCTTCCCACCAGGTCAGATCTCTTTTTAGATCAGTATCTTTGTCTCCAAGTTCCCACTCTTCTTTAACGCTAATAAGATCTCCTTCTGTAAAGTCCGAGCATGGAACTGAGCTCAGTGATACTGACATTGCTTTTCGAATAGTTAGATTCTGCGAGGACTGTAGAGTCTCCAGTTTCGTCTAGACCCGAGAAATGTTCTCTTCTGTCATGAAAACGCTCTGGACAACCGTATCCAAGAGGAGACCCAGAAACACATTACGAGCCTTTGGAACAATTTTTATTTTTTCCTATTTATTATCCATCCTAATACTTCTAAAACTTCCATCACCCTCTGTACTGCCATTACACAGCTCTGCTGAGAGTTTGCTATAATCAGAACGTCGTCTAGGTAAGGCAGGAATAAAATGTCTTCTTTCTTTTTAAATGAGGCTACTTCTGCAATCACCTTCATGAATATTCTGGGAGCCATTGATAGGCCGAACGGAAGTGCCTGAAACTGGAGGTGACAAATACATCCCCTGATGTTTACTGTGACCCTGAGAAACTGCTAATGTAAGGCGTGAATGGGGATGTGATAATACGCATCTTTTAGGTCTAAGATTGCCATTAAACAGTTGGGGAATAGAAAACCGTTGATTTTATCATCTCCATCTTGAACTTCCTTAAAATAAAGTTTTGTTTAGCTGCTTTAAGTTTATAATCGTGCGGAATGAATTGTCTGGTTCCTAAAATCTCATTGTGAGAGGTACATACCGTATGGTAATAAAAGGTTAAGGAACAAAAAGAAACCAATGTGGATAAATAGAACTGTAAAGAAAGCAAAAAATGACAAAAAGAAAGCATATAAATCACTGAAACAGGAGCGTAGCACGAAAGCACTGAAAAACTATAAGGGAAAAAAATAGAACATGTAAAAAACAGTAAATGCGGCCAAACTAGAGACCGAGAAATTAATTGCCAAAGAGAGTAAAACTAACCCTAAAATGTTCTTCAATTATATAAATGTTAGTATAAATCTTAAGGTGTCGGCCCTTTAAAAAGTAATGGGGGGGGGGAGAGAGTCGCAGAGAGCGACAAAGAGAAAGCAAAGCTGTTAAATATTTTTTTTCTCCAATGTATTCACTGAGGAAAATAAACTGTCAGATGACATGCAGAATGTAAAAATAAATTCCCCACTAAAAGTGTCCTGTCTGACCCAGGAAGAAGTACAACAGCGACTTAAAAAGATTAAAATAGACAAATCGCCAGGACCGGATGACATACACCCCCGTATCCTAAGGGAATTAAGTAATGTCATAGCCAGACCCTTATTTCTGATATTTGCGGACTCTATACTGACAGGGAATGTCCCACAGGAGTGGCGCATGGTAAATGGGGTGCCAATATTCAAAAAGGGTCTAAAAACAGAGCCTGGAAACTATAGGCCGGTAAGTTTAACATCTGTTGTGGGTAAACTGTTTGAAGGTTTTCTAAGAGATGCTATCTTAGAGCATCTCAACGGAAATAAGCAAATAACGCCATATCAGCATGGCTTCGTGAGGGATCGGTCATGCCAAACTAATTTAATCAGTTTCTATGAGGAGGTAAGTTCTAGACTTGACAGCAGCGAATCAATGGATGTCGTATATCTGGACTTCTCCAAAGCATTTGACACTGTACCACATAAAAGGTTTAGTATATAAAATGAGAATGCTCGGACTGGGAGAAAACGTCTGTATGTGGGTAAGTAACTGGCTCAATGATAGAAAACAGAGGGTGGTTATTAACGGTCCACACTCAGATTGGGTCACTGTCACTAGTGGGCTACATCAGAGGTCAGTATTGGGCCCTATTCTCTTCAATTTATTTATTAGTGATCTTGTAGAAGGCTTGCATAGTAAAGTATCAATTTGCGCAGAAGACACTAAACTGTGTAAAGTAATTAACACTGAAGAGGACAGTATACTACTTCAGAGGGATCTGGATAGATTGGAGGCTTGGGCAGATAAGTGGCAGATGAGGTTTAACACTGACAAATGTAAGATTATGCACATGGGAAGGAATAATGCAAGTCAACCGTACATACTAAATGGTAAAACACTCGGTAACACTGACATGGAAAAGGATCTAGGAATTTTAATAAACAGCAAACTAAGCTGCAAAAACCAGTGGCAGGCAGCTGTTGCCAAGGCCAATAAGATAATGGGTTGCATCAAAAGGGGCATAGATGCCTGTGATAAGAACATAGTCCTACCACTTTACAAATCACTAGTCAGACCACACATGGAGTACTGTGTACAGTTCTTGGCTCCTGTAAACAAGGCAGACATAGCAGAGCTGGAGAGGGTCCAGAAGAGGGCCACTAAAGTAATAACTGGAATGGGGCAACTATAGTACCCTGAAAGGTTATCAAAATTAGGGTTATTCACTTTAGAAAAAAGACGACTGAGGGGAGATCTAATTACTATGTATAAATATATCAGGGGTCAGTACAGAGATCTATCCCATCATCTATTTATCCCTAGGACTGTGACTGTGACGAGGGGACATCCTCTGCGTCTGGAGGAAAGAAGGTTTGTACACAAACATAGAAGAGAATTCTTTACGGTAAGAGCAGTGAGACTATGGAACTCTCTGCCTGAGGAGGTGGTGATGGTGAGTACAATAAAGGAATTCAAGAGGGGCCTGGATGTATTTCTGGAGCGTAATAATATTACAGGCTATAGCTACTAGAGATGGGTCGTTGATCCAGGGAGTTATTCTGATTGCCTGATTAGAGTCGGGAACAAATTTTTTATTCCCCTAAAGTGGGCAAAATTGGCTTCTACCTCACAGGTTTTTTTTTGCTGCCTTCCTCTGGATCAACTTGCAGGACGACAGGCCGAACTGGATGGACAAAAGTATTTTTTCGCCCTTATGTACTATGTTACTATGTTTACTAGAAAAAGAGGAGAGTAGAACCCCTTCCTTTGTTCCGCTATTGGGACTGGGGTTAGTACCTGCTTTCTTAATAGCTCTAAGACCTCCATCTCCATAGCCGACAACCCCTAAGCTTTTGTTACTACAACTCTGAGATTTTGCAAGAAACTTCTGCAGTAAGCCTTCTCCTAAGATTTTTTGGACCCAACTCTCTGCAATCTTTTCCTATGCGGAAAGGAAGAGATTTAGCCTTCCCCCTACAGTGCACCTGGCATCATTGTTGAGACTTTTTTTAGGCTGAGAGAAGAAACTTCCAAACAAGAAGCCCCTACTTCAAACCCCCCTGGATCTAGAACCCTAGTTCTTGTCGCTACTTCGACCTCTTCCTCGGAATCCAGATGAAAGAAAAGGACGTCTGGATCTGGAAAAAGAGGCAGATGGAAATCCTGTCGAAAACCCTGCAAATTTATTCTTCCTATCTACCGCTTTTTCCAAAAGGGAGTCTAAATCAGGACCAAACAAAAATTCTCCCTGACAAGGGATGCTGCATAATCTCTGTTTTGAGGACAATGCCCTCCTTTCAAATTTTTTAACCAGAGTGCTCTATGAGCGGAATTGGAAAGGGAGGATGCCTGCACCAATAGCTTGAATCAACCGACGCATCTGCTATAAAAGCCACCGATTTCTGTATAGTAGGGAAGGAGGCTAGAATTTGTTCTTTAGGACATCTTTCCCTAATTTCACATTCTAACCATATAATCATGGACCTGGCCTAACAGTGATTGTAATGCAAGGCCTAAATGCGGAAGCAGCGCCTCCCATGTACCCTTAAGATGGGAATCCACTTTTTTGTCTAATGGGTCTATTAGACATCCCATGTCCTCAAAAGGCAAGGAGGAATTTTTTTGAAATATTAGAGATAGCTACATCAATTCTTGGTGCTTTATCCCATGAAGAAGAGGGCTCTTCCTCAAAGGGATATTTTCTTTTGAAGCTTTTGGGAGTATAAGCTTTTATATCTGGTTTCTTCCATTCTTTATTAATGAGGGCCAGAATATTTGTATGTAAAGTGAAGTATCTATGTCTCTTTTCCTAAAGACCATCAAAAACGGAATCAACTATAGCCTTACCTATTTTTAACATCTTCTATTTCTAGCATAGAACAAATAGCCTTTAACAATTTGTCAGTGTCTTCTACGGGAAATACATTTCTCCCCTCCATATCATCTTCAGAAGATGAGGATAAAGGTGATTCGTATGTCTCCAGCTCCTGTTCACTATCGGCTGCAGAATCTACTTCCGACAACCAGTCTACTGCTGACTTTTTCTGATGCTTACAAGACTTCAAACTTTTAACCTCCGTCCTAATAAGAGACTTGATATTCTTCAAAAAGCCAGGAGATTCCTCCGCCACTGTCTTGTCAATACACTGCTGGCAAAGCTTCTTAACATATGAAGAGGATAAGGGACACCCACATAATGCACACTCTTTATTCTTTCTTTTAGCCCAAACTTTTTAAGGCCTTGTCAGCGCAAGGCTTTCCCCTTCTGCCGGATCGGGTCTCTTTTCTTCTTCCATAGTACAGTCCTGATCAAAAGTAAGACCACTTGAAAAATGGCAAAAAATCATATTTAGCATGGCTGGATCTTAACAAGGTTCCGAGTAGAGCTTCAACATGCAACAAGAAGAAATGGAAGCGAGACAAAACATTTTTTGAGTATTCAATTTAATGAAAACAACGAATAAACTAAAACAGGCAATTTTTTAGCTGATCAAAAGTTTAGGACCACCACACCTCCAAAAAAAAAAAAAAAAACGAAACCCCCCCAAAACAGAGATCCAACTTCCAAACATGAACTCAGTAATGAGTAGCACTGCCGTTATTGTTTCTCACTTCCAAAATTTGTTTCGGCATGCTTGATGCAAGCGTTTCCATGAGGTGAGTGGGAACATTTCTCCAAGTGGTGAAGACGGCCGCACGAAGGCCATCTACTGTCTGGAACTGTTGTCCATTTTTGTAAACTTCCCTTGCCATCCATCCCCAAAGGTTCTCAATTGGATTTAGATCAGGGGAACACGCAGGATGGGCCAAAAGAGTGATGTTATTCTCCTGGAAGAAGTCCCATGTCCTGCGGGCATTGTGGACTGTAGCGTTGTCCTGTTGAAAAACCCAGTTGTTACCACACAGACGAGGGCCCTCAGTCACGAGGAATGCTCTCTGCAACATCTGGACATAGCCAGCGGCCGTTTGACGCCCCTGCACTTCCTGAAGCTCCATTGTTCCACTGAAGGAAAAAGCACCCCAGACCATTATGGCGCATACAAAACATCTCAGGTGCGATCTGCTCTTTATGCCAGTAATGTTGGAAACCATCAGGACTATCAAGGTTACATTTTTTTCTCATCAGAGAATAAAACTTTCTTCCACCTTTTGAATGTCTGGTGCTCTCTTGCAAAGTCCAAACGAGCAGTTCTTTGGCGTTCAAGAAGACGTTTTTTGTTTTAGAAGCCTTTTTCAGTCTCAGGTGCCGTCTGATGGTTATGGGGCTGCAGTCAGCACCAGTAAGGGCCCTAATTTGGGTCGAGGATCGTCCAGTGTCTTGACGGACAGCCAATTGGATCCTCCGGCTCAGTGCTGATGACATTTTTTTGGGTCTTCCACTTGACTTTTTTGTTCCATAACCCTCAGGATCATTTAAGAAATTGTAAATGACTATCTTACTGCGTCCCACCTCAGCAGCGATGGCGAGCTGTGAGAGACCCTGCTTATTCAGTTCAACAACTCGACCACGTTCAAAAAGGGAGAGTTTTTTTGCCTTTGCCATCACAACGTGTGACTACCTGACAGAAAATGACAATGAATCCACATCTTTGCACAGATTTGGCCTTTTAAAGGAAAGTGGTCCTAAAATTTGGATCAGCTGAAAAATAGCCTGTTTAATTGTTATTTTCAATTAATTGAATGCTCAAAAAATGTTTTGTCTCACTCTCATTTCTTCTTGTTGCATGTTGAAGCTCTACTTGGAACCTTGTTAAGATCCAACAATGTCAAAGACGATTTTTTGCCATTTTTCAAGTGGTCTTAAACTTTTGATCAGGACTGCATCTCCAGATAATCTTTTAATATAAGAGACACAATCAGCAATCTTATCTCATTGTGGAGGGAACAAGATATCATCTGTATCCCTAATATCCGGACCACAGAAGAAAAGACTGGTTAAACATACAATGTAATACCGGAGAAGGCAGGAGTACCAGAATCAAGGAAACCTCAGGCAAGAGTAGAACAGGGTCACTCCAGCCCCCGCTGGTGTCAACGCTCTTTCACTGTTCCTGCCCCCTCTTCCCAGAAGGCCTGCACCTGTGAAACGCAGAATCTGTCTCAAACCGGAAGTGCGCCATGTGGAACGCAAGGCTTACCGGAAATTATGTTCCTTACTGTGTGCCGCCTCCACGTCTGTGCCGCACACTGGAAAAGGCACCGGAAGACATCCCCATGACACCGTGCTGCATGCGATGGAACGCATCCTCCCCCTGGGGCTGCTTCATTTTACTCGAAACGCTGCGTGGCCGTACTCCCCTGGAGGGGCCCACCCACCTGCTGCAAGAACTAGACGGAGACCCCGGACCCCACCGGTCCTAGGGTCCTGCCAGCCTAACCTAAGGGCAATAACCCCCAGCAGGTATTTACCATAGCCCTCCAGATCCTTTTTGGGACTTCCAGACTAGCGGTACCTGAAAGAAAACTGCAGGTCTCCCTCTCCAGGGACAGGAAAGAGGTGGGAGAGAGGCTCCACCTTTTCATTTTGCAGGTTCCCTGTCCCTGGAAGCGGATCCTCTCTCTTTGGTGCTGTCGTGGGGAAGGAAAAAATTACAATATTATGAGACAAATAAAAAAATTAAAGAAATTTAATACAGAAATGTTGGCCTACTGAAAAGTAAGTACAGTATATGCACTGAATACTTGGTTGGGTTCCCTTTGCATGAATTTACTGCATCAAAACAGTGTGGCATGGAGGCAATCAGCCTGTAGCACTGCTGAGGTGTTACGCTGGGTTCAGACCTGAGCGTTCGCGATGGAGCGCTCTGTATGCGCGATTGTACGGGCGTTTGGAATCGCGCATACAGAGACAAGCGAACGCCCATTGTCGCGCGTTCCCGCTAAAGTCTATGTACGGGAACGCGCGACAAGACGCCCCAAAGAAGCTCATGTACTTTTTGGGGCGTCGGGCGTTTTACAGCGCGATCGTACGCGCTGTAAAACGCTCAGGTGAGAACCATTCCCATAGGGAATCATTGGTTCTTGCCTGTTGAGCGTTTTACAGCGCGTAGGAACGCGCTGTAAAACGCTCAGGTCTGAACCCAGCCTTATGGAAGCCCAGGTTGCTTAGATAGCGGCTTTCAGCTCATCTGCATCGTTGGGTCTGGTGTCTTTCATTTTCCTTTTGACAATACCCCATAGATACTGTATGGCATGTAGGTCAGGCAAGTGTGCTGGCCAATCAAGCACAGTAATACCCTGGTTATTAAATCAGGTATTGGTACTTTTGGCAGTGTGGGCAGGTGTCAAGTCCTGCTGGAAAATGAAATCAGCATCTCCATAAAGGGTATCAGCAGAAGTGCTCTAAAATGTCCTGTCAGGGTACTTTCACACTAGCGTTGTTTGAATCCAGCGAGCAATTCCGTCACCGGAACTGCCCGCCGGATCCGGAAAAATGTGCGAAAACGGATTACATTTGAATCCTGATCAGGATTCTGATCACAATGAAAAAATGCATTGGAAAAAAACGGATCCGCCCTTTATGGACTTTAACTTTTTTTACACATTTTTCGGGTTTAACGTGCAAAAGCCGGATCCGGTCTGAAGGAACACACAGCGCCGGATCCGGCATTAATGCAAGTCAATGGGAAAAATGCCGGATCCGGCGTTCAGTCAAAGTGTTCCGGATTTTTGGCCAGAGGTAAAAATACAATATGCTATGGTTTTCTGAAAAGCCTGATCAGTAAAAAGACTGAACTGGATGCATCCTGAACGGATTGCTTTCCATTCAGAATGCATGGGGATAAAACTGATCAGTTCTTTTCTGGATTTGAGCCCCTAGAACGGAACTCAGCGCCGGAAAAGAAAAACGCTAGTTTGAAAGTACCCTTAGATGGCTGTGCTGACTTTGGACTTGATATAACACAGTGGGACCAACACCAGCAGATGACATGGCTCCCCAGACTCTGCGGTTCCTATTTGGATTCACTGCAGATGTCCTCAGTGATACGTAGTTTGTGAATGCCTTTTGGCACCGATTACTTTCAATATTATGGGCGTGTGGTATTATACCACTGAGTCTGCTGAGCTGGACTATTGATTTATATTCATTCCCGTGGTTGGAGGGATCTTTTCCTCACATTCTTGCACTTCTCTAGTATATGTTTTTATTATTTATGTCAGATGGTTATTGTCCTGATGTTGGATTATTAATAAAGTTTTCTGCTTATTATTTTGTGTGCTGTCTAGTGTATTTATAGAACCTCAATATCTATTACCCTCATTCTACAGTTTACAGAACCACCCCATATTTGGTCGTATACCGCTGTATGGGCACAGGGCAGGGCTCAGAAGGCAAGGAGCACCATATGGTTTTTGGAGGGCAGCAGGGGCGTTGCTAGGGTCTCAAAAGATCCAGGGCCCAAGCCCCAATGAATATGGCACAGTTCTCTAAGTCGTCGTCCCCCACACCGCATTTTGCTGTACTTGCTATACAGCAGCACATACAGTGGATATAAAAAGTCTAAACACCCCTGTTAAAATGTCAGGTTTCTGTGCTGTAAAAAAAATGAGGCAAAGATAAATCATTTCAGAACTTTTTCCACATTTAATGTGACCTATAAACTGTACCACTCAATTGAAAAATAAACTGAAATCTTTTAGGTGGAGGGAAGAAAACAAAAAAAAAAAAAATAATGTTGTTGCATAAGTGTGCACACCCTCTCATAAATGGGGGTGTAGCTGCGTTCAGAATTAAGCAATCACATTCAAAATCATGTTAAATAGGAGTCAGCATACACCTGCCATCATTTAAAGTGCCTCTGATTAACCCCAAATAAAGTTCAGCTGCTCTAGTTGGTCTTTCCTGAAATTTTCTTAGTTGCAAAAGCCATGGTCCACAGAGAGCTTCCAAAGCATCAGAGGGATCTCATTGTTAAAAGGTATCAGTCAGGAGAAGGGTACAAAAGAATTTCCAAGGCATTAGATATACCATGGAACACAGTGAAGTAATCGTCAAGTGGAGAAAATATGGCACAACAGTTACATTACCTAGAACTGGACGTCCCTCCAAAAATTTATGAAAAGACGAGAAGAAAACTGGTCTGGGAGGCTACCAAGAAGCCTACAGCAACATTAAAGGAGCTGCAGGAATATCGGGCAAGTACTGGCTGTGTGGTACATGTGACAACAATCTCCTTTATTCTTCATATGTCTGGGCTATGGGGTAGAGTGACAAGATAAAAGCCTTTTCTTACGAAGAAAAACATCCAAGCCAGGCTACATTTTGCAAAAACGCATCTGAAGTCTCCCAAAAGCGTGTGGGAAAAGGTGTTATGGTCTGATGAAACCAAGGTTGAATTTTTTGACCATAATTCCAAAATATACGTTTGGTGCAAAAACAACACTGCACATCACCAAAAGAACACCATACCCACAGTGAAGAATGGTGGTGGCAGCATCATGCTTTGGGGGTGTTTTTCTTCAGCTGGAACTGGGGCCTTAGTTAAGCTAGAGGGAATTATGAACAGTTCCATATACCAGTCAATATTGGCACAAAACCTTCAGGCTTCTGCTAGAAAGCTGAACATGAATCTTTCAGTATGACAACGGCCCAAAGCATACATTCAAATCACTAAAGGAATGGCTTCCTTTAGTCACCAGAAGAAGATTCAAGTTTTGGAATGGCCCAGCCAGAGCCCAGACCTGAATCCGATTGAAAATCTGTGGGGTGATCTGAAGAGGGCGGTGCACAGGAGTTGCCCTTGCAATCTGACAGATTTGGAGTGTTTTTGCAAAGAAGAGTGGGCAAATATTGCCAAGTCAAAATGTGCCATGCTGATAGACTCATAACCAAAAGACTGAGTGCTGTAATAAAATCAAAAGGTGCTTCAACAAAGAATTAGTTTAAGGGTGTGCACCCTTATGCAACAATATTATTTTATTTTTATATTTTTTCTTCCCTCTACCTAAAATATTTCAGTTTGTTTTTCAATTGAGTGGTACATTAAAAGGTGGAAAAAGTTCTGAAATGATTTATCTTTGTCTCATTTTTTTTACATCACAGAAACCTGACATTTTAACAGGGGTGTGTAGACTTTTTATATCCACTGTACTTCTCACATCCAGGGCCTCCCAGGTGACGTCTCCTCGGATGTAGATCTTCTCTGTCATGATCATCTCCATTCGGTCCGTACAACTTCTTTCAGCCACACCTTGTCTCTGCAGTGTGACACACGGACTTCTTAGCTTCCTCACATTTCTATCATCATCCCCCAACCTGGAGTCCCAACAGTGTTATCTTGCTGCTCGCTGTGCCCCCCAATACTATCCTGAAGAAAAAATAGTGCCCCCATAGTAATACTGCCCCCAACCGTGATCATGCTCCCCAAGAGTGCCCCCATCAGTAAAAGAGCCCTCCAGCATTTATAATAACCTCACAGAGCCCCCAGTACAAATAAGGCCCCTTATTGTTCCCCCAGTAGTAATAAAGCTCTCTACAGACCCCTCAGTAGTAATAAGGCCCCATAGTACTCTTAGTAGAAATAAGGCGGATCTATAAGTCCCTCCTTTTGAGCCCTCAGTAGTAATAAGAACGCCTATAATGTCCCCTGGATTTGCAGTGCTCCCTGTTGTTATATCCCTGCCTCCACCATACAGCCTCATGTAAAAACATCACATCATCTCTCTCGCCCCCTCTAAAATACAATCCTATGTAAATAACATCACTTCCTTCCCTTCACCCCCTCCAACATACAGTCCCATGTAAATAACACTATTTCCCCCCTCCGCCATACAGTCCCATATAAATAACATCACACCATCTCTACAGCCCCCTCCAATATGCAGTCCCATGTAAATAGCATCCCTCTCTATCTACAGCCCCCTCCAAAATACAGTCCCATGTATATAACATCACCTGCTCCCCAGTCGCCTTCAACATACAGTCCCATGTAAACATCACCACCTCAACATTCAGTCCCATGTAAATAACATCATCCCCCCAACAGTCACCTTCAACATACAGTCCCACGTAAATAACATTGCACCTGGACATTCAGTCCTATGTAAATAACATTACTCCCTCAGACCCCTGTAACATTCAGTCCCATGTAAATAACATCACTCCCTCCCACAGCCGCCATCAACATACAGTCCCAGGTAAACATCATCACTGCCTCCCCCAGTCCCCTCTGACATACAGTCCCATGTAAATAACATCCCCCTGCCCCAGCTTCCTCCAATATACAGTCCTATGTAAATAACATAACTCCCTCCTACAGCCACTATCAACATACAGTCCCATGTAATTAACATGAGCCTCTTCCCAGCCACCTCCAACACACAGTTCTGTGTAAATAACACCCCTAATGTGTAAATAACACCTTCAGTCCTAACATACAGTCCCATTTAAATAACCACAACTCCTAGCATTGCTCTGCCTCTCCCTTTACTTAACTCTCCTCATGTAGCAGATCTCACAACAGCTTCTTCCCCCGGGTCTTCTCCTCATAACTGCCATCCTCTCCTGCACTGGTCACATGATGGTGTGACATCATCACAGGTCATTCTCAACCACTGACTGTTTTACTGGTCACATGACTTGTGATGTCACCACAGGTCCTTCAGCTCTTCCACCGCATTAGATTTAACTGTATTGCCGTCCTGTGGATGGCAATACAGATGTATCTAGCAGGCAGGCAGGACATTCGGGGCTGGGACAAAACATCAGGGGCCCAGGCCCTGAATGGTTTAACCTAGCAACGCCCCTGGAGGGCAGATTTTGCTGGAATGGTCTTAGGGCACTATGTTGCATTTGAAGAGACCTTGAGGTACCCCCACAGTGAAAACCACCAAAAAGTGAACACATTTTGTAAACTACACCATCTAAGGAATTTTTAAGGGGTGTAGCGAGCACTTTGACCCAACAGGCGTTTCATAGAATTTATAACCCTTGGCTGTGAAAATGAAAAATGCAATTTTTTTTACAAGAAAATGGTGCTTTAGGGCCAAACTTTCTTTTTCACAAAAGATAACAGGAGAATATCCCTCCACAATTTGCTACCCATATACTCCTGAATAAAGTAACACCCCAATTGTAGTCGTAAACTATTATTTGGGGATACGCCAGGGCTCAGAAGGGAAGACGCAGCATCTGGATTTTGTAAGGGTACTTTCACACTTACGGCAGAGGATTCTGGCAGGCAGTTCCGTCGCTGTAACTGCCTTCTGGATCCGGCAATCTGGACGCAAACTGATGGCATTTGTCAGACGGATCCGTCTGACAAATGCATTGAAATACTGGATCCGTCTCTTCGGTGTCACGCTGAAAAACGGATCCAGTATTATTATTTTTTTGAATTTTTTAAGGTATAGAAAGCCGGATCTGTTTTGCCGAAACAGTTAATGCCGGATCCGGCATTCCGGCAAGTGTTCAGTATTTTGGCCGGAGAGAAAACTGCAGTATGCGGCATTCAGAATGCATTAGGATAAAACTGATTAGCTTTTTTTCAGTATTGAGCTCCTGTGACGGAACTCAATACAAGAAAAAAAAAAACTAAATTTTCTGCGATGGTTTTTAAGAGCGATAACTTTTTTATTTTTTTGTTGACTGAGCTGGGTGGGGGGCTTATTTTTTACGGAACAAGCTGTAGCTTTTATTGGCACCATTTTGGGGTACATTTGGCTTTCTGGTAGCTTTCTATCTCATTGTTTGGGAGGTTTGGTGTCATTTTTCTATATTTTATTTTACATTGTTCACTTGATAGGGTAGATCATGTGATATTTTACACAATAAGGGTTATATATAACAGAACATAATGGAAACCATAGCAGGAGAAGGGGGCGTTTTTTTTTAAAGGAGGATGCGGCGGCTACCAGCAAGTAGACGCCCTACTTGCTGGTAGTGAAGTCATTTGCATATTTTAAAAGATCGATTTTTTTGTGAAACCAAGCAACAGAACAAGGTAAGAGCCCTATATAGGGAATAGTCGTCCAATTTTAATCAGTTTCTATGAGGAGGTAAGTTCTAGACTTGACAGCGGCGAATCAATGGATGTCGTGTATCTGGACTTCTCCAAAGCATTTGACACTGTACCACATAAAAGGTTAGTATATAAAATGAGAATGCTCGGACTGGGAGAAAACGTCTGTAAGTGGGTAAGTAACTGGCTCAGTGATAGAAAACAGAGGGTGGTTATTAATGGTAAATACTCAGATTGGGTCACTGTCACTAGTGGAGTACCTATGGGGTCAGTATTGGGCCCCATTCTATTCAATATATTTATTAATAATCTTGTAGAAGGCTTGCACAGTAAAATATCAATTTTTGAGACAGTATACTGCTACAGAGCGATCTGGATAGACTGGAGGCTTGGGCAGATAAGTGGCAGATGAGGTTTAACACTGACAAATGTAAAGTTATGCACATGGGAAGGAATAATGCAAGTCACCCGTACTTATTAAATGGTAAAACACTCGGTAACACTGACATGGAAAAAGATCTAGGAATTTTAATAAACAGCAAACTAAGCTGCAAAAACCAGTGTCAGGCAGCTGCTGCAAAGGCCAATAAGATAATAGGTTGCATCAAAAGGGGCATAGGTGCCCGTGATGAGAACATAGTCCTACCACTTTACAAATCACTAGTCAGACCACACATGGAGTACTGTGTACAGTTCTGGGCTCCTGTGAACAAAGCAGACATAGCAGAGCTGGAGAGGGTCCAGAGGAGGGCCACTAAAGTAATAACTGGAATGGGGCAACTACAGTACCCTGAAAGATTATCAAAATTAGGATTATTCACTTTAGAAAAAAGACGACTGAGAGGAGATCTAATAACTATGTATAAATATATCAGGGGTCAGTACAGAGATCTATCCCATCATCTATTTATCCCCAGGACTGTGACTGTGACGAGGGGACATCCTCTGCGTCTGGAGAAAAGAAGGTTTGTACACAAAAATAGAAGAGGATTCTTTACGGTAAGAGCAGTGAGACTATGGAACTCTCTGCCTGAGGAGGTGGGGATGGTGAGTACAATAAAGGAATTCAAGAGGGGCCTGGACGTATTTCTGGAGTGTAATAATATTACAGGCTATAACTTCGGGTCGTTGATCCAGGGATTTATTCTGATTGCCTGATTGGAGTCGGGAAGGAATTTTTATTCCCCTAAAGTGAGGAAAATTGGCTTCTACCTCACAGGTTTTTTTTGCCTTCCTCTGGATCAACTTGCAGGATAACAGGCTGAACTGGATGGACAAATGTCTTTTTTCGGCCTTATGTACTATGTTACTAATAAGGATTTTAATATGCCAAAAAAAAAAAAAAAAAGTTTTGGGGGTGACAGAAGCCCTTTAAGAGGCATACTGTTTTGCACCATCCTAAAAGTCTATGGGAAAACATAACGGATCCGTCTGGATTCCGTTATGCAAGACGGAAAACAAAGACCTGTCGACAGGAATTTGTTTTCCGTATTGCATAACGGGAACCAGACTGATCCATTTTGATACCCATAGACGTCTATTAGGACGGAGAGCAATCGGAATGCGCCCTTCCATCTTATGGATTCTGTTATGTTCCATTATAACCCTGTTATAACAGAAAGCCATAATGGACTCCATAACGCTGGTGTGAACCCACCCCAAGAACATTTTTAGAAAATAAAAATCATGTCATTTTCTTAGAGCCATATTTCTTTAATTTTTCTGGCTATGGTCTTGTGTGAAGGCTTAACTTTTTTCATTTTTTTTTTACTATTGATTTCTCCTTTAACTAGGGCTGACATAGTAGCCCCAGTTACAGGGGGAATAGACCCCCTTCCCCCAGAGAGGCTGTACAGCACAATACTGCGCAGTACAGCCTCAGTGCAGGGCTGATTGTCGTCTATGGAAGACCCGGGAAGTCCTGCACTCTCCCTGCCCCGGCGGCATAGCGCTTCCTGATCTGTATACACCGCAATCGTTCAGCACTGTGCATACAGAGGTCTAGAAGGCAGGGACACACAGGAACAGTCCCTGCGTTCTCTCTGGGGTGCCCCGCTGCCCATAGCAAACAAACAGATTCAACCTTTCATTTCTCAGAGCTCCTTTGGAAAATGAAAGGTAGAATCTGAGCCAGTTTTACTTTACACCAGCTTTGGTAAATCGCCCGTTATCCCTTTTCATTAATTTCTTTACAAATTGTTGTGTCTTCTCTCCCCAAGCTATTGAAAGTAATGACAGCAATAGCAAATCATGTCAGAGTGACACGGACATACATGTTTGACAGCATTAATGAACAACCCGTTTAAAATGACACTACGCCATTGCATGTGTTATGCTTTTTCATATTCCATAGCTTCTAAAAATTGTTCAACAATTATGCCTTCACATGGGCAGAACACCTGCTCATAAGACATCAGTGCTACTTCAGGTAATGTAGAAAATAGGAGAATCCAGCTCGCCCACTTAAATTCCAAATGATCCACCCTTGGTGCACGGTAATACAGGTAAGACCTCAGCAAGACGAAATTGCAGTGATGACATATCCTTTCACCAGGAGAGTAAAGTCATCACTGCACGTCTTGCTTCCAGGAATTATCCCTCGTGGATGATACAACGGGCGCAGGCAATCGCACTGAGAAAAAACGCAGGGATTTGTTGTTTGGAAACATGCAATCCATCAATTTCTCCAAAAATATCAAACAATTACCAACCTTAGTACTTACATACAGTAATCAGTTCGATTAAATTCGAGAATCTGTCTCAAAGTGCATTTCTTTGCTGTTTCGAAGATCCAGTGTTATATCGATTGTTTAGAGATGGACACAGGGTGGTCTCAAGACGACCTCCGTCTCTTGCGACCTCACTGTCTCCTTCTCTCTTCACTTCTTTACCCAAGTCCAAACTCAAACAGACTTGGTTCAACTACACTGGGTTCACACAATGCAGTAGTCACCCTTGTAAAGCATGCGGTTATGTCCTCCCTTGCAAGGCCTTTCAAGATTCTTCAGATAAAAATAATTTCCCCATATTGGAGGTTAAAACGGACGGCCTCTCTACCTGCGATTATCCACTTTATTGCACACACCTGAACTTAACCACCCACCAAGAAAATGGGGGATGGTGAATCACAAAGTTCATAAGCAAGTGGAGCACTGCAGACAGAGGGCAAGACATGAGTAAGAACATTTATTTGTTCGAAACGCGTTGACTAACTGGATGCGTGAAGATTATGCCATCAATGTTTTGTTACCCACTGCTGGAATCGTCACTCAAAGATTACAGGTGCTGGAATTCTTTTATCTTTATCAGTGCTACTTGTTGGGACAAAGCTTCCAAAAAGCCTAGAATAATTCTCCTTTTTAGTTGAGAGCAGCAGGAGCACAGTGTATAAAGGGTAAGTTAATAACAGTATATGGCTGCAACAAGGCTCGGACTGGCCCACAGGGGTACAGGCGAATACCCCGATGGGCCCCTTGTCTTCCGCCACCTGATCAAGTGGCACAAAACTCAGTAGACTTACTGCACTACATATAGATAGGCAGTGTACAGCACCTCAACCAGCCAAAGTCCATATAAAAACTGGGGAGAATATTTATGAAACTACCCAGTTTATTATAGACACGTTCATGTGGCTGAGATGACTTATATGTACAGAGGCAGAGCAGCCAGTATCCTCCTTTCCTGTAGACCCACCTTCTTAAAGTTGCTGCAGGGACCCCATAATCAATCATCTTGTAGTGTCTTGCAGCTGTCTGAGCAGGTAATATTTGGATGTATCTGTACAGTGGGCCCACAAAATAAATTTTATTGTTGGGCCCTATACAGCCCAGTCCGACACTGGCTGCAACAGTAGTAGTGGCATAGCATGGAACATAAAAGGCATTCGATTGGCTGTTTATAGGTGGTGGAAGTAGTAGTAGTGTTAATAGTGGTGGCAGTAGAGGATAAGCAGCGGTGGGGGTGGCAGCAGCAGCATCCATATGGAATATGATGGTAGACAGGCAGAAAGCAGTGGCAAGATGGGCACTGTCAACAGGGCTGTATCTATTCACCTACCTCAGCCAGATGAGTGAAAAAATCCTCCCGAATCCAGGCTTGGTTCATCTAGATAAAAATGATGTTTTGGACACTGGTGGAGGACAACTTGTTCTGTTTGGGTATCTCCATACTCCTGGCCACACTGGAAATCCTCTCCGAGGGGACAATGGAGGATGGGAAAGAAAGAAGACAGAGAGCAGGGAACAGGGTATGCGCTGGAGACAGACCAGAGTGTAGGTAGGATTGAAACTGAAGGTTGAGGTGGGAGGTCTCCATTTGTCAGTATCCATGTTTTGCAGCTTCACAATTTTGCAGACCGCAAAGTGGATACGGTAAAGTGAATGTTCCCTATTGTTCCCTAAAAATAATTTCATAAACCTATTATAATGGATTAACTAAAGGTACTTTTAGATGGGCCGATGAGCAGCAAAGGAGCTCCTTCCCGACAGATGGCTGCTCGTTCATCTCCACAGTATGAGATCGAGGGATCGCTATAGCGGTCGCTCGTCCTCATACAGCTGCATTGTTTCTAAGCAGAAGGTTGCAGTTTAGACACCACAATCTGCTGCCCAGAAACAATCATTTAGATCCCTGCACAAACACTTTTGCTCTTTCATCAGGTGATCCGCGTCACCTTTAGACGTTATTGATAATCTACCAGTCTAAATCCACCTTAAAGGATATGGACACCTTTGTAAAAAAAAAAAAAATTGCCATGGTCCTTAGTGACCGCTGTATGGAAGGGGCTAACCATCGGCCCGATGCTGTCCCTCTCCCCCCCCCCCCTCCCCCCCTTTTCCCTGCCATGTAGAAAGGCAATCCTCACCTCCTTAACAATCACCGCCATACAAGCAGTTACCCCCTCCCCTTCAGGATGGCCGGCGCTGCAACAGGGTGCAGGTAGTGGCCATGTGTAATGAGATCTATATCCTGCTATAACGCCATGGTTCTGACTAGATCGCTGCACTGACATTATCAGCAGAAATATCTATTGTGTCTACAAATAATGGATTTCTGCAGAAAGGAAAGTAGATCTGCTGATTACAGGTTGTAACATATTGTAAGACTCACAGTGTTGTGGATTGGAATGAAATCTTACTACCAAGTTACTTGCAAGTTCCAGCAGCCTATATGTAAGTGGCTGCTAGCTGACATCACACTGAGCACAGGTCCTTCAGCAGGTTCTTTTCAATAGGGAGGGGTGACTGCCTCTGCGTATGCAAGTGGACGAGGTATTTTTTTAACCCCTGAAAGACCACATTGTCCTAGTGAACCCGGTTTTAACAGCTGTTACACGGGTACACTCCTGTCTAAGTGGTCGTTAAAAAATAAATAGACCCATTTATATCAATGGAGTGCGTCTTGCCGTGAAAATGGGCAAAAACAGGACGTCCTATTTTTTGATGGCCACTATTCACTGGCTGTTAAAGGGGTTATCCCATCTTAGACAATGGGGGCATATCGCAAGGATATGCCCCCATTGTCTGATAGGTGCGGGTCCCACCTCTGGGACCCGCACCTACAACGAGAACGGAGCCGGGGAGAGTTGTGGCTGGAGGACCCCGGGTTTCCCAGGGTCCGACCACCACCAGGCACAGCTCCCCGCCTCTCCCATTGAAGTGAATGGGAGCGCACCGCACATGCGCGGCCAACGCTCCCATTTATTTCTATGGGGCCGACGGAAATAGCCGAGCCAGCGCTCGGCTATTTTCAGCGGCTCCATAGAAATGAACGGAGGGCGGCTGCGCATGCGCAGTGCGCCCTCCTCCACTTTCTCTGCTCCGTTCTCCTTATAGGTGTGGGTCCCAGCGGTGGGACCCGCACCTATCAGACAATGGGGGCATATCCTTGCGATATGCCCCCATTGTTTAAGATGGGATAACCCCTTTAAAAAAAAAAGCCATGTGAATATCCCCAGACTTTCATTGTTACTTAAACAGCCGTCACACAGCCATTTTTCACTGTAGTGTTAATGTTAGAGATGAGGAAAGCAGGAATTATTTTCTTTGAGCTTCTCATTAAGAGTATTGTGAATATAAACTTTTTTTCCTGCCAAGTTCTCTCAAGTGAAGCAGCTATAAACATAAAGCACTTCAGTGTTGCCCACCCTCACATTAGAGATCAGAATTTGACAGAATAAGTCCCCGTTCACAGTTACGTCTAAATTTTGGTGGCCTGATCCAGCAGGGGAATCAGGCTAACGAAGCTCATCGTATCCAGCATTGCCGGATACAATATACCACCAGATTCCCATTGACTATCATGGGATCCAGCCACTTTCCCGGCATAAATGCCGGGTTTCGAATGAACCTGCATTTAGGCTGAAACAATCCATCGGATCAGGCTCTCGGATTCACAGTGCCACTGAATGTAGCCTAAAAGTTCATGTTCACACTACTCCTGATGATAAAAGCTCCACAAAAGGTATGTTTGTACTGCTCTCCCCAGCCTGCCGGATCCGTCCTGCCGCAAGTGTGAAAGTAGTCTTAGTGCTGTCAACAGTATAGCATGGTCAAAACTACGGAGAATATATATACACATGTATACATTCAATTAAGGCCTTATGCACACGACCGTATGTATTTTGTGGTCCACAAAAAATACGCATGACATCCATATGCATTCCGTATTTTGTGGCACAGAACAGCTGGCCCCTAATAAAACCAGTACTATCCTTGTTCATAATGTGGACAATAATAGGACATATTCTATTTTTTTGTAGAATGGAAATACGGACATACGGAAACAGAATGCACACCGAGTACCTTAAGGTTTTTTTTTTTTTTTGCAAACCCATTGAAATGAATAGTTCCACATATGGTCCGCCAAAAAAAAAATACGTTTGTGTGCATGAGGCACGTGTCACAATTAAACTGTCTCAGAATGGCCTGGATAAGTAAAAGTGTTCTAAAGTTATTACTAAAAAGTGACATTTTGGATTTGCAAAAAATGGCCTAGGCAGGAAGGTGAAAACTGGCCCGGGGTAGAAAGGGTTAAAGGCTATGGACACCTTTGGGGCCATTTTTTCATTGTTGCCTTTCACTCATTTTGAGCTAACGTTGTTTTCAGTTGGTCTTTATTAAACATTTTCAGCCATTTTCCCATTGTAGCAGTTCTTACTTCTGTGTATTTGCAGAGTAGCAGGCTCTGTTTACAATGAGTCCGTTTGGGAACTCATCTGATGGCTCATGTGAATTGCTTGGCTATCTCCCGCATTCCAGATTGAAATTAATAGAGCAGCCACATGCATGCCCGACGGGTCGCTGTTTATTTCAGGGGATATAGGGGGCCCATTCTCAAGATCTGTGGGGGTCCCAGCGGTAGGACCCCCACCAATCTAATAGCTATACCATATCATGTGGATAAGGGGTAACAATGTAACTGGAATACCCATTTAAGTCAATTTTTTAGTTTGATAAGCATTGAGCTGAGTGTTTATGAGCTGTCATGAGTTCAGAGATAAGGACTTCACATGAGCCATAAGATCAGTTCTCAGACAGTCTGCTACTCTGCAACTACATAGCTTAGGCCTCTTTCACACTTGCGTTGTCCGGATCCGGCGTGTACTCCACTCCATTGCCGGAATTACACGCCGGATCCGGAAAAACGCAAGTGAACTGAAAGCATTTGAAGACGGATCCGTCTTCAAAATGCGTTCAGTGTTACTATGGCAGCCAAGACGCTATTAAAGTCCTGGTTGCCATAGTAGGAGCGGGGAGCGGTATGCTTAGTCCGTGCAGCTCCCGGGGCGCTCCAGAATGACGTCAGAGCGCCCCATGCGCATGGATGACGTGCCATGCAATCACGTCATCCATGCGCGTGGGGCGCCCTGACATCACTCTGAAGCGCCCCAGGAGCCGCACAGACTGTAAGTATACTGCTCCCCCGCTCCCCACTACACTTTACCATGGCTGCCAGGACTTTAGCATCCCAGCAGCCATGGTAACCATTCAGAAAAAGCTAAACGTCGGATCCGGCAATGCGCCGAAACGACGTTTAGCTTAAGGCCTTTCAATGGGCATTCATTCCGGATCCGGCCTTGCGGCAAGTGTTCAGGATTTTTGGCCGGAGCAAAAAGCGCAGCATGCTGCAGTATTTTCTCCGGCCAAAAAACGTTCCAGTCCGGAACTGAAGACATCCTGAACGGATTTCACTCCATTCAGAATGCATTAGGATAAAACTGATCAGGATTCTTCCGGCATAGAGCCCCGACGACGGAACTCTATGCCGGAAGAAAAGAACGCAAGTGTGAAAGAGCCCTTACAGCTAGACTGGGAAAACTGCTTAAACATAAAAAAAAGTTTATTATTGCATTCTAGGCATCCTTCCTTCAGAGCCACAAAACTCAATTTTAAATGTATTTCACAACATAAGAAATGCAAAAGACTTCCTATAACCACCATATCTTGTTTTTCAGGAATACTGTGAAGTTATAGTAGAAGTCCCACTAAAATTTTTATTCTGACCTGTTAGAAAGGTACATGATGTAATCTGTAGTCAATGTAATCTCATCAGTGACTATTTGTGAGCTATCCCCTCTCCTTATTGTATCTGTGTCATGTGATCAACTCTCTGATCTCCAACGGACACAGTAAAGGGAGTCAGTTACTTCTCTATTCATTCCTATGAAACCTCATGCACACGCGGTCCGCAAAAACGGGTTCCGTGATCCGTTTTTTCTTTCATGGGTCTTCCTTGATTTGCAGAGCCAAATCGATCCGTCCTGACTTACAATGCAAGTATGGTGCAATTGCAAACGGATCCGTCCCCCATTGACTTTCAATGTAAAGTCAGGAGTCCCTATTATACCATCGGATCAGAGTTTTCTCCAATCCAATGGTATATTTTAACTTGAAGCGTCCCCATCACCATGGGAACGCCTCTATGTTAGAATATACCATCGGATTTGAGTTAGATCGTGGAAACTCAGATCCGACCGTATATTCTAACACAGAGGCGTTCCCTTAGTGATGGGGACGCTTCATTTTAGAATATACTACAAACTGTGTACATGACTGCCCCCTGCTGCCTGGCAGCCCCTAATCTCTTACAGGGGGCTGTGAACCACACAATTAACCCCTCAGGTGCCGCACCCGAGGGGTTAATTGTGCGTATCATAGCCCCCTGTAAGAGATCAGGGGCTGCCAGGCAGCAGGGGGCAGACCCCCCTCCCTTCCCAGTTTAAATTTCATTGGTGGCCAGTGCAGCACCCCCCCTTCCTCCCTCCCTCTACTGCATTCATTTCATTGGTGGCCAGTGCAGCACCCCCCCTTCCTTCCTCTACTGCATTCATTTCATTGGTGGCCAGTGCGGCCCCCCCTCCCTCCCTTGTATTAATTTCCTTGGTGGCCAGTGTGCGGCCTCCCCCGATCATTGGTGGCAGCGAGAGTTCGATCGGAGTCCCAGTTTAATCGCTGGGGCTCCGATCGGTAACCATAGCAACCAGGATGTTACTGCAGTCCTGGTTGCCATGGTTACTTAGCAATATTAGAAGAATCATACTTACCTGCTGCGCTGTCTGTGTCCGGCTGGGAGCTCCTCCTACTGGTAAGTGACAAGTCTGTGCGGCGCATTGCTTGATGATCTGTCACTTACCAGTAGGAGGAGCGCACGGCCGGTCACAGACAGCGCAGCAGGTAAGTATGATGCTTCTAATATTGCTAAGTAACCATGGCAACAAGGACTGCAGTAACATCCTGGTTGCTATGGTTACCGATCGGAGCTCCAGCGATTAAACTCGGACTCCGATCGAACTCTCCGCTGCCACCAATGATCGGGGGGAGGCCGCACACTGGCCACCAAGGAAATTCATACAATAGAGGGAGGGAGGGGGGCTGCACTGGCCACCAATGAAATTAATGCAGTGGAGGGAGGGGGGCCGCACTGGCCACCAATGAAATTAAGACTGGGGAGGGAGGGGGGGTCTGCCCCCTGCTCTTTTACAGGGGGCTGTGATCCGCACAATTAACCCCTCAGGTGCGGCACCTGAGGGGTTAAAGAGGACCTTTCACCAGAATAAAAACTTCTAAACTAACTATACAGGCATGTAGAGCGGCGCCCAGGGACCCCCCTGCACTTACTGTTATACCTGGGCGCCGCTCTGTTCTCCCGTTGCCGCCTCCGGTATCTTTACAGTTAGGCTCCACCCAGGGGAACCTGCCGGCACCTCCTTCTCCCATGCTGCAGCGCTGGCCAATCACAGCGCTCAGCTCATAGCCCGAGAGGCTTTTTTCTCTGTCTATGAGCTGAGCGCTGCGATTGGCCAGCGCTACAGCATGGAAGAATGAGCCGACAGCAGGTTCCCCTGGGTGGAGCCCAACTATGAAAATACCGGAGGCAATAATGGGAGAACAGAGCGGCGCCCAGGTATAACAGTAAGTGCAGGGGGGGGGGGGGGGGGTGTCCCTGGGCGCCACTCTACATGCCTGTATAGTTAGTTTAGAAGTTTTATTCTGGTGAAAGGTCCTCTTTAATGGTGCGGATCACAGCCCCCTGTAAGAGATCGGGTGCTGCATGTCCCCTTCTAGCAGGTCAGATTTTTTTTTGGGGGGGGTTATTTTACCAATTCCCAGAACCTAGCCTGGGAAGAGAACTATACTTCTTTGGCACTGCCAAATAAGCATACATGACAAGACAGTGCTACAAGAACACAGCCTCAATTATGGAGCCTTCAGTGACTTGCCCCTGTGCAGAGTACCACCAAACAGAACATGCATTAGTGAGCATTGTGACGCCAGCCCATTACTTTATGGCAGACAGGGGCACTGGCTAACAAATTAAAGGGATTGTGTCACAATGAATATTCTACACTTTTCAAACCAGCACCTGGATTTAAAAACTTTAATAAAAATTAAGCTTAGCCAGTGAGCGATTCATTAGAAATGTATCTGTATAGCACCACCTGCTGTTTTTACTCATTTATTTTTTTTGACCATCCCAGCTGGCCAAACGTGCTCAGTTTAAATCTTCAGGAAAAAACGCTTCCGTTACTGATAATACAACCGTCTTAAGTATTGCCATGCCAGTCGCAAAAAAATATAAAAATCCAGCTGTGTTGGGTTTCTTGCAACAGGTGCTGTGATCCCATGCATTTCTATGGGATAACCACTACTCAGTAAACCTTGACACGATCAGTGTCACTGTCACGGAAGCTGTACGCTAAATGTTCATCCTCACAAGTGGGGACTTTATAGCAGTGACCCTAGGAACATTTGTTGCTAAAACAAATTGTGTTAGTGTGGGGAGATGCAATCAGCAGCAGAATGGAGATGGCCAGGAAACATGGTCCTTACGGAGACTGCTTAAGTGTAACAGTTTCCATTTTTTATGTAGTGCAGGGATGTTTATAAAAAAATGTTAGTGTTTCATTAGGCAAAGGGATTCCTTTGTTTTAGAAAACAGGGCCTAGAGTCAAAGCACCAACAGCATTCCTAATGAGGCTAGTTTCACACTAGCCGTTGACATCTCCAACAGGCTGTTCTGGCATGGAGCGGCCTGCTGGAGATATCTGGTGTTGCTGGAAGCTGCCTGAAGTCCCGCCGTCCTCAACTATGAGGACCAGCAGAGATCCAGCTGCAAGCCAGCAAAATATGCCAAGAATCAGCGGGACTGAAACAGCTGCCGTGATAAGCTGTAGTGTGAAACTAGCCATAGCCTTCAGCATTTTACTAAGAGCTGAAGATGCCTGCATGTGACACAGGCTTCCAGCCTGCCTCTAGCTATTACCCCAGTCCCTGACTATGTACATGTGCCCATCTCCCTGCCCGATTTGTTACACAGGCATCTTCAGTGCTCAGTAAAATTCTGAAGATGGAAGAGACTCGTTAGCAACACCCAGACTAAGCCGACACATTTGTGTTTTACCCTGTTTACCAGTGACCTGGTGCCTAATGTCAACTCATAACCAAAAGAAATACAGCTTTAAGAAACATCTGATTTGACAATTTTATTTCAATCCACCATATGCCGAAACAGCTTAAAACTGGATAACTTGTCCCTGAAAAAAATAAAAAAAATAAAGAAATTAATACTTAAGCCAAGATGACAATACACTTTAAAAGAATTCATTTAACATGCCTAGCAAGTGCCCACATATACATTAGAAAGAAGTTGGTGGATGGTTGAACAAACATCTAGTGAACGTTTTTCAGACAGACACACATTTTAGTCCATATAGGTCCTTACAATGAACGTAATATTTCTGGGATCAGTACTTTCAAAAGAAGTCTATGAATCTTTGAACAAAATCTCAGATTATTATTAAATCTGAAGATATTAAAAACAGCCAGCTTTTCAGTTAACGGTCTGTCAAAACAATTGTTAATTTTATCCAAGAAACATTCATTTTGGTTTAAATCTGTTTTGATGAGATTAAGACTATTGTACATGGTTTTTTTTTACTCCTCAAGAAGGTATACTAAGCAAGACTAAATCCATAAACCAGGAAAGGTTGGATTACGGTAGCATGGTAGAGTTGTCACGATAAAAAAAATTATTCTCCCCCTTCCTGACCCCCCCCCCCAATCTGGGGCAGCCCTAGCTTACAGGTACAGAACATTACATTTCAGGTGCAGATAGTGCAATGGTTAGTTGCACCGCAATCTGACTTTTCCCCAGCTAACGCCAGCTCTAAAGAAGTGGGTGTGGAGTGGGCAGGGATGGGTTGGCAGGCCTGTCTCAATCATTTTCTATACCAGTTTTAGGTGTAGAAAAGGGTCTAAATGCAAGCCAGCTAGGAAGCTTGCGCTGTATGCTCTGAGGTTATGTAAGGTTTGCTGCAGATCCACCACCAGATATAGGCGTTAAGACTGGTGTCTACATTGTTGGTCTTAGGGCTCTTTCACACTTGCGTTCTTTTCCGGCATAGAGTTCCGTCGTCGGGGCTCTATGCCGGAAAAATCCAGGATTATCCCCATGCATTCTGAATGGAGAGAAATCCGTTCAGGATGCATCAGGATGTCTTCAGTTCCGGACCAAAACATTTTTTGGCCGGAGAAAATACCGCAGCATGCCGCGCTTTTTGCTCCGGCCAAAAATCCTGAACACTTGCCACAAGGCCGGATCCGGAATTAATGCCCATCGAGAGGCATTAATCCGGATCCAGCCTTAAGCTAAACATTGTTTTGGAGCATTACCGGAGCCGACGTTTAGCTTTTTCTAAATGGTTAACGTGGCTGCCAGGACGCTAAAGTCCTGGCAGCCATGGTAAAGTGTAGTGGGGAGAAGTATACTTACCGTCCGTGCGGCTCCCGGCTGCTTAAGAGTTATGTCAGGGCGTCCCACACGCATGGATGACATGATCGCATGGATCACGTCATCCATGCGCATGGGGCCCTCAGGTGTCAATCTGGAGCGCCCCGGGAGCCGCACGGAAAGTATACCGTTCCCTAACTCCTATTATGGCAACCAGGACTTTAATAGCATCCTGGCTGCCAAAGTAACACAGAACACATTTTAAAGACTGATCCGTCTTCAAATGCTTTCAGTTCACTTGCGTTTTTCCGGATCCGGCGTGCAATTCCGGCAAATGGAGTACACGACGGATCTGGACAACGCAAGTTTGAAAGAGGCCTTAATTAGGGATGAGCAAATTGACTCTGGATGAAACATCCAAAGTCAATTCGCATAAGTATTAGAATGTATTGGCTTCGATGAGTTATTACTTCAAGAAGTCTTACGTGACTAATAACTCCATAAATTAATTTTTACTGTACTGTAAAAACATTTCCTGAACTCTGGTTTGGTTCCAAGTGGTACCTCAGAGCCAATACATCCTTACTAAAATGAAGTTCTATGCAAATCAACTTTGGATGTTTTATTCAAAGTCAATACGCTCATCCCTAGTCTTCATAAATGACCCGCAACGCATGTTAGTTACTTTGCACCTTGTTTAAATGCAACACTGAAATTGCAACACCAAGAAGACCAAGCCATAAAACGTATGCAAGTCGATGAAGCAGCAGGTGGTGCCAAGATATGCAACTTAAATTTTCAAACACCTTGTTCCAATTTGTTGCATGCAAGAGGCCTAAAAGCCAGACTGAAAATGAAGTTTTTAGCCACATGAAACCTGAAAGGATCAAGTTTTGTGGGACGACTGTGCAATGCCTTCTGTTAATGTGCAAGTCACTACCACATGTCAAACTGGAGAGGGACAGCATCGATGAACCAAGACCTTGGTTTATCACACTGGTAGATATGTTGGCATTGTTCAACGTTGCATGTTGAAGTTAGTGGGAGAACAAACTGACAGTAAAAAAGGCAAATCTATACCAACATGTGGATCTTTTTTAGTGTTGCAATTTCCATGTTAGAGTGTATCTTGCGCTAGTTTTTTTCTTTGCATTACTAAATGGTAAAACACTGGGTAAAACTGACATGGAAAAGGAATTTTAGTGAACAGCAAACTAAGCTGTAGAAACCAGTGTCAGGCAGCTGCTGCCAAGGCCAATAAGATAATGGGTCCCATCAACATGGTCCTACCACTTTACAAATCACTAGTCAGACCACATGGAGTACTGTGTACAGTTCTGGGCTCCTGTAAACAAGGCAGACATCGCAGAGCTGGAGAGGGTCCAGAGGAGGGCAACTAAAGTAATAACTGGAATGGGGGGGGGGGGGGGGGGGAACTACAGTACCCAGAAAGATAAATCAACATTAGGGTTATTCACTTTAGAAAAAAATAAAATCCGACTAAGCAGCGCTCTAGATGGCGACCAAAATGGTTGCCACTGTGACTTAGAGGCAGAGCAGCGGAGGGTCTAGACTAGTCTTGCCGTCATTTTGAAATTCTAAGAAATTTCATCCAGACACACGCTTCAGACATCTGCTGGGTGAAGATCTGCCTGCCCCTCACACTACCCGGCATGTCTTTAGTTCATGCATTTTGTGCTCCCGCTTCCAGCAATTTCCCACTTCCTGGCAATTGCATGCACAGTCACCGCCCCTTCACGAGTATTCGCTACTGCGCGGTTGTGAGTCTCCTCTGTCCCGCTCGCTGATTGGCTTGTGACTGACCAGTCCAGACAAACCTTTATCTTCAAAATGGAACGCCCTCCCTTTCCTCTTGCCACACTGCATCAAATTGAAGATGTCTGCTTGCTGTCGGTGAATGCAGACACCCATGCTTACGCCCAAAACAGAGTGCACAACCCCTTTAACTGCATGGGCTGTAGCTTAAAAAGCCCCATGCTCCTAAGCATCCCAGCTATATTAAATGCATTTTAAATTTGTCAACGAAATATTCTATTCTATAACGCATTACCACCGCTTGATTGTAACTTCCGGTTTATCAGTATATATCGTCATGATATGTGTTATCTTCAGCCAGATGAAGGATCGGCACCAAAAACGCGTAGTTCTGCGTAGTTTAATCCAATAATTATTTTTAACAAAATCCCTTAGTGCAGCGTGCCTTTTGTTTTTTGCTCTTTGGTCACTTCTACAAGGTTATTAGAGCGTCCTGAGAGGCATGTCCCACAAGCACAGCCGCCTGGGATCCCTCCTGTGTGCCTATGTGGAAAATTCGGCACACCACCATCTGGTAAGGTGCTACTACCCTCATCGTTCACTCCGCACACTGAGGTATTAAACCAGAGAACCCCTCTTTCTCTTATTGCAGTAATGATGCTGTAAGATCAGCATGTCTACAGCCATCTCAAACAAGGCAGACTACACTAAGCGTATGAGATTACATTAACATTGCAGAACACCGAATTTTCCAAGTGAATGAAGCCTTAGTTTGGTTGAGGGATGTCTACCTCAAGTACCTCAGCAAAAAATGAAATAAACCCACCTTTCTCTTCTTGTCTCCACCGAGCTCAAAGTGTTTACATCTCTTTATGGCCAACATCCTCTTGGAACGACAGTTTGAATCGACACACTCCAATCTTAACACAATCTTTTTGGTGGTCTTGGCCTACAGTCAAAGTGAGAATTTAGCATAAACTGTACTCATCCGAGCACAACTGAAGTAAATGCTCCAGTACAGCACAGCGGTTAGCTTTCTGCTACACCACAATAAGTACCGACATGCCCTAGTGTGTTTAAAATGGGGAACACTGAGAAGTAATAGGGACGGCTCCACATAACACAGAAAGGCTCTTCAAAAGTTAAAAGTTTACATTTTACTCAAAAGGTGGACCCGAGGACCTGCAGTCTGTGGCAACAACTTTAGAACGCATTCATTTGTACATTATTATTATTTTTTTTGGGGGGGGGGGGGGGGGGGGGGAAGGGTTCAACTCAGTATTCACTGATTTTTAGAAACTACATTCCAAGGAATTTCTCAAGGGGTGTGGAGGGCATTTTGACCCCAGGTGTGTGGGGTGAAGTCACATCTGAGGCCAGTAAATAGCGGTAGCAGCGCACACTATCGTGTATGGAGGTTTACACTGAAAGGAGCACAGGCCGAGTTCTCTTTAAACTCAAGACTTCTCAGAAGTTTTTACAGCTGTAATTCAGCTCCATTTATCTAAATGGTGTTTTGTCACCAAGCTCCGCTCAGGTGAATGTCAATTCCTCCAACAAGTCTGCCGCATATGACTATAGTGTAAGTGGCACTATGGACAGAACTGTGAACGTGAAGATGGCTCAGGGGGGGGGGGGGGGGGGTTCCTAGGACCAGGTAAGTTATAGGAAACTGCAACACGTTTACATTTCTAATATCACTACATATATTTTAATATCTATATTAAAAAAAATAACTCACCTTTTTCCTGAAAATAGGCTTGCTCTGGCCACCATAACCACTCTGTTTGCGGTCATAACGTCTTTTTCCTAGAAGTTAGGAAAGATAAATCCACAAAATAAGGCAAATGAATAAGTTGGTTACATCAGCTGTTATCAATAGCCCAGAAGCGATGAGTCGGTCTGCTGAGCTATGATGAGCTCCACATCCATTCACTTTCCCTGCATGTGTCCTGTGGACTGGGAACCAGTAGGCAGAGCCACATGTCCCACCACTACGTGCAGCCAGGCATCTTACCTTGGACATACAGGGAGTCTTTACCCTTCTTGTACTGCGTCACTTTGTGGGGCTGATGCTTCCCACATTTCTTGCAGTAGGTTCTCCGGGTCTTGGGGACATTCACCTGCGGAAGAGAAGCGAGGATGAGAGGAGAGCCTCCCGGTCTGCTAGTTGTACCTGCTCAGCCACACACAGCTCTAGCAGGCGCCATTACTGCGCCACAGGACTAAGAGAAGTCCAGCAAACCTTTATGGCGACACTGAGAAATATCACCGCGGCTCTAAGCCACTAGCAGCGGCGGAGCCAAAGACAGGTGTAACCAGCGACCCCCGATACCAGAAGCGGAGGATGCTGAGGGATTGTAAACCGCAGCACGCGCTGAAACCAACTCACCATCTTGGCAGACGGCGTAAAGAGGAAAGACAGGAAGCGGAAGTCCTATCATAAGTGTACAGCCGGGCACCATAGAGGCGCTGCCAGATAGAGAGTACCGCGCCTCCAGCGACCTCTACTGGTCCGGAGGACTGTGGAGCTGAGGGGCGGCGGTAGTACGAGCTGCCCACTGTATGTGTCACTGACGCCCACGGCGCCTCTGCTGAAAACTCAGTGCAGAATCCACACAAATGGACACGGTGCGGTCTTTACATTTGGAAAGGGAGTGATTGGTGACTAAGTGCATCAGCACGCGAGATAAGATACAACAGAAGAGCCGCTGCAGGGATTTTTGTGCATGTGAAGCAAGAACCGCAGCAAACATGACAACAATAACCGCATGAGTTACACTGCTGAGATGGCTGAGGAATTCTCTCTCTCCATTGTGCAACCAGGTATCTCTGGAGGAAAGAGAAACCATCTGACTAGTGCAGTGGCGCAGCATGGGGGGGGGGGGGGGGGGCGCTGCTTGCGCAAAAAATCTATGAACTTACTGACTGAGTTTCGCTTTGCCGCAGAGTGAGGAGCAGTATCCACAGAACGAGCGCGGGTCCTGATGAATCACCAGGGCGCATGGCAGTACGAAGCTCCGTCCACCTTCCAGGCGGGAAAGAAACTGCTGAGCCGGAGCAAGAAGAAGAAGATGGCTGCCGCAGTGTGCCGTTTCAGGACTCAACAGCAGGCAGCCTGAATGAGCGTCGAGCGACCCTGACACTGGGTCAGTCAGACTGTCACAGTCAGTGTGACAGCTCCCTGAATGTTAGGTGTGGGGTGGGCAGGCGGTATATTAAGGGTGGTAGGCCTGGTATATGGACTGGACAGCAGAGATGGCATCCTCTGGGCAGTACTGTCTCTGGTCATCCTTCAGCATCCTGACTGCCACCTGCTTGGCCTGGCTCTCATGGCACTTCCCTGCCTGCTGCTTGGCTATCAGCGAGTGACAGTGTCACAGTGTGACTGAATCACTCCCTGAATGTTAGCTGTAGGATGAGGTATGTGGTGCTGTATTCTACTGTATATAATAGAGCTGAGTGCGGTGGGGCAGCTGTCATGTGTATGGATGTACACTAGCTATCAAGGCTATAAACGAGTCTACAGTAGAAGTCTCATATTTTTTCAGTCAGTGGCTATGCAGCTCTTATAGCTGTGTGGTTAAGTGCCTTGCCTCTGATACAGAAGGTTGTGGGTTCGAGTCCCAGCAGAAACTTTTCTGAAATACAGGCTAAATTAGAATACACAAGCATTGATTTGCATATATGGACATACAGGGCGGGACACTGTCATGCCCCACTCTGACAATGTGCAGAGGCCGGCCAGGATAGCAGCACGAGTTTAGTGTTTGTTTTGGTGCCGTGCTGGATCCGCCTCTCATCAGGTTCACTGGGTGGAGTCATTAGTTTAAATGGCCTCCAGCCAAGTGCTCTGAGCGGATTATACTAATCATTGTGGTCTGGGAAGCTTGGAGGGAAGGTTGGCTGTCTGTTCCTGCTCAGGAAGATAAGTGTTATTTCTAGTTTGGTTGTTTGTGTCATCTATCCCATCCAGGTTCTGTGCGAGCAGGCTGCTCCTATTTCCCCACTTCACCATCTCAGGGAATTCAGGGTTTTGTCAGCCCAGGCTGGAGGACACATCACACCTACCTTTAAGGTCTGCATGTGGGCTGAGCAGTGCAGGGAAAGAGGTCAGGGATTAGCTAGGAGGTGACCCTTCCCCTGTCTCTCGTCCAGAGCCTGGTTGGTGCGTTATCTGTTATACTGAGTGCACGCCCGCCGTGACAGACACAGGCAGGAAGAGGTTGCATTGCATCGTGTAAGTGTTTTTTTTTGTTCTTTTTTTTTAAATATCCGACTGTTACTGACACATGGGGAAGCGGGAGGCACTTGATACTGGCACATGGGGGGAGGGGGGTTGGCACCTTATACTGGCACATGGGGGGGTTGGCACTATGATACTGGCACATAGGGGGGTGGGAAGGAGAGAGGCACTTGATACTGGCACATTGGGGGGGTGGCACTATGATATTGGCACATATTGGGGGTGGGAAGGAGAGAGGCACTTAACCACTTCAGCCCCCCTAGCTTAACCCCTTAAAGACGCGTATCTGTACTAACTTGAAATCAGGGCGTATCTGTACTAACTTGAAATCTGTATTCCGGCACCCCAGGGGTTAATCTGAACGGGATTTTGGCTGAAATCATTCAGCCGGCATCCTGTGACAACGCCAGGGGGGGTCATATGACCACCCCCTATCGGCGATCGCCGCAAACCGCAGGTCAATTCAGGCCTGCGGTTTGCTGCGCTTTTTGCAGTTTCGGATCAGAAACTTTAGTGTCCCTCAAACATAGATTTTGCACCCCCTGCATGATTTTTTTGCCGGCGGGTGGTGCAGGGGGAGAGTTGTGGGCGGTGGGGTGGTGCGAGCAGTGCGGCAGGCGGGATCGCGATCCCCCGCCCGCCTCCCCTTGAAAATTTGTTGGTGGACAGTGGGTATACCAGGGTGCCAGCACATTGCTGACACCCTGGTATAAACGGCTGACATCAGTGATGTGATGCCAGCCGTTTAACCCTTTCCATACTGCTGTATGGAAAAAGTTAACAGTAAGAGGGAGCTCCCTCCCTCTCCCATCGGGGGGCTACAGTGCCTTTGCAGCCCCCCCGATGGAGAGGGAGAGAGCCCCCCTCAGCCCTGTGCTTACCCTTCCCCGTCTGCGAAGTTGTGGCAGACCGGGAAGGTTCCCATGGCAACAGGGCGCTCAGGCGTCCTGCTGTCCATGGTGCTGAACAGATCTATGCTAAAAGCATAGATCTGTTCAGTGTAAGTAAAATACAGTACAGAACCCAGTATATGGTGTACTGTATTGTATTATACAGACATCAGACCCACTGGATCTTCAAGAACCAAGTGGGTCTGGGTCAAAAAAAAAGTGAAAAAAATGTAAAAATCAAAAAACACATTTATCACTGATTAAAAATGAAAAAAATAAAATTCCCTACATATGTTTGGTATCACCGCGTCCGTAACGACCTGATCTATAAAACGGTCATGTTACTTTCCCCGCACGGTGAACGCCATAAAAATAAAAAAATTAAAACTATTAGGAAATTGAAATTTTGCCCACCTTAGTTCCCAAAAAAGGTATTAAAAGTAATCAAAAAAGTCGCATGTACGCCAAAATAGTACCAATCAAACCGTCATCTCATCCCGCAAAAATCATACCCTACCCAAGATAATCGCCCAAAAACTGAAAAAACTATGGCTCTCAGACTATGGAAACACTAAAACATGATTTTTTTTGTTTCAAAAATGAAATCGTGTAAAACTTAAATAAATAAAAAAAGTATACATATTAGGTATCGCTGCGACCGTATCGACCGGCTCTATAAAAATATCACATGACCTAACCCCTCAGATGACCACCGTAAAAAACTAAAAATAAAAACGGTGTAAAAAAAAGCAATTTTTTGTCATCTTATGTCACAATAAAGTGTAATAGCAAGCGATCAAAAAGTCATATGCACCCCAAAATAGTGCCAATCAAACCGTCATCTCATCCTGCAAAAAATGAGACCCTAATTAAGATAATCGCCCAAAAACTGAAAAAAAACTATGGCTCTTAGACTATGGAGACACAAACATTTTTTTTGTTTGAAAAATGAAATCATTGTGTAAAACTTACATAAATAAAAAAAATTGTATACATATTAGGTATCGCCGCGTCCGTGACAACCTGCTCTATAAAATTACCACATGATATAACCTGTCAGATGAATGTTGTAAATAACAAAAAAAGTGCCAAAAAATCTATTTCTTGTTACCTTGCCGCACAAAAAAGTGTAATATAGAGCAACCAAAAATCATATGTACCCTAAACTAGTACCAACAAAACTGCCACCCTATCCCGTAGTTTCTAAAATGGGGTCACTTTTTTGGAGTTTCTACTCTGGGGGTGCATCAGGGGGGGGTTCAAATGGGACATGGTGTCAAAAAAACCAGTCCAGCAAAATCTGCCTTCCAAAAAACCGTATGGCATTCCTTTCCTTCTGCGCCTTGCCTTGTGCCCGTACAGCGGTTTACGACCACATATGGGGTGTTTCTGTAAACTACAGAATCAGGGCCATAAATAATGAGTTTTGTTTGGCTGTTAACCCTTGTTTTGTAATTGGAAAAAAAATATTAAAATGGAAAATCTGCCAAAAAAGTGAAATTTTTAAATTGTATCTCTATTTTCCATTAAATCTTGTGCAACACCTAAAGGGTTAACAAAGTTTGTAAAATCAGTTTTGAATACCTTGAGGGGTGTAGTTTCTTAGATTGGGTCACTTTTATGGAGTTTCTACTCTAGGGGTGCATCAGGGGGGCTTCAAATGGGACATGGTGTCAAAAAACCAGTCCAGCAAAATCTGGCTTCCAAAAACCATATGGCGCACCTTTCACTCTTCGCCCCGCTGTGTGGCCGTACAGTAGTTTACGGCCACATATGGGGTGTTTCTGTAAACGGCAGAGTCAGGGCAATAAAGATACAGTCTTGTTTGGCTGTTAACCCTTGCTTTGTTGGTGGGAAAAAATGGGTTAAAATGGAAAATTAGGCAAAAAAATTAAATTCTCAAATTTCATCCCCATTTGCCAATAACTCTTGTGCAACACCTAAAGGGTTAACGAAGTTTGTAAAATCAGTTTTGAATTCCTTGAGGGGTGTAGTTTATAGAATGGGGTCATTTTTGGGCGGTTTCTATTATGTAAGCCTCACAAAGTGACTTCAGACCTGTAGTGGTCCCTAAAAATTGGGTTTTTGTAAATTTCAGAAAAATTTCAAGATTTGCTTCTAAACTTCTAAGCCTTGTAACATCCCCAAAAAATAAAATATCATTCCCAAAAGGCTACAAACATGAAGTAGACATATGGGGAATGTAAAGTCGTCACAATTTTTTGGGGTATTACTATGTATTACAGAAGTAGAGAAACTGAAACTTTAACTTTGAAATTTGCAAATTTTTCAAACTTTTTGGTAAATATGGTATTTTTTTATGTAAAAAAATAACTTTTTTGACCCAATTTTAGCAGTGCCATGAAGTACAATATGTGACGAAAAAACAAAGCGTTTTAAAGTTATCAGCACTTACTCAGTATCGCCGTACTCAGAAGAAGTAGGGCAATGTGTTTTGGGGTGTCTTTTTACATATACCCATGCTGGGTGAGATAAATATCTCTCTAAAAGACAACTTTTCCCATTTTGTTTTATGCAAAGTTGTCATTTTAGAGAGATTTTACATATACCCATGCTGGGTGAGAGAAATAAGACACCCCAAAACACATTGCCCTACTTCTTCTGAGTACGGAAATACCACATGTGTGACACTTTTTTGCAGCCTAGGTGCGCAAAGGGGCCCAAATTCCAATGAGAATCTTTTAGGAGGGCATTTTTAGGCATTTGGATTCTCACGCTTTAGGGCCCCTAAAATGCCAGGGCAGTGTAAATACACCACATGTGACCCCATTTAGGAAAGAAGACACCCCAAGGTATTCAGTGAGGGGCATGGCGAGTTCATAGAAGTTTTTTGTTTTTTTTTTGGCACAAGTTAGCGGAAATTGTTTTTTTTTTTTCCTCACAAAGCCTCCCTTTCCGCTAACTTGTGACAAAAAGTTAAATCTTTTATGGACTCAATATGCCCCTCAGCGAATACCTTGGGGTGTCTACTTTCCGAAATTGGGTCATTTGTGGGGTGTGTTTACTGTTCTGGCATTTTGGGCGGGGCTAAATTGTGAGCAACCCTGTAAAGCCTAAAGGTACTCGTTGGACTTTCGGCCCCTTTACGCACCTAGGCTGCAAAAAAGTGTCACACATGTGGTATCGCTGTACTCAGAAGAAGTAGGGCAATGTGTTTTGCGGTGTATTTTTACATATACCCATGCTGGGTGAGAGAAATATCTCTGTCAAGTGACAACTTTGTATAAAAAAAATGGTAAAAGTTGTCTTTTAGAGAAATATTTCTCTCACCCAGCATGGGTATATGTAAAAAGACACCCCAAAACACATTGCCCTACTTCTTCTGAGTACGACGATACCACATGTGTGACACTTTTCTGCAGCCAAGATGCTCGCTTCCTCAGCACTTCCTCAGTGCGCCTGCGCCGATGACGTCACCTCTAAACCCGAAAGAGAAGCCGTCATCGGCGTAGGCGCACTGAGGAAGCGAGCGCCCTTCTCTCAGGGTGCCTGCGCCGAATGAAGACACGTAAGGTGCAGGCGCAGGATTTGAATTGCAGACAGGGCCAGCCGGAGGAGGAGAGCGCTCGCTGGCCCTGTCAATCAACAGGAGGAGGGGGCGTTTTTTTTAAAGGAGGATGTGGCGGGACTGGCTCTGGGTGACACTGGGTATGATTAAGGGGGGCAGAGGACTGGGCAAAGATGACAGGTTATGATTAAGGGGTGCAGGAGACTGGCTATAGGTGACACTGGGTATGGTTGTACTTGTTTGCACTTGCACTTAAATTATCTGTAATAAAAAAAAAAAACTGTTTGTTACAAATATTGGCGCCTAAACACCTAAGGTCAGCCCTGGATGAAAATTGGGATGCTGTGAATGCAGCTGAAAGTGAAAATAAAAGCAGATTTTACACGAGATTATTCCTGACTCGATTTATAACAGTGATTACTCCTCTGTTGCTTAGACTTTAGCTGTCATTTTGTGGAATGTCAGCTTTCAAACAAGACCGGTTGCATGTTTCTAGCTGCTACCATTCAGGAGATAGCAGCATCTGCTGTCACCTGTACCATTACTACTCCCATCCCTCTGCTGTCACTTGTGTCACTACTACTCCCTTCCCTCTGCTGTCACCTGTACCACTACAACTTCTATCCCTCTGATGTCACCTGTGTCACTACTACTCACATTCCTCTGCTGTCAACTATGTCAATACTACTCCGAATCTCTAGCTCACCTTTACCACTACTACTCGCATCCCTCTGCTGTCAGCTGTGTCACTACTACTCGCATCCCTCTGCTGTCAGCTGTGTCACTACTACTCCCATCCCCTTGCTGTCACCTGTACCACTACTACTCCCATCCCTCTGCTGTCACCTGTACCACTACTACTCCCATCCCTCTGCCAATATTACTCCTATACCATTACCTGAGTCACTGCTGCTCCCATTCCATGAACTGTGTTACTACTACTCCCATGCTATCATGTTTCACTACTACTTTCACACCCTACTGTCACCTGAGTCACTACTACTCCCATCCCATCATGTTTCACTACTACTTCTACACCCTACTGTCACCTGAGTCACTACTACTCTTATCCCTCTACTGTCATCTGCACCAATACTACTCCCATCCCACCATCTGTCACTACTACTCCCATCCCTCTGCAGCCACTTGTGCCACACTACTCCCACCCCCCTGCAGTCACCTGTACCACTACTACTCCCATCCCTCTGCTGTCACCTGTGTCACTACTACTCCCATCCTGGGAGGGAGAAATGGAAGGAGGGACTAGAACAGTTCAGAAGGAAAGGTGTAGGGTAAAAAATATATATAAATCTCTTAATTGTCTGTATACTAATGCCAGAAGCCTGACTAATAAAACTGGTGAACTGGAATTAGTGATGTGTGAGGAGGACTATGACATAGTGGGAATATCTCAAACATGGCTGAATGATAGCTATGACTGGGCAGTTAATGTACAAGGTTACAGTCTGTTTAGAAAGGATCGTCAAAACCAGAGAGGGGGAGGGGTCTGCCTTTATGCAAAGCCCACAGACCGAGAAGATATAAGTGAGGGACATGAAGATGTGGAGTCACTGTGGGTAGAAATACATGGAGGCAAAAATAATAATAAATTACTAATAGGAGTTTATTATAAACCACTTAATATACCAGAGTCCACAGAAAATCTACTACTAAACTAGATAGACAAGGCGGCAAATCATAATGAGGTGCTTATTATGGGGGACTTCAACTACCCAGATATAGACTGGGAAACTGAAAGCTGTACATCTCATAAAGGAAACAGGTTCTTGGCATTAACAAAAGACAATTACCTTTCCCAACTGGTTCAGGACCCGACTAGAGGGACGTCCATACTGGACTTAGTATTAACCAATAGACCTGACAGAACAACAGACGTGCAGGTTGGGGGACACCTGGGAAATAGTGACCATAAAGTAATAACCTTCCAATTATCCTTCAAACGAGCGTTTCTACAGGGAGGAACAAAAATACCTAACTTCAAAAAAGCAAACTTTAGCCAACTAAGAGAGGCCATAAAATTGGATATTTTTTAAAGCCTCCTAAAATCTAATTGTGAGAGGTACATAACTTATGGGAATAAAAGGTTAAGGAACAAGAAGAAACCAATGTGGATAAATAGAACTGTAAAGGTAGCAATAAATTACAAAAAGAAAGCATTTAAATCACTAAAACAGGAGGGTGGCGAGAAAGCATTGAAAAAATAGAATATGTAAAAAACTAATAAAAGCCGCCAAACTAGAGACCGAGAGATTAATTGCCAAAGAGAGCAAAACTAACCCTAAAATGTTCTTCAATTATATAAATGGTAAAAAGTATAAATCTGTGTCTGCACACTACAGAGCAACAAGGAGAAAGCAAGGCTATAAAAAAAAAATTCTCCACTGTATTCACTGAGGCCCTGTCTGACCCAGAAAGAAGTACAACAGCGTCTTAAAATAGACAAATTGCCAGGGCCAGATGGCATACACCCCCGTATCCTAAGAGAATTAAGAAATGTCATAGCTAGACCTTTATTTCTGATATTTACAGACTCTATACTGACAGGTAGTGTTCCACAGGATTGGCGCATAGCAAATGTGGTGCCAATATTTAAAAAGGGTGCAAAAACAGACCCCGGAAACTATAGGCCGGTAAGTTTAACATCTGTTGTGGGTAAACTGTTTGAAGGTTTTCTAAGAGATGCTATCTTGGAGGATCTCAATGAAAACAAGCAAATAATGCCATATCAGCATGGCTTCGTGAGGGATCGGTCATGTCAAACTAATTTAATCAGTTTCTATGAAGAGTTAAGTTCTAGACTTGACAGCGGAGAATCAATGGATGTCGTCTATCTGGACTTCTCCAAAGCATTTGACACTGTACCGCATAAAAGGTTAGTATATAAAATGAGAATGCTCGGACTGGGAGAAAACGTCTGTATGTGGGTAAGTAACTGGCTCAATGATAGAAAACAGAGGGTGGTTATTAACGGTACACACTCAGATTGGGTCACTGTCACTAGCGGAGTACCTCAGGGGTCAGTATTGGGCCCTATTAAATATAATATATTTATTAATGATCTTGTAGACGGCTTGCACAGTAAAATATCATTTTTTGCAGATGACACTAAACTGTGTAAAGTAATTAACACTGAAGATGGATCTGGATAGATTAGAGGCTTGGGCAGAAAAGTGGCAGATGAGGTTTAACACTGACAAATGTAAGGTTATGCACATGGGAAGGAATAATGCAAATCACCCGTACATACTAAATGGTAAAACACTGGGTAACACTGACATGGAAAAGGACCTAGGAATTTTAATAAACAGCAAACTAAGCAGTAAAAACCATTGTCAGGCGGCTGCTGCCAAGACCAATAAGATAATGGGTTGCATCAAAAGGGGCATAGATGCCCGTGATGAGAACATAGTCCTACCACTTTACAAATCACTAGTCAGACCACACATGGAGTACTGTGTACAGTTCCGGGCTCCTGTGAATAAGGCAGACATAGCAGAGCTAGAGAGGGTTCAGAGGAGGGCAACTAAAGTAATAACTGGAATGGGGCAACTACAGTAGCCTGAAAGATTATCAAAATTAGGGTTATTCACTTTAGAAAAAAGACGACTGAGGGGAGACCTAATTACTATGTATAAATATATCAGGGGTCATTACAGAGATCTTTCCCATCATCTATTTATCCCCAGGACTGTGACGAGGGGACATCCTCTGCGTCTGGAGGAAAGAAGGTTTGTACACAAACATAGAAAAGGATTATTTACGGTAAGAGCAGTGAGACTATGGAACGCTCTGCCTGAGGAGGTGGTGATGGTGAGTACAATAAAAGAATTCAAGAGGGGCCTGGATGTATTTCTGGAGTGTAATAATATTACAGGCTATAGCTTCTAGAGAGGGGTTGTTGATCCAGGGAGTTATTCTGATTGCCTGATTGGAGTCGGGAAGGAATTTTTCCCCCCTTAAGTGGGGAAAATTGGCTTGTACCTCACAGTTTTATTTTGCCCTTCTCTGGATCAACTTGCAGGATAACAGGCCGAACTGGATGGACAAATGTCTTTTTTCGGCCTTATGTACTATGTTACTATCCCTCTGCTTTTACCTGTGCCACAACTACTCCCATCCCTTTGCTGTCACCTGTGTCACTACTACTCCCATCCCTCTACTGTCACCTGTGTCACTACTCCTCCCATCCCTCTGCTGCCAACTGTGTCACTACTACTCCCATTCCTCTGCTGTCAGCTGTGTCACTACTACTCCCATTCCTCTGCTGTCAGCTGTGTCACTACTACTCCCATTCTCTTGCTGTCACCTGTACCACTACTACTCCCACCCCTCTGATGTCACCTGTGTCACTACTACTTGCATCCCTCTGCTGTCCGCTGTGTCACTACTACTCCCATCCCCTTGCTGTCACCTGCACCACTACTACTCCCATCCCTCTGCTGTCACCTGCACCACTACTACTCCCATGCCTCTGCTGTCACCTGTGTCAGTACTACTCCCATTACTCTGCTGTCACCTGTACCACTACTACTCCCATTCCTGTGCTGTCACCTCTACCACTACTACTCCCCTCTCTCTGATGTCACCTGTGTCACTACTACTCCCATCATTCTGCTGTCACCTGTACCACTACTACTCCCATCCTCCTGCTGTCACCTGATAAGTCTGCCTGAAAATATGTGTTTTTAAGGCACGTTTGAATGTGGAGAAGTTAGGAATAAACCTAGTATTCCAGGGCAGAGTATTCCAGAGAGTAGGTGCAGTTTGAGAAAAGTTTTGAAGACTGGATTGAGAGGTACGTATTATGGAGGTTATTAATCTTAGGTTGCTAACAGAACGGAGAGCACGAGTTGGGTGGTAGATGGAGATGAAGGAGGAGATGTATGGAGGTGCAGTACTGTGGAGAGCTTTGTGGGTGTGGGTGAGAAGTTTGAACTGTATTCTGTGGTGGATGGGTAACCAGTCAAGTGACTGGCACCGACTAGTAGCATCAGTGTAGTGGTTGGATGGATAGATGAGCCTGGCTGCAGCATTTATACAAGGAACACATTAGCTTGAGGTGGGAGGTCCAAGCCTTGGAAAGTTACATTAAACAGGGGATCGTTCCCCGCGGGCTTCGTATATCCCTTAGTCCAGCTAATCGGATCAAGAATCCAGAACTGCTAAAGAAGTGGGAGACGGAGGCCACTAGCAGTTCTTTGCGATTCATGCAACTACTGTTAGAAGAAGAAAGGGGGCTACTAACGAGAGTAGAGAGCATCCTAGCTGATCAAATCGAGACCACTAAAAAGTTCCAGCTAGAACCAGATTTCAGTACCAAAGAAAAACAGTTGCAGAATACCATTGAAAGGTACCAGTACCATCTGAAGGAACGGAAGCACAGACAGTTCGCCAGGGACTCTCAGGATTTTAAGGAGAACAAAGCCTATTTGTTCCTTACTAATCCTGAGAGTTCCCAAAGAACGGACGTGTCCTCAACTGATACAGACGTCTCTGATAGCGAGAGGGACAGATATCCCAGGACTAGGGGACGCGGGCGTAACACTTTTAGATCTAGACGCCGGGGCGGTCGCTATAATACATACCAGCCAAACGATCAAGCACAATGCGCGCCCCTCAGTCAACAATCATCTGCCCCACAGTCATCATAATCTGCCTCTTTTTTTAGAACAAACCATACACTATCCACTACGGAGTCGCAACATCAACCCTCCGCCCATCTAGCGGAGCCTACAGATGACAAACTGGTCATTAATCTCTCATCACGTACACTAACAGAAGTAGAGATTACGGTACTGAGACGAGGCCTATCCTTCGTCCCCACCACCCAATTTGATCTCTTTCGCTGGACTAAGGATCTCCACCTGTTCGCCTGCAAGCTTAAGGGGCACAAACACTTTAGGCTCAAAGATAAGAAAGAGAGCCGCGAGCTGGGCGTGCCGGTGGAGATCCTTAGTGATGTACACTTCCTATTCAATCTGTATAGTATACCGGAATGTCCAGATGGTACAGGCCCCTTCACTGACCTAATAAATAGGAGCACTAAAATGCCTCCAGTGGGTGACATCTCATGTGTTGATGTCTTTCTCAAACAGACCTTTATCGAACTCTCCGAGATAATTCCCAACCACAAGAGATCCAATTGCAGCTGGAAGGAGAGACAAGCAATCAAAGAGCTGTCAAAGGATAGTAGCATCACGATCAAGCCCTCTGACAAAGGGGGCAATGTGGTCATCTTAGACACCTTAGCCTTTCAAGACATATGCCTCACGCTACTGGGTGATAAACAAGGCTATGAGGTACTACCTTTTGACCCAACCCCCAGACTCCAGCAGGAATTGAGGGAGATCTTGTCAAAGGCCAAAACAGAAAAACTCGTCAGCGGTGAGGAATTTGAATTCCTGTACCCAGCGCACCCCATAATGGAAACATTTTACTGCCTACCCAAGGTCCATAAGGGTACCCTGCCCCTTCGGGGCCGGCCGATTGTATCAGGGGTAGGCAGTTTACCGCAAAACTGCGGGATATATGTGGATCGCATATTGGGCCCGTTTGTGCAGTCCCTTCCATCGTACGTGAGAGACACAGGCGACCTTCTCTTAAAACTTGAGCACCTCAACCTAGAGCCCAGCTGGTTCTTGGCATCAATTGATGTTGAGGCCCTGTACTCGTCTATCCCCCGCGACAAGGGTTTAACAGCCACCGCACACTACCTGAGGGCCAGGGGAATACAGTTCTCATCGCACAACGAGCTGGTTCTCCGCCTTCTGCGTTTCGTACTTACCAGCAATTGCTTCTTCTTTGACGGTCGTATATACCACCAGCTCAGGAGCACCGCGATGGGCAGCTCCTGCGCACCATCGTACGCTAACCTGCTCCTGGGTGGTGGGAAGAGACCATTGTTTTTGGCGATGTGCCCGGTTGGGACAAGGAGTTTATCGTCCTCTGGGCCCGCTACATAGATGAAATTTTCATCCTGTGGAGCGGCTCAGAGGACGATTTCAGTAGGCTGGTGGAGGAACTGAATAACAACGTTATTAACCTCATATTCACTTCAGTCATCGTACGCAACAACCTCCCATTTCTGGATCTATGTATATCCAGGGATACAAAAGGGGGTTTGCAGACCACCATATATCGAAAGGAGACCTCAACTAATTCGCTGCTCCGATGGGACAGTTGTCACCCGGTCCCTTTGAAACGGGGGATTCCCGTTGGCCAGTACCTGCGGCTCAAACGCAACTGCTCGGACCAACGGGAATTCACACGTCAGGCCAAGGAGCTGAGAGAACGTTTCTTAGCATGGGGATATCCAGACAACACACTTAGACAGGCCTACCAGCGAGTACGACAGACATCACGTACCAGACTGCTACATCCGACCGCGGACCAGAAACCCAAGCCACAAAACATACTTAGGATCATAGGTACATTCGATACAGCGGCTACGCAAATTAAAGAAATTCTTAGACGGAACTGGGGCACGCTCCTGATGGACCCAGACTTGGCTGATGTGGTCAGCCCCCACCCATCAGTGACCTATAGGAGAGGGACCAACTTAAGAGACCGTTTCGTCCACGGCCACTACAATCCCCCTAAGAAAAATATGTGGCTGCACGGACCGGTCAGTGGGTGTTTCAAGTGCGGTCGTTGCACCTTTTGTAAATTTGTCACACAGTGCAAGTCCGTTATTCTTGACCCCACGGGCTTTACCCACCATATACGGAACTTCATCAATTGTCGCACCGCAGGGGTTATCTACCTGCGAGTGCGGTATGAGATATGTGGGTAAGACCCGTAGGGAATTGAGGGTACGCATAGGTGAACACATGGGCGACATCCGCAACAACAGGGACACTTCGGTGGCAAGACATGTTCACTCCGCACATGGGGGACGGGCATCAGCTGTAACCTTCTTGGGTCTAGAACAAATCAGGAAGCCACTTCGAGGGGGAGACTGGGACAAAAAGATCCTCCAGAGAGAATGCTGGTGGATTTTTAAATTAAAAACCACACAACCCCTAGGTCTCAACGACCAACTGCAATTCGGATGTTTCCTGTGACCCATGCGAACCATGCGAATCACAATTTACCTGTCACATTCACCAAAAATTAGGGTGTCCCTTCCCTCGCCATGCGCCAATGGTCCCTAATTAAACCCAGACGTAGTCACTACCCCCTATGATCATGCTGCAGGCTTCACCTTGTCTCCCCGCCTGTAGCTGGGTGTTATGGAGGATTTCCACCATCCCCATTGCTCTCCACTAACTGCCCTGTTCCCACTTCCCACCCCCTAATGTGTTATAAGGGACCCTCCATGACACCTAGTTATGTGCTGTACCCCACACTTTTATCTTGTGTTATCTGCTTCATTAATGGGTCACCCTAGGTTTGATTGCAAAAGGGAGCAGACACCTATATAGGTCTCCTCCCAAATTATAACCAACAGTGGCCATCAGCCGTTATCTCTCCAAATTTATGGTTAGCGGTTACCACGATTAGGTAACTCTCTTTCCTCTCCCGTGATTCAAACCTGCCCACTAAGCCCCTGCCAGGTCCCGTGCTGGAGGGGATGGCTCTTGTCCTGCCCAGCACAGGCAGGTGTGCAGTCGCAGGAGCAAGGAGTATTGACTTGTATACTGGCTCCTCCCACACCAGCCTCCTTACTTGGACAGCTGCTGCGGCGCTCCGCCACGACCACGCCCCCATGTTATGACGTACATGGGGTGTCGCTATGTGGGCAGGGCTGCGCGGCGCCACGGCTGCCCTCACTGGCAACGGTGCATGCGCAAGGGGGGATGCGGCCGGCCGCATCACGTGACATATACCAAATCACGTGAGCGGCGGCCTCACCTACCGCGCATGCGCCCGACCAACCTGCCCCTGCTTTTAAACTACACAGCACGTGTACAAGCGCTGTCAGACGCCGGCTGTTGGTTCGGCACGTGCATCTATCCTGCCGAACCCCACACAAGCCTTTAGACCTTCAGGCCAAACAGTAAGTAACCTGACTTGGCATGCCGATGCTTTGAGTGTAGCGTATGTATGTACCTGACTGTACCCCCATCGATGTCCTTTACTTTTTAGGTACCTGGGTCATTCTGGACTATCAAGTCCCGTTCAGTCTGTGCCTCTCAATACCCACAACCCCCCCCCCCCCCCCTGCATCTGCTATAACCATACAGATGGACTGAGAGTGGGGGTTCACATCCTACCTTACACCCCTGTCCCCTGATGATTTAAGGGGGTTCTTAATAGGTAGTGACCTTTATTCCCTTACTATTGGATATTCTCTTCAATGAAACGCATAGGGACTCCGATTATATCCCCACACAAGCCTTTGATCCAGAGCTTGTCTCCATTGTTACCCCCATATTAATAGCCTTACCCGGGTTTAAAGCCACATAGGGCCATCTCCCTGTTTTGACAGGGTCATCTAGGGTCTTCTATTCTAGGGCAAGGTTCCGGACGGGGCCACCCCTTGCGGGGATAGGACCCCGTGTTAGGAGGCACTTTAGGGCTTGCTAGGCCAAGTAGGGCAGTACCAGGGACAGACTTCTCCCTGTGGCCCTCCTGTACAAAGTGACCACCAACTGGAGGACGCATCCACACGTGAGAACACTTTCTCCGGGGTTCCGGACCTGTAGGTCCTTCCGTCCACCACCGGTAAGACCAACCCTTATATGTGCCGCATGGCATGTTTGTAGACCACGGCACACCTGCTACGGTCTCTTGTTTTGTTAAACGTCTATTGGTCACATAGTCTACCTCTGGTTACATTCGGAGACGTGAACGGGTATCTGACCATCAGGTGACCTGTTACTTCAGGTCCTCTGTTGTTTTGTGTTTTGGTTGTCTGGTAGGGGTTCTCCTCCCACCACTGGGACTTTTAATAACCCTAATAAAAGTTAGGTTTTAAAACGTTACTACCCCTTTCTTTTCACTGCAGCATTTAGGACAGACTGAAGGGGGAGAGTTTAGTGAGAGGGAGACAGATTAGTAATGCGTTGCAGTAGTCAAGACGAGAATGAATCAAGGCAACAACAAGAGTTTTCGCCGCTTCCACCATAAGAAAAGGGCGGATTCTGGCGATTTCTTGAGGTGCAGACGACAAGAGCGTGTAAGTGATTGAATATGGGCAACAAAGGAAAGATCGGAGTCAAATGTGGCCCCAAGACAGCAGGCATGTTGCACAGGAGTTATGATAGTTCTACAGACTGAAATTGAAATATCAAGTTTAGGTGAGTTAGTAGATGGGGGAAAGACTCGGGGGCGCCCGCCCTGGCACAAGGTGTTTGATCTTTGTATACACTACTTTTATCTAATTGAAACATTGTGAGTATAATAAACCCCTTTTGTATTTCACCCTGGGTGACTGTGCTTCACTATTGCTGCGACCTTTGGTTCTCCACAGAAGCACGTATAGGAGTGAAGGAGGCTTCGGGTGGCTTTTGATGTTTACCCTTGTCCATTAATTTGAATGGCTCTGACTTGATGAATTTTCTTCCGGGACTTTTTTAGGCAGCGCTTTCCAACCAAAAACGCAACTAGACTGTTTGTGAACACCTACCCACTTCACAATTTGGTACCTGCGACGCCAAACATTATATATAACGTGAAAAATATGGAAAATTCAGCCCGCACAACCCCTAGCAGGTGCAGATCCATTATATATAACGTACCTATGTAGCACCACAGATAATGCACTGATAACTGAGTACATATAATGTAATAGAGTAATCTGCAGGCCTATGTAACGCCACAGATAACAGTCTTAAGGAAATGTGTCACCAAAAATTCTATCTGCCAGTTAAAACTAGATAGTAGCACATTTTTTTTTATGTTTTTATTTTCTGATGGTAGATTTTTTTATTTGATTTCCTGAACATGATTATGTGGGCTGCCATCTTGTCTGAGCTGTTCTTAACAGCATTTATAAAGGATTACAAAATTGCTTTATGGCAGCCACATGGGCCATAGTCACAATAGACAGGAGGGGAGCACATTAACTTCTATGGGAGAGTTTTCTAGGCACGCTCTGTGACCTGTGCAGAGGTAATTGTGCAAGGGAAGAAAAGATAAGATTTGACAATCCCTTATTGTGTGGTGGATACTGTGTTATCTTTACACAGAGGTGATATCATTACAGGCAGGTTTAGAATGAGTTAACTGCAGTAAACTCACTAACAACCAGAAAGGACCTAACCTGGGTAAAGGTGTATACCTAACACCATTCAAATAGCCACTGGGGCTTATTACCTAACTTGACCCAGATTAACAAATTTTCAATAGCTAAAATATAACTTTTGTTATCTAATGTATAAAGCTGAGTGTATGTGTGTGTGTGTATGTCCGCTAAAGGAATCCGTACCATCGCATTTACAATCACGAAATTTTGAACACAGGTACATCAGGTGTCCGGGAAGGTTTTAGACCAGGTCTTAGCTCTCTAGGACGTACCGTTCCTGAGATATTCTAAAAAAAATGCATTTGCCAATAGAAGCTTGGTCACATGACCCTTATCAACCAATAGAAGCTTGCAGGCCGCTAGCCTCCACATACACAGTTTTACTCCAGGTTTCCATAACAACCCAGCCATTTATCTTCATTGCTGTAGGAGAGCTTTAAAGAAAATCTGTCACCCGGATAATTGCTATTGAAGAAAAGCCATGGCCTAATAGCACTTAGTACCTTATTTCAAGATGTGCCTTTGTTCCAGCAATAGATGTTTTTATCCTCTGAAAATCCAGTTTATTTGGTATGCAAATAAACTGGCCACTAAGGTGCCCAAAGGGGCATCACTCTTGCAGGAAGGAGCCCGGGGATTGAAAAAATAAAGGTAAAAATCCACTTCTGTCAGCTGCAGGGGTGGGAGGGAGGGTGACTTTCTCCCTGCAGCTTACACTCAGACAGCACAGTGCTGCTGTCTTAGAGTGAGCCGTTCAAAAGGACACGCCCCCGATCCAGTTAGGACACGCCCCTCCCGCTCCTCAGCGGACTGAGATTGAAAAAATGAAGTTAAAAATCAACTTCTAGGTCGCAGAAAGCCACGCCCTGATTTGGTTAGGCCAAGCCCCCCTCCACTCCACCGACAGGGATTGAAAAAATGAAGGCAAAAATCAACTTCTGGTGACTTTCTCCCTGCAGCTCACACTAAGACAGTACAGTGCTGCTGTCTTAAGAGTGAGCTGTTCAAAAGGACACACCCCTGATGCAGTAAAGGCCACTGTTAAGGGGAAGGGCCCCTGTGGAGGTCACTGTCAAGGGGGTAGTATACTGTGAAAGTCACTGTTAAAGCGGAAGGCTGCTGTAAAGATCAAAGTTAAGGGGCTGCTATGAAGGTCCAATTTTAAGGGACAGGGCACTGTGGGGGGGGGGGAGGTCAGTGTTAAGGGGTAGGGTGCTATAGAGGTCACTGTTTTGGGGGCGGGGTGCTGTAGATGTCACTGTTATAGTGGATAGTGTTGATATCTTTTAACTACACACACAAACATTAAATTAAATAGATAAAATATACCCGAGCGAAGCCGGGTCCTTCAGCTAGTTGTATATAAAACTGTGAGCACTAAAAAAAGTGTTTTAAAATAACTGTTCGCTGCGTACAGATTTCTTTTGCAATTGGTGCCCAGAGTGGAGATGTGCACTCTCTCCACCCTACAGCAGTGATACTGCCAGCCTTACACATCTAAAACCTAAACCTGCCTCCCGACATGTTTCGCCAGTGGCCTGGCTTCCTCAGGCGTTAACGGGCAGTCTCCATAGACATAAATATAAAATTTATGGGAATCAGAATATGGCAATAAAAATAAAATATATATTTTTTTCAAAACACAAGAAGAACTACAAATCTGTGCAGGGATGGGTTGAGAACTTGACAGAAGGTGGGGGCAACACAAGTAGGCAGGGTCAGCAATACTATAGCACAAAATACCGTCCCAGCAGAACCATATACTACACAGAAGAACAATATAGGGCCCCAAAAGCTGTTCCTCTGTTCTGGCCATCAATAGATGCATTTTTCTGTCATCCTCCTCCAGTTGTCTCTGATTAAGATATGGATCAGGGGGCTTAGGAGGTGAGATGCAGGCCAAAGACCAGGGCAAACTGAGAACTTAAAGTGGCCCTGGAAAAAAACTAAAAGTGGCCCCATGTTGTAGGCAGGTCCAAATTGACAGAAGGCAGGGCCCACACAAGTAGGCGTGGCATCAAATACCATATTTCAGCACAACATATTGCCCCAGCAGATCCAAATAAGTCATGCAACAAAATAAACTGCCCCAGCAGCCTCAAAAACCACAGTCCAGCACACGATAATGCCCGTGAAGCATAAAATACCTCCTCAGAAGCTGCCCCTCTGTGGTGAGTTCTGTTCTCCTACTCCGCTTACCTCAGGATGGCTATACGGTTGAATTCAGGAGGGCAACTGTGTCTGCAGGCCAGGTACATAACTACTTGACCCCAAGTTTAAATAACTTTGAGAGCAACAGATCATTACTCACCTGGCTGGTGGCTCTAAGGAGGGCTGAGGTGCCCTGTTGGGTATCAGCCCACTGGATTAGGAGGCCTTGCCTGAAATCGCTAAATCCCACCACTGATTGAAGTGAATGGTTGTCGTGCAGCTCTGGCATCTACCTCTGTGCCATAGCTACTGCAGAACAGCTGATCTGCTAGAGTGCAGGGTGTGGTAGCCCTGCCAATGAGATATTGATGGCCTATCATAGGGATAGGGCTTTATTATAAAAAGTACTGGCCTTTAAATGAGGTTTTCCCAGAAAAATAAATTACAAAAAATAGACCTCAAGGAGAAAAAATAAAACTAAGCCATACCCTAACTGATCCCCCAGCACTGCTGTTCCAATGTTGGTCTGGTCAATTGCACTCCAATTCGTGGTCCAATCTTAAAAGATAACTGTCACACTTAGACCCTAATTTCAATTTTCATATATGTAGTTACTAATAACATGATATTCCAGAATCAGTTACTATTAGCAGGGCTTTTTTTCTCAGAGAAAAGGTGGTGGAACTCACCCCCCCTCCCCTAGCCACGCCCCTACCCACCCCTAGGACCGCCCCCCTAAAACCGCCCCTTTAGAGAACAGGGATGCAAGTAAAATTTGGGGGGCTATAAAAGTCCAGCCCAGCAAAGAAACCCCCCAGATGGGGATGGCACTGTTAATGGGGGATCTGGGGATGGCATCCACAGATCCCCCATCCTATAACAGTGCCATCCACAGACCCCCCCACCCCATAACAGTGCCATCCACAGACCCCCCCACCCCATAATAGTGCCATCCACAGACCCCCCACTCCATAACAGTGCCATTCACAGATTCCCCCCTCCCCATAACTGTGCCATCCACAGACCCCCCACCCCATAACAGTGCCATCCACAGACCCCGCCACCTCATAACAGTGCCATCCACAGACCCCCCACCCCATAACAGTGCCATCCACAGACCCCCCCCACCCCATAACACTGCCATCAACAGACCCCCCACCCCATAACAGTGCCATCCACAGACCCCCCCACCTCATAACAGTGCCATCCACAGACCCCCCACCCCATAACAGTGCCATCCACAGACCCCCCCCACCCCATAACACTGCCATCAACAGACCCCCCACCCCATAACAGTGCCATCCACAGACTCCCCACCCCATAACAGTGCCATCCACAGACCCCCCACCCCATAACAGTGCCATCCACAGACCCCCCACCCCATAACAGTGCCATCCACAGACCCCCCACCTCATAACAGTGCCATCCACAGACCCCCCCACCTCATAACAGTGCCATCCACAGACCCCCCCCACCCCATAACAGTGCCATCCACAGACCCCCCACCCCATAACAGTGCCATCCACAGACCCCCCACCCCATAACAGTGCCATCCACAGACCCCCCACCCCATAACAGTGCCATCCACAGACCCCCCCACCTCATAACAGTGCCATCCACAGACCCCCACCCACCCCATAACAGTGCCATCCACAGACCCCCACCCACCCCATAACAGTGCCATCCACAGACCCCCACCCACCCCATAACAGTGCCATCCACAGACCCCCACCCACCCCATAACAGTGCCATCCACAGACCCCCACCCACCCCATAACAGTGCCATCCACAGACCCCACCCACCCCATAACAGTGCCATCCACAGACCCCCACCCACCCCATAACAGTGCCATCCACAGACCCCCCCCCCACCCCATAACAGTGCCATCCACAGACCCCCCCACCCCATAACAGTGTACAATTAATAAGGATTCTATTCATGAGGCCCCCTCTGCAGTAGAACATTCAATATAGCCACATCCTACTCACAGGGCTGTTATCTTAACGCTGGCCGGCCAGGCAGACGAGCGGCAGCGTCGTCACGACTGACGTCACATGCCTGCGCCGCCTCCTTCATTCAGAAAGTAGGCCGGGCACATGACGTCAGTCGTGACGCTGCCGCTCGTCTGCCCGGCCGGCCAGCATTAAGATAACAGCCCTGTGAGTAGGATGTGGCTATATTGAATGTTCTACTGCAGAGGGGGCCTCATGAATAGAATCCTTATTAATTGTACCCCATAACACTGCCATCAACAGACCCCCCCACCCCATAACAGTGCCATCCACAGACCCCCCCACCCCATAACAGTGCCATCCACAGACCCCCCACCCCATAACAGTGCCATCCACAGACCCCCCACCTCATAACAGTGCCATCCACAGACCCCCCACCCCATAACAGTGCCATCCACAGACCCCCCCCACCCCATAACAGTGCCATCCACAGACCCCCCCACCTCATAACAGTGCCATCCACAGACCCCCACCCACCCCATAACAGTGCCATCCACAGACCCCCCACCCCATAACAGTGTACAATTAATAAGGATTCTATTCATGAGGCCCCCTCTGCAGTAGAACATTCAATATAGCCACATCCTACTCACAGGGCTGTTATCTTAATGCTGGCCGGCCGGGCAGACGAGCGGCAGCGTCACGACTGACGTCACATGCCTGCGCCGCCTCCTTCATTCAGAAAGTAGGCCGGGCACATGACGTCAGTTGTGACGCTGCCGCTCGTCTGCCCGGCCGGCCAGCATTAAGATAACAGCCCTGTGAGTAGGATGTGGCTATATTGAATGTTCTACTGCAGAGGGGGCCTCATGAATAGAATCCTTATTAATTGTACACATTTTATAACTACTGGAGCTGGGGGCCGGAGCACAGTGAACGCACCGGCCCCCAGCTCCTCCTCCCAGTCCCTCCCCGCTGATACATCGCAGCCTGCGATGCTGGAGCATGGCAGGCTGCGATGTCAAAAGGTGGCGGAACGCCGTTCCGGTGAGTTCCGCCAGAAAAAAAGCCCTGACTATTAGACTGACTTACCCCATATTTAATAACTGCAATTTCTCTATTCAGTTAAGATGGCAGCCACTGCCCTCACCCTGAGGCTAATCCCGCCTGCCCTCACTAGCCAGTAACAATAGCCCCCCAAAAGTGTCAGTAACCAGAGCTCTCCCCCTAAAGGGTTAATCTCCTGCAGCACAAAGGGGTCCTCTTACCACATGTTGCTGTCACTTATTGTCACGCCTACAATTTTTCAACAGTGGATCTCAACTGCGGATTTATTAGGATCAATCAGATATGAATCTCAGGCGTCACTCACAACCTCAACGGTGAGTTTGAGATTCTACCATCACGTGATCGGGAGAAAACAACTCTGGTCGGCGCAGTACTATTGCTTCATAGACTGCGGACAGGGGTTTAGCATACAAGAATGTGGTAGCTGCCGCGGGGTTAACAGAGGCCACTCAACAGGGGACCTACACAGTTATCTCAGCCTGTATGAAAGTAAGGAGAGGTGCTCTCTCACAGAGAGGGTACTTGCGATTGGCAGCGGCTATGCGATGGTGAAGACTTCCTTGGAGACCGTAGTTTCAGGGCAGAGAGGATCCGTCTTCTTGATGTTAGTGAGGAGATGAGAAGGGTCCGGTTCCTAAGCGGATCCGTCTTCCAGCTGGCAGTGGGGTTACTGGCGTGGTTCCATTTGCGGTGCGGATCCGTCTCGCAGATGTCAGCAGGGTAGCTGGAGCGGGTCCGGTTGCGGTGCGGATCCGTCTCCCAGATGACAGTGCGGGAGACTTGCAAGCGTAGATCTCTTGGTGTCCCAAACACAGGTGGTGAGGCAGCAGGCGTACCGACTACAATCACAGCACGCCATGCCGCCTCACCAGCCCCTTTAAATAGCACCAGGAAGTGTCATAGGACCTTCAGATTGGCCCGGACGACTTCCGCGTTCCACCGTGGAACGCAGCCGCCGCGTCACAACCTGGAGCCCCCGCGCGTCTTCCGCGTTCCACGGTGGAACGCAAGGAGCGCGGCAGAGAAGGAAAGGCCGTCGCGTCGGCGGCATTACACTTATACACTGAGCAGATGGCAGATCTCCCTTCCCTGGTCTGCGCTGCTTCCACTCTGCATTCTCCAGCTCTCCAGGGAGAAGTGCACACAGCCCAGGCACTGTTATCAGCTGCTGGGGAGGACCTGGCTCTAATCATTTACTTACAATCCCTAGCTGTCAGTAATCTGACCTTGCACGCAAAAAATATGACAGTTATACTTTAATTTGCTGGAAACAGAAAATGCCTGCTCAGCAAATAACTGGCTAAGCTAGATCACCAATTGGTATATGGCTTATTTTCTTTTTTATTTCTAGCTCTTTTTGACATTTTTTAATTATCTCCCAGAAAATCAGTTTAACCACCTCACACTCCAAGCTGTAATAGTTGTAGCAGGAAGGTGGATAACACTATTAACTTGCCTATGCGCTGGGCACCCTGCTCAAATGGCCAGCCTCTTTCAGAACATCTCTTCCACCTGCTACGCGACCACGCCGGTGCTGAGGGGTTGCTATGGCAGCCTGAGGCCTAACATTTGCCCCCCGGCCTCCCATTTATGGAGGCCTATAGGCCCTGCCTTTTAACATGTCAATATGTCTATTTTACTTTAACTAACATGATACACTGCAATGCAGAAAAGATCACATGTTCAAGTTCAAAAAAGTGTATGGAAAAAATTCAGGACAAAATAGACTCTTAGTTGTTGTTTTTTTTGCTTACAAAGACTTATACGCACTTAACATTACATATATATATATATATATATATATATATATATATAAATATATATACACACACACACACACAGTGATGTATTATATATATATATATATATATATATATATATATATATATATACGCCAAAATGGTAATAATGAAAAATACAACCTGTCCCACAAAACATAATCCCTCAAACAGCACCATCTATGCAAAAATTAAAAATGCAGTGGCTATTAGAATGTGGGTTTTATTGTGCAAAAAGAAAACAAAAATATATTTAGTATTTTCCTAACCATACTGACCTACAGCATAAAGTTATCATGACACATACAACATGGTGAATGCCATAAACACAAAATCTATGTGCTTTTTTGGCTTTTTATGGTACATTTTTAAAAGAACATTTCAGGCACAACTAACGCTCTGTTCTGCCTAATACAAGAAATGAAAGGGTAGTGAACAATACCAGAATTCTCTCCTTAGTGATGTCATGTCCCACTCCTTAGGCCCTACACAAGTCCAAACCTCATCCTGGAGTGTTATTCTATGGACCTTCTTTTTAAATATACGTGTGCACATCGTGCTTTCAACTGGATCTCTGGCTAATTTGCTCAGTGATCTTATTATACTAAGTATTATTTGTACTATGCTCAGTGTTATTTGTACAGAAAGAAACAACTGTATTTTGAAGATCAGTTGTTGAATTATTTAATTTGCAGAAATAGCAGGTGGAACTCATGCACAACATGATATAGTTATTGCGTTACAGACCATCACCAAATATATAGGCAGCAATTTTCTAAAGCCATTACAATATCTAAAGTGCTTACATTCCCCACATTCTCCATGTATTGCATTGTACAATAAATGATTTACATATTGCATAAATGACTAATCTGAAAATATACTACAAAGTACCGTAGCAGAGTATATAAAACACAAGGAACACTGGCCCAAATGTGTCTGCATCTAAAATCTTTTAAAAAGTGCAAATTGGCACAATTTCTGTGCAATTAGGGTTTATACAATGGATTCCAACTTGCTTGACAGAGGGGTGAGTGGTTAGCAGAAAGGACATGAGATGCACCATTTTGAGCCAAAATTGAGCCACAATTCTGGCATAATATTCTGGCTTACAGTAAGCCAGTCTATAGCAATTATACAGCTAGACAAAGGTATCTAGCTCTAGCCTGAGGCCTTGTGATCTAGACAGCCTGTTTAAATTGACGCTATCAAAAGGGTTTCTAATTCTGAGCCACTGTATTTAAATTAGAATGTGATAGGAGAGGCAATATTGCAGGTAAAGGTAACTAGCCTCTAAAGTTCTGAGTTTGTTTAATTTGATATTAGTAAGTGCCATGACCATTGCATACACTAAAAATATTGGGGAAGATTTACTGGGACTGGTGTTTTATATGCCAGTCATCAGTCAAAAGCCTGATGGAGTAGGATGCACCACATATACTAAGAGGGGCACGTCTCTTAATAAATTTGTATCTTGGGCAGTCTGTATGTCATATGTGTTCTAGCTATAGGTTGGAGTAGATTTATCTATAATTACATTACTTTTTAGGTGTAAGATAAGATTAGTGCTGTAAGTAGTGCAAAAATAGCAACTTTTGTATGCCAGGAAACTGGCGTACAGCATTGATTAAAAAAAAAAAAAAAAAAAACATTACATGAGCATGAAATTCTATCAATATTCAAAGTGAAACAACTTTTCATTTCATTTTTCTAGTTTCATCAAGTATTCTGGAGCAAATTCAAATTCATTTTGCCCCAACCAGAGTTCTGGAAGCTCATTGGCTGTGTCTAAACCCATCTCCAAAACCAAAGACTTGAGGACCTCTTCATCTACACGATCCAAGTCAAATATTCCAACTCCATTTGCAAGGGATACATGACTGTTCAAAGCCCAGTGCTGTGTGTCAACAGGTCCTTGGTATTGGCTATTAAGCCTCTGAAGTTGCACACTGGCTCGAAAGTGCTGGGTTAATCCAAAGGTATTTTGCATAGGTGCTGTCACAGCAGACGATGTTAGGAGTCCTGCACTAGGCATGGAAGATGTCCCCATAACTGCAGTCTTGCTTCCACTTATGGCTGCTTTAGGGTAGTGACTTATTGCTACTGTTTCTTTGTCTTTCATTGCTGCTCCAGGATATCTAGCAACAGATTCTGAAAAAAAACAAAAGGTATTTTACATATATTGTAAAATAATAAAACATTGATAAGGTTACATGCATACATAATACCAGTAACCAGAAGTAATTCCTGCCCAAAAAAGAAAATTATTGCCATGGAAGCTAGAGCAAAAGCAGTAAACTAAGCAACACAAAAGGTATGTACATGTCTACAGATCTCATTGACTTCCACAAAACAAATATTTACAAAAGATCATATCTATAGATGGCATGGAGGCTATTCTGCACTGGGTAGTTTGCACTGGACAGATATCCACTGGCACCCTTTCACAACATCTGAGAACCAAACTGCACTCCTGTTTCCAGTGGTAGAACGTAGACAGTCACGTCACATTATTATGACCACTTTCTACTTACGTTGTCGGCTGGGCATAGATCATGAAGGAAGTCGCATGTTGTGAGCTGGCTTGCTAGGTGGATATATGATGTGCGATACGTTGTCTGCACACAAATCCCACATTGCTGCCATGGGTAAAAGGGTCAATTTATAAGAGTTGCAAAAAGGGATGATTATTGGCTTTGGGCCTAGAGTGGCAGTATTTTTGAAAGTGGCACCATTGGGAACAAGTGATGTGGAAGTTGCAGAGCACCATATGCCATTGATGTGAGAAGTAAACCTCAGCAACTAAGGTGTGCGAGGTGAGACCAACACGCTACAGTTGAGCAGCTCACCACCAAAATGAACTATGGGGATGTTAGATATTAAACCCTTCAAGACCAAGCCAGTTTTCACAATAAGGACCAAGCCACATTTTGCACATCTGACATGTTTCACTTTATGTGGTAATAACTCTGGAACGCTTTTACTTATATAAGCAATTCTGAGATTGTTTACTCGTGACATATTGTACTTCATGTTGGTGGTAAATTTGAGACAATACGTTTAACCTTTATTTATAAAAAAAATTAAAAAATTTACAGAAAATTTGGTAAAATTCACAATTTTTGAAATTTGAATGTCTCTGCAGATTGTGATACCTCATAAAATATTTGTTACTGTACATTTCCAAGATGTCTACTTCATGTTGGCATCATTTTGTAAATGTCATTTTAGTTTTTTAGGACGTTAGAAGGCTTAGAATTTTAGAAGTAATTCATAAAGATTTTTAAGAGAATTTCCAAAACCCACTTTTTAAGACCAGTTCAGTTATGAAGTCACTTTGTGGGACTTACATAGTTGAAACCATCCATAAATGACCCTATTTTAAAACCCACACCAAACAAGTTATTCAAAACTGATTTTATAAACTTTTTAGGTGTTCCACAAGAATGAAACGAAATAGAGGTGAAATTTCAAAATTTCCCTTTTTTTTTTTTTTGCAGATTTTCCATTTTAATCAATTTTTCCATGTAACACATCAAGGGTTAACAGCCAAAGGAAACTCAATAATTATTATCCTGATTATGCAGATTTTGGACCCCCTTATGTACCCCTAGAGTAAATTTTGTAAACTATGGGATATGGTTAAAGTTTGATTGGTGCTATTTTGGGGTACATATGATTTTTAATTGCTCGATATTACGCTTTTGTGAGGCAAAGTAACGAAAAAATGGCTGTTGTGGCACAGTTTATATTTTTTGTTTTAGAGTTCTCCTGACAGAATAGATCATGTGTTGCTTTTATAGAGCAGGTTGATACGGACGCAACCATACCAAATATGTGTATTTTGTTGTTGCTTCAGTTTTACATAATAAAGCATTTTTGAAAGCAAAAATAATGTTTTTGTGTCTTTATTTTCTGAAAGCTACATTTCTTTTATTTTTCTGCCGATCGTCTTGTGCAGGGGATCTTTTTTGCAGTAAGAGCTGACATTTTTATTGGAACCATTTTTGGGTACATATTTTTTGATCATTCATTATGACATTTTTGGGGCAAGGTGACCAAATAATGGCTATTTTGGCACAGTTTTTTTCACAGTGTTCAACTGAGGGGGTAGATCATGTGATATTTTTATAGAGCAGGTCATTACGGACGTAGCAATACCGAATATGTCTTTTAAATTTTTGTTTCAGCTTTATACAATAAAAGCTAATATGTGTAAAAAAAAATAAAAAGTTTTTTGTGTCACCATTTTCTGAAAGCTATATTTTCGATTGTCTTGTGTAGGGGCTAATTTTTTGCAGAAAGAGTTGACGTTTTTATAGGTAGCATTGGTATCACACATTTTGTGATGAAAGGTGAATTTTTTTAGCAGTTTTAATTTTTAAGTTAAGTCATATTGTTTTGGCAGAGTTTTTATAATTTCTTTCTAGGGAATTTCTTAGGGGTTATATCATGTGATATTTTTATAGAGCAGGTTGTTATGGATTCGGCGATACCCAAGTCTACTTTTTTAAATGTTTTTCAGTTTTACACAATAAAATCTTAAATTTTTTTTGAAATCATGTTTTAATAGCCATATTTTTTAATTTTTTGGGCGATTGTCTTATGTAGGGGCTCATTTTTTGCAGGAAGAGATGACGGCTTGATTGGTACTATTTTGGGTTGCATATGACTTTTTAATCACTTGGTATTACACTTTTTGTGATAAAAGGTGAAAAAAAGGGCATTTTTTGCAGTTAAATTTTTATATGGTGTTCATCTTAGGGGGTAAGTCATATAATATTTTTATAGAGCCGGTCATTACGGACATGGAGATACCTAATATGTCTACTTTTTTAAAATGTATTTCAGTTTTACACTATAAAAGAATTTTTGAAGGAAAAAAAAATCATGTTTTAGTGTCCCCATTTTCTGAAAGTCATAATGTTTTACCTTTTGGGCAATTGTCTTATGTAGGGGGTAATTTTTTTTGCCGGAAGAGATGATGGTTTGATTGGTACTATTTTGGGGTGTGTATGACTTTTTGATCGCTTGGAATTACACTTTTTGTGATGAAGGTGACAAAAAAATTGCATTTTTGGCACAGTTTTTTTTACGGCGTTTACCTGAGGTGGTAGATTATGTGACATTTTTATAGAGAACATCGTTACGAACGTGGCGATAGCTAATATGTCTGTATTTTATTTTAATTTTTTAAACACTTTTATGGTGAGGGGGCTTTTTTTTGTTGCTTGAAATTTTATTTTTTATTATAAAAAAAATGTTTTGTCACTTTTTTTTTACTTTTTATTTCTGTCCCACTATGGATCTTCACCTTTTTCAGGGTTTAATCTCTGTTTCAGTTCAGTACAATACATTGGCAAGAAGCCACAATGCATGAAGGGGTTAAAGCATCATCTCTGGAAAAGAACCAAGGATGGCATCAATTTTACCATTCTTCATTCATTCATCATTATAATATAACAACACTAGACATGTGTCAGTAGTATAACCTCTCCCGCTCTCGTCAAATTCAAAGTGACCTGTGACCACTACCCTTTCTGCCCATAACCCCACCCACTCTACCCATAACCCCACCCACAATACTGCCCCTTCAAATCCCCTTTTATTCTTTTAGAGATCCGATAAAGCGTCAGTAATTCAATTAAGTTTAATATGTTAAAAAATAAACTGATATTAAGCTTGTATTAAGATTATATTAAATTCTTATTAACCACTTCACATCCGGGCCATTTGTCCCCTTCCTGACCAGGCCTAATTTTGCAAATCTGATATATCTCACTTTATGTGGTAATAGCTTTGGAACGGTTTTACTTATCGAAGCCATTCAGAGACTGTTTTCTCATGACACATTGTACTTCACGATAGTCATACATTTAAGTCAATATATTTCACCTTTATTTATGAAAAAATCCCATTTCTCCGCTAATAAAACAGAAAGAGATTCCTTATAAAATATTTATTACGTAACGTTCCCAATATATCTTCTTTATGTTGGCATTATTTTGTAAATGTCATTAAAAAATTTTAGGACGTTAGAAGCAATTCTTAAAATTTTTAAGAAAATTGCCAAAACCCACTTTTTAAGGACCAGTTCAGGTCTGAAGTCACTTTGTGGGGCTTACATAGTGGATAACCCCCATAAATGACCCCATTGTAGAAACTACACCCCTTAAGTTACTTAAAAATGATTTTACTAACTTTGTTAACCCTTTAGGTGTTCAACTAAAATTAAAGGAAAATGGAGATCAAATTTTTACATTTCACTTTTTGGGCAGATTTTCCATTTTAATCCATTTTTTTCTTTACACATCGAGGGTTAACAGCCAAACAAAACTCAATATTTATTACCCTCATTCTGCGGTTTACAATAACACTCCACATGTGGTCGTAAACTGATGTAAGGGCACACGGCAGGGCGCAGAAGAAAAGGAGCACAATATGGTTTTTCGAAGGCAGATTTTGCTGAACTGGTTTTTAGATGCCAAGTCCCATTTGAAGCCCCCCTGATGCACCCTTACAGTAGAAACTCCCAAAAAGTGACCCCTTTTAGGAAACTAGGGCATAAGGTGCCAGTTTTATTGGTACTATTTTGAGGTACATATGATTTTTTTTAACAAACTTTATTAAACTTCAAATAACAATTATATGAAACATATCATTATTAACAACTTTACTCCCCCCCACCTTAATTACCCCCCCAACCCCCCCCCCACCTTAATTACCCCCCCCCCCCCCCCCGTGATGCGTCTCACTTCACTACCACTCCTCCGTCCCAAGACCGAGGGGTATTGGTGAAGGGTGGAAGAGCAGAGGAAGCTCTAAGAATTCCAGTCTTCCAGATTCTAATCCATTTTTTCTCAGTATTTCTCTGCTTATACAAAATATATTCATATCTCTTAGTAATATTTACCAGATTTAACCATGTATTCATAGTGGGACTGTTTCGCGAAAACCAAGAACGTGCTATCAAAAGTCTTGACAAAAATATTATCTTAAATAAAAGATTTTTTTAAATATTGCTGACAGCTCACCTTGGCCAGCTCACCCAATACCCAGCATTCAGCGTTAAATGGGATCCGCACCTTCAATTTTCCCTTAATATATTTATGAATAGCCCCCCAATATTGTTTCAAGTCTGCACAAGACCAGTACATATGCAAATAATCCGCTTCAGGAACATCAAGCCTAGGACAGTTGGAATCATTGCTAATCCCACTTCTATTAAGCCAAAGAGGTGTGACATAAAATCTATGTAAAATATTAAACTGTACCAAAACGTGATTAAAATGATGTGAAACCAAATTTAAATTCAGAGTTAGGCCTCTTTCACACGGGCGTCATGTTTTTTGCCCGGATAAGAGGCGGGTGCGTTGCGGGAAAATGCGCGATTTTTCTGCGCGAGTGCAAAACATTGTCATGCGTTTTGCACTTGCGTGAGAAAAATCGCGCATGTTTGGTACCCAGACCCGAACTTCTTCACAGAAGTTCGGGCTTGGGATTGATGTTCTGAAGATTGTATTATTTTCCCTTATAACATGGTTATAAGGGAAAATAATAGCATTCTGACTACAGAATGCTTTGTATAATAGTGCTGGAAGGGTTAAAAATAATAAAAAAGTTAACTCACCTTCTCCTCTTGTTCGCGCAGATGCCACTCTGTTCTTTAGCTGTGGACTGAATGACCTGAGGTGACGTCAGATCACATGCTCCAATCACATGGTCCATCACCATGGTGATGGAGCATGTGATCTGACGTCATCAAAGGTCCTTTAGCCCACAGATAAAGAACAGACCGGCCTCTACGCGAACAAGAGGAGAAGGTGAGTTAACTTTTTTATTATTTTTAACCCCTCCAGCACTATTATACAAAGCATTCTGTATTCAGAATGCTATTATTTTCCCTTATAACCATGTTATAAGGGAAAATAATACAGTGAATAGACTGTCACCTAGAACCCATGCGTGAAAATCGCACCGCATCCGCACTTGCTTGCGGATGCATGCGATTTTCACGCAACCCCATTCATTTCTATAGGGCCTGCGTTACGTGAAAAACGCACAAAGAGGAGCATGCATGAAAATCACCGCTCGTGTGCACAGTCTCATAGAAATGAATGGGTCAGGATTCAGTGCGGGTGCAATGCGTTCACCGCACGCATCGCACCCGCACGGAAAACTCGCCCGTGTGAAAGGGGCCTTACATTCTCCTGGTCATCCAGATGGATCATTGGACATTCATTTTGCCAAGCCCTCTGGCCAGAGGAGGAGGCACCGCCAAATCGTGCTATAAGTAAATTTTTATAAAGTTGGGAAATCTTCATCTTCTGATCCAGGTTCCCTACCCATTCATTAAATTGTATTGAAGTATGTATTTGAAGCCTAATTGGTTTCTTTATACTCTAAAGTGCCGATCTTAGCAATAAATACCGAAACCATAATCATTTCTGTGCTTTTTCTCTCTGTGATAATTCTGTAAATGAAACAATATCTCCATTACTTACTACCTGTGTCACATAAAATATAACTTTTTTTGCCAATATTGATCCTTAGCTAATTCATCCAAAGTTTGTAAGTGCTGATTATGCCACAAAGGAGTGCATCCCTGTGAACCTTTCACTCCACACCAAAGTCTAATAGAGTACCATGACTTCATAAAAAGATTCCTGGCAGATCTAAATTCAATATCATATGGAGAGCTATTCACTAAATCCCTACAAAGTGGTCTATCATTCCATTCACGGAAAGAACAAAATTGTGCAGCTAAAAAATAGCCACTGAAACAGGGGAGATTAACTCCACCCCTCTCCAAGGGCTTATACCAATGCTCTAACTTAAAGGGACACTGACAGGTCCAATAAGCATATTTAGGCCTCTTTCACACTTGCGTTGTCCGGATCCGGCGTGTACTCCATTTGCCGGAATTACACGCCGGATCCGGAAAAACGCGAGTGAACTGAAAGCATTTGAAGACGGATCCATCTTCAAAATGCGTTCAGTGTTACTATGGCAGCCAGGACGCTATTAAAGTCCTGGTTGCCATAGTAGTAGTGGGGAGCGGGGGAGCGGTATACTTACTGTCCGTGCGGCTCCCGGGGCGCTCCAGAGTGACGTCAGAGCGCACCATGCGCATGGATGACGTGCCATGCGATTACGTCATCCATGCGCGTGGGGCGTCCTGACGTCACTCTGAAGCGCCCCGGGAGCCGCACGGACAGTAAGTATACTGCTCCCCCGCTCCCCACTACACTTTACCATGGCTGCCGGGACTTTAGCGTCCCGGCAGCCATGGTAACCATTCAGAAAAAGCTAAACGTCGGATCCGGCAATGCGCCGAAATGACGTTGGATCCGGCAATGCGCCTTTCAATGGGCATTAATTCCGGATCCGGCCTTGCGGCAAGTGTTCAGGATTTTTGGCCGGAGCAAAAAGCGCAGCATGCTGCGGTATTTTCTCCGGCTAAAAAACGTTCCGTTCCGGAACTGAAGACATCCTAATGCATCCTGAACGGATTTCTCTCCATTCAGAATGCATTAGGATAAAACTGATCAGGATTTTTCCGGCATAGAGCCCCGACGACGGAACTCTATGCCGGAAGAAAAGAACGCAATGTGAAAGAGCCCTAAGCTATATATATGACTGCACAGGTCTTCTAATGTGTAATAAACCCCTGTCCACCTTATAAATACAGTAAACTCATGTTTTATAACCTGATAGAATCATCTTCTTTCTGCCCAAGGGGCGGTGTTTCAGTTCACTTGCGCCCAGCCAGCCGCGCCCCAACTGCCGTTTTTCCAGCACTGCCCAGCTCATCAATAATTACTTCGCTGGGAAGCTTCTGCTGTCCCCGACCTTCCGAGATAGAAAGCTACGGGCATCGGACTCCATTTCAGCTTCAGCACATGCGTCCGGCAGCCTCACTGGCCGGGATCGCATCGCGCCTGCGTCCCCTCTGCTTCTTTGAGGCCACTTCAGCCTGTGCGTTCTGCGCCTGCGCCGGGCACTCTTCTAAGCATCTGAAGCCGCCCAGCGAAGTGAATATTGATGAGCTGGGCGGCGCTTTAAAACGGCATTTGGGGCGTGGCTGGCTGGGTGCAAGTGGAGCTGAAACGCCGGCCCTTGGGCAGAAAGAAGACGATTCTATCAGGTTTTAAAACATTAGTTTACTGTATTTATAAGGTGGACAGGGGGGATACTTATATGATTTTATTACACATTAGAAGACCTGTGCAGTCATATATATAGCTAAATATGCTTATTGGGCCTGTCAGTGTCCCTTTAAGTCTTACCCGTTTCCTCCCCCAAAGTAAATCGTTAATAATCCTTTTGATTACTTTGAAGAACCTATCCGCAATCCAAACTGGAGAGTTCCTAAAGAGATAGAGTAACTGAGGGAGAATCACCATCTTAACTAGAGATATTCTATCGGCCTTTGATAAAGGTGGGCAAAGCCACATTGTAATTTTTTACCTTAACTTAAACTGTAATACCAAGATACTCAAAGGACTCAGCGATTTTCAGGGTGTTCAAAGGACTCTCATTGGGGAATGTAAATTTATCTAAGGGCATAGTTGTAGTATTTAATTTACATCCAGACCCGAGACTTCTCCAAAGGAGTTTATCGTTTGCATGCAGTGGCGTACCTTCCATATAGGCAGACCACGCAGCTAGCATGGGGGGCCCGGAGTGCATGGAAGGCCCCGCCTTCTACATCTGCAGACAGTTTATCGGGCATTGAGGAAGTACGCCCACTTGTCCTCCGTTCAGTCCTGGCCAGGCCCTGCTTGCCCCATCCGAACCTCCCCCCCCCATTCTGTACACAATAGAGCACACTCTGCTGATGTCCCGACCCTCCGTGTCAGGCTCAAGCAGACAGAACTTCACCGGCCACCCCCACATCCATGAAGCCACGCCCCCAACGCCAGTCGCGAAAAAATACTGCAGCAGGAAAGAATCTCAGGTAGGACACTAGCTGCCTGCCACCTCCCTCTATCCTGCTGTTACCTATTATCTCCCTCCTGGCCCCCACAGAACCTCTCTTGTATGCCCCTCTACTACTGTGCCCACAGAATAGGTGCATCCATCTGTGGCCTCCAGCCACTATCATCTCCTATGTTCCCTGAAGTCCCCAGAGACTCCTTGCCACCTTCTGTGATCCAAAGAACCTGTACCAGTTTCTGTGCCCCCTTCCCATAACAGAGCCCCTGCCACTTTTGGTATTCCTTGTCACCGCCACCCACTCACAAAGCCCATGGAACCCTCTGTCCTTCTCCAATCTCGTTCTGTCCACCCATCAGTAACTGAGCCCCTATCATCTATTGGACTTCATGTGCCCAATCCCTTAGCACAAAGCCCTTGTCAACTTCTGCCCCCTGATCTATCAGAGTCCATGCCACCTGCTTCTTTCCCCTTTCATATAAAAGAGCCCATGCCAGCTGCTGCTACCCTCCCTCTAATAACACATCTCCATCACCTTTTGTCTTTTATGTTCACTCTGTTCTGTCAGAATACTATTCCTTATCAGAATGCTATACCCTTGTCACTTCCAGTGACGTGGCCGCACCAGAAGTGACGAGAATCAGCCGGAGGAGGGGGTGTACAGCGAAACCAGCCGGGACACACTGCGTCTGCGCCTGGAGCCACGGCTGTGTAGGAGATGGTGCGCACGTGCGGCTATATACTCCGGTCCAAATCTACCTACCCCTGAGTGCGCCCGCGTGGTGTAATCCTGATGTGTGTGGCCGACGGGAGTATATAGCCGCACGTGCACACCCTCGCCTACCCAGCCGTGGCTCTGAGCGCAGGCCCAGTGTGTCCTGGCCGGTTTCGCGCATGTGCATTAAGTGGTACCTGATAAGGTATAGTATTCTGACAGAACACACTCCCCTCATAGAGCCTCTAGCAGCTTCTAATCTCCCACCCACTGCAGTGTCCCTGCCACCTCTAACAGTGCGTAGTGGCACTGACTCTGTGGCAATTATGGGACAAAAAATTGCTAATAGCTGCCCTGTCCCACTGTGTACAGAATATGGTGACGTTATCTGTGCACATTGAATAAGGGTCCATTCAGACGTCTGTTAATTGGGTCCGGATCCGTTTCGCAATTATGCGGAACGGGTGCAGACCCATTAATTTTCAATTGGGCTGGAAAAGATGCGGACAGCACACAGTGTGCTGTCCGCATCCGCATTTCCTGTCCACTGCCCTGAACTTCCAGTCCGCGGCTCCGGAAAAAAATTGAGCATGTCCTATTCTTGTCCGCAGCTGCGGATCTATTAAGTGCCGGTGATGTGCGGCGTCAGTGTTTTGCGGTCCGCAATTTGTAGACCGCAAAACACTATGGACGTCTAAATGGACCCTTTGCAGGATTATTTATATGTATAGCATATTATGTTATTATTTGAGCATAGTGTATGGGAGAGGCACTATATGGTGGAGTTACTGGTGTGTGCAAGGTTTAACAACATTATTGGTGTGTAACGTGTAATAGATCATATTTTGTTGTTAATGTTTACGCTTTTATTTCTTGTTATGACAGCGATATCAACTTATACTCAAGTCATTATTCATGATAAATGGCTATTTTTTCTCATGGTAAACTAAGCATCAGCAGCAAGGAGTTAAAGGGGTTATTCAAACCCTATAATGCCCCCCCAAAATGCCAGGGCACCTCATACAGGTAATACTTTGCCCGCTCCCGGCACCCGCGTCACTGATGCCTACATGACCACCACTGCATCCCCCTGTCACATGAATGAAAACATCGTGGGGGGCAGTCAATAGCAGGCCACAATAGGAACGAGCCTCCTTAGCATCATGGGTGACGCTAGGGAGGCTAATTTCCTTCATTTCCTTCATGGCCTGCTATTGGCTGCCCCCCCCCCCCCAAGCATAAGTATTACCTGTATGCAGTGGCCAAGCATTTTGGGGGGCATAATAGGGGTTGAATAATATTTTTTTTATTTTTCTTCCCTATCTTCCTTGAGACATAACTTTTTTATTTTTCCAGTCACATATCAATATGAGGGCTTATTTTTTGTGGGACAAGTTGTACTTTCTAATGCCACCATTAAGTATGGCATACAATGTAGTGGGAAGCGGGCAAAAAATTCCAAATGGGGTGGAATTGGAAAAAAAAAACAATTCCTCCACCATTTTACGGGTTTTGTTCCTACAGCGTTCCCTTTGCGGCGAAACGGACCTGTGCCTTTTATTCTCTGAGTCAGTAGGAATGCAATGGGGGTGTGGCAGGGGAGGAGCCAGGGTAGGTAGTGGGATGGGCCAGGGGTGGGTAGTGGGCGGAGTTAGGGCCCAATTCAGATTCTTGCTATGGGGCCCAATGATTCCTATGTACGCCCCTGTTTGCATGATAGTTAACAAGGTAGATTTTGTCTGTTGGACATAAAATAAAATATCATCTGCATATAAAGAAAAGCGATCTTCCGTTCCCAATACCCCGAACCCTAGGATCCCAGAATCTTGTCTGACCCTGGCAGTCAGGGGTTCAATATGAGCAAGTGGACATCCCTGGTGAGTGCCTCTAGTGATAGGGAAACTTCTTGTGAGATGACCATTTATATTGAGTCTTCCGGTGGGGGATCTATAAAGAAGTTTAACCATGTTAATAAACCTAGGGCCAAAGCCCATCCTATGAAGCACTCTCCATAGAAAGCCCCACTCAACTCTATCAAAAGCCTTAGATGCATCTATAGACAAAATAGATAGTGAAGGCCCTCCAGACGTCTGTATATTAGAAAAGAGACGATGTAGATTATAATGAGTCCCCTTATTAGGAATAAAGCTTTTTGGTCTGGATGTATAATTGATGTCATAACACTAGATAGCCTCATAGCTAGGATTTTAGAATAAAGTTTAACATCTGTATTAAGGAGAGAAATCAGTCTATAAGATCCCAGCTCATTAGGGTCTTTAACCTTCTTTAATATTACTGTTATCACGGCCTCTGTCATTGTTTCTGGGAGGACTCTCTCTTTTATTGAATCAGAGAGTGTTCTCCACAGATGGGGAAAAACAACCTCCTCATATTTACGATAGAGGATGCAATGAAGGCCTGCTCAGGTAACTCTTCCCCCGGATTGGATGGACTCCCATATGAGTTCTATCTCTTGGGGACACAAATCCATCTCCAAACGTTCTTTTTGCCTGTCTGTAAGAACCAGAAGGGAAATAGAGTCCAAGTATGAGTCAAACGCAGCCTCTGAGAGGACACTCTCTGATTTATATAGTTCACAAAAATACTTTATAAATACTTCTATTACTCCCTCCTGATCTTCCACAATAGTACCATCGGGCATGCAGATACTGCAGGTCTCTTTCTTTGAATCCTGGCTTGCTATTACCCTAGCCAACATCTTCCCAGGGTGACCTGCCTCTGAAAAATATTTTTGTCCTCTAAGGCCTCATGCACATGACCGTTGTGTGCATCCGGGGCCGTTGTTCTGTTTTCCGTTTTTTTCCGCGGACCCATTGACTTTCAATGGGTCTGTGGAAAAATCGGAAAATGCACCGTTTGGCATCCGCGTCCGTGATCCGTGTTTCCAGTCCGTGAAAAAATTAGGACCTGTCCTATTTTTTTCGCGGACAACGGTTCACGGACCCATTCAAGTCAATGGATGCACACAAGATTGTCGTCCGTGATCCGTGTCCGTGATCCATGTCCGTTTTTTCCTATCATTTCAAAGGCAAACTTGATTTTTTTTTTTCATTTTTTCATGTCCGTGAATCCTCCAAAAATCAAGGAAGACCCACGGAAGAAAAAACGGACACTGATCACGGAACAACGGAAACCGCTTTTGCGGACCACAAAAAAAATCGTCCGTGTGCATGAGGCCTTTATCCAGAAAAAAGTCAGAAAAGGCCTGACTTGTCCTCTGCATAACCTTTCTACCTTCCTCTGTTTTTATCTTAGCATATCTAACCATTGCCACAGCGGCTGCTTCCTCTAGTTCTTTCTCCTTCATAGCATAGCGTTTGCTCAAGTTTGCAATTGTACTAATAAAGATCCCTCTCATAAATGCTTTAAAGGCATCCCAGATATATTGAGATTTAGCTGAGGCATAATTCCTATCCCAAAAGGAAATAATGTCCTTTTCTATCTGATTATGATTATCAATTATTAATAGCCAATGGGGATTTAATCTAAAAGGGATTTCACTCTAGAATCATTCTCAACCATATATAGCTCTATTAAGAAGGGAACATGATCTGAAACGGATCTGGCCTCGTATTTCATCCATTTGATACAATTTAAATAACCTTTGTTTATCAATTCTAGACATAGAGCTTCCAGATTTACTGACACAGGAGAAAGCTCTTTTTTCATTAAATAGGTATTCCCAGACATCCACGAGGTCCACCTCTTGCCAAAAATGAGCCAAGGAGGACCCCTGGGCCAGGGAGCACCTATTCCCTCCAGTAGAGATCCTATCGACCTCTGGATTCATCACACAATTAAAATCCCCATTGACTATCACCAAGCAATCAGGCCACTGATCCACAAAGGCCATCAGACGATTCAGTACCTGCCTAGAAAACAGAGGGGGAATATAAATAAAAGCCAAGATACATAACTTCCCATCAAGCCTACCATAAAGAAAAACATTACTCCCCCGTTTGTCCATAGAGGATGCCAAACATAAAAAATTTATCTGTTTGTGAATCAGTACTGTAACTCCTCTGGAATGGAGTAGTATATGTGGAATTATAAACCTGTGTAGCCCACTTCCCCCCAAGTCAGGGGATCATCTGCTGTGAAAAATGAGTTTCAACCTAACAAACAGTAGCTGGCAGATGTCTGCGTATCAAACCTAATACCGCCTGTCTTTTTACCATCTCCCCAAGACCCTGAACATTCCATGTAAGTATTCTTATAGTCATTAATTTATCCTAAAGTGCCCAGGTACCACTCTCCTCAAGCCTCACTCCGTTCCCCACCTCAACGTAGGACGCATCGCAGCCCACCCTCCCCAGCGGCAGGGAGACAACCGGACGACAGACAGCCGGGGATCAAACCAGCCCAGTCAGGCCGGAAAACACATGGAGGGAAACGCCACAGCAAACAAAACGGGGGAACAGCGCCCTGGACACCGCGCATTCAGTCCCAAGGCAAGTAAGGGAACCTCTATCCCCGATGTAGCTCGGCGTCCGTAGAGCAGTGAAGGGGTCAGCGCTACTTCAAGACTGCGATCCAGCAAAGTATTCAGTGTGGTGCATAATTCCGAGATGCGCCGGCGTTGAGGGAGGAGGGAGAGCGTGACGTTACCACTCACGTCATCACGTCCTCACTTCCTTGTGCACGGGACTTGTGCTGGATGACATACATATGATTTTTAATTGCTCTATATTACATTTTACGTTTTGGCACTTTTTATTTTTTACAACATTCATCTGATAGGGTGGATCAGGTGTTATTTTTATAGAGCAGGTTGTTAAGGATGCAATGATATCAAATATGTCTACTTTGTTTGTTTCAGTTTTACATAATAAAGCATTTTAGAAAAAAATAAATTATGTTTTTGTGTCTCCATATTCATTTATATTTTTATGCCGATAGTCTTGTGCAGGGGCTTGTTTTTTTTCAGGAAGAGTTGACATTTTTATTGGTACCATTTTTTGGTACACATTCATTATAACACTTTATGGGACAAGGTGAACAAAAAATTGGTTGTTTTAGCACAGTTTTTATTTATTTATTTATTATTACAGCGTTCACCTGAGGGGTTAGGTCATGTGACATTTTTATAGAGCAAATCCGTAACGGACGTGGCGATACCTAATATGTATACTTTTTCCTATTTATTTAAGTTTTACACAATAATAGCATTTTTTTAACCAAAATTTCCCCACCCTCGCCCTCCCCCCACCCAAGCACCCCATTAACAGACCTCTTAACTAGGACCATCCCTCCCACACTCCCCCAGCCGGACTTCCATCAACCAAAAAAAACAACAAAAAAGCACAAAGTATAAAGGAAAAAAAAAAACATTTTAAACATTATTCCTATCTAACCAATCGGTGGCCATATCTGGAGTGTCAAAAAAAAGTACTGTTTCATTAAATACAACCCTTAACTTAGCTGGATACAAAAAAAGAGTACTTAATGTCCTTGCCCTGAAGACGTTTTTTAACATCTAAATAAGTCTCTTATCTTGAACTTCTTTAGAAAAATCAGGAAAAAAAGAAAGTTTACACCCATTATAGAAAATCGGGGGGTGCATTCCGTGCATGCCTCAGGATCATATCTCTATCACAAGCAGCTAACATCTTGATGATTATAGTCCTTGGCGCCCTCCCCGGAATCAATTTGCCACCAGGGATTCGATGAACCCTTTCGATTAGAAACAATGCTGAAAAATGGGACAAGGTGAACAAAAAATTGGTTGTTTTAGCACAGTTTTTATTTTTTATTTTTACAGCGTTCACCTGTTAGGTCATCTAAAAAAAAAAAAAAATCAGAGCAGATCCGTAACAGACGTGGCGATACCTAATATGTATACTTTTTCCTATTTATTTAAGTTTTACACAATAATAGCATTTTTTTAACCCAAAAAAATGTTTTAGTGCTCCATAGTCTGAGAGCCATATTTTTTTTTATATTTTTGACCGATTGTCTTAGTTAGGATCTCATTTATTGCGGGATGAGGTGACAGTTTTACTAGTACTATTTTGAGGGGAATACACCTTTTTCATCGCTTGGTGTTGCACTTTATGTGATGTTGCTTTTTTGGAACTTTTTTTTTTTTTTATTTTATTTTTTTTACGGTGTTCACCCGAGGGGTTAGGTCATGTGTTAATTTTATAGAGCTGGTTGTTACGGACGTGGCAATACCTAATATGTATAGTTCTATTTATTTATTTCAGTTTAACACAGTAATAGCATTTAAAAAAAAAAAAAATATGTTTTATGTGTCCATGTTCTGAGAGCTATATTTTTTTTTTGTTTTGTAGCGATTTTCTTATGTGGGTACTCATTTTTTGCAGGATGAGGTGACTGTTTAATTGGTACAATTTTTGGGGACATACACCTTTTTGATCACTTGGTGTTGCACTTTTTGTGATGTAAGGTGACAAAAATGGCTTTTTTGACACAGTTTATAATTTTTTTTAATGGTGTTAATCGGACTGGGTGGATCATGTGATACGTCTATTTTATTTTATTTTTTCTAATTTTTTTTTAAATCCCTTATTTGGGGATTTATTTATTTTTTACATGTGAAACCTTTATTTAATTTAAGACTATTTTTTGTTTTACACTTTGCATCCCCCATAAGGTCATACAAGACCTCTGGGGGACATTTAAATATATTTTTTCTTCTACTATTGATTTCTCCTTTAACTGGGGCTGACATAGTAACCCCAGTTACAGGGGAAATACACCCCCAAAGAAGCTGTACAGCACTATACAATGCTGCACAGCCTCAGTACAGAGGTCTGTAGAAGACCCGACAGCTCCTGCACTCTCCCGGCCCCCCGGCAGTCACATGACCGCCGGGAGGGGAAGTGCTTAGCGCTTTCTGATCTGTACACACAGCGCTCGGTGAGTGCTTTCCCAAAGCTATTAAATCCTATCAAGCTAATAAAAGCCTATGAAGGTGTTAATAAAAGCGTATGAATTGCACAAACCTCTTAGATTCTTCAAAAGATCTATCTTCTAATAAGCCAGCCTAATGCACGAGCAGCACCAATTTTTACAGCGCCTTTTCTTATTCCAACTTCTCTGCGCGCCAGGCCAATTCTAGAGCCTGTTATTGTGACGGGCATAATGTCTAGTTATTTATAAATATGTAATTGTAGGGACAAACAGCTGACATAAATATCCATCTGTCAGTTATTCATTTATATCTTAATTTCTAGGAAGAAATAAGAGGAACAATATACAGTTCTAAGAAAAAAAAGGAAACAGCCTTGTTATTTCATGAGGAATACAAGTATTCAGTAAAATAAAGGCACTTCATGAGAGATAAGACCTCTTTAACACAAATTAGCGGTGTATTTATTGTCAAAAGAAAAACGGCATGCATTTTTATTTGTTTTACATACCTTTGTTACAGAAAGTTTGGTTAACGTTGTAAATTGTACTTTGCCTGTATATAAAAATGTATTTGTATGTAATGCCTGATAGTGTTTTACATAACTTTGTTACAGACGTCTTGGTTAATGTTGTAACTTTTACTTTGAATGCATATAAAAATGTAATTGTATGTAGTGCCTAATAATGTTTTTATTTGTTTTACATAACTTTGTTGCGGAAGGTTTGGTTAATGTTGTAAATTTTACTTTGTATATAAAAATTTATTTGTATGTAACGTTTGATGTTTTTATTTGTTTTACATATCCAAAATATTGAGAAAAACAGTACTATACGACAAAAGCCATCAGTTCTTATGGAGGCGTTGAACCTTATTCAACCGATAGAAAGTGGAAAGATAGACAGCTAGATAGAAACATATATAGATAGGTAGATACAGTGGCTATAAAAAGTCTACACATCCCTGTTAAAATGTCAGGTTTCTGTGATGTCAGGTTTAATGTGACCTATAAACTGTACCACTCAATTGAAAAACAAAGTGAAATCTTTTAGGTGGAGGAAAAAAAAATAGCAGCACGTGTTTAGTGTTTGTTTTGGAGTCGTGCTGGATCCGCCTTCCATCAGGTGCACTGGGTGGGGTCATTAGTTTAAATAGCTCTCAATTCCAGTGCTCTGGGCGGGTTATAGAAATCAGTCTGGCCTAGGAAGCAAGCATGGAAGGTTTTCTGTCTCAAGACTGCCATCGGAGTTTCATAGACAGTACATTATTAAAGTGTTACAGGAGTCTACTTCATGACAGTGGAAAATATCAGAGTACAGCACCCCACATTGTATTGTTTCGCATCCGAAGCTCCAGGGTTAAGACCACTTTCACACTCACAATCAAACCCACCACAGCGCTGCAGCTCCCCCCCCCCCCAGCGAAGGAAAGATTTGTTGGCCGAACCACCCATATGCATCACCATCTATGTAAGAGTACGGAGGAGACTCGTCCTTTTAACATAAGACTGCACTCTTCTTTTCATAATAATAATAATAAGCCCACTGCTCACCACATTTCCCCTTTCCTGTAGGTAATATATTCACTCATTTTATAAAAAATAAATAAGCCTCCAAAAAGTACGTTGCTTAGTGGCGTCGCAGGTCCCAATGGTGAAGTGGGTACAGTTCACACAGGTGACGAAGCTCGACTGAGCGAAACTCGGGTCGGGTGATTGATCCATTGATCCACTGTATACTGCCTGTATATACTTGTACATTGTGAGTATAATAAAACCATTTTCTACTCCAATCTGTATGATGGTACTTCACTATTGGATGCAATTTTGGTGTTCCATAGAAGCTTGGAAAGGAGAGGAGAGGCTTTGACTGGCCTGTTTGCTTCCCCATGTCCGTGATTATCTTGCTGGCTTCGATTGTGGATCTCCTGTGACTTCTGAGGCAGCTGCGGTCCAATCAAAAGAATATATTCACTCATGCTATTTCAGGCGCTGGCCTCGCTTGTAGCCAGAGTCCCCAAATTTTCTCAAATTTCTCTGCGTTGCCTCTTGCCATAAACGTTCGTTTACACATCGGCAAAACCGCATCTATAATTTGGATCCACTTTTGTACCGCCGGAGGTTTCCAGTTCAGTAAAATGACCTTCCTGGTGTAGAACATCAACAGTCTATACAGTATCCTAGCATGCTTAGTTTGGATCAGATCATTCTCTAGTCCCAATAAGCTATTCATACTGCTGGTAACCCTGATTTCTCATTAAGAAATTTGTGAATTCCTGACCAAAACTGTGCTATCACTGGACAACTCCATATCATGTGAATCAAGGTTCCCCTTTCTGCGCACATGTAGAGCATTAAGGAGTATCCAATTTACGCATACGATGCAGCCTTACTGGAGTCAGGTATGTGCGATGCAGCCATTTAGCCTGTATTAATTGGTCCCTTGCACTGATTACCGAGTGCCTCCAAGTGTGCATTAGTTCTTTCTCGTGCCTATCCTCCAATTGCGGAATATCCACTTTCCACCTAGCCAAAGATTTAGATAAGGGGGATGAGGCCTGCGACATCAGTTCCGCATAGAAGGAAGATACTTGTTTACACAACTCTCTCAATCTAGCAACCTTTTCAATGGAACTATATTCTAGCTTAATGGGATCCTTACCAAATTGTTTAGTACATGCATGTCTAAGTTGGAAGTATCTAAACAAACTAGATTTGTGGATCTGAAATTCTTCCCTGAAGTCTCTAAATGTCTTGAAGTTTCCCTCTACGTATAGTTGGGTAGCGTACTTCACCCCATGTCGCGGCCAGAACGCAAACTCCTGCAGCTTATACAATTCCTGTAGTCCTTGATTATGCCACAACGGCGTCACCGGGGACAACTCCCCTCTGTCTTCCCCATTCTTGTTCACCCGTACAGTTTTCCTCCAAATAGTTAATACCGCCAACATATTGGAGGTAAGACATCTAACTGGGTATTTACCCTCCCTATATATGAAGTTTGTTAAAGCTTCATATGACCCCAATAATGCAGCCTCCAGAACAGTCGCTGGATTATTGGCGCCTGCTCTGATTCACCAACTGGCATATGTCAGCTGCACTGCTTGGTAGTACTTGTACATATCAGGGAGAGCCAAACCACCCCTGACATAAGACGCTTTCAGTGTATCTCTAGCAATTCTGGCCTGTGTATTGGGCCATAGGAAGGGAGTCAGTAATTTATCAATCCCCTCAAAATGGGATTTCTTTAAAAGCTCTGGCGCCGCCCTATACATATATAGTAATTTTGGTAACAAGGCCATTTTGAAGATATTTATCCCCCCCACCAGGGAAATAGGAAGGGCTACCCAAGCCTTTAATTTTTGCGTAATATATTCCATAGTCGGAAGCAGATTGAGAGAGGTGAACTGTTTAGGCTCTTTATGTACTATGACTCCCAAATATTTGAACTTATCAACCACTAAGAGTTTTGACCTTGCCGATACTCTCGTATTCTCGGTTTCATCCACCAAATACAACACCGATTTGGCCCAATTAATTTTAAGTCCTGAATACCACCCGTATTCATCTACCACTTCTAGGAGTGTATCTAGTGATTTCTCCGTATCTCCCAAATATACCAACATATCATCGGCGTAAAGTGATAATTTTTCTGTGATGCCCCCAGTATTCCAACCCTCTATCCCTGGGCTGCTATTTATCAAAATAGATATTGGTTCCATCACCACAGCGAAGAGTAACGGCGACAGTGGGCACCCTTGTCTGGTCCCTCTGCGTAAATGAAAGGGCCTGGATAAGGTCCCGTTCACACGCACTCTCGCCGAGGGGTCCGCATATAACAGATGCAGCCATTTCAAGAAGTTCTTTGGGAACCCAAACTTTGCTAATACTTTCCATAGAAATTGCCACTCAACAGAATCAAGTGCTTTTTCATTGTCTAAAGACACTATCGCCCTATCTCCCACATTGTCATGTTGAACCTGCAGGTTGATATAAAGTCTCCTGAGATTTATATTAGTTGACTTCCCAGGCATGAAACTGGACTGGTCTGGGCCCACCAAGGATAGAATAATCCCTGACAGACGCGATGCCAGGACCATCGCCAGTATCTTAGCGTCTAGATTTATGAGGGAAATAGGGCGATAGGAGCTACACTGTTCTGCTGGTCTCCCAGACTTATGGATTACTACTATGATAGCTTCAGAGAACTATGGAGGTAACTTTGAGACTTCCAGCGAGTAGGTAAATAATTCACTCAATCTCTCACTAAGCTTCTCCGCATATAACTTGTACCATTCTGCAGGAAACTCATCTGGACCCGGGGTTTTATGTGGTGTAATGGAGCTTATGGCAGCCTGAATTTCTAAGGGTGTAATTGGAGAGTCCAGCATTCCCTTATCTGTCCTAGATAGTTGTGGAAACTTCAGCCTACCCAGATAACCCTGTATCTCTTCCGGAGTATACGCAAGAGTAGAAAAATATAAATTGGTGTAATATCTAGCAAATTGAGCACAAATCTCCTCAGGTCTATAGACCTCGGTCCAAGTCCGTTTTTATCATTGCCACCACAGTCTGCGGATTCTCAGCCTTGGCCAAATATGCTAATGTCTTCCCATTCTTATCTTCATCAGAGAATACTATCTGCCTTTGAGCAAGAAGTCTTTTCTGCGTATACTGCATAAGATGTAGCTTATACTCCCTTTGAATGGCTATCCATTCCTCTTTACATTCCCTAGAGGGATCACTAATGAAAGCATCCTCCGCCTCTGCCAGTCTGCTTTCTATCCCAACCCGGGTGATTTGCAACTGCACCCTGTGCATCGCTATAGCTGCTATATAAGTTCCCCTTAGAACTGCCTTACAGGCCTCCCATTCTGTTATCGGGTCAGTGGATCCCTCATTAGACTTCCAGTATTCCTCTAGCTTAGTGTTACAGGACGACTCTACCGGGATCACCTGCAGCCATACCGAATTTTAAATCTCCATACCCTCTCTGGTTTTCCTATGGCTTGAGACAAAACAATCTGTAAAGGGGCATAATTGAGATACCCTGTGGTAGATATGTACCGTACCAACGGTAGAGCATCCTGACTCCCAAAAGCCAAATCAATGCGTGACATACTATCCCCCGAAGCCGCCTGACAGGAGAATTGCTTAAGGGACGGGTTCCTCCATCTCCAAATTTCTGTCAGATTGTGTGTCTGCGCCCAGTGAACTAGAGCTGCATTGTGTCTATGTGGAGGTTTCAATCTATCAAGTTGGCTATCTAATACTGCATTAAAATCCCCTAGTATTACAAATGGGGCCAGGGGCAGTAGCGCTACCTTCACCATGAGCTCGTCCAATAAGGTTCTGGCAAATGATGGAGGCACATACAGTCCCACCACTATTAGAGGTTCACCTCTGACAACTACATGCAGGATAATAAATCTACCATTCATATCTACCTGGACTTTGTTCAGCTGCCACAGTAAGGTTTTACTGATCAGGATTGAAACCCCTCTTGCATTGTTGGTATACGTCGCATGGTATGCCTGTCCCACCCATGGTTGCCGAAGAGACAGAATTTTTCGATGTTTAAGATGCGTTTCCTGCAAGATAAGAATGTCAGGAGCATGCACTTTGACATAGCTAAACACCAGTGATCATTGGATTTTACAGTTAAGTCCCCTCACATTCCAAGAGATAATTTTTATCATAGCCATACTCTCAGTTTGGTACTATATAATTCTTGACCAACATCTGCAGCGCTGCGGTGGCACACACAGATCCATTCACACCTTTCTGAACATCCCATAATTATTCCCTTTGTCCCACCCTGCCCACACACCCCAAACCTGTCTGGGCCTCAGATCCCGAACTAGTAATTAACAATGGCTAAGGGCGTGCTCCTAAGCCTCTAACACAACCCAACTAGCTATGTTCACCATAGAATCCCGGCAAACGTTCCTTCTCGATGCTCCTCCCCCCCCCCGGACCCCTTCAAAAGGACCCCTAAGTAGCGGCTACCACCACCTCTGGCTAAGTAGGTCTCTACTCAACCCCAACCTAACCGCTAAACTATTGAAAAACAATCCTTAACAGGAAAAATCATTTTGTAGAAAGGACAATGTTCAAGAGGTAAAATAGAGAAGACCCCCCTTTCTATGAGAAAAGCTCTCCCTCTAGTAACATACCACCTCCCGCTCTTTTATGTACTCCCTGATACTACAATACAGAATAAGTATCACCTCCTGCATCCTTACCCTCCCCTTGCTATTTCTTCCCCCTCTTTTCAGTCAAAATAGACAAGGAGAGAGAAAAAGGAACAATAAACTGAACCCAACAATTATATCGAACCGTTCTATTATATTATTTTTCAGCTGCTCCTCCAGTGATCTACAAGTATCCAGCCAATCCGAGGCCTCTTCCGGAGTCAGGAAAAAATTTATCCCTCCATCAACTTGGATCCGTAGCCTCGTAGGGTACAGTATGGCATATTTTATACCCAGTTCTCTGACCCGTGCTCTGACCTGGTTGAATTGCTTCCTCTTCTTCTGTACCTCAGTGGTGAAGTCAGGATAAAAGGAGATCCTTGTGTTTTCATAAGAGATAGTTCTTTTTTTCCTTGCTGCCGCCAGGATCTCGTCACGGTCTCTGTAATTTAGTACCTTCATAATGAACGGTCTTGGTGGTGCCCCTGGGGGCAGGGGTCGTGTCGGAATTCTGTGGGCCCTTTCTATCACAAAGCACTGGGATAGATGCAGTGGAGCCAAGTGTGTTTTAATCAGATTTTCTGCAAACGTCTCAGGCTCAACCCCTTCAACTCTTTCTGGCAGGCCCAATATACGGATATTGTTTTGCCTGTTTCTATTTTCCGCATCTTCCGCCCTCGCTTGCAGAGCTTTAACTTGCTGCAGCTGTGAAGAGGTTAAGTCATTATGGCCTCTAACGGTGTCCTCCACCTCTCCCACTCTGTGTTCCACTTCCGTTGTTTGTGTTCTCATCTTTTCTATATCGTGGCGCAGAAAATTAATGTCGCTTTGAAGATGATCAATTTTGCGCCGTTAAGGCAGCTTGACAGGACGCGATTGCTGACATAATTTTGTCTGTTTGTGCCTGTTCCGACACTGTATTGCCCAAGGCCCCTTCCCCTTCGGTTTGGCTCATGTTGTCCATGAAGATTTAGTTTGGGGTCTGAGGAGGCACTAATAGTTTTTTCCGCCCCAAATCGGCCGACTGGAAGCTTGGGGAACCCGGCTGATCCCCCTCTGCACAGAAGGGCGGCCTTCCAGGGGTCTGCAGATGAGTTGAGGGCCTAGTTAATCTCAGTTTGCATCACCTCACCAATATACAGTCCAGACTGTACGGGACACACTGTGGTGACCGTTCAAAGCTGATCTATGCACACTCAGATGGATGCGCCCAAGAAGGGCAAAAACACAAAAGCTGGGTATATTTAGGCTGAGTGCACGATTGCTGAGTTTATTTAGGCTGAATACACGGCTGCTAAATATATTTAGGCCGAGTACATTTGACGGAATACACATGTGCTGGATACAGGACTGCTGAGTACATTCAGAATGCAGGCAGACTTGCTGGATACATGCAGGCTGAGTACAAGCTGACTGGTTATATCAGAGCTGGGTTCATATGAGCTGAGTACATACAGTTCTATAGTTGTTATTACAGGGTGATCTGCTTTCCCCTCTTCAGCTTTAGAACGGCGTGAATGCAGCCACGTGGTTTCTCTGGAAAATGGCTGCTGGCGCTCACAGGGTACTGCCGCTCTGCCCTCCTTCTCCTATCTGTTGCAGATCCGCACCGGGGGATCCCCTATAGCCTGCTCGTAGTCTTCCCCAGCCGACTCACCACAAGTCAGTCTCTTCAGCAAGCCGATCGCCGCATGACAGTTTGTCCGCCGGCCGTGCGCTCCTCCTGCCTCCCTGCAATGGCCACTTCACATGTGAGCGTCTGCCTGCCGAATCAGCTCCTCTCCTGCCATGGTCGTCAGTGCAGAGCAGGAGATAATCCTCAGGAGGCTCTCCGGTGAGTGTAGCGGCAGTATTGAAGGACAAATTATAGGTTGGGGAATTCAGGATTAATCAGGATTGCGGGAGAGCTCTCTGTCGCACGTCTTTACTCCATGACGGTTAGGCCACGAACCCCTACTGAAATTTTCTTAGTCGCATCCCACAGCAAAAGCCATGGTCCACAGAGAGCTTCCAAAGCATCAGAGGGATCTCATTAATAAAAGGTATCAGTCAGGAGAAGGGTACAAAAGAATTCCCAAGGCATTAGATATACCATGGAACACAGTGAAGACAGTCATCATCAAGTGGAGAAAATATAGCACAACAGTGACATTACTAAGAACTTGACGTCCCCCCCAAATTTAAAGAAAAGACGAGAAGAAAACTAGTCTGGGAGGCTACCAAGAGGCCTACAGCAACATTAAAGGACTTGCAGGAATATCTGGCAAGTACTGACTGTGTGGTACATGTGACAACAATCTCCCGTATTCTTCATATGTCTGGGCTATGGGGTAGAGTGGCAAGACTAAAGTCTTTTCTTATGAAGAAAAACATCGAAGCCAGGCTACATTTTGCAAAAACACATCTGAAGTCTCCCAAAAGCATGAGGGAAAAGGTGTTATGGTCTGATGAAAGCAAGGTTGAACTTTTTGGCCATAATTCCAAAAGATATGTTTGGCGCAAAAACAACATTGTACATCACCAAAAGAACACCATACCCACAGTGAAGCATGGTGGTGGCAGCATCATGCTTTGGGGCTGTTTTTCTTCAGCTGGAACTGGGGCCTTAGTTAAGCTAGAGGGAATTATGAACAGTTCCAAATACCAGTCAATTTTGGTACAAATTCTTCAGGCTTCTGCCAGAAAGCTGAACATGAAGAGGAACTTCATCTTTCAGCATGACAACGACCCAAAGCATGCATCCAAATCAACAAAGGAATGGCTTTACCAGAAGAAGATTAAAGTTTTGGAATGGCCAAGCCAGAGTCCAGACCTGAATCTGATAGAAAATCTGTGGGGTGATCTGAAGAGGGCTGTGCACAGGAGTAGCCCTCGCAATCTGACAGATTTGGAGTGTTTTTGCACAGAAGAGTGGGCAAATCTTGCCATAGACTCATACCCAAAAAGACTGAGTGCTGTAATAAAATCAAAAGGTGCTTCAACAAAGTATTAGTTTAAGGTTGTGCACACTTATGCAACCATATTATTATCCGGAGGAGCCGAAGCGTGTATGTAGCAGCCTGTGTCTTTATGAATGACACAAGGCTGCTGCATAGTATTTCCTGTGGAGCCCTTGCCTTTAATAGGGCTCCATAGGAAAGTAGTGAAATCATAGACTTCAATGCAAGTGTATTAGAGTTTATGATAATAGCAATCAGATGATTACATGTTATAGTTCTCTCGGGGAACTATAAAAGTGTCGGGAAAAAAAAAGTTTAAAAAAATAAATAAATAAAAACATAAAAATTCAAATCACCAATTTTTTAAAATACACATTATGGGTGTTGCAATATAAAAATATATTCCCCATACGGCAAACAGCGAAACGGAAAAAAGTCCAAATGGCTGATTCTGCGTTTTTGATCGTTTCATTTTCTACAAAAAATGTAATAAAAAGTGATCAAAAAGTAATACTCACCCCAGAATGGTATCAATGAAAAGTTCAGATTGCACCACAGAAAATTAGCCCCCATACAGCTCCATACACATAATTACAAAAAGTTATAGGGATCAAAATATGGCAACAAAAAAAATACATACATCGAACGTCGTAAGTAAAAAAAAAACGTAAAACTGTGGTGGAATCGCTTTATTTTTTATAAAACAAAAAATAAAATAAAAAATCTGGTCCTGAAAGGATTAAAGAACTGGAGTTTAAGACACGGAGCAAGAAACGAAGGTTTAATAGATTTTCCTTGTGCATTGTTTGCTTGATTCTAGCAGGTTATCCAATTAAAGTCAGAGGTCTAAATCTAAATTCATATTTACTATTTTCTTTCTTTACTGTTCATCTCCATTTTAACATGTGCTCAATGGACAATGCTACTAAGCATGTGTCCTGTGCAATGTATGCGTGCTTTGAAGAGCCATTTGAGGGTGGTAACATTTGCAAAAGATTCAATTGGATAGATCTTGGATCTAAATGCACAGCTTGTAACGTGCAGGAGCATTGCAAACCTGGAGAGAGGCTTAGATTTCACTAGGCTTGCATTGACTGGGTCAGTGAAATGGAGGTGGTGGAAGAGGGCAAAATCTGGACTATGGGGTCAGTAGTTGGGTTAATGTTACAAGAAGGGGTAGAGGGAAAAGTGCCAGGGAGGTTAGTCCTGGAACGCCCTCGTAAATATGCCTGTTTGGCTGATATTAAGGATGAAAGCCCAGGGCCAGCAACACTGCAGTAGGACGTTTCTCCTAGCAACTGAGATGATAACTGCTGTAGGAAGAGGAGTGCAGCAAAGGTCAGGCAGATGCTGGTGGTAGGGGACTCTATTATTAGACGGACAGACAGGGTCACCTGTCGTCAAGATCGTGAATGTCTAACACTGTGTTGTCTTCCGGGTGCTCGGGTTTAGGATATTGCGGATTGAATAGACAGATTGCTGTGTGAGGCTGGGGAAGACCCGGCGGTCATGGGCCATATTGGTACCAATGACAAAGTCAGGGGGAGATGGAAGCTCCTTAAAAAGGATTTTAGCAAACTAGGAGAGAAGCTCCAAGGTAGTGTTTTCAGAAATATTACCAGTGCGTCACTAGAGAGACAACGGGAGCTTAGGGAGTTAAATAAGTGGCTCAGAAGCTGGTGAAGGAAGAAACGGTTTGGGTTCATGGAGAACTAGGCCGACTTCTTTGTCGGAAACAGGCTCTACAGTAGGGACCGGCTGCACCTTAATGGGAAGGGTGCAACTGCCTTGGGGGAAAAAATGGTTAGATGGCTGGAGTATCTTTTAAATTAGGAGGGATGGGGGTCATATAAATAAGAGGGTAGATAGTGTAGATAGAGAGTAGGATATAGGAGGGGACAGTTGAGACTGAATGTGAGAATATAAATAGTAATTTAAAACGTATGTTCACAAATGCCAGAAGTCTAGGAAGCAAAATGGGGGAGCTGGAGGCTATGGTACTAGGTACTAGAGGAACACATAGATGTAGTTGGTGTGGCTGAGACATGGTTGGACTCTTCGCATGACTGGGCTGTTAATATCGAGGGTTTTACACTATTTAGGAAAGACAGGGCCAATAGAAAAGGCGGTGGTGTGTACCTATATGTGAGAAGAGATCTGAAGGCGAGTGTGAAAGAGGCAATTGTGGGTGCGGATGGTGAGGATGTTGAAACCTTATGGGTGGAATTAACAAGAGAGATAAACACTGAAAAAATTATACTTGGTGTAATCTATAGACCCCCTAACATCACAGAGGAGATAGAAACACAACTGTATAACCAAATAGAGTGGGCTGTACATGCTGGTACAGTGGTCATAATGGGAGATTTTTAACTTCCCAGATATTGATTGGGGTCATAGTTCTGACTCAACTGCAAACAGGAGAAGATTCCTCAATTTGCTACAGGACCACTTTATGGACCAATTTGTAGATCACACTGGGGGCCATGCTCTGTTGGATCTGGTAATTTCTAATGATGCAGAGCTTGTTGGAAATGTTATTGTTGAAACACTAGGTAATAGTGATCACAATATAGTCATATTCCTCCTGAACTATAAAAAGCAAACTCTGGCAGGGAGAGCAACACATTAAAAGGGGTTGGCTAGCTTCAGCAAATAGCATTTATTATTTAAGAAAGTTAATATACATTATACACTGTTCGTTTCCATGGTTATGACCACCCTGTAATCCAGAAGTGGTGGCCATGCTTGCACGCTATAGGAAAAAGCAGTGGCCTACGCCAACTCCCACGGACCCAGCCACCAGAAAGGCTGGCGCTTTTTCCTATAATGTGCTAGCATGACCACCACTGATGGATTTGCAGGGTGGTCTTAAACATGAAAATAAGCATTGTATAATGTGATGACAAACTTGGACAGTGTAATTAAAAGCAGAGATGTCACCTTGCCAACAAAAGTTCGTATGGTCGAAACCATGGTTTTTCCTGTAGTAATGTATGGTTGTGAGAGCTGGACCATAAGGAAGGATGAGCGTAGAAGAATAGATGCCTTCGAACTGTGTTGCTGGAGAAGACTTCTGAGAGTTCCATGGACGGCAAGAAGATCCAATCAATCAATCCTTGAAGAAATTAACCCTGATTGTTCATTGAAAGGAGCACTACTGAACCTAAAATACTTTGGACACATAATGAGAAGGCAGGAGTCATTGGAGAAGACCCTGATGCTGGGAAAGATCGAAGACAAAAGGAGAAGGGGACAGCAGAGAATGAGATGGCTGGAGAGTATCATGGAAGCAACAAACATGAGCTTAGGCAAGCTTCGAGAGATAGTGAAAGATAGAGGGGCCTGGCATGCGGTGGTCCATGGGGTTGCAAAGAGTCGAGCACGACTGAATTGCGACTGAACAACAACAATGTGATGGAAGAATGAATCCAGCCAGCAAAGGAAGCAATATGCATAATAACAATACATTAGTAAATGGCTTGTATTAACGTCCTCTACATAATAAATGGTATTTGCTGAAGCGAGACAACCCCTTTAATTTTACAAAGGCCAATTTCCCTGGGTTAAGGGGGGTATTTCAGGTCATAGACTGGGAGCAGATAATGTCACATAATAATACAGAGGATAAATGGGAGAGCTTTAAATCCACATTGAGTAATTACACTACAAAATGTATTCCTGTAGGTAACAAGTATAAATGGCTAAATACCCCCCCCCCCCCCCATGGCTTACAGCTACTGTAAAAAGGCCAACAAATGGAAAAAAGGACTTTAAAAAAAATTAAAATCTGAGGAGTCAGCTAGAAAAGCTAGATTCTAAGAGGTTGAGGGGTAACTTATTAGGCCAGAGTAAACCAGCACAGGATTATAGTAAAACTCATTGACCTCCAGAAATATATAAGGAATCTCACACTACTCAGACATTTTTTCCATGGAGAGCAATAATAAACAGAGATGAAAGTCGTAGCGAAGTACTCCCACTGGCACCCAACATTCAGGCCTGAAGAATCGATCCAAGTTTTTGCCGAACCCATAGTAAAGGGTTACCTGCAGACTTTCGGTGAATTTTACCACCTTATTTTACTTTCGATTGCTTTCAATTTTACCACCTTGAAAAACTAGCAGAAAGTCAGAAAAGTCAAGACAAATCTCACATGCAATGAGCAGCAGGCTTACGTGAGAATACTAATATTGTTCTTCGCCCAGCCAACAAAGGAGGCGGGATTGTAGATTTTGTAGACTACCAAAAGGAGTCCTTCAATATTCTCCAACATCCTAAATATTACAATTGTTTTGTATCCCTTCCCTGCCTCTAGCAACCTTGCACATTATACAGACACATTTCTCCAGAAACATGTAATCAACTTACCTATTTATCCGAGGGACTCCAGACAGCTTTCTAATGACCTATCCAGAATTCCACAGAAAGGTTTCCTGCTTGCCATCTTGGATGTCTCTTCACTATATTCTAATATAGGACAAGAGCTGGAAGTGGCATGTGTGAAGAAATACTTGGAAGGGGATGAAGATATTTCAATTACACATAAGGAGTTTCTGATTAAAAGATTAGAGTTTATATTAAAGAACTATTATTTCACTAATGGAGAGTATAACTTCTATCAGTGCCACTGCACTACCATGGGCAGTATGGCGGCACTGGCTTAAGCCAATTTGTTTATGGGTCAATTTTCAGAAACTTATATTGAGCAAAACTGCATATTTAAAGAGAAAATGATCCTATATAAGAGGTATATTGACAAATTTTTCTTCGTCTGGGGAGGTGATTTGGAGTCCATAATCCCTCTCCCTAATATCATGTTAGAAGGGCACCCTCTATAAAAAATATCTTGGCCCCAAGAACTAGCACAAGAGGAAAAAGAACCATCACGTGAAGAATTTAGGGGCAGTTACCGTTGAGGTGCTGTAAGATGTTTCTGCTGTACCATTATTGCACACCAGACCACTGAATTTAGATCTAAACACCAGAGAAAGGTTCACAATTAAGTACACTCTCACCTGCAAAACAGATTTTGTCACATACCTCATAGAATGTGGCTATGGCTCTCAGTATATGGGCTGTACAACATAGGAATTGCATTTACGGCTCAACAAGCAGCGGTCCAATGTAAAGAAAAAATCCCTCCAACATAGCCTAAGCAAACATTGCATTGTAAAGCCTCATTCACACGTCCATGCTCAAATCCGTGGGCAGGTGGGTCAGTGATGCATCCGTAAAGCTGCCCGTGAAAGATCCGACACTGACACTGAACAGCTGAAAAATAATTTTCAAAGCATCTCTTCCTAATGATCCGTGAAACACGGATGCAACACGGATGGCATCCGTGTTTTTCACGGACCCATTGACTATAATGGGGGTGATGGGTCCATGAACACGGACAAAATAGAGCATGCATCTGTGCTAAAAACACGGACCGAGCTAAAACACTGATGTCTAAATATACACATTAAAATCAATGGGGACGTGTGCTGTCCGTGGAGAACACGTACAGCACACGTCCCTGGAACACTGACGTGTGAATGAGCCTTAAGGCACGCAGGGAAATGTCACCTCTCCAAAATCACGTCAATTGATGATATTCCACAAAGTGAAACAGCCGGCACTCCTTTCCTATTTGTATGCGGTGCACGTGTCCAGGGTCGGCGTCCCACAATCACATGGAAGAAAAAGACCGGCACTCGCAGGATTAGATGAAAAAAGCTTCTATTTTTATTGCCACATGGGGGACAACAAGTGACACGTTTCGACTCTACAAATCGAGTCTTTGTCAAACAGTTTATAGATTATATTCCAGTCCGTACTCACCACAGATTTGAAGTATTGAAGAAGAGGGAAATCTATTGGATTTACAAATTTCATACTATCAACCTCGATGAGCTACCGTAAATAAAATTACAGAAACCATTGTTGAAGATTACCATTATAGTTTTACTTAGGTAACATCCATTTAGCACAATACTTACTCACTTATAACAACTAATCTTATTTTATTATACAAACCGGATTCCAAAAAAGTTGGGACACTAAACAAATTGTGAATAAAAACTGAATGCAATGATGTGGAGATGGCAAATGTCAATATTTTATTTGTAATAGAACGTAGATGACAGATCAAACGTTTAATCCGAGTAAATGTATCATTTTAAAGGAAAAATACGTTGATTCAAATTTTCACGGTGTCAACAAATCCCCAAAAAGTTGGGACAAGTAGCAATAAGAGGCTGGAAAAAGTAAATTTGAGCATAACGAAGATCTGGAAGACCAATTAACACTAATTAGGTCAATTGGCAACATGATTGGGTATAAAAAGAGCTTTTCAGAGTGGCAGTGTCTCTCAGAAGCCAAGATGGGTAGAGGATCACCAATTCCCACAATGTTGCGCAGAAAGATAGTGGAGCAATATCAGAAAGGTGTTACCCAGCGAAAAATTGCAAAGACTTTGCATCTATCATCATCAACTGTGCCTAACATCATCCGAAGATTCAGAGAATCTGGAACAATCTCTGTGTGTAAGGGTCAAGGCTGTAAAACCGTACTGGATGCCCGTGATCTCCGGGCCCTTAAACGACACTGCACCACAAACAGGAATGCTACTGTAAAGGAAATCACAGAATGGGCTCAGGAATACTTCCAGAAACCATTGTCAGTGAACACAATCCACCGTGCCATCCGCCGTTGCCAGCTGAAACTCTACAGTGCAAAGAAGAAGCCATTTCTAAGCAAGATCTACAAGCTCAGGCGTTTTCACTGGGCCAGGGATCATTTAAAATGGAGTGTGGCAAAATGGAAGACTGTTCTGTGGTCAGACGAGTCACGATTCGAAGTTCTTTTTGGAAATCTGGGACGCCATGTCATCCGGACCAAAGAGGACAAGGACAACCCAAGTTGTTATCAACTCTCAGTTCAGAAGCCTGCATCTCTGATGGTATGGGGTTGCATGAGTGTGTGTGGCATGGGCAGCTTGCATGTCTGGAAAGTCACCATCAATGCAGAAAAATATATTCAGGTTCTAGAACAACATATGCTCCCATCCAGACGTCATCTCTTTCAGGGAAGACCCTGATTTTTCCAACAAGATAATGCCAGACCACATTCTGCATCAATCACAACATCATGGCTGCATAGGAGAAGGATCCGGGTACTGAAATGGCCAGTCTGCAGTCCAGATCTTTCACCTATAGAGAACATTTGGCGCATCATAAAGAGGAAGGTGCAACAAAGAAGGCCCAAGACGATTGAACAGTTAGAGGCCTGTATTAGACAAGAATGGGAGAGCATTCCTATTTCTAAACTTGAGAAACTGGTCTCCTCGGTCCCCAGACGTCTGTTGAGTGTTGTAAGAAGAAGGGGAGATGCCACACAGTGGTGAAAATGGCCTTGTCCCAACTTTTTGGGGATTTGTTGACACCATGAAATTCTGACATATTAATCCCTTAAAATTGTACATTTTCTCAGTTTAAACTTTTGTTCCGTGATTTATGTTCTATTCTGAATAAAATATTAGAAGTTGGCACCTCCACATCATTGCATTCAGTTTTTATTCACGATTTGTATAGTGTCCCAACTTTTTTGGAATCCGGTTTGTACCAGTCAGGGTGTACTAATCATTTTAATCAATACTAAATCGGGAATCCATTTATTTATTACATTTTATCCTATTTAATCTATTGCTATTTACACCAGGTTTTAATCTCAATTTTATATTTTTATAGTTTCACAAAATTTCCTAATCAAACTATTTTGGTAATTACCCAATTATATAATTTTTTATTATTATTATCTAGTACATCTTTTGGATTATAGTCTATTTCTTTGAGCATGTAATTGTAACCCATGCCCCACAACCAGGGTCTTTGTCAATGAACATATTCAGCTGTCAAACAGCCTCCGTTTTAGGCACGAATTTGCATTGGTTTCATCTGTTCCATCCGTTTCCTACACTGTCTATACTGTCACTGTATATAATTTCATTGTGTAATACTGTTGAGGGGGCCCTGACAAAATCTTTTAGTCCTCCTTCTCCTGGATGAGCCCCTTCTGGGTCAGGGCCCCAAAGCAGCCGCTTCCCCTATAGCTACGCCCCTGCCTGAAACATGTTATTTGCCAATAAAGGCAACTTAACTTACCTCCTTGTCCCACAGAACCTCCATGAACACAAGTAGCACTGATTCTCTGTTACCTTTTCCTCAGATTTTTTAGGAGTAGTATAGTTATATATATAGTAGTTATAACAGAATGTTAAAAAGAGGACAGAAAGATGCCAGAAGAGAAAGGTTAAATATTGTAGTACATTTAGTACAAAGATTGTTGAACCACTTGATAAAACTATAAATTTTCTAGAGGTAGAAGACTAGATGAAGTATATTGCCATCTTTGTGTGTGGCAGAGGAAAAGAGTTGTAAGAGTCCAAGATTGGAGGTTATAGAAAGAGAGCAAGAGGCAGAAGAGGAGATCGTTTTAATAGGGATGTTAAAATCACCCATAATAAGGTGTATCCTCCCCCAGGCTCACCCCACAATAGCCACTCACAGGGGAAATATGGTGTGCACTTCAAAAGAGGAGCATGTGAATTAGGATACAGGGGAGTGACCTGAAATGTTCTTCTAGAGAAAGTAGTATGCCAACTCCTCCACCATGTCTGTCGTCAGGTCAGGTGGTATGGGAAAAATATAGCTCACAAGATCAACATCAGATTAACTGGCAAAAAATTACACAAATTCACCTATCTTTAGAATAGATCAGAACTGCATTATAGTTTTCAGTCAGTGAATGGAAACTGCTTGGGCTGCAATGAGATTGTAAGCCTCTCCTGACAAGCTCCATTGGGGAATATATTTCAGGCTCCAGAGCAGTCAGAATATACCAAACATTGGTAGAAAACATATAAATCTCTTTGTGTCACTTTTTACCAATACAAATAACTGTGTTGGTGAAAGGGTTCCATAACTGGCATAACTGAATGAAAACAAGCGTGCTCAATATGAACTTTATTTTTATATATATATATATATATATATATATGTTACTAAATCTTAGGCCTCAACTATATGAAAATCAGTACCAATTTGCACTTTGTATTTGTGTACAGTGCACTTGTAAGGGTATAAGTTCTATATGCTAGAGGCTTGTATATGGATTCAATGTGCTAATTGTCTTTAAAAGGGGAAAACGGGCAGGATGCAATGGAGGTTTTCTTTCACACAGTTGCATATACAATACACTGAAACAATCACACACAGCTCACCTGTTGGCATACTGTGGAGTCTATGAACATGTAGAGAGGAAATGAGAGTATCCAGTGCAAATAAAAGCTTTATTCTACCCATAAAAAAAATCCAGTACAGGTATTTAGCACACATCTTACGCTTTTTGGCCAAACAATTCGCCCTTACTCATAGCTAAAGGTGTGAATGTGACCTAACAGTTTAAACGCAAACTAATGAGAGGAAGCAGGAAAAATCCCACAGCGGGGCTCACCAGGTGACAAAAACTGCGCGCATCACAAACTGGCTATTAAGTGTGAATATACATTGTGTGTAAACAACAGTTAATAAACAAACATCAGAAATACACACAAGAATAAATATATGTGAGGGAGACGATCCTCATCAGGAGCTCCCTCTAAGGCCACACGACGCAATCGGATCAGTAACGCATGAGGGCATCATATTTGCATCATGTGGGCATAGAATGAGCTGCATTCTCCTACACATGTATTTATTCAGTGTAAACGTATACTTTTTTATTTAATGGTTTATGGCGATTTAATCTGTTTGGATAAAGATGGTGTTAGGTCATATTCACACCTTTAGCCCCAAGTAAGTGCAAACTGTTTGCCCATGCCGCCATGTAATGAGTGTGCCATGTACTTGTACTGGATGTTTAATCTTTACACATGCTGGAATTTCCTCTCTACAAGTGGCATACGGCGGCGTCTGCAGAAGTACAACAACACATAGGATAGTATTACAGCACTAGAACGCTACAGTGTGGTCCTCATCTGCAGATGTAAGAGCTGCAATTAGTCTATATATGTAGCACTTGGATAAGAGATATATTCCTGGGTACATATAGTATACATGACAGACTATGACAAAGTGTTAGTGTCCCCTGGGCACTCGGGCACCTAAAACTGGAGCGTTTTATTACCATCGTAAGGATTAAGATTGCTTCGTGTCCCCAAAGGACATAAGCAGGTAGCGTGGGTTAATGTAACTTACCTTGCTGTACTGAAGCGGATGAAAGCTTGATCCCCAAGAAGAATATAAGGATAAGCATGTGAAGGTGTTTATGTGATTCAGAAAGCATTTCCTTTCATTGTCACAGTAAGCATCTGCCAAAGTATCAGATGGATATTCTCAATCCTGTAGAGGTGAGTGAAGTCAATAGAAGAGCAAGGCTGCCCTACCTTACTAACCGTACCGGCAGGAGCGACCGCCGCGTGTAATGTTTGTGGCTGGGGAAGGACGGAGAAAGACTAATTGGTTACTGCTACTTTGTTTAGAGAAAAATGCAGCTGGGGTGTAGCTGCCCCCGTTGTCCCAATTCTCCAGGGTCCCAGAACAAAGGGGATATTGTCTGAGGTTAATTAAAAATAGAGAGCTTTTGTAGGTTATTTCTCTAGGTCAGCAAGAAATGAAGTAGCTTTTACTTATTTTTCTGCCAACAGCAATATTATCCTGGCGCTGAGAACAGAGTTTATATTCAGGATAAGAGAACAGACAGCCGAAGCGCTGGCCTCAGAGACGCATTAGCACTCCTTTATCTCGGGTCCCTGTTTTGTCTCATAGTTTATTCTTCAAAGGATGGGACTGGACTGAAGCAAAGGGTAGAAGGAATCGATATACCATATTATTATTATTAAAGCACCATTCATTCCATGGCGCTGTACATATGAAAAGGCGTATACATAAAAAAGTACAAGAAGCATGAACAAGGCAAGCTACAGGGTCCCTGCCCGCGAGGGCTTACAATCTGCAAGGCATAAGAACGTTTTTAGCAAATACTCCTGCAGGAAAATATGCTCTTTTTAGGGTAAAAAATATGTACAATGGAACTTGGGGGGAATTTATCAAAGACTGGGGATTTTAGTCAATCTTCAATATCCGCTGCTGTACTATTCCGATTACCATAAATATAACTTATGTTTTAGACTAAGTCATTATAAATAATTACCTAATATAATGTAAATTTCACATATTTAATGCTCAGAAGTTTTCTTCCTCTGCTACCCACTGTGTTTCCTCATAAGCTACCATGGCATCGACCTGTAGTTCTGAGCCTTTGTTAGGTCGATCATGCTCAGTGTGCTGCTATCAATTCTCTAGCTAAATGTCTTGCGTCAGTGTGCTGCTGATACTGAGTAGAGGGGGCGTGACCGGACTGTGTGTCAGGCAGCCAATCAGTCAACATCAACACTCACAGCAGGAAAGCTAGGGATTGTGGGGATTGTAGTTTTGTGAGGACCAGGCGCCATGATACTCTGTGTGTTGCAGGCTCACACAGGAGCTAGTCAAATGGGTTGCAAAGTAAATCGAAACTCTGGTTATATGTATAGGTTGTGGTTGGAACACAACTTGCAGCCTTAATGCAGTTTTTCAAAAATTAAGTTATTTTACCGGAATACCCCTTTAAGGATGTGATAAATTTATGAAGAAGCATATGCCTCATCATAAATTAGGTGCATTTTTGGGAGCCTGTGTATCTAAACTGATATCTACACCAGTCCATAGCTGGCATTCATTTCAGTCATCATTTACACCTTATTTTTGGAAAGGGCGAGGGCAGTGTAGAAAAGCTAGTTGTGCCTAGATTTAGGACAGAAACTGAAAACTGGCATAGGCAGATACATTCTCCTACTGGATTCCAGAATGTGAAACCTACTGGATACTATTAGTGCGTCCACTATTTCAATGAAAGGAAAACTTACCCATTGAAGCATAGATAGAATGGTATAAAATATGGATATGTTATTTTACTGAATCCATGTTTTTGGCTGTATTTTGTCCATCCAGTTTGGCCTGTTATCCTGCAAGTTGATCCAGAGGAAGGCAAAAAAACAACCCTGTGAGGTAGAAGCCAATTTTCCTCACTTTAGGGGAAAAAATTCCTTCCCGACTCCAATCAGAATAACTTCCTGGATCAACGACCCCTTTCTAGTAGCTATAGCCTGTAATATTATTACACTGCAGAAATAGATCCAGGCCCCTCTTGAATTATTTTTCTTGTACTCACCATCACCACCTCCTCAGGCAGAGAGTTCCATAGTCTCACTGCTCTTACCGTAAAGAATCCTCTTCTATGTTTGTGTACAAACCTTCTTTCCTACAGACACAGAGGATGTCAGCTCGTCACAGTCCTGTTATAAATAGATGATGAGATAGATCTCTGTACTGACCCCTGATCTATTTATACATAGTTATAAGATCTTTCCTCAGTCGTCTTTTTTCTGAAGTTAATAACCCTAATTTTGATCTTTCTGGGTACTGTAGTTGCCCCATTCCAGTTATTACTTTAGTTGTCCTCCTCTGAACCCTCTCCAGCTCTGCTATGTCTGCCTTGTTCACAGGAGCCCAGAACTGTACACAGTACTCCATGTGTGGTCTGACTAGTGATTTGTAAAGTGGCAGGACTATGTACTCATCACAGGCATCTATGCCCCTTTTGATGCAACCCATTATCTTATTGGCCTTGGCAGCAGCGGCCTGACACTGGTTTCTACAGTTTAGTTTTCAGTTCACTAAAATTCCTAGGTCCTTTTCCAAAGGCAACCATAGCATTTAAAGATCTGAAAACTCTTCAGTGTAAGTAATGTTCACCATTTCATCTGAAAACAATACACAACTGGTGTCCTTTTACAGTAACCCAACTGTAAAGCGAGAGGTAGATTAGCCATTATGGTCTGTAGACCCCTACTAATTATGTGAACAGGGAGCCTATAAAAATAAGAGGCGGGACAGGCATGCACCCGGCCGCCCCAATCATTTCTATGGGAGTTCCAAAAATGAGCAATCGCTGTAATCGTACTCGTCTGTCTCCAGAACTCCCATAGAAATGAATGGAGCAGCTGTGCGCATGCCTGACCAGCTGTTGAATTTGGGCGCTCCACAGGGTCCCTGTTCTTGTGATCTCCTACCAGTGGTACCTCCACCGACCTAATATCTATCCCCATCCTGTGAGGAGTAAAAACCCCTTTGCATATGTAAGAAACAGTCATGTAATGTCTCTAAGTTTCATTATCCTGGTAAACTGTGTTAAAATTGAATGTATAATGCTATTTCAGTAATACAGATAAATGTAAAATGCCTGCAGTATTCGTTTGGTCAGTAGATGGCAGCATAGGACCAATTTGCATTGAAGTTTACCATAGAGAAAGTGTATTAATGTGATACTGGCTCTTTAAGGCAGCAGTTAAGTGTTGAAGTGACACGCCCCTTATGATGTCAGCCTGCCTCAGTGTGAGCAGAAAGAAAGAGGAAGAAAGACTGGAACTATAACGACTGCCATATTGGCAAGATAGAAAACAAGTTCTGTGCTGTGTAAGACGTGTGTGGAGATACTAAAGGACTTTCCTGTGCAGCCAAGCTGTGTTAACTTCAGTCTAGAGACGGATGGAGTAAAAAGAAACCGTGCATTTAGTGAAGCCAAGTTAAAAAGGACTGTGCAGCAACTAACCTGTGGAGCCGACATTGGGCTGAGTGGATTGCCCCAAACAGTAAAGAGACTCACAGTGCTGTCGAGGTACCGGACAGTAACTGTAAAATTCTGGCTTATATTTAACTGGTTTTCCGGCCTGCTGAGGAGGACTTCTTTGTTGCGGATCCTGCGCTGGTTAAAGGAAAAGGACGACATCGGGCCCCACCGTGCACTTCCACAAACTGTAAGAGATCCACTTGGACCACTGGGATAAGGGGGGTGCACACCCGCTTGAAAGTTAGGGACAGTTTCTGGGACCGTTATTTCTTAGTGTCCACACTGCGAATACGGACACAGTAAAGGTGAAAATTGTTGCAGTATTCGACTTGTATTGTTTATACTGTTTTGAATATTTTGCTTGTCTTTACTTCTGTAACTTTACTGTTAACCTGCCTTTATTAATTTATAGTAAATGCAATTTTCTTAATCTTGACTTCTGCGTACGCACTCTTTTCTGGTTGCGGAGTCAAACCACCTGCCTTGCTCTCGGTTCACAAATTGGCGTAGTCGGCAGGATCCGCCTACCAGAATGGACGGCGACGCACCCGTTAGGAGGGATGGTGCTGGAGGAAGAATGCCAGCAGGGGCTGTAATGAGTCAGTTAGCAAAGTTTGATGGCAATAATATGTCTGTGAGTGTGTGGGCAGAGCAGATACGAATGGTACAGCGCATGTACCAGACCGCACCAGAAGTACTAGTAGAGCTAGCCATATTGACGTTACAAGGAGATGCTAAGACTACAGTGATATTGCGGCCATTTGAACAAAGACAGACATTTGAGCAAGTTGTCCAGATTCTAGAAACTATTTATGGAGAAACCGCATTGCTGGGGTCCCTGCAGGCACGGTTCTTTCAGAGGGTACAAAAGGAGAATGAAAGTCTCCCTCAGTATGCAAATGCCCTACAAGAACTGCTCCGCGATATTCAAGGGAAGGAAAGAGGGGGCTCACCAGCCTTCTGTAACCCTGATCGGACACTCTGTGACCAGTTTGTTCTGGGGATCCGTGATGGCAGTTTGACTATGCAGGACTTTATACGACGGGAGACTGATGCTAAATTTCATGACGTACAGGTAGAGGCCATCTCACGTGCCAATAGTATGGTTCAGAAGCCTCAGACCGCAGTTGGAGTTACATTGTCGCAGGGGGCTAGCTCTGGCCCAGAAACAGTGGAAAAAGGGACAGTTAAAGAGATACTTACAGTAATGCAGAAATTGCAAGAGCAAATAGAACACCTACAAACCAATTGTAATGAGAATTCTATGAGAATTGCAGGCCTCCAGAAAACTAGAGCCGAAGGGGTGGGCCGTTCACACCAAGAAGGTCAGAATCACCCACAACCCTACTGGAGGGATGAGGATAGGACGTACCAAAGGGGTCCCAAAAATGTAGTACAACTCTCAGGAGCGAACGATGGGGCTTACCGAAGGGGCCCAAACCGATGGTCAGAGCGACGGGAAATACGCTGCTGGGAGTGTGGACGCGTGGGCCACATTGCTGCTAGATGTCCAGAGCAGTGACAAGCTTATGAGAGACCGCCGTTAAACTGAAATCCCCTGCTGCAGTAGGGCGGGCAGTAGGGGAAACTGAGAAGGAGACTATGAGAGGAGAATGCCCTGAAGAGGATCTGATCGCTGCAAGTCCCATCATACAGATGGAATTGGAAGGTATTCCGGTTACCGGGATGATTGACACAGGTTCCCAAGTAACGACCCTGAGTAGAGACTGTTACGAACAGTATTTTCAGCGACATGTGAAATATGATCCCCATACATTCATACGAGTGGTCGCAGCTAATCAGTTACCAGTACCGGTGGTGGGAGTGGCCTGGATGAATGTCAGATTATGTGGCCAAGATCTAGGCAAGAAAGGCATTGTGGTAGTACTGGAGTCACATGAAGTAAAGGTCCCTGTCATCTTGGGGATGAATGTGTTAAAAGAATTGAATCAGATTCTCTTTGAAAAGAAAGGTCACGGTTATTGGAGAGAAACCACTAGCCATCGGCCTACTCAAACGGCCTTCCAGCGGCTGGTCCGAACATTTGGCTTACAGAAAAGTTCAGATGCACAGTGTCCTCTTGCTCGAATTTCGGTCCCTCTGCATACAAAAGTTACGTTGCCACCCAGACGGGAGATGATGGTGTCCATGCCTGTAGGCGCCTGTAGGCACCTGTAGGAAACTAGAGGGCATAGCTGTGTTGATAGAACCACTGCCGACAGCCGGAAGAAGTGTTGATCCGCTAGTAGCCCGTTCCTTGGCAGTAGTCCGCAATGGGAGAGTACCACTCCGAAGTGTGAACACTCAGGATCAGAGTGTAGACCTAGCTCCAGGAAGGCTGCTGGCTAACCTCTATGTGACTCCGGAGGAAGTGAGGAAAGCGACCCCGATGCAGTTGAGGCCGGCTGAACGAGGTGAATGGGTCGTAACCGTGTCTATGGGGGAAGGCTAGAACCCCACCCCTAAATGGAATGGCGGTGCAATTCGAGAACAGATGAAGATAGAGACTTCTTTGTGTTCTCTGGAACAGAACCGGAAGGTAGATGAACTGTTATGGGAAAACCGCACAACCTTCGCACGTCATGCTGAAGATTTTGGATGTACAACAGGGATCTACCATGAGATTCCCACAGGAGACACCCCTCCAATCAGAGAGCGCTACCGACAAATTCCTCCACAGATGTATCAGGAGGTGAAAGAACTGTTGACCCAGATGCTGCAGAGTGGGATCATTCAAGAAAGCCAAAGTCCCTGGGCAGCTCCAGTGGTACTAGTAAGGAAGAAAGATGGGTCCATTCGGTTTTGCGTAGACTATCGAAAGTTGAATACCTGCACCGTACGAGATTCCTACCCCTTACCTCGGATTGAGGAGTCCCTTTCGGCACTAGGAAGACCCCAGTACTTCTCCTCGCTAGACCTGGCTAGTGGGTATTGGCAGGTTCCAATGGCCGAGAAAGATAAGGAAAAGACAGCCTTTATCTTGCCCATGGGACTATACAAATTTAACCGGATGCCCTTTGGGTTGACAAATGCACCTGGAACGTTTCAACGATTGATGGAGAAATGTCTTGGTGACTTGAGTTCACTCTCATCTACTTGGATGACATTATAGTGTACTCTGCAACCTTTGAGGACCATCTTCACCAGTTGGGACAAGTATTTCAACGATTGCGGGAACATGGGCTCAAACTGAAACCCAGTAAATGTCGGTTGTTCCAATCTGAAATTGATTACTTGGGTCATTGTGTATCAGGAGAAGGGGTGAGGCAGTCAAGGGACAAGATAGCGGCTGTTCAAGACTGGCCGACACCGACTACCCTGCGAGAGGTGAGGGCGTTCCTGGGAGTAGCCGGCTACTATCGACGGTTTATTAAGGACATTGCTAGAGTAGCAGTGCCACTTAATGCTCTCCTACGAGGCACCGCCGGGGGTCCGAAGAACCGGTCCGTGAAATGGGGCCCTGAACAGGAACACGCCTTCCAGGCATTGAAGGATGCTCTTACAACGGCCCCAATCTTGGCGTATGCTGATTACCACTTGCCCTTCCAGCTATATACCGATGCAAGCCTGTATGGTCTCGGAGCGGTGCTCTCTCAGTTCCAGGAGGCCAAGAGCGTGTCATAGCGTATGCCAGCCGATCCTTGCGAGATTCTGAGAGAAACCCTGACAATTATAGTTAATTTAAGTTAGAACTGTTGGCACTGGTATGGGCCATGACTGAGAAATTCTCTGAGTATTTGACCGGAGCTGAAGTCTTAGTACTGACTGACAATAACCCATTGGCTCACCTGGAAAATGCCAAGCTCGGGGCTTTGGAGCAGAGGTGGATAGCACGAATGTCTAAGTTCAATTACCGCATTAAGTATTGGTCCAAGACAGAGAACCAAAATGCCGATGGACTTTCTAGGGTAACTACCCAGGCCCCCAGCGGAGACGTGGATCATGAGTTAGAGCATGTGGAGGTGCCTGACTTCAGAAGTTTTTCACAAGCCTTGGTCACTGCTATGCAGTGTGCAGTGGAAGGGACCGAAACGGCTCCTTTCTTTGGCCCCTCACGACAGGAATGGGTGCAAATACAGCAGGCCCATGAGGGGCTGGCGAAAATGATCAAGTGTGTTGAGAAAGGCAAGAAGCCCTGTAAAGAGGAAAGAGAACGACTGACACGTGAAATGCTATCAGTCCTAAGTCAGTGGGAAAAGTTAGAGATGAAAAATGGAGTGCTATGCCGAAAGGTATATCTACCTTCTGAAATCAACATTTGTTACCAAATCGTAGTGCCTAGTGAACTGGCTCAATCATTGGATCTTGAGGCTCTCATAATAAGAATGGACATTTTGGTCATGAGAAGACCTTTCGTTGGCTACAGCGACTGATTTACTGTCCAGCTCTCCATCAAATGGTCGAAGAAGTATGTCATAGATGTCGAACTTGTGAGATCCATAAGGCAATAGAACAAAGAGCTCCCCTGCAAACCATAGTGACCCAGGAACCTTTGGAGATCGTCATGATAGACTACCTAATGGTGGGCCCATCCAACTGTGGGCACCAGTACTGCCTCGTAATGGTGGACCACTTCACCAAATTTGCGGTGGTGACCGCCACCAAGGACCAGACCGCTGAGTCGGCAGCTCGAGCCCTATACCAAGATTTCATCCGAGTGTACGGGTGTCCACAACGCATCCACTCTGACCAAGGGGCTTGCTTTGAGGGACATGTAATGAAAGAAGTTCAACGTATCTACGGGAAAAAGAAGTCGCACACGACTCCATACCATCCCCAAGGAAACGGAGCCTGCGAACGATTCAATAGAACTCTGCTACAGATGGTGCAGACTTTGGAGGACAAAAAGTTACAGTGGCCTCAGTTCTTGTCTGAGATGGTGTGGGCCTATATCAATCAGGTCCATTCTACAACAGGGTATTCTCCTTATACTCTCCTCTTTGGACGGTCTGGGCGAAGTGTCAGAGAGTTACAGTTAAATGATGTGGATGGGTTCCCTCCAAGAGATTCAGCCTCCTGGGTGCGAGCACACCGGCAGAGACTTGAGACAGTTCATCGATTGGTGCGGCAGCGTCTGCAAGAAAATTCTCATCCTGATAAGACCCCAGTGCAAAGGGCACCATTGCAGCCAGGTGACCTGGTGCTGTTACGTGTCAAGAAGCCTCAAGGAAAATTGGAAAGCAGGTGAGAGGCTGTGCCGTATCGTGTAGTTGCCCGCAAGTATGCAAATGAGCCTGTGTACGAAGTCCAGAAGGAAGGAACTGATTGTGTCCGAGTACTTCACAGAAATATGTTGCGCCTGTGTCAATCTGAAGAAGCAAATTGTGATGGAACTGATAATGTCAACGAGCTCCCACAGTCCGAGACTGGTGGTGTGGAATGGGCTTACGATGATGAAGATGATTGTTGGCCAATCCCCACTCCTGAGGATGTTCCACCTGTGACTATTGTGCCCCCACTGGTGCGGAGTCTGCTGGTCCTTCTCAGCCTATGGCTACAGTACCCCAGAGTATACCAGTGGTTCTCAGACGCACCACTAGACCAAATGCTGGCACTCCCCCTGTTCAGTATGCGCAGGATGAGTTTATTTGGCCTGCCATACAACGGTATATTACCACTCTACGTATAAGAGTACAGCCCTCTGGATATTCAGTCATTGGCAGGGACTGCCAATCTTAAAGTGGGGGGGAATATGTAAGAAATAGTCATGTAATGTCTCCAAGTTTCATTATCCTGGTAAACTGTGTTAAAATTGAATGTATAATGCTATTTCAGTAATACAGATAAATGTAAAATGCCTGCAGTATTCGTTTGGTCAGTAGATGGCAGCATAGGACCAATTTGCATTGAAGTTTACCATAGAGAAAGTGTATTAATGTGATACTGGCTCTTTAAGGCAGCAGTTAAGTGTTGAAGTGACACGCCCCTTATGATGTCAGCCTGCCTCAGTGTGAGCAGAAAGAAAGAGGAAGAAAGACTGGAACTATAACGGCTGCCATATTGGCAAGATAGAAAACAAGTTCTGTGCTGTGTAAGACGTGTGTGGAGATACTAAAAAACTTTCCTGTGCAGCCAAGCTGTGTGCACTTCAGTCTAGAGACGGATGGAGTAAAAAGAAACCGTGCATTTAGTGAAGCCAAGTTAAAAAGGACTATGTGCAGCAACTAACCTGTGGAGCAGACATTGGGCTGAGTGGATTGCCCCAAACAGTAAAGAGACTCACAGTGCTGTCGAGGTACCGGACAGTAACTGCAAAATTCTGGATTATATTTAACTGGTTTTCCGGCCTGCTGAGGAGGACTTTGTTGCGGATCCTGTGCTGGTTAAAGGAAAAGGACGACATCGGGCCCCACCGTGCACTTCCACAAACTGTAAGAGGTCCACTTGGACCACTGGGATAAGGTGGGTGCGCACCCGCTTGAAAGTTAGGGTCAGTTAGGGACAGTTTCTGGGACTGTTATTTCTTAGTGTCCGCACTGCGAATACGGACACAGTAAAGGTGAAAATTGTTGCAGTATTCGACTTGTATTGTTTATACTGTTTTGAATATTTTGCTTGTCTTTACCTCTGTAACTTCACTGTTAACCTGCTATTATTAATTTATAGTAAATGCAATTTTCTTAATCTTCACTTCTGCGTGCGCACTCTTTTCTGGTTGCGGAGTCAAACCACCTGCCTTGCTCTCGGTTCACACATAACCGGAATTCCCCTTTAAGTTTATATTTACAAATAAGGGGTCACTCAGCAATGCCTGCCACTGACATGCATAATATCCTTATTAGTGATGAGCGTAGCAAGCTTCAGATGCTACATCTGGTCACTTTGTTCAAAACGTCGGATTAATGCTGTACAGAGATCCGTCTCCGTACAGTATTAAAATGTATGGGCTCCGATGAGCCAAAGTCAAGTATTCGCGAAGTTGCGTAAGACTTTGTTGAATAACTCTGGTGGTTGAATTTAAAAGTTGAAAACCACTTTAAAATTTGGAACCAAACTCGGCTTAGGTTCTGACTGGTACCTCGGATTAGAAGCCAAGTTCAGGTCCAAGTTTTAAAGTGTTTTTCTACTTTAAAGATCAATTACCAAAGTTATTCAGGAGTTTTGAACGAAGCAACTTTGGATGTAGCATGCAAAGCTCACTTCACTCATCACTAATCCTCATATTTAGAATGTTTTTTCACTGTATGCTGCTGCTGACTAGCACCAGACATAGCATGGAGCAGTGTGTTTAAAACAACTGAGAAAAGGCTCATTTCTCATAATAGCATTTATTTCCATATACACAAAGGCGCTGGGAGCACTGCACATTCAATTCCAAATGAAAACATGATCAAAATAACGAAAAAGGAATAATTAGCTGTTAAAAAAAATAGCAGTGTTTGCATTTTCAGTTACAAACTGGATTATTTCCACTATAAAATGCTATACAGTGTGATTTGAACCATCGCCATCATGGGTATATGCATATATTTATGATACTTATATGTTCTCACTTTGACCTTATTGTTTACTCATGCAGCTGCATTGTATTTAGTCTTATGAGCACTACTTCTACAGTGCATTGCAAAAGTATTCACCCTCCTTGACTTTTTTGTATTTTGGTACATTACAGCATTAAGTTCAATGTTTTGTTAATCTGAATTTTATGTGATCGATCAGAACACAATAGTCTAAGTTGAAGTGAAATGAAAAAAATATATAGAATAAAACTATTGTTTAGAAATGGAAAACAGAAAATTGGAATGTGCGTATGTAATCACCCCCTTTATTAGGAAGCCCATAAAAAGCTCTGGTGCAACCAATTACCTTCAGAAGTCACATAATTAGTGAAATAATGTCCACCTATGTGCAATCTAAGTGTCACATGATCTGTTATTACATATACACACCCTTTTTGGAAGGCCCCAGAGGCTGCAACACCTAAGCAAGAGGAATTACTAACCAAACACTGCCATGAAGACCAAGGAACTCTCCAAACAAGTAAGGGACAATGTTGTTGAGAAGTACAAGTCAGGGTTATGTTATAAAAAAAGATATCCAAATCTTTGATGATCCCCAGGAGCACCATCAAATCTATCATAACCAAATGGAAAGAACATGGCACAACAGCAAACCTGCCAAGAGACGGACGCCCACCAAAACTCACGGACCGGGCAAGGAGGGCATTAATCAGAGAGGCAGCACAGAGACCTAAGGTAACCCTGGAGGAGCTGCAGAGTTCCACAGCAGAGACTGGAGTGTCTGTATATAGGACGACAATAAGCCATACGCTCCATAGAGTTGAGTTTGGGAAAAGGCATGTGGGAGACTCCCAAAATGTATGGAGGAAGGTGCTCTGGTCTGCTGAGACTAAAATTGAACTTTTCAGCCAAAGAAAAACGCTATGTCTGGCGCAAACCCAACACATCACATCAGCCAAAGAACACAGTGAAACATGTTGGTGGAAGCATCATGCTGTGGGGATGTTTTTCAGCAGCTGGGACTGGGAAACTAGTCAGAGTTGAGGGAAAGATGGATGGTGCTAAATACAGGGATATTCTTGAGCAAAACCTGTACCACTCTGTGCGTGATTTGAGGCTAGGACAGAGGTTCACCTTCCAGCAGGACAATGACCCCAAACACACTGCTAAAGCAACACTTAACTGGTTTATGTAGAAACATGTAAATGTGTTGGTATGGCCTGGTCAAAGCCCAGATCTCAATCCAGTAGAAAATCTGTGGTCAGACTTAAAGATTGCTGTTCACAAGCGCAAACCATCCAACTTGAAGGAACTGGAGCAGTTTTGCAAGGAGGAATGGGCAAAAATGCCAGTGGTAAGATGTGGCAAGCTCATAGAGACTTATCCAAAGCGACTTGGAGCTGTGATTGCCGCAAAAGGTGGCTCTACAAAGTATTGACTTTCAGCTGCATTCACAGCATCCCGATTTCTATCAGTGATATCTTCCCCTGTACTGAACATATTGCTATCATTCTGGTATTGTCTGAAAGCCTAGAATGCATCTTTCGAAGCTACCATTCAGGAGATAGCAGCATCTAAAGCAGCCCTCCCCCTCCAGTTAGTTACTTTTCCCACTGCTGGGGCTGGACTGGGGCAAACAGTTAGGGCTCATGCACACAACGGTATGGCTTTTTCAGTGTTTTGTGGTCCGTTTTTTATGGATCCGTTGTTCCTTTTTTATTGTTTCCGTATGCTATATACAGTATACAATAATTACATAGAAAAAATTGGGCTGGGCATAACATTTTCAATAGATGGTTCTGCAAAAACAGAAAGGATACGGAAGACATACGGATGCATTTCCGTATGTGTTCCTTTTTTTTTTTTTGCGGACTCATTGACTTGAATGGAGCCAAGCACCGTGATTTGCGGACAAGGATAGGACATGTTCTATCTTTTCACGGGACGGAAATACTGAAACGGAATGCACACGGAGACACTTCAGTTTTTTATTTTTTTGCTGAACCATTGAAATGAATGGTTCAGTATATGTACCACATACTGAACTAAAAAAAACGGCCAGTATACTGAACGCAAAATACTGTCATGTGCATGAGCCCTTAGGTGGATAAACTGAAATTATTTCCAGATTTAGATTTTCTGTTAATCACTGAACTATTATTTAGCTGTATAACCTTTATTTCTGATCACTGCTTTACATCTGTGTGGCATGGCGTCAACTAACATCTGACACCTGCAAACAGATATTCCATACCAAGCTGACTGGACTACGTTCAACAGTTCTTCTGCATTTTTGGGTTTGGCATTAAAAATTGCATTTTTGATGTCACTCCACAATCGGATTGAGGTCTAGGGATTGTGCTGGCTACTTCATAACATCAATCTTGTTGGTCTGGAACCAGGACATTGCCTGCTTGCTGGGGTATTTGGGGTCATTGTCCTGCTGAAACACCCAGGTCATTTCTTCTTCAGCATAAGGCAACTTGAATTCAGTGCTTGTGGGTTGTCTCACAAACGGTCTGCGGCTTTACACCCAATAAGAACAATCTTGCTCTCATGTTTTCTTTTCACGAGGGTTTCTTGCAAACAGTTTAGCGTAAGCGTCTGATTGTTATAGTAATCCCAGGTAACTGAAGATCTTCTTTGCCATTCTTCTTATTCCATGATCTACACGGAGGGTAGTATTTATTTTTCTACCACGTGTTTCGGGTTTTGTTTGCCATTGCAGAGCACTGGTGATCATTTTAGCCATTTCTGCACTTCTTGATCAAAGTTCCTACTTCTTCGGTACAGTGTCTGGAACGACCCATTTTACTCACTGAGCAAGGGCTAAAACCAGCAGGTCCAACATTTGCTGCCCTACTACTTTAAAGGGTTCCTGTCACCAGGTTTAACTCTATTAAGCTAGATGACATTAGGGATGGGCTAATGTCAGCTAAACCTAACTAGCCTATTCCTACTTTTATCTATGCCCCCGTTACACCAAAATCTAACTTTTATAATATGCTAATTTTCCTCTAGGGGGGGGGGGGGTTGATCCTGCTCCTAGAGGCTCCGTTCTCCCACCTTTGTCGCCTCCCTCCAAGTCCTGATTGACAGGGCCAGGCAGCGCTCGCATCTGTCTGCCAGCCCTGTGCTCTGGTGAAATCTCGCGCCGTTGAGCATTCAGCGCAGGCACGCTGAGGGAAAGACGCTTAATAGGGTTAAATCTGGTGGCGACAGAATACCTTTAAATAAGGACCATAATTGACACGTTTCTTCACAGAATTACCTCACTAATTGAACTTCACGCTGCTATTAATTTGACCACCTTTTATTATATGAGCCAAGTACACCCAATTAGCAGTGTGTAGGTCATGACTGTTGATTCTGTTGGTTGCCCAAGTATTATCTTTTCTGACAAGTAAACACATTAATGCTGTTAAACTATTCTTTTGCACATACCTGTATAATATATATCATTCATCTGTATCTATCTATAATTCTCTACAGACCAAACTTTACAGATGCCGATAATTATCCATTGATTGGCTAGATTTCACCATATTATTGACACTATGCATTTTTGCAGTGATATCCTAATGAACCACTTACTATACATATATCACAAGGCATGGCATTAAATTAAAGCACAGACCCCTAAAATAAATAATCTACTAAACAGACAAATTGGCGGGACCAGAGGGCATACACCCCCCGTATCCTAAGAGAATTAAGTAATGTCATAGCCAGACCCTTTTTTCTGATATTTAAGGACTCTATACTGACAGTGTGTTCCACAGGATTGGCACATAGCAAATGTGGTGCCAATATTCAAAAAGGGTAAAAAATAAAAATAAAAAGAAGAGCCCGGAAACTATAGGCTGGTAAGTTTAACATGTCGTGGGTAAACTGTTTGAAGGTTTTCTAAGAGATGCTATCTTGGAGTACTTCAATGAAAATAAGCAAATAACGCTGTATCAGCATGGCTTCATGAAAGATCTGTCATGTCAAACTAATTGATCAGTTTCTATGAGGAGGTAAGTTCTAGATGTGACCGCGGCAAATCAATTTATGTTGTATATCTGGACTTTTCCAAAGCATTTGACACTATACCACATAAAAGGTTAGTATATAAAATGAGAATGCTTGGACTGAGGGAAAATGTCTGTATGTGGGTAAGTAACTGGCTCAGTGATATAAAACAGAGGGTGGTGATTAATAATACACACTCAGATTGGGTCACTGTCACTAGTGGGGTACCAAAGGGGTCAGTATTGGGCCCTATTCTCTTCCATATATTAATTATCCTGTAAAAGGCTTGCACAGTAAAATATCACTGTGCAGATGACACTAAACTGTGTAAAGTAATTAACATGGAAGAGGAAAGTATACTACTACAGATAGATCTGGATAGATTGGAGGCTTGGGCAAAGAAGTGGCAGATGAGGTTTAACACTGACAAATGTAAGGTTATGCACATGGGAAGGAATAATACAAGTCACCAGTACATACTAAATGGTAAAACACTGGGTAACCCTGACATGGAAAAGTACCTAGGAATTTCATTGAACAGCAAACTAAACTATAGAAACCAGTGTCAAGCAGCTGCTGCCAAAGCCAATAAGATAATGTGTTGCATCAAAAGGGGCATAGATATCCGTGATGAGAACATAGTCCTGCCACTTTACAAATCACTAGTCAGACCACACATGGAGTATTGTGTACAGTTCTGGGCTCCTGTGAACAAGGCAGACATAGTACAGAAACGGTTCAGAGGAGGGCAACTAAAAGTAATACCTGGAATGGGTGGACTACAGTACCCAGAAAAATGATAAAAATTAGGGTTATTCACTCTAGAAAAAAAAGATGACTGAGGGGAGATCTAATTACCATGTATAAATATATCAGGGGTCAGTACAGAGATCTCTACTGTAAGAGCAATGAGACTAGACTAGAGAATATGGAACTTTCTGCCTGAGGAAGTGGTGATAGCGAGTTCACTAAAAGAGTTCAAGAGGGGCTGGATGTATTTCTGGAGTGTAATAATATTACAGGCTATAACTACTAGAGTTGAGTCATTGATCCAGGGAGTTATTCCGATTGCCTGATTAGGGGGGGGAAACAAAAATTCCTTCCCAACTCAAAAGTGGGGAAAATTGGCTTCTATCTCAGAGTTTTTTTTCTCCCCAGGAAAATCCAGCCTATTAGAATTAAATACCGGCATTCCCAATCGCTGCACGCGTGCCCTTCAGGGTTTTTCACAGTTTAGATGCCGTGATCACAATTTTTCATTGTAAATGTACGACGCTGGCAGTAAAACCTGAAGTATAAAAACATCGTCACAGTTATGATCACAGTAAGTCTGCCTGAGACCAGAAGTGGACCAGCACCCTGCTACAACAATCCATCAGAGCAGGGTGCTGGTCCGCTTCTGGTCTCAGGCAGACTTACTGTGATCACAACTGTGACAACCATGCTTTCAAAAGCCTGCAGAGGAGAACTCTTCTTGATGTGAGAACGCCCCCTTGCTGGCTGTAAAATTGTTAAACAGCATTCTCTGAATTAACCCCTTCCTGTCCTGATTGTGGCAGAAAGGCGTTAATGCACTTTTTTCATAAAAATACACAAATGCACACATCTTTTCATTGGCTTGTAATGTTTTAGCGCTGTACAACATCTGTTCTGTAAGTACAGTGCCAAAGAAAATCCAAAATGCTCTCCAATTGTGTTGGGCCCATCCAGTATATAGATTACACCAATAGCGTCCATTTTCACAGTACAAACATACGGTAATTGTTATTGAAACCTTCTGTAACAGAAAAAAAATGACAAGAAAGGAAAAATAGAAACTTTTCATTGTTTTTCCTTAAATATTTTTAAATATATTTGTCATCTAAAGACACAAAAGTTATAAGGTGTCCAGTGAAAAATACTAACAAACACAGATAGATTGCCTCAGAAATCAAAGGGCTTCTGTCACCACCCAAAAATCTATTTTTTTCTAGGCTAATTAAAATCCTTGTAATAGATGTAAACTAGTACGAGACAAAAAATCCAAGAAAATACAAGTTAAAGGCACACTGACAGGCCCAATAAGTATATTTAGGTATATATATGACAGTACAGGTCTTATAAAGTGTATTAAAATCATCTAAGTATCCCCCCTGTCCACCTTATAAATACAGTAAACTGAAGTTTTATAACCTGCTTGAATCGTCTTCTTTCTGCCCAAGGGGCGGCGTTTTTTATCTCCACTTCTGCCCAGCCAGCCTCGCCCCAACTGTCGTTTTGAAGCGCCGCCCAGCTCATAAATATTCACTTTGCTGGGCGGCTTCTGCTGTCCCCGCTCTGAAGCGCTGCGCTGAACAATGCCTGGCGCATGCGCATAATGCAGAGGCTGAAGCGGCCTCGAAGATGCAGACTGTACGCAGGCGCGATGCTTCCGGACAGTGAGGGTGCCGGGCGCATGCGCTGAAGATGAGACGGAGGCCGATGCCCATAGGATTGTATTGGGCATGCGCCGGATCTTGTGAAGTCGGGACAGTAGTAGCCGCCCAGCGAAGTGAATATTGATGAGCTGGGCGGCGCTTCAAAGCGGCAGTTGGGGCGATGCTGGCTGGGCGCAAGTGGATATGAAACGCCGCCCCTTGGGCAGATTGAAGACGGTTAAAGCAAACTTCAGTTTTCTGTATTTATAAGGTGGACAGGGGGGGAAACTTAGATGATTTTAATACACTTTATAAGACCTGTACTGTCATATATATACCTAAATATACTTATTGGGCCTGTCAGTGTCCCTTTAAGGACAATACAATGGTGAATGGAGAACACACAGGAAAAATTAGGGCACCACTAGGCAATCAACACATCGAGGCTGGCAAAATCCTATAGATATAGTATAATTTATAGGTGACCCAGACTGGGTATCTAATATATATAGCCAGCCACGGCTATTAGAACAGAATTGAAGTCAAAATACAATACATGGATGTATAAAGTGCAAAATGCAAAGATTACAGAGTACATGAATAATACATACTAAACTGTTTACTAGAAAGCCATGGAGTAAATACCTGAGTAGTGGCTGGCTATATATATTAGATACCCAGTCTGGGTCACCTATAAATTATACTATATCTATAGGATTTTGCCAGCCTCGATTTGTTGATTGCCTAGTGGTGCCCTAATTTTTCCTGGGTGTTCTCTATTCACCATTGTATTGTCCTTAACTTGTATTTTATTGGATTTTTTGTCTCGTACTGAGACTATAATAAAGTTTACATCTATTACTATTTGTGCTAGCCTTTTTCTTTTTTTGGTGTTTTACTTTGCGTGCAGGCTTGGCACGGGCACCAACGTTTGTGAGTCATTTATTGGTGTATATATAATTAAAATCCTTATACTGCGATTTTTCAATATATAGTGCTCTTACCCTTTTCTGTTGGCTAGTTTCTTTGAAAACGGCACTTTGACAGGGCCAGCGAGTGCTCTCCTCCTCCGGCTGGCCCCGTCTGCAATTTAAATCCCGCGCCTGCACCCCATTCGGCGCCGGCGCTCTGAGAGAAGGACGCTCGCTTCCTAAGCACTTCCTCAGTGCGCCTGCGCCGATGACGTCTTCTCTTTCGGGTTTAGAGGTGACGTCATCGGCGCACTGAGGGAGTGCTGAGGAAGCGAGTGTCCTTCTCTCAGAGCGCCTGCGCCGAATGAGATGCAGGCGCGGGATTTGAATTGCAGACGGGGCCAGCCGGAGGAGGAGAGCCCTGTCAATCAGCAGGAGGAGGGGGCGTTTTTTTTAAAGGAGGATGCAGCAGCTACCAGCAAATAACCGCCCTACTTGCTGGTAGAGAGGTAATTTACATATTATAAAAGTGCTGTTTTTAAAGAAACTAGCCAACAGAAAAGGGTAAGAGCACTATATAGTGAAAAATCGCAGTATAAGGATTTTAATTAGCCTAAAAAAAAAATAAAATGACTTGGGAGGGGGGGGGGGGGGGGGGGTGACAGAAGCCCTTTAATTATTTGCATTTAGAAAGACCCACTGCTAAACTAAAATAAAAAATTGGCCTGGTAAGGAAGGGGGGTAACCATGAAGTGGTTAACTTTGTTTTGGACCACTCCAGTACTAGGCAAGAGCTATGACTTAATCTCAAGCATACCCTAAAATATATATTGTATGGTACCCATTTAATTTATATCTCCCAGCATATACATTAGAATGGAGGGCATAAATGTGATATGAACAGAGCCAAGAGGTTGTCTCACTCACTAGGATATGCCCCCAATGTCTGATAGGTGCAAGTCCCACCTCTCGGACCCGCACCAATCTTTAGAACGGAGCCCACAAAGTGAAGGAGGGTGCATTGCACCTGCACGGCTGCACTCTATTCATTCTTAAGGGAGCGGCAAATATAGCTGAGCTGGCTAGCAATATGTCCCCAATGTTTGAAGTTAGAGAACCCCTTTAAGGTCTTACACTGGGTCCTGTAAAGCAAACATTTTTAATTACATTGGATTAGAAAGATGGTTATAATGCAATTCCCTTATACAGTACAAAAAAAGCAATGAAGATGCAAAATAACATGAAAATATTTTGTAAACAAAGTTTAATATGCACAATATAAAAAAATCATTCAAAGAAAGCATGTAAAAAACTGTATATTCAACATATGGGATGACACCACAATCCTGCAATACTGCGCCTTAATACTGTACAGGGAACTCGACCACAGATGGAAACATGGCAGCAGGAAATGCATCTGTCAGGGACACGTTAAACCATACGCTTCAGGTTACCTGTACAAGGGGGGGAAACAAGTAAAAACTACAATGCTTAAGTTGCTTTAAAAGGGTATTTTTGGTTTTAGCAAATACAACGTATTTATTGAATAATGAAAAAGTATTAAAAAAGAAAAATCACAGAACTGTATGATTTTCTGGTTTTTAAAATCTCTGCTTGCCATCGTTGTATGGGATCACTCTTTGTTTACTTTACCCGTAGTCAGGTGATGGTCACACAGGTGCTCATCACATGACCAAGAGAGCAGCAGAGATCTTAACCCCTTAGTGACCAGCCTGTTTTGGGCCTTACTGACCTAGCGTTTTTCTTCCTTTTTTCATTGTTGCATTCCAAGACCTTTTTTATTTTTCTGTCTATATAGCTTTATGAGGGCTTCTTTTGCTGGACAAATTGTAGTTTTTAATTGCGCCATTTTTGGGTACACATAACTTTCTGATTAACTTTTGTTAACTCTTTCTGGGAGGGAGATGGAAACACCGGAATTAGAATTACCGGTAATTCAGTTTCCATGAAATCACCATGACGGCCACAAGGAGATTGACCCATGACCTCTGTGGGGGCAGGAAACAGAGAAGAGGTTAAATTGCCCCCTCCCACCACCGCACCTCAGTGTTCCAAAGATATCAAGTGCCAGAAGTGTCCTAGTATTTCCCAGTATTACACCATACCAGAAAAATACCGGTGAAAAACAAAATTTCAACAAAAGGGGGGGGAATGTATGGGCCGTCATGGTGATTTCATGGAAACTGAATTACCGGTAAGTCTAATTCCGGTTTTCCCATATCATCACCATGACGGCCACAAGGAGAGTTATAAAATTATTTTTTATGGGTGGGGGCAACCGCTTGGAGAACCTTCTGACCAAAGGAGAGGCCAGAGGTTCCAGACAAGTCCAAACGGTAATGTTTCACAAATGTGTGAATACTAGACCAGGAGGCGGCCCTGCATATATCATCCAGGGAGGCCCCCGCTCTTTCAGCAAAGGTAGTAGATACAGCTCTGGTAGAGTGAGCTCTAATATTGGAAGGAGGATCCAGATTCTGGTTCTTATAACATAAGGTAATAGTGTCCTTAATCCATCTTGCAATGGAGGATTTTGAGGCCCTGGATCCCTTATTCCTTCCAGCAAATTGGACAAGCAGACTGTCAGACTTCCTGAAGTCCCTAGTGGCTTCCAAGTATCTAATGACTGTACGCCTAACGTCAAGGAAATGAAATTTCTCTTCCTCCTGATCCTTGGGATTGTTGAAGAAGGATGGAAGTAGGATCTCCTGGCCTCTGTTGCGGTCTGAGGCCACCTTTGGCAGGAAACCTGGGTCTAGTTTAAGCACAATCTTATCCTCAGTGATGGTAAGGTATGGTTCCCTAATGGAGAGAGCCTGAATCTCTCCCAGTCTCTTGGCAGAGGTAATTGCTATAAGAAAGGCAGTCTTGAGTGAAAGCAACTTAATTGAACAATCCTCCAATGGCTCAAATGGGGAACACATAAGATTGTTGAGAACTAAATTTAAGTCCCAGGTTGGGCTGCGGGACCTAAGCGTGGGTCTCAGTCTACATGCAGCTCTAATGAATCGTTTGATCCATCTATGGTCTGCCAGGTCGGAATCAAAGAAGGCGCTCAATGCCGAAATTTGAACCTTTAAGGTGGATGGAGAAAGGCCCATGTCCAGGCCCCTTTGTAGAAATTCCAGAATTTTCTGGATACTGGGCCCCACAGAATTTGGATTCTCATCGCCCGACCATGAGCAGAATCTCTTCCAGATCTTCAGGTATATCGCGGAAGTGACTTTTTTCCTAGAACATCTCAGGGTGGCTATAACCTGGTCTGACAGGCCCTGAGACCTTAAGAGGGAGACCTCAGGATCCAAGCCGTGAGCTTCAGGAACTCCGGATGAGGATGTAGCAAAGGACCCTGGTATAGGATGTCCCCCCTGAGTGGGAGTCTCACTGGTTCGTCTATTGCTAGTTTTAATAGAGGGGTGAACAAACTCCTCTTGGGCCAGAACGGAGCGATCAATATTACCGTGGTTCTCCCCTCCTGAATCTTCTGAATGACCCTCGGGATGAGCGGCAATGGAGGGAATGCGTACCCTAGATCCCAGCACCATTTTAGGGAGAAGGCGTCTACTCTCCAGGGATGGTCCCCGGCATTTAGGGAGCAAAATGTTTGCACCTTCGTATTTCTCCTTGATGCGAACAGGTCTATTGTAGGAAGCCCCCATCTTTGGGTTAGCATATTGAAGACCTCTGGGTTCAGTGCCCACTCTGTATGATCTACTACCTGTCTGCTCAAAAAGTCCGCTTCTAGATTCAGGGATCCCTTCAGGTGCATTGCTGAGATGGACTTTAGTTCCTTTTCTGCAAAGGAGAAGATCTCCTCTGAGATATTCTGGAGTCTCCTTGATCGAGTACCCCCTTGGTGTTTTAGGTAGGAGACAACAGTCACGTTGTCCGATAGGACTTTCACGTGCTGATTTCGTATCAATTGCTTGGCGGCGAGAAGGGCTTCTCTTACTGCATACAGCTCCCTGAAATTTGAAGACTGAGCAGATATCAGACGCTTCCACGTTCCTTGGAAATAGGCTCTGTCGATTTTTGCTCCCCAACCGGATTGGCTGGCGTCCGTGAAGACGGTAATTGACGGTGATCTGATCCATGGGACTCCCTGGGACAGATTCCTCTCCTTCATCCACCATGAGAGGGACCTCTTTACTAATCCTGGGATTGGGAGCTTGGAGTCCAGAGAACCCTTCTTCTTGTTCCAGTGGGACAATAGCCAGGTCTGAATCACACGGCAGTGAGCCTGTGCCCACTCGACAGAGGGTATACAGGAGGTTAGGAGGCCGATTAGGCTCATTGCTTCCCTCACTGAGCATTTTTTCCCCCGCCTTTTATTCAAACTGCTCTGCTCCTGCGCTTTACTTCCGGGTTGCGGCCGAACCCGGAAGCGACGTCACCGACGTCGGCGTGCGCACACGCCGGCCGCTACCAGCCCGACCCACAGGGGAGGAGGAAGATTGCGGCCCGGGAGCAGGCTCCAGACCAGCCGGAGCAAGTCCTCCCGATACCCCCCAGCCCAGCATGAGCACGCGGCGGCCGGCGGACTGGGGGAGCTCCGACGAGCCTCAGGTAACCAGGAGGCCCCTGGAGACAACGAAAAAAATAATAAAACAAAATCCTATCTTCATCTCCCTGCCGCCGCAGGGAGACTCTTCTCTGACCCTGGCCACAGTGGGGACAGGAACACTGAGGTGCGGTGGTGGGAGGGGGCAATTTAACCTCTTCTCTGTTTCCTGCCCCCACAGAGGTCATGGGTCAATCTCCTTGTGGCCGTCATGGTGATGATATGGGAAAACAGCATTGCTGCTTCCCAAGACCCATAACTTTTTTATTTTTCCTTCTATGGAGTTTTGAGAGGACGACTTGTGTTTTTCATTGGTATCATTTTGGATTAAATGGCGCTTTTTGATTGCTTATTACCTTTTTTTGGTGGCAACTAAGAAAATAGCAATTCTGTATATTTTTTTTAATGGCGTTTACTGTAGGGAATAATTTACATTATATTCATGTAATCCAGGTGGTTACAGACGCAGCAATATGAAAAATATACGAAGGAGATTTTTTTGGGGGAATTTTTTTTCATTCAAAAGCGTATTTTCAATGAAAAAAAAAAAGTTCATTTTTTTAATGGGATTTTGTTTATTGAATGTTTTTTACCACTTAATATAGAAAGCTTTTTGATTGATTTTAAAATGCAATGCATCATCCCTATAGTGCAGCATTGCATTTTAATGTCAGTGCTATTCTGACATTGACCAGCAGGCTGAGCCAGAGAGGAGCAGCCTGTTGGAAGTTACTCAAGGTTGGTCTGGGGCCTACATCAGACCCCTGCCAGCCTTCACAGACATCGGCACCCCGCGATCGCATTTGCGGGGTGCCAATGCGAGACAGAGGTAGTCCGCTCCCTCTGTCAGCACTTTACGTGCCGCGGGCAATGGCGCCGGCTGCATGTAAAGTGTTCAACAGCACGGATCAGCACTCCTGCCGGTCCGGGCTGTTAGAGCAGGGTCGCTGCTCTCATGTGAGAATCGGGCCCCCGCTCCCCACGGAAACCTGTGCAGTACTTAGACTGGGCCGCCGTAAAAAAGCGGTGGCCCAGCCTAAGGCCCCTTAGTGACTGCCGTAAAAAGGCTTATGGGTGGTCACTAAGGGGTTGTCCAGTTTCAGGAGGAAAACAAACAAAAAACTGAGGATCTGCATGCAATAAAGAAATGGTCATTACCTACTACTACAGTTCCCCCACTCAAGCTCTGTTTATCATGATGTAGCAATAATGTCACATGGACAACATGTAACCGCTACAGCCAATCACTGGCCTCTTCAGTGCACTGCTGAGGCAATTGCCTGCAGTACTCACATGTTCCCGACATTACGTCACCTTCAGCCTGTAAACAGATCATGGCTGGGAGAATCTGATCAGTAGCGCAGGATCTGCCAGGTAGGTAATGATCACTTATTGCATGTGTATGTATATCTTAGGGTTACACTAGATATCGAAGTATCGATACTTTTAGACCCAGATACTGTGGACAGGACAACATTATTTGTATGCACTGATTGTATTTTCCCATATATATTGTTGCACTTGCACTTTATATGTATGAATTGTAATTGCCATACACCTGAAGTCTGACTAGAATTTTTAAATATTCTTAATTTCCGTGAGGCCAGAAATGGTTGTAACTCTGTGAGTACTAATAAAATTGATGATTATTTAAAATGCAATTGTTGATGGGGATACGATACTGGGTCTTACTATTTAACGATACTAGGCTGTGCTGCTGCGCAGCCTAGTTTCAGTTAGAGAACATGGCATGTGCCGCTCTCACTAGTGAAGAGATAGCAGGGAGGAGGAGGGGAGAGACTGTGGCACTGCGCCAATGAATGTAAAACACATAAATTCGAGTATAGGCAGCAGATGCAGGCGGCAGTATCACAGACCCGGCCTCAATAACAGGGCATGCGATCTGCTGAACAATTAATCCCTCATGTGCCACACTTTAGGGGTTAATTGCCATGGTTCAGCATATCGCATGCCCTGTTATTGAGGCCGGGTGCAGGTATGTGATACCGCCGCCGGCACCCGCTACCTCCTATACTTGAATTAATGTGTTAATTACAATTATTGGTGGCGCAGTGCGCCCCCCCCCCCCCCAAGTATTATAAAATTGTAATCATTGGCGGTGTAGTGCGCCCTCCCTCCCCAGTATTAGTATAATTGGTGGTGCAGTGGCTACAGGCGAATACCCCCCTACCTATTGTTATATTCATTGGTGGCAGTGGCCACAGGGTCACCTCCCCTACTCTTCATTGGTGGCAGTTCCGATCGGAGCCAAAGCAGTGTAATATCGGTGCTCCGATCGGTTACCATGGCAGCCAGGACTCTACTGAAGCCCTGGCTGCCATGGTAACATCCCTGCTGCTGTGTGCACAAAGCCCAGGGCAGCAGGGAGAGTGTGAAGTCCTATTCACCCTAATAGATCTCTATTAGGGTTAATAGGACAAGGGTTCTAGCCCCTAAGGGGGCTGTTAGTAAAACAATAAAAAAAATTGCCACCTTATTATCGGCCGCACATTCCATAAAACATGGAATGCGCACGGCTTTTGTGAAGTTTTATTTTTTTCGCGTGGTATCGAGTAAAAATTTCAGGAAAGACCAACTAGAGCAGCTGAACTGTATTTGGGGTTAATCAGAGGCACTTTAAATGATGTCAGGTGTATGCTGACTCCTATTTATCGATTTTGAATTGCTTAATTCTGAACACAGCTACATCCCCAGTTACACTTATGCAACCACATTATTTTTGTTTATTTTTCTTCCCTCCACCTAAAAGATTTCAGTTTGTTTTTCAATTGAGTGGTACAGTTTAGAGGTCACATTAAAAGGTGGGAAACGTTCTGAGATGATTTATCTTTGTCTCATTATATATATAAAATATAAAACTTGTCCTATTATATATTGGCTTGTGGGTGAAATTTCAGGATGAACCTAAACTGCACTCTAATCTTTACAGGTGAACTTAATGTGACTTTCTCTAAACTTTTGAATGCACATGTCCAACTGCTCAATATTTAAGTACTTGCTGTTAACTAACAAGGAGCTTAACAGCAAAATTCACAACAGGTGTTTGATCCATGAATCGCCCAATAAATTTTCTGGTTCAATTAGAATTGGTATGTACACAGTCCTCCTCATCATGTTGTTCAGATTTCTACATCATGAAACCAAGATGACACCTAACAATCGATCAACAGTACTTCACCATTGCGAGGCTTCTAGTAGGATTGTTCTCAGACGGAAGTGGACACCGAGTGTCACAGAGTGTCATCAGCAGTTTCCAACAAAGATACAGAGAGATTGTAAGAGTCAAAGAAAGACATAGAAGTGGATGTCCTTTGGCCACATAGCACACTGATGACCTCTTCATTGTGAACAATGCCCTGTGGAATCGGATGATGAATGCCACACAACTCCAGGCAAACTTAAGGTGAGAGGCACCCAAGTGTCACCTCAGACCATTTGAAAATGTTTACATTAGCGTAGTTTATGTGCCAGATGGCCTGCAAGGGTAGCTGACCACAGACGTCAAAGACTTGCATTGGCCAGGGAGCATCTACGCTGGATGAGGCACCTGTGGGCCTCAGTGCTGTTCACTGATGAAAGTCAATTCACGCTGAGCAGAAATGATGGCAGCCAACGATGTTGGAGACATCAGGGAGAGCACTATGCATAAGCCATTGTTGTCCACAGATGAGCATTTGGTGGTGGTGTTAGTGTGGGGAGGTGTGTCTAGTCAATACAGAACTGTCCTACACTTTGTGAATGGTACAGTGAAAAGCCCAACTACTTGAATAACATCAATAATCCAGTCATTGTGCCTCTGCATGAACAACACAGGCCTAATTTCATCTTCATGGACGACAATGTGCCAGCTCATCGAGGTTGCATCATTAGGGAACTGCTGCTGGAGACTGGGGTACCTCAATTGGAGTGGCCTGCACTTTCTCCAGACCTGAATCCCATTAAAAACCTATAGGATCAGCTGAGTCGCCGTGTAGAGGCTCGAAACTCTGTACCCTAGAACCTCAATGACCTAAGGGCCACCCTTCAGGAAGAGTGGGATGCCATGCCTCAGCAGACAATAAGTCGACTTGTGAACAACATGATGTCAATGTCAAGCTGTAATTGATGCTCAAGGCCACATGACAAGTTATTGAGACATTAATATTTTTTTGTAGGGGTATAACCATCACTGTTGTTGGCTTTTGTTTCAATAAACTGTTTAAGAAGAGGAAATCAACCCTGCATGCTTCAACTTAAATGCCCTACTTTCATGATATAATATCAGTGCATAAATTTCACCCAAAAGCCAAATATTCCTAACTTTGAGTAGAGTGTGTGTGTATATATATATATATATATATATATATATATATTTTATATTTATATTTTAGCGCAAATTAAAAGTGGAGGTGTTGCCCAAGTCAACCAAATTGCATGGTTTTCCTAACGGTTACCTTTGATTGATTCCAAAATCTCTTGTACTCTTGGAGCATCATTTCGGTCAGGCCGACAGCTAGGTGTAATCTCCAGCACATAATCTGGCCCATACTCTGTAAAGAACTAAAGAAAAAAAATCTAATCAGGCCCACTGCAACCTCTCATCTTGCCTAACAGTTTAATTCCCTATGGTATACAAATTATACAGCATACTGTTTATCATAGAAAGCCAAATAACCTATGTAAATGCTTTTGGAAAACACAGGCACCCACAAGAAATTTGAACAAATATGGGAAGAACATACAAGCTCCAGGTGAAAGTAAACCCCGGCAGAATTTAAAGGGGTTTGCTCTCTTCAGCAAATGGTATTTACCCTGTAGACAAAGTTAATACAAGGCACTAAGGCTGGTTTCACACCATGTTTTTGTCACTATGGGGGACATTATTAAAGCTGGTGGCCACTAAGGGGGACATTATGTATACTGCAGGGGTTGGAAATTATACATACACACATATATATATGCCAATGGAATCCATCCATTTTTAAACGGCCGGATGGCCTGACAATAAATGCAAAAATGCGCGGAGGCGCAGTGCAGTGGTACTGCGCTTCCGCAGAGGCGCACACCCCCGGCAGTCACGTAGGGTAAGGAAATCTGACGAGTTAAGGTTTTCTGACAGAACACCGGCAAACAGAAAAGCCAGCACTTTTTCCAACAGTGAGCAAGCACGACGACCGCTGCTGGATTGCAGAGTGGTCATAACCATGGAAAAAAGATGTGTATAATGTGATGGTAAAATGAATAAAGCCAGCAAAGGAAACAATATGGACAATCACAATACATTGATACCGGTAACTGATTTGTATTCACTTTCTCTATATGATAAATGCAATTTGCTGAAGTGAGCCAACCCCTTTAAAATCCAGGACTAAGTGCTGCAAAGCAGCAAAGTATACCACTGAGCTACCATGCTGTCCAATATTAATGGCAGAGTTGTAAAATTAACAGGAGGAGAAGATGATCAGTAGTTGTGTATTACAGAACAGAAAATGCTAAAAGGGTTTTCAAAATTGTTGGTACCAGTCTGTTAAAAAAAAAACGCACAATGGTCACTGTAATAGCCTGACACTGTCAAAAGTAATAATAAATACTTGGCCTGCAGGCCGTTGCCATATTACAGTATCTATAGATCACCAGAGACTTGATTTGCAAACCATTTGTATTTTAGGTACTATTTTTGATTGAGTGGCTTAAATTTTATGTCTTTGTATCTGCTTCATTTGTTTTAATAAACATTTGAATGAGAAAAGTAATAAATACAATTTTCTGAAAATCAAACATTGCTTTTGAATTGTGTTTCAACAAAATACTTTTAAAGGCTGAAAGTAGTCTCTGTGCTGTTCGGTATCATGGTGTGTACTACACTGAACATGGACCAAAGAAAGTTAAAGGGAACCTGTCACCGCTACTATGCCACCCTCACTGAGCGTTTCTAAATGTTCATTGTGTTACCCTAAACATATAAATTACATTTTTCATTTCATTTGCAGACAAATTCAATAAGTATTATGCATTTTTGTACTTCCCGCCTTTTATGCAAATTACCATAACAGAGTCATATCTTACTTGTGTGACCAGAGAAGAGTCATATTTTCAAGCTCTGACTCATCTCAGGTTAATTTGCATATGTATCAAATAGTTTTTTTTACACAATAAAAGCACACAGAGCTATGGGGACTGGGTATTGCGGATGTGCTAGCGACCATCTAGCAACCCATGTCATCAGCTCTATACACAAAATCCAGGTGACAGGTTTCCTTTAAGGAGTTGTCTCAGGAGACTAGAAAGAACATTTTAGCCAAACTTGTGAAGGCTATAAGACCATCACCAAACAGCTTGATGTTGCTTGTACTACAGTTGCAAATATTATTCTCAAGTTTGTTGTGCTTTTTCATAGGTATATAGTATTTATATCTAAATATCATAATTATAGTGGATTTGATCTATATATATATATATATATATATATATATATATATATATATATATATATATATATGAATATATGAGAGAGAGAGAGAGAGAGAGAGAGAGCAGCACTCCGAATAAATTCAAGAAAATGGTGGTTTATTGGACCCAAAGTCAAGCGACGTTTCAACAGCTTGTTGCTGTCTTTATCAAGCACAGTGCACATGTGTTACAGACATACTTTAAATAAGGACATCAATCCACAATAGATTAACATCAATTGAAGAATATATGATCAAAATACAGTGATTGAACAGTGCATGTGGTTACAAAAATACATATGTCAGACTGCCAACATATGGCAAATACAGTGCATCAGCAAAATATAAAACATTAATTCAGCATCTCATGCTTTCTGTGAAATAGATCATAATGAGATCCAGTGATTACCCTAATAGAGTGAATTAAAAACACTCACTGTCAGGTGGGCAGCTGTATGTAGCGTTGATCGTGCTCCTTGGCGTCCCCATTCACTATCCGCGCATGTGCGAGAGGGCCAAATCTCGCGATACCTCCGGCATCAGGAGACTGAATAGCGACCACAACTAAGATGGCCGAAGGTATCGCGAGATTTGGCCCTCTCACGCATGCGCGGATAGTGAATGGGGACGCCAAGGAGCACGATCAACGCTACATACAGCTGCCCACCTGACAGTGAGTTTTTTTATTCACTTTATTAGGGTAATCACTGGCACTCATTATGATCTATTTCACAGAAAGCATGAGATGCTGAATTAATGTTTTATATTTTGCTGATGCACTGTATTTGCCATATGTTGGCAGTCTGACATATGTATTTTTGTAACCACATGCACTGTTCAATCACTGTATTTTGATCATATATTCTTCAATTGATGTTAATCTATTGTGGATTGATGTCCTTATTTAAAGTATGTCTGTAACACATGTGCACTGTGCTTGATAAAGACAGCAACAAGCTGTTGAAACTTCGCTTGACTTTGGGTCCAATAAACCACCATTTTCTTGAATTTATTCGGAGTGCTGCTGGCTGTTTTCCTATTTCTAGTTCACTGGACCTAGGTGCTGGTCCACATTGGCCAGATGTGCACCCCTCGTTTACATAGTGTGCTGCTTCCTTATTTTCTCAAGGCTATATATATATATATATATATATATATATATATATATATATATATATATATATATGGCCATATTGTGATATATTCACAATTTTTGTATGTATTTTTAAAGTTGCTGGAAATAGGTTGGAAAGGACACTGTTCATAAGGTTTCTTCTCTATAGATGTACCAGTCTGAGAGGAGTCATTCTTGTCTCCTTATAGATTTATGAGTGAGATAAGGATATTCTCCAGACGTATCTAGTACTAATTACCTCTAGATGATATCTATTGGTGAAGCAGAAAATCTGTGGTGTCTGTATACACATATAATGAACCTTCGTTTTTTTAGCATAAGATAATCAATAGGACATATGTATTGTTTTATATTGTTAAATATTATGAAGGACGTCAATGCATCTATTATCTTATATATTTCTCACTAGGAACGCATGTACTCCTAAAATATGATGAGAAGAATTTTAAGTATAGACTTTGTTAATGAGTCTCCATTCAGGGAAGGCGGTGTTATTTTAACTAACAATCACCCGTTGAATTGACAGAGGAGACACACATGTCTGTGAAAGTACAAGGTCTATTATATTCTTATCAAAACCATAAATTTGATAGTTTGGGAGATGTCTGACTTGGTACCTTAATGTCTATGCTTTAATTGGTACATGTGTCAAAGTTAATCCCTGTAGCTCTGATTTAGGATTCCATATTATATGGGTATGGAATGTACAATGAAGTCAGACCTGGACATTTAACCCTTACTGGTAATGATGCTCATAGCTTATGCAATAGTGCCACCTAGGTATAAATAAGTAACATTACATCAACAGCAGAAATGCATTCTGGTTAATACAGTTACATCACAGTCATTATCATATGTACACGCCTAACCGACAATGACTGGAAAACTCCAAGTTGGGAAAGTGTGTGTAACTGATAAGTTTTTGATAATAAACCACACACAAGAGAGAGAAAGAAAGAAAGACCCCAGGAGAAAAATCCCAATGATCAGAATGGACTTTAGAGCTGACTTCCTTTAGACTCTGCATATCATCTGCATTCTCAGGTAACGTATAACTATTTTATTTTTTATTTTTTTCAATATCTCTTTATTGGAACAAGAAATCACTCGTACAACAATCAATGACAAGACAGTGCATTGTACAAGAAAGCAGCAAAGCATAATGTACATTCAATACTGATGAAAATGTGATTTCTTAATTCACCTTTGTACAATTTTATACCCCCCCCCCCATCAACCCATACCCGCCCCCCCCCCCCCCCCCCCCATCCCTGAACACCAATCTAACACCACCGGACATGAAAAAGGGCACGGCCCACGACGCCTATCACCTCCTCCAATGGTGCACTCGGCCCAGCGCCAGCTCATAGATCCAATCGCCCTAACTTGCCTGCCAGTTGAGCCTGTAAATACCAACTCGTGAGCTTGAATGGGGCTATGAGTTCCTGAATTTCAGCATCAGACAATTGCTTCTCTACAAATCTCCTCCATTTTTTAATGAACTTCTCGACCAAACGCTCCTTATCCTGTTCTACCTCCAACCTTTCCATATAGAGAACATTTTTCATCGTCCCTATGACCTCTTCCCACACTGGTGCTTCCTTCCCTAGCCAATGTCGCAAGAGAGATTTCTTCACCGACATTAGCAGGAGATGAATACCCGGCTTAGCGACTAATGACCCCATCTCCTCACCCTGGTTCTTAGTAACATAGTGGAATATACATTGCTGCGGCGAGAAACCCACCACATCACCCCAAACGGCTTCTATAAATTCCACGGCCTGTTTCCATACCGGTTGCACTGTTGGGCATTCCCATATGGCATGTAATAATCCTGCCTTCGAGAGGCCACACTTAGGACATTCCCGTAGGTAATGAGCCGGGGCATCTGCATAGGAAAGATTAAAGGCGTACGTCGCTCTATGTAGAAGTCTTAGTTGCGTCTCTCTCCACTGTTCATTATACGTCGCACGCCTAACCAATTCCATCCCTTCCCTCAACTTCTTTGCTATATTTGGGTCGGATAATTCCCTTTCCCAGGGTTTGTATGCCCCTTTTACCAAACCTATTGTCTGAATGTTATGAAGTCTACGGTGCAGCTCAGAGAGGGGCATGTGAGAGCCATCTTTGCCCAACAAAGCCGCAAACCATGCTAACCTATCCGGGTCGCCCACGGAAGTCGCCTGTGCATTACAGTAACTTTTAATCTGCTGAAAGGGAAGATAATGGGCATCCTGTAATTCAAACTGCGCCTTTACCTGGTCCCAAGTCAACCATTGGAGACTAGGGGTGTGTAGTAGGTCTTGAAGAATCCTGATATTCTTTTCCCTCCATACCTGGAACATGCTACTCTCCCTGCCCTGAGAGAACGCCGGCAGTGCCCATAATGGTAATCTGGGTGACAAATAGTAGGGAAGCCCATAAATCTTCCTAATCGCCCTCCACGCCAATACGGTATCCTTTAATAGAATAGACTGCCTAATTGACACCGGTATGTCTTTCATCCTGGAGTGTAATAGGGCCTCTAGATTTTCCCCCTCCGCTAATTCCCTTTTTAATAGTAATCGCCGAATAGTGCCCTGTGCCCCACACCCAATCACGCACATGTCTGAACAGCGATGCCAGATTATAGTGACGAATGTTCGGCAATTGCAACCCCCCTTCATCCTTCAATAAAGTCAATTTAGCGTAGGCAATACGAGGCCTCTTAGTCTTCCAGAGGAAACGGTTAAACGCTCTCTGCACCCTGACTACATCAGTGTGCTTCAGCAACACAGGAATAGTCTGAAGTGGGTAGAGTAGCTTCGGGAAACTTACCATTTTGATTAAATGCGCCCTCCCACACACCGATAAGGGTAAGTCCTGCCATTTCTCCAATTCATTTTCTATTTTGAGGAATAGAGGGGGGTAATTCAACTTGTATATTGACGCAGGGGTGCGACCTATCCTAATGCCCAAATAGGTCAGATAGTCTCTCCGGACTTCCACCCTATTTTGTAGCCGTTGCGCTGCAGGCGACCGTTGGTCCAGGAAAAGGAGCTGGCTTTTCCCCACGTTAATCCTATACCCTGTAGCTCTGCCATACATATTCAAAGCCTCCAGAGTCCCGTCCAGCTGAAGTTCCGGAGAACCCAGATATAGCAAGATGTCGTCCGCAAAGCAACTAACTTTCAGCTCTCTTGTCCCTATCTTGATGCCCTCAAAGATGTCCGAATTAATCAGCAATCTCGCTAAGGGTTCCATCGCTAAGTTGAAAAGCAACGGGGACAAGGGACATCCCTGCCGCGTACCCTTCTCCAGCGTTATTGGTTTGGACAGAAAGCCCGGAACACTCACACGTGCCTGAGGGTTACCATAGAGTGCCCTCAGGAAATTCCGGAAGCTCCCCGTGATGTTGACTCTATCCAGAACCATATCCAACCATTGCCAATCGACATTATCGAATGCCTTCTCAGCATCTACTGCCAATAACGCTGGAGAAGGCCCACTTTTAGGACCCCCATATCTACTTAGGACTGCTAGGACCTTACGTATATTAGTCACCGCAGATCTACCCTTCATGAACCCTACCTGATGTGGGCCAATTAGGTCAGGTATACAATTGGCCAATCTATTGGCTAGAATTTTTGACAGGATCTTGACATCCTGATTTATCAGGGAAATCGGTCTATATGCGCTTGGCTGCGTCAAGTCTCTACCCGGCTTCGGGAGGACCTTAATATAGGCCATTTTGCCCGAATCGGGTAAGCTACCCCCGGCCATGATGTTATTATACAGACCAATCAGCGTTGAGGAAAGTTCCGGGGTCATGGCTTTATAGAATTCCGCCGGGAATCCATCCGGACCCGGGGCCTTACAATTTGACAGGGATTTGATTGTCGTCCCTAGCTCCTCCTCAGTGACGTCTCGACAGAGCGTGTCCACCGCCTCGTTTGACAATCGTGGCAAATCTACCCTCCCTAAGAGATCCCTTGCTTCTTGGGACCGGGGAGGATCCCCTGCATATAAAGCTCGGAAATAGTCTCCTAGTATCTCCACAATATCCTTCGGCTGAGAGCACAACTTTCCGGATTTGTCTTTTAGGGGGTGTAGGGCCGATTGTTTAACGAATGGGCGTGTCAAATTAGCCAATAGCCGACCAGCTTTATTGCCTACCCGAAAAAACTTAGCTTTTTGGTAGTCTCCAAACCACTTCTCCTTACTTTCCTGACAATAGTCAAAATTATGCTTGGCCGTAACCCATAAAACCTTGTTGGGGGTAGTGGGATTTTGTAAGAACTGAGTGTATGACTCCCGTACTCTCCGAGTGGCATCCTCAAACTTCTGTCTCGCCTCCCTCTTCTTCCCTATCGAATAGGACATTATACGGCCCCTAAGTACCGCCTTTGCCGCATCCCAGAACAGGTTTTGATTGGTCGCGTGCTCTGCATTATCCTGAGAGTATTCCCACCACCACCCCTTCAGCTTATCTAAAAATTCCTTGTCCCCAGATAAGTGCTGAGGCATCCTCCATGTAAAATCCTGTCCCCTAGGGACTGTATCCACTAGTTCCATTACTACTGGGGCATGGTCCGAGACTAACAGATCCAGGATCTCAACTAGTTTAACTCTGGACAACAGCCCCGGTGATGCCAGGAGATAATCAATCCGGGACCATGACCCCTGAGCATGGGAAAAGTGGGTGTACTCACGATCCATTGGGTGATGGTATCGCCAAGTATCGCAAAGACCAGTATTCTGTAACAAAGGGAGCAACGTCTGGGTCCGTCTGGGCTGAGTAGACTCCTCAAGGGCTCCACGCTTCCTATCCTCCTGCTCATTGTGCACCCTATTGAAATCTCCCGCCACTAATAGCATTGATGAATCCTCTCCCAGGATGTCCTTCTCCAAGGACTTGTAAAAGGCAGTCTGGGAGGCATTAGGGGCATAGACATTATGTACGACTATCTGTCCCACTGGGGAATCCATACATATTTGCATCCATCTCCCTAGATTGTCAGTGGATATGGAAGAAATATCATAACGTAAACGCTTGTGAAACAGGACCATAACGCCCGCCTTCCTACCCACTGAAGGAGAACCCACTACCTGACCCACCCATAGTCTACTCATCCTAGAAAAATCAGCCTCCTCCAAATGGGTCTCCTGCAGGAACGCCACATCTATATTGAGTTTTTTTAGGTGGCGCAGTACCGCCATTCGCTTCGTAGGGGATCGCAACCCCTTAACATTCCACGAGGCTACCCGCATACTAGTGTCACTTTGTTTGCGTTCTCTGCAGGAGAAGCCACCAGGAGCAGGTCAAAAACTTGCGTTGCATATTGGCACCAAGGCATCCGTAACCTAACCCCTTCAAGATTGGTGATCAAACTCCCCCCCCCCCCCCTAACCCCCCTACCCAACCCCACAACTTTAATAACTCAATTATCGACTTCACTTTTTTCGCACATCTAGCGGTGTAGTAGTTGTCACTACCCATTGCGGACCGCAACATTAACTCTCCCCTACAGTACCCCATTCACCGACCCTTAAACTTCGGCATAATCATAGGAATCGACACATTAACATAAACGAACTATAAGTCCAAAGGTATCTCACGTGACCCTCCAGGGCGAACTAGGTAATCAAGGATAAAACTCGGGACTGTCTATGTTCAACTCGGATCTCCTTCCCTAGGATCCAATTCAGCTGATCTGGGCTCCGGTCTCCCCGACCTCTGGTTAGCTCCTCTACCTCTGCCCGAGGAAGTGGAACGCAGGGAGGATGACGGCATAAAGTCGGCGAACAAGGGGTCCGACTCCAGCACCCCCATTGCTTCTCCTGGCGACAGGAAAGTGTCCACCGTCCCATCTTGACGAAAAACCCTCAGGGTTGCAGGGTAATGCAAGGCGAACTTGACCTTATTTCGAGCAAGAGCCGAGCAAACTTGCGAGAATTCCCTCCTGCGCTTGGCTACCTCTGCAGAGTAATCGCTGAATAGGAGAATCCTGTTACCCCGAATCATTAAGGGCCGCGCATTGCGTCGGAATTTCGCCAGAATAGCTTCCTTTGCGGCATAGTTCAAGTATTTTACAATCGCGGCTCTAGGTCTGGTGTTACTGTTCCTCTGTCCCGAGGATAATGGCGGCCCTAAGCGATGAGCTCTCTCCACCGTGCAAGTGCCCCGCAGACCCAGCGCTTGTGGGATCTCTACCTCACATATATCCGCCAGTTGCGTCGGAGGGATCGATTCTGGGAGGCCTATAATACGCAAATTGCTCCTCCTGGACCTGTTCTCTAGGTCGTCCAACTTCTCCTTCAGGTATTGGTTGTCACGCAGGAGGTCTCGGACGCTACTCTGGGTCTTTGCCAGATCATCTTCCACTACTGCCACTCTCTGTTCCACCTCTGCAATCTGTGAGGTATGTTGCGCAACATCAGACTGCAATTGCTGCAGGGCCGACGAGACTGTGGCTTCCAGCGAAGCTTTAATGTCTGGGGCGAGAAGTTTAGCCACTTCTATGGCCATAGACTTGCACGAGGCTGTTAACTCCTCAGCCGAAGTGAGACAGCACTCCCCATCTTCCTCCTCTGATCCTGATGCCTCTGCACTCTTCTGGGTCGACTGAGAGGATGATCGGGTGAACCTATGCCGTTTCTCAGTCGCCGGCGCCATCTTGCCCCTGACTTTCAAGTCGTCCCCTGGCGGGAGCGGTGTCCGCGGCTCCTTCTGAGAACCGCCTCTGACCACGAACTTCTCCATAAGTGACCCCTACAACTCTAGGGGAATCTATGGGTACCTTCCGGCCCCGAAGTACGGCGGTTCTCAAGGTGTTCGGGCCGGTCAAACGGAGAGCTCCTTACACGCGTCTCTCCATGTGCGCGCCGGAACCGGAAGTCCGTATAACTTTATTATGTGTAGAATTGATTGAACTAATTGGCCTGATATTTATTAACTCCCCACTTTAGTGCGGATGTATAATGTTAAAAGTGCTACATCAATATTATCACTATTCAGTAAAGATGCATATTACTGAATAAAAGATCTAATATTGATATCGGAGAAACTCTGATTGGAATATTCACATTCCATAGTCAATATCAGGCCTGATAATTTATAAGTTGTGTCACAATACTACACGATATCCGAGATTGGTCAAAGTGTGAGCAGAGCAAGGGTTCGTATCTACCCTAATCACTATTGAGTTTACTGTGTCAACTGATAGTATGTCTCATAATTGTGGTCGAGACGGTTATATTACATTTTATGTTTGAGAGGTAATAAGGAACGCTGGTATTTGTGTTAGAGCTATCTAGTGGCGAATTTAGGGCACCACATATTACTGCGTGTTATTGCATATTATAGAATTTTATATTAATTAAGCTTTGATTGTATTCTAAGTTATTGTATAATAAATCATTTATTTTTGCACAGACGCTTGTACTATGTTTTACTGATTGCACAATATAATTAAATTAACGACAAACTCTTTTTGAGGTGTTTTATATGTCCACCTCTAGGATCAATTCTCTTTAAAAAAAATTCCTTTGATCCTTTCTTTTATATAAAGCATTTGCTTGATATCCCTGACAAGTTTAAGGTCTACGGGACTGTAGCCAAACTCCATGCACGTGACCGCAAGAGAAAAATTGATGACAAATTGAAGAGACAGATAATAGGAATGGTAACCAAAGAGCCCAGAACAACTTCCAAAGAAATTAGGGATGAACTCCAGGTACATCAGTGTCAGATCACACCATCCTTCACTGTCTTAGCCAAAGTGGACTTAACGGAAGAAGACTGACCAAATCATAAAAAAGACTGGAATTTGACAAAATGCATATTGACAAGCCACAAAGCTTCTGGGAGAATGAAACAAAAGTGGACCTTTTTGGCAAGTCACATCAGCTCTATGTTCACAGATGCAAAAATGAAGCATACAAAGAAAAGAACAATGTACCTACTGTGAAACATGAAGGAAGTTTGGTTATGTTTTGGGGCTGCTTTGCTGCAGCTAGCACTGGGCATTTTGAATCTCTGCATGATACAATGAAATCTCAAGACTACCAATGCACCCTGGAGCAAAACGTTCTGCCTAGTGTAAGAAAGCTTGGTCTCAGTCGCAGGTCATGGGTCCTCTAACAGGATAACAACTCAAAACACACAGCTAAAGTACACAAGAATGGCTAAGAGCAAATAATTGGACTATTCTGAAGTGGCCTTCTATGAACCATGATATAAATCCTATCGATCACCTGTGGAAGGAGCTTAAACATGCAGTCTGGAGAAGGCACCCTTCAAACCTGAAACAACTGGAGTACTTTGCTCTCAAGATACCTGTGGACAGGTGCAGAATTCTCATTCAGAGTTACAGATCGCTTGATGGCAGTGATCGCCTCAAAAGGTTGGCCACAAAATATTAAGTTCAGGGTACTATCATTTTTGTCCACGCCAATTTTATTAGTGTGTTTTTTAAATGATTCTGTTGAACCAAAATTCAAAATTGATGTCCGATTTTCAGTAAATTTTTTATTTATTATTAATTTTGTCAGTTTCAAGTTATTTCGATGACCACTGTGTTTTTTTTCTTTTTTTTAAGGGCTCTTGCACACAAACGTATTTTCTTTCCGTGTCTGTTCTGTTTTTTTTTTTTTTTTGCAGAGTGTATGTGGAACCATTCATTTCAATTGGTCCGTTTCCGTATTTCCGTTCCGCAAAAAATTAGAACATGTCTTATTATTGTCCACATTACGGACAAGGATAGTACTGTTCTATTGGGGGCCAGCTGTTCCGTTCTGCAAAATACGGAATACACACAGATGTTATCCATATTTTTTGCGGACTGCAAAATACATACGGTCGTGTGCAAGAGGCCTAACGGAAGGGTACCAACAATTGTGTCCACATGTGTAGCTTCTTACTTGGCCACACAATTTTGCACGCAATTGGATGGTGTCACAAATTTGCTGTTTTTAGATGCATTTGTTGAAGAGATTGATTTAAAGTTGCATAACATTGTAAAATAAAAACATTCTTAGGGAACGCTTTTGTATTGCATTTGAGTGTTCTTACTGTAGTCTTGATGATAGAAATACAGCAAACAAAAAAAGCTAGAAGAAGCATGCAATTTTTAGAATCTAAAAAATAATGGCTAAAAAATTGTGTGAACACTGTGAAGAAAGCCATACTGCAGTTTTACAAGCCTCTTTCAATAGAGATGCGAAACTAATACCAGTTTGCAATTAAGAAAGAATCCACAGGTTTATTAGATTAAGAAAGACTTTGTAAAAAATGTAAAATGCAAGGAAGGCAGCCAGCAGATATGATGAAGAGGTAGATTACCAAGCCAGGAGAACAAGAAGTCAGTATGTAAGTCACATACAGAGGAGTCTTTGTTTTATAGTGTCTACTAACAAAACAAGCATTCACAGGCTTCGAAGGGCTAAAGTAATTCAAGATAAAATGTTTATCATTCAGGTCTCTCCCACCCCAAATGTTTGAAAGTTGGCCTACAAATACCGTGTACAGTACCTCATGGTCTGGGATTTCAGAAGATAAGGTACGGCCTAGGATTACTGCAGTCAAGTATGTCCAGCAGCGAGCTGTATTGGGAAGATGGTATCCCCCTAAAATGCAGAATAATAGTTAATCTAGTAGGTGCTAAGACATAAGTGATCTAATTAATAAACATATGACAAAGAATTCAAGCATTAAACCAAATAAAGATTTTCTAAAATATTAACTCCTAGAGTCGCAAAGGATTTTTCATGTTTGCGTTTCATTTTCCCTCCTGGCCTTCCAGGAGCCATAACTTTTTTTTTTTTTTCACATAATTATATAACTCTTTTTTTGTAGGACAAGTTGTGGAATTGAAAAAATATATATGCAATTCCACCACAGTTTGGTCTTTACCGTGTTCTTTATGCGCTAAAACTGACTTGTGCCCTTCATTCTGTGGGTTGGTACGATCTTTTCATATTCTGACTCACAATAACTTTCTTACAGTTTTGTCTACAGAGCTGTATGGAGTGTGTGTGACTTTTTGATCACATTTTATTCAATTTGTTGAATGAGCCATATTTTTTTTCCCATTACTCCATTTGCTGTATAGGCTAAATATTTTTATATTTTAATAGTTCAAGCATCATGGGGCGCAGTGATGCCCATGATAGTTATGTTTTTTTTAAATTGTTTTTTATTGTAATTCTGAGGAAAGGAATTTTTTATTTATTTTTTTTACCTTTTTTTTTTTTAGCCCTGCTAGAAGGCTAGAATATGTGATCTTTAGACTGGTTCTGGCTTCAGACTGCTTCTGGCTTAGATAAAAACAATCTACGCTTCATTTGTTTTTATCCTATGGAGCCCTGCCACTTGCAGGCCTCTATAGGAACTACAGCTCTGATACGCTAGGTCTCTTCAAACCCAGGTGACCGGTCTCACTGTCCAAGCCGTAGGAAAAAAACACTCCCACAGTACAATGCTACAGCTGCCATGCTCCATTGTAGGGATGGTATAGGGCAGCTTATGAGCATGGTTTCCTCCAGACATGACATTGAGAATTGAGGCCACAAAGTTTAATCTTGGTTTTATCAGACCAGAGAATTTTGTTTCTCACAGTCTGGTAGTCCTTTAGGTGCTATTTTCACACTCCAGGTTGGCTTACATGTGTTTTTTTTACTGGGGTGAGTCTACTTTCTTGCCACCCTGCCATAATGCCCAGATTAGTGGAGTGCTACCATAAGGGATCATACACATTGTATTTTCGTTCCGTGGCCATTCTGTTTTTTTTGTGGATCGTATGTGCAACCATTAATTTCAAAAGTTCTGCAAAAAAAAAAAAAAAAAAAAAGGGAACTACTCCGTATGCATTCCGTTTCCGTATCTCCGTTCTGCAAAAAAAAATAGAACATGTCCTATTATTATCTGCATTATGGACAAGGTTAGTACTGTTCTATTAGGGGCTAGCTGTTCCGTTGTGCAAAATACGGAATGCACACAAACATCATTTGTATTTTTGTGGATCCCTTTTTTGCGGACAACAAAATACATACGTTGTGTGCATGAGTCCTAAGGGTCATGTTTCTCCCTTCTACAAACGGGATCGTTGGAGCTTACCATTGGGTTGTTGGTCTTACTAAGGTCCTTCCCCCCAGATTATTTAATTTGATGGAGTGGAGAGCTCTATGAAGAGGTTGCTTCAAACTTCTTCCATTTAAGAATTATGGGGGCCACGGTTCTGTTAAGTGCAGTAGAAATTATTTTGTACCCTTCTCGAGCAGGGTTGCACTGGGTATTGAAGTCTCGATACTTTTTCGATACTCTGATACCCGATTCGATGTTATACCGGGGATTGGCATTTTTTCAATACTTGTAATGAACAGGAAGCGTCGCTCGCATGAAGCGCCGCATCCTCTAAAAACAGCTGATCGGCGAGTATGTCGGACCCCTGCCAATCAGATATTTATGACCTATCCTGAGGGTAGGCCATCAATATAAATCGCTGCACAACCTCTAACTTTATTTTGTGGCTCAATAAGAAAACGTATTGGTTTTGTTTTTCCTCTAGCCATTTAACCCCTTAGATACCATGGTCAACAGTGTCCACGGCACATAACTGGGGATTTACAGAGGGAGGCGCTCCTTCTTTACATCATTGGGCCCCTCCTGATAAGAATGCAGGGACCCAATGCCCGTTATGGAAGCTGGAGGCCTTACAAAGTGGAAGACTATTATGCCCTACCCTGGATCTTAGAATATTGCAATGCAAAACAACACTGATTTTTAATGTAAAAAATACATAGATTACACTTACTGGTAATCCATTTTCCATGAGCCCATGACAGCACCTGTGAGAGACTCTCCCCCTTTCAGACAGGAAACAGGAACTTCCTAGATCTTTAAAAAGGATCCTCCTCTCTCCACTCCTCAGTTTGTGACAAGACCCATAGGACTGAAATAATTCTATATACAGTGAAACCTTCACGCTATTACATACATATGTGCGCCTATATCTACATGCTTTATATTTACAGGGGATATAAAAAGTCTACACACCCCTGTTATAATGTCAGGTTTCTGTTCTTTAAAAAAAATGAAATATTTTAGGTGGAGGGAATAAAAAATTAAATAAAAGTGGTTGCATAAGTGTGCACACCCTCTTATAACTGGGGATGTAGCTGTGTTCAGAATTAAGCAATCATATTCAAAATCATGTTAAATAGGAGTCAGCATACACCTGCCATCATTTAAAGCGCCTCTGATTAACCCCAAATAAAGTTCAGCTGCTCTAGTTGGTCTTTCCTGAAATTTTCTTAGTCGTATCCCACAGCAAAAGCCATGGTCCACAGAGAGCTTCCAAAGCATCAGAGGGATCTCATTGTTAAAAGGTATCAGTCAGGAGAAGGGTACAAAAGAATTTCCAAGGCATTAGATATACCATGGAACACAGTGAAGACAGTTATCATAAAGTGGAGAAAATATGGCACGACAGTGACATTACCAAGAACTGGACGTGCCTCCAAAATTGATGAAAAGACAAGAAGAAAACTGGTCTGGGAGGCTACCAAGAGGCCTACAGCAACATTAAAGGAGCTGCAGGAATATCTCGCAAGTACTGGCTGTGTGGTACATGTGACAACAATCTCCTGTATTGCTATGGGGTAGAGTGGAAGAAAAACATCCAAGCCAGGCTACATTTTGCAAAAACACATCTGAAGTCTCCCAAAAGCATGTGGGAAAAGGTGTTATGGTCTGATGAAACCAAGGTTGAACTTTTTGGCTATAATTTCAAAATATATGTTTGGCGCAAAAACACTGCACATCACCACAGTGAAGCATGGTGGTGGCAGAATCATGCTTTGGGGCTGTTGATCTTCAGCTGGAACTGGGGCCTTAGTTAAGCTAGAGGGAATTATGAACAGTTCCAAATACCAGTCAATATTGGCACAAAACCTTCAGGCTTCTGCTAGAAAGCTGAACATGAGGAACTTCATCTTTCAGCATGACAACGACCCAAAGCATACATCCAAATCAACATAGGAATGGCTTCACCAGAAGTAAATTACATTTTTGGAATGGCCCAGCCAGAGCCCTCACCTGAATCCGATTGAAAATCTGTGGGGTGATCTGAAGAGGGCTGTGCACAGGAGATGCCCTCGCAATCTGACAGATTTGGAGTGTTTTTGCACAGAAGAGTGGGCAAATCTTGCCAAGTCAAAATGTGCCATGCTGATAGACTCATAACCAAAAAAGACTGAGTGCTGTAATAAAATCAAAAGGTGCTTCTACAAAGTATTAGTTTAAGGGTGTGCACACTTATGAAACAATATTATTTTATTTTCATATTTTTTCTTCCCTCTACCTAAAAGATTTCAGTTTGTTTTTCAATTGAGTTGTACAGTTTATAGGTCACATTAAAAAGGTGGAAAAAGTTCTGAAATGATTCATCTTTGTCTAATTTTTTTACATCACAGAAACCTGACATTTTAACAGGGGTGTGTAGACTTTTTATATCCACTGTATAAGTATAAAATTACCTTCAAATGAAGGGACCCCTCTTTACCTTCATTTTTTGGGATTCTAATGGAATGAAGGTATAATGATCTATGAAAAGCCGAAACTACCTTTGGTAGAAAATCTGGATCTGGCTTAAATTTGATCCTGTCATCCAACACAGAGGTATAATGAGGAAAGGCAGATAAGGGGGAAATCTCCCCCACACGTCTAGCTGAAGTAATTGCTACTAGGAAGGCTGTCTTGTATGATAACATTCTTACAGGGATGGAATCTACTAGAAAGGACCACATTAAGATCCCAAGCGAATGATCTGGGCCTAATGGACGATTCAGTCTGGAGGATGCTCTTATAAACCTCTTTATCCAGGGATGAACTGCCAATCTAACCTCAAACAAAACTAAGTGCAGAAACCTTAACTTTTTACAACAGGCTTTGGGGTAAGATGGGCTTAACTTCTTTTTGCAAATCCCATGCTCTCTGCCTTTTGTCTTGTGGGTGACCTTCTTTGGGGGCTCCTTAACCAGCATTAACACATAGCCCAAAGTGAATAAGATAAGAAACAATAATCTCCTAACCAGGAGATAGTGGGGTACAACCCCTCTTACCCCGCAGGTGTACCATGCCAGATTCAGAGTGCTGCTCCTGCCTTCGGTGCGCTGTGGTCCACCCCCCTCTTCCTGCAACATCATCAGTGGAATTACAGTGGGACTCTGGAAGGGCAGTGGTCACCACCGTACAGCAACCTGCCACACTGCTGCTGCTCCCTTCCATGATGGCTGGCCGGCGTTTCCTTTTGAAGGGCGTGCACCACCCGCCATGTTTCTGGCTCCTCCCCGTCACTGCACCAGCGTGGAAAGCACGCGTCACATCCTACGCGCCAGCTCAAAGCGCGCCGGAAACAGGGACTGCTAGTACCTGCCGCTCCGACGTCCATGGCACCGAAAGGAGACAACCCTGGCTTCATAGTGGCTCCTAGTGGAGTTTTACGCCGTCAGGTACCCTCCACTAGGTATATAATTTAACCCTAGAGGTCCTGCAGCCTGCAGAAACTTTGATCCGGGAAAGATCCATACACCTGTCCTATGGACAGGAAACAGGAAGAAACTGAGGAGTGGAGAGAGGAGGATCCTTTTAAAGATCTGAGAAGTTCCCGTTTCCTGTCCGGAAGGGGGAGGATCTCTCACAGGTGCTGTCACGAGGCGATGGAAAAGTGATTTATGATGCAAATTGAAAACATAAAAAAAGAAACCTAAATAAATTTGGTATTGCCATAATCATACTAACACACCGAATAAAATTATGTAATTTATACAGCACGGTGAACCCCATAAATATTAATTAAAAAATACTAACAGAATAACGTGTATTAAACATATGGCACCTGCTGCTTATGGAGCATGTAGGCAGCAGTGCCAGACAGAGTCCAGGAGCGCATTTTAAAATCTTGCCCTGATCAATTAGCGGGAGTTTTACCAGTATATTAAATCTTTCACTTCAGTTGGAAATACGGTAGTCCCTGAATGTTTGACCATCCCTGTGCCCAAAAAGCAGGTTTAAATTATTGGGTGCTTGAATGATTATAGACCAGTGGCCTATGAAATGCTTTGAGACTTGTCCTGTCCCATACGAAGGCCAGTATTCCAGGTGAATTGGTTAGTTACCAGATTGCCTATAAGAGCGCAATAGATCAACAGAAGATGCAATTTCAATAGCATTCCATTCTGTCCTGTCTCATGTGGAAAAACCAAATACGCATGCAAGGATGTTATTGATTTTAGTTCTGCTTTCTATGCTATAATACCCGAGAAGTTCATTGAGAAGCCTAGGAAACTCTGCTAGTCTATGTTTGGGGATTTTGAATTTCCTCACAAATAGACCAAAGAAAGGAAAGAGGGGAGGGGGTGAGTCGGCTACTTTAATGCAGGTGCTCCACAAGCATGTGTCCTCAGTCCGGCTCTCTTTACATTGTTCATTCACGACCGTGTATCTACTTAGGCTACTTTCACACTAGCGTTCGGCTGTCCGCTCGTGAGCTCCGTTTGAAGGGGCTCACGAGCGGACCCGAACGCTTCCGTCCAGCCCTGATGCAGTCTGAATGGATGCAGATCCGCTCAGACTGCATCAGTCTGGCGGCGTTCAGCCTCCGCTCAGCAGGCGGACACCTGAACGCTGCTTGCAGCGTTCGGGTGTCCGCCTGGCCGTGCGGATCCGTCCAGACTTACAATGTAAGTCAATGGGGACGGATCCGTTTGAAGATGCCACAATATGGCTCAATCTTCAAGCGGATCCGTCCCCTATTGACTTTCAATGTAAAAGTCTGGACGGATCCGCTCAGGCTAATTTCACACTTAGCCTTTTTTTGCCAATTTAATGCAGACGGATCCGTCTGCATTAATATGATCGGATCCGTTCAGAACGGATCCGATCGAACGCTAGTGTGAAAGTAGCCTTACTCATCTAACACCATAGTGAAATTTGCCGACAACACTACAGTTATAGGATAGATATCAGGGAATGATGAGAGTTGTTGCAGGGAGGAAGTCCAGAATCTAGTTAGGTGGTGTTGAGAGAGTTGATTTAAGGAGGAAGGCTCCTTCTCCTCTCTATATAAATGGAGAGGAAGTACAAAGAGTGACTGACTTGAGGATTTTGAGGCTTTAGATCTAACAAAGACCTGACATGGAGTGTTAATACATCATATCTGGTAAAGAAGGCCCTACAAAGGCTGTTTCTGAAAAAATGTGATGGAGAATATCCTATCTTATTGTATTACGGTTTGGTACGGTACTATGGAAAATAGAAGAGATATAGGTAGGATCGTCAAGACTGAACAGAAAATTGTGGGTGGTCGAGCTCCCAAGTTTGGATATGGTGTATGCTGATCACCTTCACAAAAGGGGCAGGCAATATAAGTCGAGATCCAACTCGCTCCCGGAGCGTGATCTCTTTGTCCAGCAAAAATACAGGACCCTTAAAGGTAGTTTTACACGAGGCGATGATCAGTGCGATTGAGCGACAAACTAGTTGTATCTTGGTGTAGTGAACGGTTCAATAATAACCCTTTAGACGAACTGATTATTTCGATCACATATCGCACTGTTTGTAAAGCAGACTGTTGCATTGTGTTGTGGACAAACTAATGGTCTATAATCATGGAAATTCCGGTTTACATGTATTAAATCAATGTCAAATGATGAGTTTTGTGCCCACACAAACGATCCAACCAACGAGAAATCTAACGATTGTCGCTCTATCGTTCATTAGTTTTACACTGCTCGATAATAGTGCAGTTTTGCACGATTTAACAATATTTTACACAATAATCGTCTCAACAGTTTTTTCCCTAGGGCTTTTGTTTCAGCTATTACGGCTAGCCCGCTGACACTTTAAAGGGAACCTGTCACCGGGATTTTGGGTATAGAGCTGAGGACATGGGTTGCTAGATGGCCGCTAGCACATCCGCAATACCCAGTCCCCATAGCTCTGTGTGCTTTTATTGTGTAAAAAAAAAACACGATTTGATACATATGCAATTTAACCTGAGATGAGTCAGAGCTTGAAAATATGACTCTTCTCTGGTCACACAAGTAAGATATGACTCTTTAATGTTAATTTGCATATGTATCAAATCGTTTTTTTTTTACACAATAAAAGCACACAGAGCTATGGGGACTGGGTATTGCGGATGTGCTAGCGGCCATCTAGCAGACCATGTCCTCAGCTCTATACCCAAAATCCTGGAGACAGGTTCCTTTTAATGGGATTAGTGATAAAGAATATCTGGTTATTGCTGTTTACGTATACAATTTTTAGGCTTGGTATTGGATTGTAGGATCAGGTGTTAAATGGTGGGGGGTTTGGGGGGTAATTATTTAGTATATTATGGTAGGTATGTATTTTGTTTTGATTATGCATGCTCTATTACGTATGTGATCCTGTATATTGCTGCTAGAAACTTGTAAACTACAAAACAAATGTTTTATTACAAATGGCTAAGGGCTCTTTCACACTTGCGTTGTTCTTTTCCGGCATAGAGTTCCGTCGTCGGGGCTCTATGCCGGAAAAATCCTGAATGGAGAGAAATCAGCATCAGGATGTCTTCAGTTCAGGACCGGAACGTTTTTTGGCCGAAGAAAATACCTGCGCTTTTTGCTCCAGCCAAAAATCCTGAACACTTGCCGCAAGGCCGGATCCGGAATTAATGCCCATTGAAAGGCATTAATCCGGATCCGGCCTTAAGCTAGACGTCGTTTCGGCGCATTACCGGATCAGACGTTTAGCTTTTTCTGAATGGTTACCATGGCTGCCAAGACGCTAAAGTCCTGATTGCCATGGTAAAGTGTAGTGGGGAGCAGTATACTTACCGTTCGTGCGGCTCCCGGGGCGCTTCAGAGTGACGTCAGGGAGCCCCACGCGCATGGATGACGTGATTGCATGGATCACGTCATCCATGCGCATGGGGCGCTATGACGTCACTCTGGAGCGCCCCAGGAGCCGCACGGACTGTGAGTATACCGCTCCCCACTACTACTATGGCAACCAGGACTTTAATAGCGTCCTGGCTGCCATAGTAACACTGAACGCATTTTGAAGACTGATCCGTCTTTAAATGCTTTCAGTTCACTTGCGTTTTTCCGGATCCGGCGTGTAATTCCGGCAAATGGAGTACACGATGGATCCGGACAACGCAAGTGTGAAAGAGCCCTTAGGCTACTTTCACACTTGCGGCAGCAGGGTCCAGCAGTGAATGGGGCCGGAGCAGACTTCTGGTGGCACGGTGGGCTAGCGTTAGCATGGATCCGGCAGGCTGTTCCCCACCAGAACAGCCGGCCGGACCCTGCTGCCGCGAGTGTGAAAATAGCCTAAGGCTTGTTTCCGACTTCTAGTTAACGGGACTGGACAGCATTCTGATCGCGTCCGGCAATTCCAGATCTGGAAGGCTGCTGATCGAGAAACGCAAATGTGAAACAAGCCTTAAGCCTCATGCACACGTCCGTGAAACACGGTCCATGTGATACCGGCCTGGATTTCTTCTGAGTGCAAGAGCGCACGGCGTCATTGGTTGCTATGATGCCGTGCGCTTCCTGCTGCTGCAGTACAGTAATACACTGGCATATATCATACTAGTGTATCACTGTACTGTGGCGGCAGCAGGAAGCGCATGGTGTCATAGCAACCAATGACGCTGTGCGCTCTTGCACTCAGAAGAAATCCAGGCCGGTATCACACGGACCGTGTTTCACGGACGTGTGCATGAGGCTTGACACCCAAAAGGTTTACAACAATAGCAACATAAGAATATACAGACTTTACCTCCTCCTAGGATCAGAATTGGCAGCTGCCACTGTAAGATGTACTTTAGGCATTTCCCAATGCCCTCAGGTGTCATGTTAAATGAGCACATAGGGTCTCCTGCAATCGTATCAGCCCCCAACTGCAGGACAACGGCTTCTGGGTTAAATGTTGTAAATACTTCCTTCAGAACACTGGAAGACAAAAGGACATTTCATACAAGAAACCTGACTAACTGATTGCTTATTACGGTTGTACGACTCATTGATATACTGATGGGGGTCCGACTCCCAGAACCCCCGCTGATCAGAGCCTGTGATGTTTATCTGCACGCCGCCTACTTTGTAGTGGTGGCCCTCTGTAATTCCAGCTTCTTCTGCCATTCTAGCTTCAATCGATATTTCAAGCAGCTGACCAGAGTGGCTGCCGGTAGTCTGACCCAAACCGATCTGATATCGATGACCTATCCTATCATGACACTGCACAACCCCTTTAAAGAGACAGCAGTTATTAGTGATAAACAAGTTCTATGATAGTAAGTCAATGCTCTCATCAGTAAAATAAACTGGACTTGATAAAATACAATGATTCATTGAAGGGGTTTTCCAGACCCAACCCCAATTTTAATTAGGCCCCAGGCAGTACTGCACATAAAGTAAATAATACACTCATCTACTCCCTAAACTCCAGCAGTGAGGCTCTAATCCCCGACATGTAAAGTCATGTGGCGCTTGCAGACATGTCACCTATGAGGCCAGAGAATGGCTGCACCACTGCACATGTTTGCACACTAGAGACTAGAAGTGGGCACCAAGGCCTCGGCACTGGAATGCAGCAGCAGGAAACAGAGTGGATTTTTTTATGCATAACACTGTCCAGGGCCTAATTAAAATTGGGGTTGGGGGTGAAAAACCCCTTTAAGACCTGTATGTGTAATGCGCCCCCTTTAACTGCGGCAGCATATTATACCTGGCAATCTGTTATGAGAATAAGCAGCAGAATTAGGGTCCATTCACACGTCCGTAAGTGTTTTGCAAATTGTGCATCCGCAAAAACACTGACACCGGCCATGTGCACACGGAACAGCACTATAATAGAAAATGCCTATTCTTGTCTGCTATTGCGGACATAAATATATGTTCTCTTTTTTGCGAAAGCCATGGAACGGAAGTTCGGGGCCGCGGAACGGAAGTGCGTATGCGGACAGCACACCGTGTGCTGTCCGCATCTTTTCCGGCCTCATTGAAAATGAATGACAGATACAGACGTCTGAATGGAGCCTTACACTGTAAAGGCTTAGAAAAACATGACTGCTTTCTTCCAGAAAAACAACCACGCCTCTCCACTAGTTGTATGGACAGTTAGGCCTTATATCTCAGAAAGCTGTGCTTGTGTATGGAGGGCCAGAAAGAATAGCCATACGCTGAAAAATCAGTCCCCCACATACACATTTCTCAAATGGAAAAGTGATCAGACTTCAACTACAACAACTGCTTTCCACTAGGACTCCTAACATGAGGTTTGTGACTGGTGTAGACCAAATGGGCAAGAGGTGTGAGAAGGTCTTGTGAACGTCCAAAATAACTCTGGCATAAATTTTAATGAACATGAACCATCAATATACGCCTACCTAGTAGCGTAGAAAAGATGCCAAACCAAACCCATGATGTACTTCTCCTTTCTGTGCCACCATCTCTAACAATGTCCATCTAGCTTATAGCTTTTTTTTTTCCCCCCCCCCCCCGCTGTTCACCTGAGGTTAGGTCATGTGATATTTTAACAGACTTGGGTCTTATGGACACGGTGATACCTAATATGTTTTATTTACATTTTTTTACACTTTTAAACACAATTAAAGCATTTTTGAAATTTTTTTATTGTCTCCATATTCTGAGAGCCATAGTGTTTTTTTTCCCCGAATGTTTTATGTATGGGGCTCATTTTTTTGCGGGATGAGGTGACATTTTGATTGGTACTATTTTGGGTGGCATAAGCCTTTTTGAACGCTTGGTGTTGTACTTTTTGTGATGTAATGTGACAAAATAAATGGTTGTTTTAGCACAGTTTTATTTTATTTTTTCTACAGCGTTCAGGTGAGGGGGTGGATCATGTGATATTTTTATAGCGCTGGTCGTTACGGACGTGGCAATAGCCAATATGTCTGTGTTTCTTTTTCTTACAATTTTATGTGTTATTTTGGGAAAGGGGCTTTGTTTACTTGAAACTTAATTTTTTATTATGAAAACCCCTTTTTTTTTTTTTTTTAAATATTGGCGCTGGTCCTTAAGTCACGTCCACCAGCGCTGTACGGCGGAGGTCCTCTACGGGTTAAAGGATGTTGATGCAAACCGAAAACAACTATTGTGCACAGTATACCACTTCAGTGTATAATATAGCACAATGCAATAGTTTAGTGACAGTGTCTAGTCAGCCAATATTTAAAGTGTACCTTATTAAAACCTAAAGTACAAGTGTTAAAAAGGATATTTGTAAAATACATTCCCCCCCCCCCCCCCTAGCGAAATAGGCATCTGATGTTCTCTAGGCCTCTCACACGAGCGTGACAGATTAGGTCCGGATGCGTTCAGGGTGCATTCAGTTAAACCTGAACCATTTTGCAAGCAAGTTCAGTTTTGTCTGCGATTGCGTTTAGTTCCACGTGAGAGCAATGCGCTTTGATACTTTTTTCACGTGCGTGATAAAAAACATCTCCTAGCAACCATCAGTGAAAAACGCATTGCATCCGCACTTGCATGCGGATGCAATGCATTTTTCACTGAAGCCTTATTCACTTCTATGGGGCCAGGGCTGCGTGAAAAATGCTAAATATATAGAACATGCAGCGTTTTTCACGCAACACAGGCCCCTTTCACATGAGCGAGTTTTCCACGCAGGTGCAATGCGTGATGTGAACGCATAGCACCCTCACTGAATCCTAACCTGAAATATTTTTCACGCATCAGTTCTGTGTTGCGTGAAAAACGCAGCATGTTCTATATTCTGCCTTTTTCACTCAGCCCTGGCCCCATAGAAGTGAATAAGGCTTCAGTGAAAAACGCAAGCAAGTCCAGATGCAAAGCGTTTTTCACTGATGGTTGCTAAGAGATGTTGTTTGTAAACCTTCAGTTTTTTATGACGCGCATCAAAACACATTGCACCCAAAAAAACGGAACGCAATCGAAGACAAAACTGACTGAACTTGCTTGAAAAATGGTTTGAGTTTCACTGAATGCACCCTGAACGCATCCGGAGCCAATTCATCACGCTCGTGTGAAAGAAGCCTAAAGTGCAATAGGAAACGTGAGGTGCCTATTTTGCTACCATAGGTTAAAAAAAATAAAGAGACTGATTTTTTGGATTATAAGATGCAATTTTTAGCAAAAAAATATATCTTTTTAAAATCCGCAGTCAGGGTGATCAATGATAGAGGTGTGTGTCTGACAAGGTGCCAGAAAATTAGTTTTTTTATTAAAGATGTACCCTATGTCTATGTGTTGTCTCACGTGTGTTTCAGAGCTGTGTCTGCATGGTTGCGTGCACGTGGCAGCGCTGTGTTCGTTGCGTGCACGTGGCAGCGCTGTGTTCGTTGCGTGCACGTGGCAGCGCTGTGTTCGTTGCGTGCACGTGGCAGCGCTGTGTTCGTTGCGTGCACGTGGCAGCGCTGTGTTCGTTGCGTGCACGTGGCAGACCTGAGTGTGCATATAGTAGAGGTTTTTTTTTTTCTGTTGTCAAAACATGTGCGTCTTATACAGTAGTTAAAGTATATTACAAACATGTTTTATCACATGTACTTTAGGATTTAATAAAATGTTAAAGTTTCTGTACACTTGAATTACTAGTTTGTAACGTATGGTCAATACATAAGTACAGGAGAGGAGGAGCACATCCTGCATACTGTGTGCCCCCTCCTGTGTGTAATATAGAAAATGTTCTGTGTTATGCAAAACTTAATCACAAAGCAATCCCAGTCAAGTGAGATTTCTTACCCTTCACAGATCTGGTAATATTTGTCATCTGTGATTCCATCCTGTAAGGGAACATTTACACTGTAGTAGCGTCCCTTCCCTAGGCCAATGTCATTTACATCACCTGTCCCTAGAAAACAATAAACTGAGTTATAGATTTTTCAGAGAGAAATAATGGACTAGTAGGCACACTTTACAACCCTACCCCTGGGCAGCTTTCAGTTTAACAACAAAACGATATATTCTTCCATTTCCAGTCAGGACACTGGGGTGGACCTGTCTGCACACAGGTAAACATAACTGGCTGTGGACGATCCTCTAACCTAAGTTATGACCAAATCACGTTGTACTGTGACTTGGCAATAAATGAGCTAAGCAGATTGTTCAAAGTCTGACAGTTATCACTGAATGGCAATCTGAAGTTGCTATGTACAGTGAAACAGAGAGGCTGCTGAGGACAAATTAAAGGGGTTGTCCGGTTCAGAGATGAACCTGGACATACCCAGAATTTTTCCCCCGGCAACCCCCTTGACAAGAGCATTGGAGCAGTTCATGCTCTGATGCTCTTTTTTGCCGTGCGAGATTCAGCAGGGCGTTTTGTGGAGCTCCGGTGACTAATCAGGATCTCCTTCGAGCTACCAGGCTGAGATTTCCATCCAGCAGTGAGCCCGGGGACGTCACCTGTAAAATGGCTAGGGCAGCACTAAAGCGGGCCAATCAGAGCCGGTGACAGGCGGAAGCCTACACCTGGCAGTGTCTTATACTAAATAAAAGAGCCCTTGCCCTGTGCGATCTTGCGCAGGGCAAGAGAGAACATTGGAGCACGAACTGCTCATGACGGGGTGGGGCTGCCTGGGTGAAATTATGGGTATGTCAGCTCTGAACTGAACATGTGAACACGGACAACCCCTTTAAGCAAATATTTAAACTACTTTTCACTCTAAAGTTTAAGTTCATCAAGTGCTCTAGCTCCCTTCCTCCGTTTTTTTTCTTTTTTATTTACCTTAATTGCAGTTTTCTCTTATCTGCCATGCTTGAATCCTACTTCCTGGTTTGTCACGTGACTACTGTCCCTTCATGCCTTAGGGCAGTGAGATGTGTCCCGACATCAGCAGATCATGTGACACTAACCCTGCCCTTTGTTCATACCAATGAGGGTTCCTATGCCCTACATTATAAGGCTCCAATACAGGTTGTAACCACCAATCAAAACAAATTTTCCACAGGGTGTAACGGTCGGCTAATTTGAAAAAAGGCAGTTTTTTTATAAACTGTGATATTTGGGAAAAGTAATATATATTGAGCAGGATAAAAAAAAAAAAGAAAAAAAGGGGTCATGGCACCTGGTTTACCCTAGCGATATGCCATCAAAGTCAGATAGGTGTAGGTCCCACCTGAGGACCCACACCTATCTCCAAAACGGGCCCCAGAAAGTTAAGGAGAGTGCACTCTATTACTTTCTATAAGAGTTCTGAAAAAGCAGAGCGACTGCAGTTGGCCATTTCTATTGGAATCTATTGGAAACAGCCAGTGCTTGTCTATTTTCAAACCTCCCATAGAAATTAATGTTCACTTCGGGGGTCCAATTTTGGAGACCGGTGTGGGTCCTACCTCTGGGATCCTAGCAATATCTCACCAATGTCTCAGAGAAGCCAAACTAACCCTTTAAAAAAACTATTACAAAACCTTCAGCCAAAAATACATCTAAATGAATATCTCCAAAACAGTCAGCCATCTTAGTAAAAGAAAAAACGAGTCAGATTAGAGTAGCAATGAGTCACAGAATACAAGTAAATACATATAAAATTAATAAAAGTATAAATACACAAGTGTACGTGCAAGCACATGCGCAGTGGGAAATTGCATTGACAGTAAGGAAGATAAGAAGACAATAGATAAAATTGGGATTTCATTTTTAAACTACATACCTGGAAAAAAGCCAGGAGAAAATTTGTGCAAAGATACAGTCATAACCTTAGACGTAAAACTAAATGCATCTTCTACTCCTGAAACAAAACAGAATATCATCAGCTCTTTAACATCAATACTAATAATACACCCTCTGTTACGAGAAATGGTGGGGAGAGCAGAGGGGCACTAAAAGGGATCTGTCAGACCCCAAACCGAAGTAAGAGGTGTATATTGGAAGTGACGCCGAGTCCGGTTATGTCCTTTTTATCCTCAAACCCACTTGCATTCTGACGCTGTGCGCCCACAAACCAGCAGTAAAACACATTGAGAGGACTACTCTCCATTATGCGAGTACAATAGTCCTCTCACAATGCATTTAATTCTGGTTTGTTGGAGCACAGTGTCAGAATACAGAAGATAAAAATTACATATCTAGACTCGGCAAAACTTACACTATACACTGCTTACTATAATTAGGAAGGGGGGTGTTTCAGAACTGGAAACTTCCCTCTAAAGGAGGGCATTAGATTATTCTATTTTTGATTGCCGATTTCCCCTGTAACTTGGCCAGTGCAGTCTCCGTGGGCTTCACCTCACTGCTCCCCTCTCAGCACCGCAGGAAATGACACTCAGCCAATCACCGCCCATTTCCTGCTGTTTCAAGATGTCAGCTGGAAGTAGAGCACAGCAGGAATATGGGCACCGTTGAAGTAGCAGCAGTGGGCGATCAGTGTGTATCAGCTAATTTTGATTTATTTTTTAACTATTTCCAGACCATAGGACTGGAAAACCACTTGAAGACCCAGCAACTCCTGCAGTTACAGGCGATCACCATGGCAGGAGTATCATGACTACTTGCCACGTATGCAGTGATTAGAAAGTTAGGGAGGTGAATAAACAGTCTTTGCCTTCTCTATGGGAAGTCCGGTGGGCACCGACAACTGGCTCCCCGCTCAACCCACAAGTAATTAAGTCAAAATGAGGAATGGATGAAAAATCTAAAGAAAAGTATCAATAATTGCAATTTTATATTTTCTGGGTTAAGGATCTACCCCTACGGAGGAGAATGTCTGAGCATCTCTTGCTCTGGAGGACCTGTCCAGTACACAAACTAGGCTGGATGCGTGTCCTCCAGAACTGTATTTGGTCTTCTCTGTCATGCGAATATAATGGGATATCGCAACAGCCAAACACAATCACTCTGTCATGTCTCCTGCACAAACAAGAGGACATAATAGGAAAAAGGCTTGTGGTGGCCCAAAAAATATGCCATATGTCATCACTTGCTGATGCTAAAATATATGATATGTATACAACATGGTTTATATTTGGTTATGTACCGGTATATCATAGGATATGGGTATAATAAATGTATGATCATTATTTAACCAGTTCCCGACCACTCATAGACTATGAACATCCTGGACGTTTTAGAACATCCGTTCAGAGATCGCAGCTGCGCGCTAATCATGTATCTGCTGAGCGGGGGGCCACTGTCAGTGACAGCAGAACTCCCTATAGACAAGGCAGGGATGGTTCCTCAGTGTTCCTGCCTTCCAGATCACTGTATACACAGCAATGAACAAGCGCTAAGCCACTTCTTGTCTCGGCCCCAGCGGTCATGTGACCGCCAGGGCACAGAAGTCTGCAGGACCTTCATTAGACCTCATTCAGCTCTACAGTATACAGGGGCTACTGTGATCAGCTTCAGAAGAAATAATCAATAAATAAAAAAATATGTAGTGTTAAATGTCCCCCAAAGGTCTTGTATGATCTTATGGGGGGCACAAAAAAAAAATCAGCTCTATAAAAAGTTTACATAATCTACACAGTAAGATGAACGCTGTAAAAAAAAAAAATATATATATATAAAAAGGTGCTAAAAAATCAATTTTTTGGTCACCTTGCCTCACAAAAAGCGTAAAAGCTAACCATCGAAAACTACTATGTACCCCAAAATGAAGACAATGAAAAAGTCAACCCATCCTACACAAAAAGAGCCCTCACAAAGATCATTTCCAGAAAAAAAAAAAATATAATACATCTCAGAAAATGGAGACACAAAAACATAATAATTTTTTCCAAAAATACTTTTATTGTGCAATAGTGAAAAAAAATATTAAAATATAAATATTTGTTAACGCCGCGTCATTAAGGACCTGCTCTAAAATATCACATGGTATAACACCATGAAAAAAAGACTGTGCCAGAACGGCAATTTTTTTTCCTCATCTCCCAAAAATCATATCGATCATTTACACCAAAATGGTACCAATAAAATCTACAGTCTGTCCTGCAAAAGGCAAGTCCTCAGAGACCTATGTGGGCAGAAAAATAAAAATGTTACGGAATACATGGCGATGCAAAGTATAACAATTTTTTTTATCAAATTTTTTTTTTTTATATAAAAGTAACATAAAAGTTTAACATAAAAAAATATATATACTTTTGGTGTTGTCAATCTTATCAATCTGCAGAATTAAGTTATTAAATAATATATATCACATGGTGAACCCCATAAAAAATACTGACAATGGCAATTTTTGCCCACCTTACTTCCCAAAAAAATGGGATAATTTTTTTTTTTTTTTTAATCCAAATGTACCCCAAACTGTCCCACAAAAAATTAGCCCTCACACAGCTCAGTCAACAACAAAATTAAGTTATAGCTGTCAAAAAACTATTTCAGCAAATTCCAGGTTAGAAAATCCAGATGCCACTCCTTTCATTCTGAGCCCTGGGATGTCCCCAAACAGCAGTTTATGACCACATATGGGGTGTTGCCATATTCAAGAAAAAATGTGTAACAAATGTGGGGTGCATGTTACCCCTTGTGAAAATGAAAAATCTGGGGCTTTTGTTGTAAAGAAAATGTAATATTTTTTTTTCACAGCCAAGTGTTTTTTTTTTATTCCATGAAAACCCTGTTGTGTCAAACCACTCACTATACCCCCTTGATAAATTGTTTGAGGGCTGTGGTTTCCATAATGTCAATTTTGAGGAGTTTTCACTGTAGGGGTACCTCAGAATCTCTTCAAATGTCAGTTTTTTTTTAAAATATATTTTGGTTTTACACAATAAAAGCATTTTAGAAAAAACTAAAATCATGATTTTTGTCTCCATTTTCTAAAAGTAATTTTTAATATTTTTCCATCTATTTTCTTATGTAGGGGCTCATTTTTTGCAGGATGAGGTGACCGATTGGTACTATTTTGGAGTACATACGACTTTTCTGATCGCTTAGTATTACATATCTTGTGATGTAAGGCGACTAGAAGGTAGCACAGTTTTTAATTTTTCTTTTTCTTACTGTGTTCACCTGACGGGGTGGATCATGTGCTATTTTTTATTTTATTTTTATAGCCCGTTGTTACAGACGTGGCGATGCATAATGTCTGTTTTTTTCCTATATTTTTTTTAATTTTATGTCTTTTTTTATGGGAAAGGGGAATTTTTTTTACTTGAAACTTAATTTTTTTTATTGTTAAAGAACACTCATTTCACTTTGTTTAATTTTTGTACCACTATGGGACTTCAACATTTCAGGGTTTCACCCTTGTTTCAATGCAGTACAATATATCTGTGCTGGGTCCGTAGCTGCGGGCTTGGGGCTGCCAAGGCAACCATCGGGTGCCCGTCATCACAGAGCAAGAATCTGATGGATAAGGAGAGGGAGCGCAAACCTTCCGTATGGTCAGCTCTGACCACAGCACATGAGGGGTTAAACCACCAGCAGGGGTCCGAATGTCAGTAACAGCTGTGCCCCTGCTGCTAATGAAGACAGGGCAGGGGCAAGTTAAGGTCCGCAGGACGAGAATGCTCATCCTGGAGTGCCAAGTACTGCCAATTTAGGATGAGCATTCTCATCCAAGGTCTTTAAGGGGTTTTCCGCCAATTTAGTTTTTTTACTGATGACCTATACCCTGGATAGGTCATGTGCATCTGATCGGTGGGGGTCCGACACCCGGCACTAGCACCGCACCCTTCTCTCCTCTTACTAGGCACAGTGCCCTACATTGAACAGTTGCTGTGCTTGGTACAGCAGCTCAGCTCCATTCACTTGGGGCTGAGCTGTGTCTAGGCCATGTGACCAATGAACGGGACGTCACATAGCCCAGAGAAAGCCACAGCACTACTGAGAGCGCCGCTGCCTTCTCAAACAGCTAATCAGCAGGGGGGTCCTGGGTGTCGGACCCCCACTGATCAGATACTGATGACCTATCCAGAGGATAGATCATCAGTAAATAAAAACTGTTGGAAAACCCCTTTAATGCTATATGAATGTGAAAATACAAAATTATTAGTTTAGAACAGGGGCGCACAACGTTTTCTGGGTGGGGGCCACATTGTCAGACTGAACCAACGTCATGGGCTGAAAATAAAATTTAAAGGGGTATAAACAACTGAAATACTGTATTTATGGCATATCGAACATTCAGTATATGCCATTAATGTGTAGTTACACTTCCAGGACTCCCATCTAATGGGAGAATACATGAAAAATACATGTGAGCAGCCACAATACACAGACATACATGTTTGTTACTAGATGGTTGGGGGCTGCACAGAATGGTAGCAAGGGCCGCATGTGGCCCCCGGGCCGCAGGTTGTGCACCCCTGGTTTAGAACCACTGAAAGAACTGTAATACTTCTTACCATCTCCATGATGTAAATCAAGATCAATATAGAGTACTCGGTCATATTTTTGCCGCAGTTTCAAAATGCCTAAAACAGCATCATTAAGGTAACAAAATCCAGAGGCTTCATCTCTAAGAAGTAAGAAAAACACACATATGAAATCTTGTTTGGTTACCACAGTATAATTAGAAAAAGCAAAAAACTGCCCCCTTACCCCAAATAGAGAAAATATGACATCAATGTTCCCGATGTGAAAACTTTAATGATGTGACAAAACACATTTGACTTATTCAAATTGAATTTACCAAGGGCTCCCACAATGCCTACTTCTTAGCATGATGCCAACCACCTGGCCAGTTAATGGCAATGTGGGCTTTGTCTTCCATTAAGTGTTCAGCAGCAGTGAGTGTTGCTCCTCCTATGGCAGCAGCATAGTCGTAGATACCGTCAGTGATGGGACAATCGTAGCCTGAAACATTACATAAAAAAATGATAACATGGTAGCTTCAAGTTTATGTAAACAGCCCTCCCACTACACCTTTAATGGTTAGTAAAACTTTAACCCCTTAAGGTCAAGGTCCATTTTCATTTTTGCATTTTGGATCTTTCCTCCTCACGTTCCATTAACCATACCTTTTTTTATTTTTCTGTTCACATAGCTATACGAGGCCTTTTTTTTTTTTGCAGGACAAGATGCATTTTTATTGCTACTATTTAATTTACCCAAAAAATTGTTTGTGGCAAAATTGGAAGAAAAAAGAAAAAGAATTCCGCCAAGGTTTTTGGGGTTTTGACATCACAGCGTTCACTATGTGCTAAAAATTACCTGACATCCTTATTCTGCGAATATGAATGCAGCGATACCAAACTTGTATAGTTTTTAGGTTTTTTTTACTACTTAAAAAAAAAAAAAAGCCTTTGGAAAAAAAAAAATCTCAATTTTATTTGCATTGCCATATTCTGACAGCCTTAACTTTTTTATATTTAAGTCTACAGAGCTGTATGAGGGTTTATTTTTGCGTAACAAACTGTATTTTTTTATTGGTACAATTTTTGTAGCATGTACATCTATTTGATCACATTTTTTTTTTGGGGGGGACGGGGGGGGGGGACAAGATGACAAAAAAAAAGTGAACCGCGTGGTTTTAATTTTTTCCGTTACAGTGTTCACCATACAGTAATTTAAAAAAATATTTTAATAGTTCAAACATTTTCGGATGTGGGGTTACCTAATATGTTTATTTGCATTGCCATATTCTGACAGCCTTAACTTTTTTATATTTAAGTCTACAGAGCTTAAATACAGGGACTGGGTATTGCGGATGTGCTAGCGGCCATCTAGCAACCCATGTCCTCAGCTCTATACACAAAATCCCGGTGACAGGTTCCATTTAAATAGCCAGTCTTGAGGGCAGCTCAGTCCTTTGAATCCAGAGGAAAAAAGCAGCCTGGTTTGAAGCCGTTTGGGAGCTGCACTAATGCATGCAGACTAGGGATGAGCAAATCGCATAAAACTTTGTTTCAATACTGTACAGAGCGAGCACTCCGTACAGTATTAGAATGTATTGGCTCCGATGAGCCGAAGTTATTACTTCGTGAAGTCTCGCGAGACTGAGTAATAGCTTAAGAAATTCATTTATACTGTAAACCACTTAGGAACCGAACCAGAGTTCGGGAAATGTTTTTTTACAGTATAAATCAATTTGTGAAATTACGCAAAGTCTCATATGAAGTCGATTCGCTCATCCCTAATGCAGACAAACAACGCAAGTTTGTATTAAATGTGTGACTTTAGATAACGTGACGTCAGATTCAGGGAATTTAGGAGGAAGTACAGTAAGTCTGTTTCTTATCACTGCACTGTATTGTATTTTTTCTCTTTTGTTGCGTAATGCCCATTTAGTATGGGCTCCATTATTGACAGCGCAGTCCAGTGCACATCTTGTGTAATGTATGCAGTCCTGGAACAGCCGTTTGAGGGGGCATATCTTCGGTCAAAATGTGAGTAAATTGCCCATTTGGAATCATACATTGTGTATCTAACCAGGCGAGTTTCAACACTGAGAAGCGTTGACAGTTTGGAAAAGAGTTCACTGCTCACTGAGCAGGCACTCTATGGGGTAGATGGGGGGGTGGTAGCATGGAGGCTCAGGAAAGAGAGGTAGGTAGCTGGATAACAGTTAGAAAGCAAGGTAGAGGGAACAGTGCTCATATACCACACTGGTAGGGCCAATTGTTTTTTTATGTTGGAATGTTTCTGCCTCAAAATCAGCTCCAAAAAATGCCTCAAAACAGCAACCCATTAATTTCGATGGGAAGCAGCACTTTATTTTTACACGTCAAAAAAAGAAGCAGCTGCTCTATCTTGGGGAAGAATCGAAATGAATGGGAAGCAGAAAAAAAAACAGCTCCATGTAAGCCCATGCATTTTTGTGCATTTTCCAGGCAGATATGCTTAAAAAACTTCAAGCTGAAAATTCAGCTTTGCATTTATTGAACCTACAGGTTAAAAAAAAAAAAATGCATCAGAAATGCATTGTTTTCGCTCTGAAAAAAGACGTGGTTTCCATGCTTTTTACGTGTATTTTTCTAAATCAGTCATTGAACTGGCCCTTACAAGTGTACAAACTCCCTAATATTAATATGTACACAGCATTCGTATGTGTCGCCCCTGTAAACAATATTGAGACAAGCTTCCTACTCACCTAGTCCATACTCCGTAGTTTCAGGGTCATCATTGTCCCCTTCTTCGCTCACCTTTCGGAGGTGCTGTAAGTAAGCGTCAGTGTGAAATGCTGCCATCTCTTCCATGGTAGCAACTTTAGGCTTGACAACCCTTATGAAAAGAAGTCAGATGATTAAAAAAATATCACAAAACAAAGCACACGGACAGAAGACACCAGGAGGGGTGTACAGCAAAAAGCATTGATGGCGCTATTGGACCTGCTCCTTCCACTACACAATGGACAGAGCAACTGAGCTACACTCAAATAGCTGATTAGCAGGGTGCCTGGTATTGGATCCCCGCTACTTGTAACCAATACAAAAAAATCCTGGAATACTCCATAAAGTCCAAAATTGGCCTGGTCCTTAACCTCTTGAGGACATGTGCCATACACATACGTAACAGTGAAATAATGCTTGCGCAATGCGCCATACATGTATGGTGCTACGAAAACCTCCGCCCTGTAGCGATCATTGCACTGGTTGCACATACAATACAGGATTCAATTTAAACTGCTCATTCTCACCCACAAAGCCCTCCACAGTGCTGCACCCCTACGTCTCCTCCCTCATCTCTGTCTACCACCCTACCTGTGCTCTCTGTTCAGCCAATGACCTACAACTAACATTCACCGTAATCCAAACCTCTCACTCCAGTCTCTCTTTTCCCAAGCTGCACCAGTTCTCTGGATTGCCCTACCCCAAGCAGTTCACAATATCCACAGTTTTAGGTGCTCCCTAAAAACACATCTTTTTGGGTTGGCCTCTCACATCCCCTAATCCAGTGATGGCTAACCTCCAGCACTCCAGCTGTGGTGAAACTACGACTCCCAGCATGCTCCATTCATTTCTGTGGAGTTCTGAGAACAGCCAAGCAAGTATGCATCTTGGGAGTTGTAGTTTTACCACAGCTGGTGTGCCGGGGGTTAGCCATCACAGCCCACACTCCCACACTTCATCATCATTCCCCTGAACCTGTTCCATCAAAAATTTCAGCGCTCCAGATGGCAATGCACCTTAAAATTTTCAGATGGCGACAAAACTATTTAGCCTTGTTGCCATTTGAGTCAGGGCTGCCGCAATGTAGCTGAATATTACGGCGGAGCATGGGAGCCAATAATTCCTTGCCCCGCCGCCGATCACCTAATCCAGGGATGGGAAAACTGCGGCTCTCCAGCTGTTGCAAAACTACAACTCCCAGGATGCCCAGTCTGCCTACAGCAGAGCATGATGGGATTTGTAGTTTTACAACAGCTGGAGAGCCGCAGTTTGCCCATCCCTGACCTAAGCTACAGGCCTGAGGTCTATTTGGTCTGCCTCTGCTGCGGGGGAAGAACATCCTCCGGACACAGGAAATGGTAGGAGAGAGAGTGGAGAGGCCACGTGACTGGCCTGGGAGGGGCTTACTCCTGATGTAGCACAATGGGGGAAGGAGAAATCTGCGGCTGTAGGTCTGGTGGTGTGTAAATCGGAGAGGTAACAATAGCACTGCGGAGGAGGGGAGGAACTGTGGCCACTGCGTCACCAATGAATATAATTATCACATTAATCATTGGTAGCGCGCCCCCAACCCCCCCAGTATTATAACTATTATAAGCAGTGGCCACAGGGTCCCCTCCCCTCCTCCTTATTGGTGGCAGTGGTAGTTCTGATCGCAGTCCCAGCAGTGAAGTCACAGGGCTCCGATCAGGTACCGTGGCAGCCAGGACACTACTGAAGCCCTGGCTGCCATGGTAAGCTCCCTGCTGCTGTGTGTACTATGAACAGGGCAGCAAGGAGAGAGTGTGAGGTCCTATTCAACCTAATACAGCTCTATTAGGGTAAATCAGACAAAGGATTAACCCCTTCCTGCCCAGCGCCATATTAGTACTGCGCAGCGGGACATGACTTGTCGCCTAGCGCTGTACTATTACAGCACGACGAACACCCGACCCCCGGGCATAATCGCTCGGAAACCGGGGTGTAATGGCTGCTCTGCCGAGCAGGCAGCCGTGTTAGCTAAGGGCTGGGGGAGGTATTTCCGCACCCCTGTAGCCCCAATCACTGCTAGTGGCCGGATTCCGGCTGCGATACGGAGCTGTAGGGGGGATGGGGGGGCATGTGGAGGTGACCGGTGCTGAACAAGTCAGCACCTGTCTCCTCCTAGGTCAGGCAGGGGACACCAGTGTTTTGGGTCCCATGCCAGCGCTGCTATGGCAGTGCTATAGCTGCACAGGAAGAAGCTGAATTTCCCTGCATGCAGCCATTCGAACTAGTGACTGCATGCAGAGAGGTTTGGTGCTGCTTGTGGCTTGTTGGGACTTGTAGTCCACACCACTGCAATTTTAACCACTTTCCTGCTGAAAAGAAGAAAGAAGAAGAACATCTGGAATAGCTGCACAGATTTATTTATTTTTATTTGCAGCTGTTCTTGATCCCTATACCACCCTCCGTCCCTGTCCCAATAGCACTGATCAGTAGTGTGCTCAGTAGCATCTGCACATTTTTGAGGTTTTGTTGTTTTTAAAAAAAATTGGGGTGTGAAAAAAAGAACTGCAGTTAGATGTGCAGAAGACTTTTTGTGCAAAAAATATTTTTTTATATTTTTTTTTTTTACAACTTTTCTTCTAAATTTAATTTCTAAATTATTACAAGCCCCTTCACATGTGAAAACACTAAATACACACTAGGGATCGACCGATTATCGGTTTTACCGATATTATCGGCCGATATTCAGGATTTTGAACGTTATCGGTATCGGGATCTATTTTGCCAATATTCCGATAGCGTATGGGGAACACAGATCGCGCTGCTGTCAGCGCTCTCCGTGTTCCCTCAGCAGCACAGGGGAGAAGGAAGCAGTGTCTCCCTCCCCCCTGTGCTGCTGCTGCCACCAAGGAGAGGAGGGAGGACATGAGGGGCTGTGACCACTGCGCCACCAATGATTAATACTTGGGGGGGGGGGTGCACTGCGCCACCAATGAAGATAACTCTCTCATTAATTAATATACAGGAGGCAGGAGCTGCAGAATCACACAGCCGGCTCCCGACCTCTATGAGCGGTAGCTGCAATCCGCGGCAGTTAACCCCTCAGGTGCCGCACCTGAGGGGTTAACTACCGCAGATTGCAGCTACTTGTCATAGAGGTCGGGAGCCGGCTGTGTGATTCTGCAGCTCCTGCCTCCTGTATATGAATGAATGAGAGAGTTATCTTCATTGGTTGCATAGTGCACCCCCACCCCAGTATTAATCATTGGTGGTGGAGTGCGCCCCCCCAAACCCAGTATTAATCCCCCCCCAGTCACCTCGCTTGCATATCCACTTTCCAACAACCACTACATATTCTTTTCTGTGAGACAACAGTTAGGTCAAAAGAACCCTTTCCACCCCTTTAAATTTTCAAACGGGGGTGCTCCCTTAACAGTGAGCTCCACAGCGGCCCGCCCCCTTAACAGTGAGCTCCACAGCGGCCCGCCCCCTTAACAGTGAACTCCACAGCGGCCCGCCCCCTTAACAGTGAGCTCCACAGCGGCCCGCCCCCTTAACAGTGAGCTCCACAGCGGCCCGCCCCCTTAACAGTGAGCTCCACAGCGGCCCGCCCCCTTAACAGTGAGCTCCACAGCGGCCCGCCCCCTTAACAGTGAGCTCCACAGCGGCCCGCCCCCTTAACAGTGAGCTCCACAGCGGCCCGCCCCCTTAACAGTGAGCTCCACAGCGGCCCGCCCCCTTAACAGTGAGCTCCACAGCGGCCCGCCCCCTTAACAGTGAGCTCCACAGCAGCCCGCCCCCTTAACAGTGAGCTCCACAGCGGCCCGCCCCCTTAACAGTGAGCTCCACAGCGGCCCGCTGGGGATCAAAACAGGTCCAAGTATCTTAGGGGGGAGTTTACCGTTCCCTCACACCAGTTTTCTAGCAATAAAAAGTTTAAAATGTCCCCGTATTTTAACCCCACCCTTGCCAGTTTCCAAAAGAGGACGAGGCGGTATATTTATTATCTCTGCCAGAAGCTGGAGTGAATAATGACTGAAATCTACGGCAGCTCTGTGCCGGAGAAGAGTTCAGTCTGCACCTCGTCATAGGACTTGATAAATCAGGGATTTGTGTTACTTTTTTCACTCTCTGTCTTTCCCGAGTCATAACTTTTTTATTTTTACGTGTACGTGTACATAGCCATAGGAGGGCTTGTCTCTTGCTGGACAAGTTGTACTTTATAATGGCACCATTCAATTTTGTAGATGATGCAGTGGGAAGCTGGAAAAAAAGATTCCAAATGTGGTGGAAATGGGAAAATTATGGGTATTATTTTTACAGTATTCACAATGCAGCAAAATCCACATCCTTCATTCTCTTGATCAGTACAAGTATAACAATACGTCATTTATATAGTTTTTCTTGTGTTTTAATACTGAAAAAAAAAAAAAAAAAAAAAATAAATAAAAAGTTACATTTTTTTCCCATTACCCTATTCTGGTGATGAGGTCTCATTTTCTGGAAAAAAAAAAAAAAACGGGAAAAAAAAATTTTACTTTTTATTTTCATTACCCTATTCTGGTGATCAGGTCTCATTTTTTGTGGGACAATCTGGATACCCAGGGGTGGATTGGGAACCAGCAATATCCTAGTGCAGGGCAATATACCGCCCCAGCTGAACCAAATACCACAGTGCAGCACAAAATACTGCCACCTGTGCCACAGGATTTAACTGTTCTGCTGCCCTGAAGATGTCTATACAGTTGAATTCAGGAGGGTAACTGCAGCTGCTGGCCAGGTGCATAGGAGAGAATCAGATCATTATGTACCCAGCTGACGGCATTGAGTGGCCCTAGGTATCGCGGTCTATGGGACAATCCGCTCCTGTTGATACCATTTTACATATGACTTTTAATTACATTGTTTGGGGAGGTGAAGCAACAAAAAACAGCAAATCATCCATTGTCATTTTTTTCCATTAAACCATTCACTATAGGGGATAAATATTTTCATCACTATAGGGGATAAATATTTTCATATTTTAAGTAGTTCTTAGTACGGACATTTTCAGCCTGCGATGCCTATGATTTTTTTATGTTTACTTTTATTTTAATTTTTAAATTTTAGGGAAAGGGGGGGTTTTAGAATTTTTTTTACTTTTTTTTAAGACCCCAAGAGGACCCTAACATGCAATCATCAGATTGCCATTTGTACTTAGTAATGGAATTTTAGCCATTACGGAATACAAAAATCAGTATGTTCCAATGCAGTTCGGCCACATGCAGGCCTACATTGAAATATACCAGTAATAGGCCTAGGAGCTTTGGATAAGGCTCTGGCCTATTACTGCTCAGGAACGCCTTTCCCCAACTCAGCAGGTGGAAGGCACCCCTACCCAGGAAGAGCGTGCTTCTGAGTATTTTGCCTGTCAGATACCATGGTGGTCACATTTGACCATGGTATCTGAGGGGTTAACGTTATCAACGTTATCACCAATCACAGACGTCAGCCCTGGGTATCTGCTGTGTAAATGGAGCGGGGGGGGGGGGGGGGGGGTGAAATTTCTAAAGACCCTACCGCTGACATATACAGTTGTACACTGGTATAGAGGTGGTTAAATACGGACATGTATGGTCACCTTTAGGCCTAGTTCACACTTCAGTGTTTGGTCAGTGATTTCCATCAGTGATTTGTGAGCCAAAACCAGAAGTGGAGCCTCCACAGACATGAGGTAGACGGGAAAGATCTGCTCCTGTTCTATGTTTAGAGCTGCACCTGGTTTTGGCTCACAAATCACTGATGGAAATCACTGACCAAACACTGAAGTGTGAACGAGGCCTTACTGTACATACAGACGTCACACTGACATGACACACATCTCACCTCATTTCCCTGAGCAGTCCATAGGCTTCTATCAAGGAGTGCACCATGCTGGCCTAAAAATGACCAGACACTAATTATTACAGCATGTACTGTGCGGATCAATGAAGACGTCTAGCCTAAATGCATTAAAATGTATGGCTTTCCTGAAGAAGTGCGCCTGGAATACCTGAGAACAAAATGCCAGTCTTAAAGGGGTTCTCTGAGTTTTTACCAAGTGCATGCAGTCTGCCTCCGTAAATAAAGATTCAAACTTAGGGTACATTCGCATCTGATCCGGCATAAATGCTGGCTGTGGGCACTTGCTAAAGGCTCAGTATTCCTGGAGAACCCCTTTACAGAGGACTTGTCATGCCCCCACAGATCGGCAACTAGTGAATTGTCAGGGTATGTTCACACGGCTAAAGATGACACGTAGATGTCAGTGGCAGATCAATAGACTGCCCGTGTCAACAGATACGTCACCATAAGGCCTCATGCACACGAACGTTGTTTGTTTCCGTGTCCGTTCCATTTTTTTTTTTTGCCGTGTGCTGTCCACATCAGTATGTCCGTTCCGTAGCCCCGCAAAAAAATACATGTCCTATTCTTTTCCGTTTTAGGCATTGTTACAATGGATCCGCAAAAAAACGGATGGCATACGTGTTTTTTTGCGGATCCACAATTTGCGGACCGCAAAACACATACGGTTGTGTGCATGTAGCCTAAAGATTTAAAAACCTCTAGCTACTTTAGCCCTTCCCCACTGACTTCAATGTAATAACATGTAGAAAAAAATACTAGCGTCTGTACATGGTGGGAGGTTTCAGATGGAGGTCGATGTAAACTGTTGGTTTTAATAGAGGCTTCTGTTACAGAAAACCACCATTTTCCGAGAAAAAAATCTGCAGTGGATTTTAGCCATGTGAACATACTCTCAATGGGCAGCGTCAGCACTGTCAATGGCGGAGGTGACGTCCCACAGACCATGAGCAGTAGAGACCGTGTACCTTCACTATTCATCAGAATTGGGCACAAACAAAAAAAGAGCGTTCGGGTGTTGTCGCACACTATTTATGCCGGTTTGTGAGCCAATCCCAGAAGGAGTTGAAAGGAATGAGAAATATAAAAGGAAGGATGTTTACTTCTTCCACTACTGGATCCACCTCTGGATTTGGCTAAAAAAAAAAACTGCATCAAAACCTGCCACAAAAGGTGTGCGACACCAACGGAAGGACTCATACATTCTGGTCCATTATGCAGACATTCCCATTGATGGGAGTGAGAAAATGTGGAATGCACATGGTACGTGCCCGTACATCACAGATCCATGGTATGTGGATACCGTTGTACATGGTACGTGTCCATACATCACAGATCCATGGTATGTGGATACCGTTGTACATGGTACGTGCCCGTACATCACAGATCCATGGTATGTGGATACCGTTGTACATGGTACGTGCCCGTACATCACAGATCCATGGTATGTGGATACCATTGTACATGTCCATACATCACAGATCCATGGTATGTGGATACCGTTGCACATGGTACGTGTCCGTACATCCCAGATCCATGGTATGTGGATACCGTTGTACATGGTACATGTCCATACATCACAGATCAATGGTATGTGGATACCGTTGTACGTGCCCGTACATCACAGATCCATGGTATGTGGATACCGTTGCACATGGTACGTGTCCGTACATCCCAGATCCATGGTATGTGGATACCGTTGTACATGGTACATGTCCATACATCACAGATCAATGGTATGTGGATACCGTTGTACATGTCCATACATCACAGATCCATGGTATGTGGATACCGTTGCACATGGTACATGTCCATACATCACAAATCCATGGTATGTGGATACCGTTGTACATGGTACGTGCCCGTACATCACAGATCCATGGTATGTGGATACCGTTGTACATGGTACGTGCCCGTACATCACAGATCCATGGTATGTGGATACCGTTGTACATGGTACGTGCCCGTACATCACAGATCCATGGTATGTGGATACCGTTGTACATGGTACGTGCCCGTACATCACAGATCCATGGTATGTGGATACCGTCATGTGCAGGAGATGCAACTGCAATGCTACATCATCAGATCTGTGAGAACACGTTCTCTTTTCATTCATATTCGTGACAAAAATACTTAAAGGAAATTGTGTCAACACAAAATTACCTATTGTTTAAATGTTTTAATGTTTATGACATTTCAAATTTTCCATGTCAATATCTATACTTAAACAAAAAACATAAAATCCTGCAGTTTTCGCACTGGCCACTAAGCCTGATAATAGGTGCCACTTCTTGGTCTGTACAGATATCTGCTTATCCTTACAATGACAGATAACACCTCTACATATAGATAACAGAAGATCCACCATTCACAATAGATGATGTTACAGCTTAACTACTCCCTCCTGACCTCTGCAGAGGACACAAAGCAGGCCTAGAAAACTCTCCTATAGAAAACAATTGTGTCTTCTCCTGAATAGTGATGAGCCAACTTGGTGATTCAAGTTCGGCGTACATGGTTTGCGTTATCTAAGAATTCTATTATGGATTCCGTAATCACGGACCATATAAGTTATGGTCCATGGTAGCGGAATCCATTACGGAATTCTTAGATAACCCGAACCCTGTACGCCGAACTTAAAACACAAAGTTGGCTCAACACTACTCCTGACCACTGTGTCTATGGACCATGTGGACCAACCACAAAGCAGTTTTCTTAAAGGGGTTTTCCAGGCTTTTAATATTGAGGACCTATCCTCAGGATAGGTCATCAATATCAGATTGGTGGCATCGGGCACCCCCGCCAATCAGCTGTATGAAGGGAAAGCACGCGTTGTCTCTTTTCCTGCTCGCTGTTGATATAGCAGAGGCGAGCAGGAAGAGAGACAGGAGAGGACACGTGCGGTCCTTCCCTTCATACAATTGATCGGCGGGGGGTGCCAGACCCACACCGATCTGATATTGATGACCTATCCTGAGGTGATAGATACTAGATCAGTTGGGGGCGCGGGGCAGCACTCCGCATACAGAGGGGGGCGCGGGGCAGCACTCCGCATACAGAGGGGGGCGCGGGGCAGCACTCCGCATACAGAGGGGGGCGCGGGGCAGCACTCCGCATACAGAGGGGGGCGCGGGGCAGCACTCCGCATACAGAGGGGGGCGCGGGGCAGCACTCCGCATACAGAGGGGGGCGCGGGGCAGCACTCCGCATACAGAGGGGGGCGCGGGGCAGCACTCCGCATACAGAGGGGGGCGCGGGGCAGCACTCCGCATACAGAGGGGGGCGCGGGGCAGCACTCCGCATACAGAGGGGGGCGCGGGGCAGCACTCCGCATACAGAGGGGGGCGCGGGGCAGCACTCCGCATACAGAGGGGGGCGCGGGGCAGCACTCCGCATACAGAGGGGGGCGCGGGGCAGCACTCCGCATACAGAGGGGGGCGCGGGGCAGCACTCCGCATACAGAGGGGGGCGCGGGGCAGCACTCCGCATACAGAGGGGGGCGCGGGGCAGCACTCCGCATACAGAGGGGGGCGCGGGGCAGCACTCCGCATACAGAGGGGGGCGCGGGGCAGCACTCCGCATACAGAGGGGGGCGCGGGGCAGCACTCCGCATACAGAGGGGGGCGCGGGACAGCACTCCGCATACAGAGGGGGGCGCGGGACAGCACTCCGCATACAGAGGGGGCACAGGCCCCGCACTGACTGCTGGCGATCACCCTTCTTCTGCTAGATTCCTATCGCAATCAGTGGCCCCCATACTTCATCCCCTGCCTGGGGCCACGGATTACTGCTCACCCGGCGCGGCACTTTGCTGTTGACATTGTCGCACAGCTGAACGTATTCAGGGCTGTAGATATAGACCGGCAGCAGTGCTTCCTCCATGCCGTCCAGCCCCCTAGTGTTCTTTGCAACCGCTCCCGCGATGTCCGTTTACCTAACCCTTCCCTGCACAACATTGCACAACACAAAGGTTCCGTTCCGCTCTCCTCCCTGTTTAGTACAGGACTATGGTACGAGGATTGTGTGTAAACAACGCCGCCGTCACGTGACCTGGTACGTTAGGTTCGGATACCTCAGGGCTCAGACGTGGCAGAGTGTCTCCCTGCGGCCCATACGTTCTAGCTCGTTCAGCAGTGGAGCGCCTATGGCCTCCTTAGATTATCCACCTTTCCCAACAAAAAATACCCCCCAAGTTTACAGGGGGTGTGGTTTGGGGCGTGGCTTAACACCAGCTGTTATTTGACCAATGGTTTGATCATAATTTGAGCTTTGTGCCATGTTTAAAAATAAAACAATTTTTATTTTATTTTTTATATTAAAGGGGTTATCAGACCCCTGAAATGCCCCCTATATGCCCAGACCCCTCACACATAATGTACTTCACTAGCTCTCTGGCACCCATGTCGCTTCTGAAGCCTGCACGGTCGCCGCTGCATCTCCCCGTCTCGCGGATGAAAACATCCGGCGCCAGGAGGGGCAACCAATAGCAGGCAGTGATGGGGACGAGCCTCCCTAACATCACGTGCGATAATAGGTAGGCTCGTCCTCGTCACGGCCTGCTATTGGCTGCCCCCGCTGAAGCTGGAAGTTTTCATCAGCGCGACATGCAGTGGTGGCTGCGCGGGCTTCAGAAGCGACGGTGGTGCCGGGGAGAGAGGTACGTTCATTGTGTGCGAGGGCCCAGGCGTATGGGGGGACATTTCAGGGGTCTGATAACTCCTTTAACCACTTCCCATCCACCCATTAACTATAAACACTGACAGAATTTCAATTTTTTTCCCACCTCACCTCCCCAAAAAATAAAGATAAAAAGCTATCAGAAAGCCAAATGTACCCCAAATGGTGCACCGTTTTCTTGTAAAAAAAAATATATTTTTCATCTTCACAGCCAATTGCCTCCTTAGGCGGTGTAGTTTAAATAATGTGGTCACTTTTTGGGAGTTTTCACTGTAGGGGTACCTCAGGGTCTCTTCAAATGTAACATGGTGCCCAAAGACCCTTCCAGCAAAATTTGCCCCCCATTTATGTGGCACTTGAGCTCTGCAGTGTACCCATAGAGAAATTTACGACCACATATGGGGTGTTTCTGTAAACTGCATTATCAGGATATTAAAGGGGTTATCCCATCTTAGACAATGGGGGCATATCGCTAGGATATGCCCCCATTGTCTGATAGGTGCGGGTCCCAGCAGAGAACGGAGCAGTCGGACCCCTGATACAGAAGTATTAAAATGCATTGCAAAGGGGATCAGACCCCCCAATGTAAGCTCGCAACCCACATCAGGGGTCCTCATTATCTTGCGAGTCCCTAACTAAAAAAAAACAAAAAGTAACTAAACTCAAACCATCCTGGTTATGAAAATAGACTGGCAAACACAAAAGTCCATGAATTGAGGACTACTGTTGAAAAGGAAAAGAACCGATAGGGGACATAAAATAATCCAAAAAAAATTCCCGCACTCTGAGTCCAGCATATCCAGATCGTCCAAGTAGTAAAGTGTCTCTTGGTGATGGTGTACTGTACACTTGGGCGTCTTCATCAGGTGTGGCCTCATAGGTGCGTATGTAGTTATGCAGCGCTACACACGCCTTGATGACCACATTGACATTTTGTGGTGCCAGCTGTATTGCTGACTGGAAAACCCGCCATTTATTTGAAAAAATGCCGAATGTGCACTCCACAAACCTTCTGGCTCTACTTAACCGATAATTAAAATCGCGCTTCTTGGCATCCAAACTGCGTGGAGGATAAGGACGCATCAGGTGGCTAGAAAGGGCAAATCCCTCGTCCCCTACAACCACATAAGGCGCAGGTGGCCCAGTAGAGCCAGGAAGGTTTGCTGGCTGTGGTACATCTAGTTGGTTGGACTGAAGCCAGCGACCCATTCTGGAAGCCCTGAAGATGCGAGTATCTGCAGAACTTCCATAGGACCCAATATCTACAATTATAAACTGGTAGTTTGTGTCAGCCAAGGCCAACAAAACTACAGAGAAAAACTGCTTATAATTATAGTATTGGGACCCTGAGTTTGGTGGCTTCTTAACCCGTATTGTGCTTCCCATCAAGGGCACCTATACAATTAGGAAATTGAGCCCTCTCCTGGAAGCCCTGGGCTATATCAAGCCACTGCTGCCTGGTTGGTTGTGGCAGCACTGAAGCCTTCAGTGTCAACCAAATGGCGGCACATGTAGCCCGTACCACGCCAGCAATTGTGGAAGTGCCCATTCGAAAAACAAAATGCAAAGACGAAAAAGAATTACCAGTCGCCAGATATCTGAAAAGAAAAAAACTAAATTTGAATTAGATACTTTCATAGCATATGTTTATAAATCTAGCACATTACTTGACATTATTTAATGGAAAAGTGGATGGTAAATATAAATGAAACAAGCACATAGTGGTATATTTTTAAAACATATGATTTATATTCTGATATAAAACTAAATAAGGAATAGCATTTAAACCTTCATAAAGTTCTAGACAGTTAACATATACACACACAGGTGAAGTGTCCTCATCATTACAGGCTGCATTTGAATAATTAACCCCTGCGGAACTGGATTCTGGTGGGACTAATCTAACCACACACAGTTTCTCACTACAAATCAGGGAGTTTCAATACAGGTCTACTTCATTTACGCACTCAGGCATATAATATTAAAAGTTTAGAATACATAGGCCATTGACCTAACAACTATGTATTGGAAAACAGGGTGGCATTTAAGTATTTAGTCTGATAATATATATAGTCTTACCTTAAATTAATAATAAGCCGTTTTTCAGGTGACACACTCCGCCGCATATTGGTGTCCTGAAAAGTTAAGGAAGGCCTCAACTCCTCCAACAGACGATCAAACGTAGACACCGACATGCGGCAATAATTGAAGAACTTTGGAGGGTGCGCACGGAGGTCAGAGTACAAGCCAAAAAAGAGTCCTTTGCTGTGCCGCTGCGAAAGTATAGGATGCACCCACATGCGCTTCCTCCGTGGGTCCTCCTCAATCATTTCTGGCTGCTCTACAAAACAGCGGGAGACCAGCCAGTGCAAAAATACATGGTCAGTGGATGACAGGGTGAAAGTGGACATCCTGTAAAGGAAAATCCACTAACAAACACACACACCAATCAACACACAAACCACTCCACCAAAAAATGGAGCTGTCCAACAAAACACTGCATGCTGGGGGTATTTATATTGTGTTTGCAGTTACAGGTGAATGTAGTGGATTGATCAGGTTGTTTTAATGCGCGTGGAAAAAAACGCATGCCATCCGGATGTCACACGCACAGGAAAAACGCAAGAACGCGAGGCAATCGCATAATGAACTGACAGCACTCGCCTGAAAAATCGCAAGCTTTTCACTGAACGCACCCTGAACGCATCCAGCTAAAAAACATGACGCCCGTGTGAAAGAGGCCTAATAGTTACCTGGCGGTACGTGCCGATTATTGCGATACACATCCCCCTCATCCATAAAGAAAATAGAAAGGTATGATGGAACATTGGGATGAGAATCAGACATGACAACTGAGACTCATCTGTAAGAACTACAAATAAAAATAACCACCAATGAAAACTTAAAGAATGGTGGCTATAATATAATAAAATATAATATATTATGATACAAGCAACAGTAAAGTGCTGAATTGTGGAGAAAAATTGTCAAAGGCACAATTAGTGAACAAGATAAGTTATATTATCTAAAGTTAAATACGATTAATAAATATAATAAATACCCTAAATACATATATTACAAAGTTATTACATTGTCAATGAAAATCCATGTTGAACTACATAAAAGTGCATAGTGCATAATAAAGAAATATATCCCAAATAAAAGTGAAAAGTGCATGGTGCGTGATAAAAAGATAAATTTCCACATAAACTAAGTAAAAAGTGCATAGTGCATGATAACAAGATAAATATCCACATAACCTAGGTGAAAAATGCATAGTGCATGAAGAAAGAAAAAAAAGCCGCCATTCTTCCATAAACTTGATTCTTCACCCCATCACACATGAAGTGACATATCTCCTAGTTGTCGTTCTTCATATTTTCACATTACGGACACGCATCACCTCCATTGCAATAGGAACCTCAAAAGAAAAAGAGAGACAGAGATAAGAAATACAGTCCACTCATAGATAAGCTAAAAGTGCTCCAGGATACTAAAACAAAATTAAAAAAAATGTAAATGAAATATTAAAATCAATAAACGTGTCAGTTATGGGGGAAGGAAATAGAACAGACATACATGATACCTGAAGAGAAATGTGACTCCATCTTGTCTGCTCTAAATAGGTAAAGAATTGTGATAACATCTCACCCACGCACTGTTCCAAGTTCCCCCGCTGTGAGTTAAGTTTCGCTTATCTGTCCCAGGACAGATTCTGGGAATCCCCCAGAACTAGTACAAACGCTCTTGCTTTATTCAGGGTCATTTGCCAATATATCACGCAAGTTTTTTTTCCCATCCGGAATGTCATAGAAGGAGTTGGACCAATCATTGCAGCTTGCTGGGCATCATGGCCCAAAATGTCCCAATGTTTCATTAGGGCCTCTCTCACTCCTTGGATCCCTCAATAAATTCAGTGATAAACCTCACCTTTTCATCCCTTTTCCCTTTATCCACTCTCCCTCGGGAGTGTAAGAGTGCAGTGCGTTCCATAGAGCTCGCTTTTTTATACGCCCTCCGGATGTCCCTTTCTTTATATCCCCGCTGTTTGAATCGTCTCCACAGTGCCTCAGCTTGTCTTTCAAAGGCCTCATCTGATTCTCAGGAATTGACCTACCGGTATATTTTTGATCAAATTCCTCAGATGTGTAGGTGTTGCATGTAGGACCGAATTAACTGAAGTCTCCTTTCTATAAAAATCAGAAGATATCCTTCCATCCTCTTCGACTTTCAATCAGATATCCAGGAAGTCAATTTCACTTCTGCTTGTCCAAAACGTAAGTTTAATATTAAACTCATTGTTGTTAAAATCAGTAACAAAATGTCTCAACTCATTGTCAGACCCCTGCCATATGATGAGGACATCGTCTATATACCTCCCCCAATAGAGGACTCTAGTAAGTTCCTCAAAGTGACTTAAAGGGAACCTGTCACCAGTTTTATGGTGTCCTAACTAAGGGCAACATAAATAAGTGACTGATTCTCTTAGCAAAATGTTGGGTCACTTTCTTTAATTGACCTAGTCAATCTGCCAACATCTTGTATTGAAAAGCTCCAGCTGATAATGATGAGTCATGAATATTCATGAGCTCCTGACTCTCCCCGCCCACCTGCTGCTGATTGACAGTTATTTTCCATATGAATCAGCAGCAGGTGGGCAGCGGAGTGGCTATAGCTCTGAATTAAATATACGCTGGACTCAATGACATCACGCCGGACTCAAATCAGCTCATTAGCATGCAGCATGCGGCATCTTTGTGTGTATATTATGAGGTAACCATCTGTCACACCAGTAAGTGAATACATCTAAGGCACTTTTTAGTAGTTAATGATTGTATATAATTAGTTAGATTATAATCAAATATCCACATCACAGGTTCCCTTTAAAAGGTGTTTTACCATCACATACAATAAAGGCATATTGCTAGAATATGCCCCCATTATCTGATAGCTGCAGGTCACACCTACAACAAGAACGGAGCGGGGAAATGAATGAAGGGTGCACTGCGCTGGCTCGGCTATTTCCATCTGCCTCATAGATATGAATGGGAGCAGAGCCCGCGCGTTTGCAGTGCGCTCCCATTCACTTGTATGGGAGCAGCTCTTGGTGGTGGACGGACCTTGGGAATCCCAGAGTCCTCCAGCCACAGTTCCCCACGCTCCGTTCTCCTTGTAGGTGAGGGTCCCAGAGGTGCATGCGCCGGCCAACGGCGCGAAACCAGCAGCAAGGAGGCGGACCAGAGGCGCAGTAGCTACAGTGATGCCGTGCCACAATGGGCATCGTAGTGCACATGCCCCGGCCTAGCGAGAAAGAGCGCAGGAGTGGGATCTCGCTGGGAGAGAAGGAGGACGCAAGGGAAGAGAAGGGCGGGCAGAGGCAGAGCAGAGAAAAAGAGGCAGAGCAGCCTGGGCTCCAACAAAGTGAACGCCGCCCCTGGGCATTTGCAAGCCCTTATTTACATACAAATAAAAGTCTGTTTTTGCCTTGGGTGAACTTCACAAGAACACAACAAAGGTACCATTTGAATAATCTACAGTTCTGCTACAGCGCTATGTAAGCGGTCTATAATGTCAATGGTGACAGACTCCCTTTAAGTTATTTAAGCACTTTTTTATATAAATATAAATCTTTATTATTTTTTAACATCATACAAAAAAATTCAAACAATCTTTTTTTTCCATAGCAATCTATATACCAACCCCGCCTCCCTGGTTCGTTGGCTGCTCCCTAAGAAAAGAAAAAAACAACAAAAAACAATGCCACTTCTCTCCCCTCTTCACCCCCACCACCCCAGTTCACACTACTCATCATCTCCTAAGGATTTCATTATATTAGCCATTTCTGCCATAGACCAGCGAATCTGTGTTTTGCCAGGTGAAATTCCTCTCTGGTGAGTGCGGCTCTAGTAAGCCTTTCCCATTCCCTAACCGTGGGAACAGCACTACCTCCCCAGTGCCCAATAATACATTTCCTAGCTTGGGAAAGAAGTTTAGATGCTATTTCTCGATGTTGGGGGGTATCTATTTTATCCATTACTCCCAATATACATATCTCAAATTGCCTGGGGATTTTAAACCAATGGTATTGCTCTATTGTATCATTTACCTTTCCCCAGAACTCTTTCCAGAGTATACGGACATCGTCTGCTCCTACCTCCCTCCATTTTAAACAACTAAAAACTTTGGGTTTATAGCACTTCATTAGTATCTTAGGGGAGTAGTAAAGTCGGTTCAGTATATTAAATTGGGTAATCCTATGAAAGAAATTCTTTGAAATCCTATTTTTTTCCTGTATCGCCAACTCTCAAAACGCTTCACACTGGGGGTTAATAACATTTTGCCATTTATACATTAAGCTATTAACTGCTCTTTTCTTAGTCTTTTGGTGTAACAAACATTCATAAATTTTTAGAAATTTCCCCTCTACTGTTAGTTTAGAGATATTCACTAGCGGCTGCGGGAGGGTAGCAATTTGTGTACCTTTTCCTACCAACGATCGCAGTGCTTGTTTAAGTTGTAAATAAAAAAAACTCCTTTTTAAGATCTTCATATGGTATTATATCCCCCTGTCTCCATACCTGGCCTAGTTTGTAAACACCATGTTGGCACCAAATTTTCTGTTCGATTGCTTTTAGTTCTATAAGGTGGGTGTTTCCCCACAGTATGGTGTCAACATGGAGTTCAACTCGGGTCCACAATACTCTTGCTTCCTTCCAAACCCTATCTATCAGCCCAAATAATGGTATCTTTCTACCTCCCTGTACTAAGACACCCGCTTCTATTAACTGAAAAATAGTACTTATATCTTTGCGTATTACTCCATGTTATCATATTTTTTATATGACCAGAGATAAAGTAGAGTTCCAAGTCTGGGACTGATAGTCCTCCCTCCCTCTCATGAATACACAATAATTGTGCTTTTATCCTTAGTTTCTTCCCTCGCCATATTAAGTTCATTAAAAGACTAGCTATTATTTTAAATATTTTTGGGGGGATTATTACCGGTTAATTCCACATAATATAATTTAGGGAATTTAGTAAACATATTTTCACCAGGGAGATACGACCTGCCAGCGAGATGCATAGTCTTTTCCATTCATCAATTTTCTTCCCAATTTCCTGTATCTTAGGAACCACATTCAAATGAACATAGTCCTTGGGGTTTGGGGTTATTTGAATACCCAAATATTTAACGGGTTCATTAGACTTCTTAATTTCCAGTGCACCTGGTATAAAATTGTTCAACGGATCAATCGGGACACAGGCTGATTTAGAACAGTTTATATTGAGGCCAGCATGTTTGTTGTACTGTTCAAATATCTGAAAAATCTTCTTAAGTGATCTGTGTGAACCCACAAACAACATAATATCATCCGCATATAAAGCAATTTTTTCCTCGTGCTCACCGAACTTGAACCCCACAATTTCTTTATCTTGCCCGATCATCTCAGCTAACAGCTCCATGACTATAGCAAAAAGCAGAGGGGAAAGAGGACATCCCTGCCTAACCCCCGCAAATCTTTATGTTATCCAAATATTCCCCATTTAATATCACTTTTGCTGAGATTTCGGTGTATAACAATTTTACCCATGATATAAATTTGTCACCGAATCCCATCTTCTTAAATGTTGTAATCAAGAAGGGCCATTCTATTTCCCTGCCTTCCTCAAGTCATCCCACATTATCAGTAATTTCGGGATTAATACTCCTTTATGTTGGACATAGACTTCAAAGGGAATACCATCTATTCCTGGTCTTATTCTTTGTAATCCTGGATAATACTTTATCCACTTCCAGAGTGTTTAGAGTAGACATTGGTCTACTGTTAACGTAGAAATGGTAATTTCCTCCAAAAACTGTTGTATTTGCGCCAAGTTCTTATTTATCTTGCTGCTATATATATCTACGAAATATTCTTTAAGCACTTCTGTTTTAGACGCTTGATCAATTATTTTATGTCCTAATTTATCCACTAAACAATGTATATAATTTTTTTCCTGTCTGGGTCGCTACCAAGGCATCTAGCTTTTTACCCGGTATATGCACATAGATATAATTATCCCTCACATAATTGTCTTTTTGTTGTTCCACGATCAGAAGCCTCTCGTCTTCCAGTTTAGAAACTTTCTCTACCCAGTTCTCATAGTTTTTATCTATGGGGTTTTCAATATACGCTTTTTCGTATTTACCCGCCTCTTTTTCCAGGGCCATTATTTTTTTCCTTATTCCTTTCTTATATATTGCTGTATATTTTATAAAAATACCTCTAATATAAGCCTTTGCTGCGTCCCATACTATATTTGATACCGCTGAACCTTCATTCATAACAAAAAAGTCAGTTACCTCTTTCGAAATCCTATCCTGTATCCCCATTATATTTATCCACCGTATATTTATGTGCATCCTTCTTATATTTTTTCTTGTAGTTTTTATAATAGTAATAATTGGGTTGTGGTCCGAAATCCCACGCTGTCTATATTTAACCTGTTCAATATCACACAAACCTTTATTATTAGTGAAAACTAAACCAATCCGTGATAAACTCCTGTGGGTCTTTGAAAAACATGATTTTTTTTTAAAATTTAGGGTGCATCTCTCTCCAGATGTCAATCCAACCTTTATTTTTTAATTTAGATCCCGTGCAATTTTTTTGAACATTACATACTCTACATCTATCTATTTTACTATCCATAACGTTATTGAAATCACCCATAACTAAAAGTGGTTTATCCCCTACCTTTAACACAAAATCAAGAATTTTTAATAGGACATCTACTTTAAAAGGTGGCGGTATATAAACATTAGCTATTATCCATGGTCTTCCTTCCAAAAAACTGTCAATCAGGACATAACAGCCCTCACCATCTATAGCTGTTTTCCCTATTTTGATGTGTATATCGCGGTGTATTAATACACTCACACCTCTAGGGTATGAGGAGTACACTGAGTGAAAGGAGTGCTGTATCCACGGTCTACACAGCCCGTTTGTTGTTTCACCAATCAAGTGAGTCTCTTGTAGACAAACTATAGCAGGTAGAGTTCTGTGTATTGCGTCAAACACAGCCACTCTCTTTACACCCCTGCTCAGACCCCTAATATTCCAAGAGATAATTTTCATAGAAACCTGTTTTGAAGTCCAGATATATCCAGAGTATACTGAAGAGGGTGGGGAGAAGGCAGAGGGAAAGAAAAAAGAAAAAAAAAAAAGAGCAGCTAAAACATCCCACCCTACCCACCCCCGTTCCCCTCTGAATGAGCCAGGATTCCAGTCCTAGTTCTCTACCTTGCATTTCCCCTTCCCGGCCCGCACCCAGCCCAAGTGCCCCTCAGATCTTTCTTTTAATACACTCCTCTGCCGCCTCTGCCGAGTCAAAAAAACTGGTTTTGTTCTCCCATTCAATTCGTAATTTAGCAGGGAACATCATTGAATACTTTGCAGCATTTTTTTTTTTGCATCAATAAACTGGCTTCTCTCCTTCTTGTCCCTAACTGATATTAGATTAATTATTATTTGTCTAGGTTTTGTTCCAGGAGGGGGTGGTTTTGCCGACACTCTGTAGGCTTGTTCGACAAAATTTTTATGTTCTGAAATATCCTGGCCCAGTTCTATCAGCCAGGTTTGTATAAAACCACTAAGGTCTCGTCCTTCCACCCCCTCCGGAATCCCTAAACATCTCAAATTGGCCCTTCTAGACCTGTTTTCTAATTCTAATAATTAATTTTTTAATTCTCTATTCTCATCCTTTAGTACATTTTGTTCCTTAACTGTTATCTGTAGAAGGTCCTCCGAGTCTGATATTCTTTTTTCTGCTTCTGTCAGCCTGTCTTTATATTTTTGTAAGTCTACTCTAAGGAGGCCAACCGTCTCCTTGATATTTCCAGTCTAAAGAGAGAGGACTTTTATTGCCAAGCTACAGTTCTTTATTTCTTGAAATACCGTATTTTTCACCCCATAAGACGCACTTTCCCCCCCAAAAAAGTGGGGGGGAAATGCCCCTGCGTCTTATGGGGTGAATGCTTCCATTTTACATTGCAGTCTGCGACGCTGCAGCATCGCAGACTGCAATGTATGAGCCGGGAGAGAGGAGAAGCTGAGTCCGGAACTAGGGGCGGGGCAGGCAGAGCGGATGGCAGCATTAACGTCACTCACTGACGTCGAGCGCCTGCTCCGCCCACTTTATGAATGAAGCAGGCGGAGCAGGCGCGCGACGTCAGTGAGTGATGTTACTGCTGCCGTCCGCTCTGCCTGCTATGGAAGCTTGTTCGTAAGTGCTGTGGGGATACAGGGGAACATGGGAGAGCGCAGCGTTAGTTAAACTTAAAGGGAACCTGTCATGTGGATATTTGATTATAATCTAATTATATACAATCATTAACTACTAAAAAGTGCCTTAGATGTATTCACTTACTGGTGTGACAGATGGTTACCTCATAATATACACACAAAGATGCCGCATGCCACATGCTAATGAGCTGATTAGAGTCCGGCGTGATGTCATTGAGTCCAGCGTATATTTAACCGCTCCAGGACCGCATAACGCACGGATGCATCCTGGAGGCGGTCGATTCATTCCTCCGTCTTGCAAGGGGGAAGAGGGCTGCCTTGTGTAACCAAGAACTGCTCGCGGTGAAATGGAGAGACAAGCGTGACGTTTACATGCTCTCCTCCATTCACGCAGACACGACAATCCAAATTGAGCGAGCAACCAGTGTCATTGAAAAGCCCTTCTCAGTCCACGACTATAACCTTCACATGGGAGGGGTGGACTTCAATGCCCAGATGTTGGCTCCGTATTTAGTTTCCAGACGCTGGTATAAGAAGGTGTCTGTATATTTGATTCAATTGGCTGCATATAATAGTTTTGTTCTCTACAGTAAGGCTGGGAGAACAGGATCCTTCCTCAAATTTCAGGAAGAGATAATCGAGAAACTCCTGTATAAAGGAGGTTCCGTGGCCCCATCCACCAGTGTAGTTAGCCGTCTACACGAGCGACATTTCGCCAATGTCGTTGCTGGTACCTCAACCCAACTGTCACCCCGAAAAAGATGTCGTGTCTGTAGCAGGAGTGGAATAAGGCGTGACACCCGCTATTTCTGTCCTGACTGCCCTGACCACCCTGCCTTATGCTTAGGGGAGTGTTTCCGGAAGTACCACACACAGGTACACTTAGCATAGGGATCACATCTCACAGGACAGGTACACAGGGCAATTAGGGCCCATTCACACACAGCTGCTGCAAACCTCTCCTTTCACCTGGGACAAAGTGCATAATTCACTTTGCCACATCTTTGGGTGATTTGCGCTTTGTACATTGTCCCATGGGGAAGGAGAGGTTTTTCCTATAAAAGGTAAAAAAATAAATAAAAAAAACCACCAGTAAGCAAAAAAGTTAACGTTCAGTTCCAAAAGTTAAATAAAGTTTATATGTTCTGTTCAAAGGTTATTATAAAGTTAAAATGTATTGCATTGCGGCCTGGTTTTTTCTTTTTTGTTTTGTTTTTTTTACCTTCCAGTTGGACCAACCGATCGACTAGCTACTAGGGATGCAATCAGTGCAACTACATGACAGCTGAGAGAGGCTAACGAGATGAGAAAACGAAAGCAAAACAAAAAGGAACCTCAAGGAGGAGGTTCTGAAGAACGTCTGTCAGAGCTTCTCAGATGTCTGGTGGTGACAATACCCCTCCTTCTACAAGTGGACTCCGGACACTCAGAGCCCACCTTCTCAGGATGGGACCTATGGAAAGCCCTGATGAGACGAGTGGCCTTAATGTCGGTCACTGGGACCCACATCCTCTCCTCAGGACCATAACCCTCCCAATGAACGAGGTACTGGAGAGAACCACGGACAACACGAGAATCCACAATCCTAGAGACCGGAAATTCAAGATTACCATCAACCACAATCGGAGGAGGAGGCAAAGACGAGGGTACAATGGGTTGGACATAAGGTTTTAATAAGGACTTATGAAAAACATTATGGATCTTCCAAGTCTGAGGAAGATCAAGACGGTAGGCAACAGGATTGATGACGGACAAGATTTTGTAAGGCCCAATAAACTTAGGACCCAACTTCCAGGAGGGAACCTTCAATTTGATATTCTTAGTAGACAACCACACCAGATCACCAACATTCAGGTCCGGACCAGGCACACGTCTCTTATCCGCCACACGCTTATATCTCTCACTCATGGCTCTTTAGATTATCCTGAATCTTTTGCCAAATAGATGACAAAGACGAGGAGAATCTGTCCTCATCAGGTAAACCAGAAGAACCCTCTCCAGAGAATGTCCCAAACTGCGGATGAAACCCATATGCACCAAAAAATGGTGACTTATCAGAGGACTCCTGACGACGGTTATTTAAAGCAAACTCAACAAGGGACAAAAAAGAACACCAATCCTCCTGATTCTCCGCCACAAAACAGCGCAGATATGTCTCCAGATTCTGATTGACGCACTCTGTCTGGCCATTCGACTGCGGGTGGAAAGCAGAAGAGAATGACAACCGAACCCCCAAGCGAGAACAGAAAGCCTTCCAGAATCTGGAAACAAACTGTGTGCCCCTATCAGAGACTATGTCTGAAGGAATACCATGCAATTTGACAATGTGATCAATAAATGCCTGCGCCAGCGTCTTAGCATTGGGCAAGCCAGGAAAAGGAATGAAATGCACCATTTTGCTAAAACGGTCCACCACCACCAGAATCACAGTCTTCCCCGAGGAACGAGGCAGGTCCGTAATGAAGTCCATGGACAGATGTGTCCAAGGACGGGAAGGAATGGGTAACGGAAGGAGAGGACCTGATGGCCGTGAATGAGGGACTTTGGCACGAGCGCAGGTCTCGCAGGCTGCCACAAAACCCTCAACAGACTTACGAAGCGCCGGCCACCAGAATCTCCGAGCGATGAGATCCACTGTGGCTCTTGGCCCTTGGTGCCCAGCAAGGACAGTATCGTGGTGCTCCTTAAAAATCTTGTGTCTTAAAGCGAGAGGTACAAACAACCTCCCAGGAGGAGAAAGATCAGGAGCCTCTGACTGGGCTACCTGAACCTCTGCCTCCAATTCAGGATAAAGAGCAGAGACCACCACACCTTCAGCCAAAATGGGACCCGGGTCTTCAAAATTCCCACCTCCCGGAAAACAACGTGACAGGGCATCCGCCTTCACATTCTTAACCCCAGGGCGGAACGTGACAACAAAATTAAACCTTGAAAAGAACAAAGACCATCTGGCCTGTCTCGGGTTCAGACGCTTGGCTGACTCCAAGTAGGCCAGATTCTTATGGTCAGTAAACACGGTAATGGGGTGTCTGGCTCCCTGTAGCCAATGGCGCCATTCCTCAAAAGCTAACTTGATGGCCAACAACTCCCTATCTCCCACATCGTAATTTCTCTCTGCGGAGGAGAGTTTCTTCGAGAAAAAGGCACACGGTCGCCATTTGGCAGGAGAGGGACCCTGAGACAAGACCGCACCCACACCCACCACAGAAGCATCAACCTCAACTATGAAGGGTAGAGAAATATCAGGTTGTACCAAGATGGGAGCGGAAGCAAAACTCTCCTTGATATTAGAAAAGGCCTTACGCTCCTCTACCGACCAGGAGGACAAATCTACCCCCTTTCTAGTCATATCAGTGAGTGGTTTAACAACAGAGGAATAATTCTAAATAAACTTCCTGTAATAATTGGCAAAACCCAAAAAACGCATCAGCGCCTTCTGATTCTCAGGAAGCTCCCACTCAAGCACAGCGCGGACCTTCTCGGGGTCCATGCGAAAACCAGAAGCGGAGAGAAGAAACCCCAGAAATTAACATTTCTGGAACCGCAAACACACATTTTTCCAGTTTAGTGTACAATTTATTCTCCCGCAGGATGAGCAAGACCTGACATAAGTGTTCCTTATGAGTTTTGAAATCAGGAGAAAAAATCAAAATGTCATCTAGATACACTAATACAAATTTCCCCATTAAATGATAAAAAATGCTGTTCACAAAATGCTGAAAGACGGCTGGAGCTAGGATGGTTGCCTAGAATAAGATGAAGTGAAACATGATAATGGGACGGTATGGATGAACGGGTTATGGTAGAAACTGAGATGGATGTTTCTCAGGATTTTTGGAGGAGAAAACTGAGCAGACATTGTGGTATGGTGTGGGTTAAAGGGGGGGTGGGGGGGGGGGGGTACCCTTCAGGGTTTATACTTTGTGTGTTATTGTGCCCAAGTTGGGCTTTCATTTGTTTATGTCACTGTGTATTTGATGTACGCTTATCTATACAAAAGGGTAAAATGTTTTAATAAAAACTACTTGATTAAAAAAAAAGAAAGACGGCTGGAGCATTCATCAAACCAAAAGGCATAACCAAATTCTCAAAATGGCCCTCAGGGGTATTGAAGGCCGTCTTCCATTCGTCTCCTTCTCTGACCCTGACCAGGTTGTATGCCCCTCTTAGATCCAACTTGGAAAAAACTTTAGCCCCAACAATCTGGTTAAACAGGTCCGGGATCAGAGGAAGCGGATAAGGGTCACGAATTGTGATACTGTTCAGCTCCCTGAAATCCAGACATGGTCTTAAAAAACCATCTTTTTTCTTAACAAAGAAAAAAACAGCGGCAACAGGTGACTTCGAGGGTCGTATGTGTCCCTTTCTCAGACTCTCAGAGATATAAGCACGCATAGCGACCCTTTCAGGTTGGTAGAGATTGTATAAACGAGATTTAGTCAGCTTGGCGCTGGGGGTGAGATTAATAGGGCAATCATACTCCCTGTGAGGGGGCAAGTCCTGAACACCACTCTCAGAAAACACATCCGAAAATTCTGAGAGAAAAGATGGTACAGTCTTAGTAGAAACCTCAGAAACAGATGTCGTGAGGCAATTCTCTCTGCAAAAGTCACTCCAACCATTTATTTGCCTCGCTTGCCAATCAATGGTGGGTTATGTTTAGTGAGCCAGGGTAGCCCCAACACTAGAGGAGTAGGCAACCCGCTTAGGACGAAACAAACACATCCTCAACATGAGTATCACTCACAATCAAACGGATATTGTGAACTATGCCCTTTAACGATTTCTGAGAAAGTGGAACGGAATCAATAGCAAAAACAGGTATATCCTTTCCCAAAGTGCATACCTGAAAACCATGAGTTATAGCAAATTGATTATCAATGAGATTGACAGCTACTCTACTATCTACAAAATCTCACAAAAAATGTTCTTGCTCTCTAGCGCCACCCTGGAAGGTAGGACAAAACGGGAACTACAAACAAACGGAAAACCTTCAATTTCCGCATCAACCTTGCCAATAGTAACAGATGGAACGTTTTTAGAGTATTTTTTCTTTTTGTTTCTTTATTACACTCAAAAAACTGCCTGAATCTCCTACAGGGACAAACATTTGCCAAATGATTTATACCTCCACAACAGAAACAAACCTTCCTATGAGAGCTGAATCCTCTATTGTCAGAGGCAAGCAAACCCAGCTGCATGGGCCCCTGCTCAGAAGGGATTGAGAGCGACTGAGACCCCTGTGCACTGAATGAGATCGCCACACTGTCCTTCGACTGAGTATGACAGGAAGGAGTGATCTCTCCTCTCTCTCTAAGACGCCTGTCAATACGAACGGCCCGAGACATGGCAGAGTCCAAGGAGGTAGGTCTCTCCGAAATTCTGAGCAGTATATCACTCCGGACTGTTTACCCTGGCATAAAAGACGTAGTCTAGACTCAGCCAGAGCAATACGATCTGGATCATCATATATCTGACCCAGGGCTAAAAAAAATTCATCCACTGAACAGAGGGGCCGTGCCCCCACCGGCAGCAGAAAGGCCCAGGACTGAGTGTTATCCCTGAGCAGCAAGATGATGATCCCCACCTTCTGCTCATCACCAGAGGAATGGGGAAGTAGCCGAAAATGGAGTTTGCAAGCCTCTCTAAAACAAACAAAATTCTCACTACCCCCGGAGAACGTATCCGGGAGCGAGATCTTAGGCTCAGAACAAACTCCATGAACGCAAGCTGAACCGGTCACCTGAAACTGAGAAACAGTTTTACGGAGATCTGCTACCTCCAATGAATTACCCTGCATGTGTTCAGTCAAAAGTGAAACCGGATCCATGCTTGAGACGGTTTTGGCGGTTTATAATGTCAAGGAAGGTGTACAGAAAACTAGAAGACACAAAATGAAGATCCAACTGACTGGATCCAAAACTAAGGAACCAAAGGGAGAGCCCTGCAACAGACCTGGCTCTCTCCCTAACTGCTCAGCCTATGCAAAAATCTCAATGGTAGATGATCGCATATCCTCGTTCCTCGACTGTAAAACACCTGAACACCCTATAATAGTGAGGGGACACGACCACCGGCTCCCTACACTTGATACGGAGGGAGTCAGGGTCACCTGGGATTCAGCTAACAGGAAAACACAAATGAATGAACAAAACTTATCTGTAGAAGACTCAGTAGTAGCATCCGGCATGCACACACTCCAGGAAGTTGTATAAACCGCAAAGTGATGCAGTATGGGAAGGGATTTAAAGGGATTCAATCAGTGCAACTACATGACAGCTGAGAGAGGCTAACGAGATGAGAAAACGAAAGCAAAACAAAAAGGAACCTCAAGGAGGAGGTTCTGAAGAACGTCTGTCAGAGCTTCTCAGATGTCTGGTGGTGACACTAACACAGGTCCAGACCAGTTGGGGGTCTGGTACCTGGTTAGTCTACTGTTGGGAGGGGAGAAATGTGATGGACTGAACGGTCACTGGGGCTGCTGGAGAGGCCTGAGGGCTAGCCTCCTTTCTATGGACCCAGAACTATGAAGACCCTCCCCCCTGGCTCATTATTCTACAAAGGGAAAAATTGGTAGTTTCTGCCTGTGATTACATTATCTCATTGTATCACAGGTTGGCTGCCTGTGAGTAATTACGTTATCCCATTGTGTTGATTAATTGTTTCACATATCTGTGTTTTCTGCCTGTAACTGCATGTGATTGGTTTATGTAAAAACTGGCTCAGTCTTCCACAAGGTCCCCATGGGGCGTGTACCCTACTGAAAGACCTGCATAAAAGGATGGCATGCAGCCTGATTAAAGTGTCCTGTTCTACCCTTCATGAAGTCGGGGCTCATGTTTGGGGGATTGGAGAACTACACTCTGGGGATTGCTATAATAATTACAAACTGGATTCCAAAAAAGTTGGGACACTAAACAAATTGTGAATAAAAACTGAATGCAATGATGTGGAGATGGCAAATGTCAATATTTTATTTGTAATAGAACGTAGATGACAGATCAAACGTTTAATCCAAGTAAATGTATCATTTTAAAGGAAAAATACGTTGATTCAAATTTTCACGGTGTCAACAAATCCCCAAAAAGTTGGGACAAGTAGCAATAAGAGGCTGGAAAAAGTAAATTTGAGCATAACGAAGAGCTGGAAGACCAATTAACACTAATTAGGTCAATTGGCAACATGATTGGGTATAAAAAGAGCTTCTCAGAGTGGCAGTGTCTCTCAGAAGCCAAGATGGGTAGAGGATCACCAATTCCCACAATGTTGCGCAGAAAGATAGTGGAGTAATATCAGAAAGGTGTTACCCAGCGAAAAAATTGCAAAGACTTTGCATCTATCATTATCAACTGTGCATAACATTATCCGAAGATTCAGAGAATCTGGAACAATCTCTGTGCGTAAGGGTCAAGGCCGTAAAACCATACTGAATGCCCGTGATCTCCGGGCCCTTAAACGACACTGCACCACAAACAGGAATGCTACTGTAAAGGAAATCACAGAATGGGCTCAGGAATACTTCCAGAAACCATTGTCGGTGAACACAATCCACTGTGCCATCCGCCGTTGCCAGCTGAATCTCTACAGTGCAAAGAAGAAGCCATTTCTAAGCAAGATCCACAAGCTCAGGCGTTTTCACTGGGCCAGGGATCATTTAAAATGGAGTGTGGCAAAATGGAAGACTGTTCTGTGGTCAGACGAGTCACGATTCAAAGTTCTTTTTGGAAATCTGGGACGCCATGTCACCCGGACCAAAGAGGACAAGGACAACCCAAGTTGTTATCAACGCTCAGTTCAGAAGCCTGCATCTCTGATGGTATGGGGTTGCTTGAGTGCGTGTGGCATGGGCAGCTTGCATGTCTGGAAAGGCACCATCAATGCAGAAAAATATATTCAGGTTCTAGAACAACATATGCTCCCATCCAGACGTCATCTCTTTCAGGGAAGACCCTGCATTTTTCAACAAGATAATGCCAGACCACATTCTGCATCAATCACAACATCATGGAGAAGGATCCGGGTACTGAAATGGCCAGTCTGCAGTCCAGATCTTTCACCTATAGAGAACATTTGGCGCATCATAAAGAGGAAGGTGCAACAAAGAAGGCCCAAGACGATTGAACAGTTAGAGGCCTGTATTAGACAAGAATGGGAGAGCATTCCTATTTCTAAACTTGAGAAACTGGTCTCCTCGGTCCCCAGACGTCTGTTGAGTGTTGTAAGAAGAAGGGGAGATGCCACACAGTGGTGAAAATGGCCTTGTCCCAACTTTTCTGGGATTTGTTGACACCATGAAATTCTGATTAAACATATTTTTCCCTTAAAATGGTACATTTTCTCAGTTTAAACTTTTGTTCCGTGATTTATCTTCTATTCTGAATAAAATATTAGAAGTTGGCACCTCCACATCATTGCATTCAGTTTTTATTCACAATTTGTATAGTGTCCCAACTTTTTTGGAATCCGGTTTGTATATTCTCCAGAGTATAATCTCTAGTTCTTGTAAGAGCTGTTCCTGCATTGCTCTCTGAAGGAAGAGCGGTGCACCCACTGGAACCTGAAGCATTGTTGTAGGTCCAGGGTGGGTAGAAGACGGCGAAATCCCAACCAAGCTTCGGCGGTTAATGGGGTCAGCGGTGCTTGGAGCCCTCGGGAAGCACTAGGAGCATCCATCAACGGAGGTACCCAATCGGGGTGCTAGGAGATCTGTTACACCACTAAATAAATATTGCCAGGTTATTTTTATCATTTAGCCCAAGTGGGCCCATGGCCTTAGTTCTAATGATCCAGGCCGCCTCTATGCAGTAAACAGTGACCCCTATCTCCACCACGTTCTGGAACTCCAACTACTTCAATACCTGCACATTTTAGCACATCACCATTGCCTCCATGGATTTCATGCACATGCTCTATCCATCTCCTCGCTCCAATCTTAGTTTCTATAGATTGTTTATGTTCTCTAAATCTAATGTATAAACACCTAATGGTTCTCCCTATGTAAAATCTCCCGCAGGGACAAAAGATGACAAACTACAAATTGCATCTGTGGGGATCAGCTCAAACAGTCACTTCAGGTGTCATTTAAACAATAGTCTTTTATTTTGTTAAACACAGCCTTAACAAATGCTCGCTTACTTCAGCGGGTAAACACAAAGAAACACAGTTCATATGAAATGGTCTAACTCACAGTCCCCTGTAGTTCCAGAGTTCCACCACCCGCTGGAGAGGGAAAAAAGAGTAGGCAACGGCAGGCTTATCCACAGCAACACACCACACAGCTTTACTCCCAGTCTGTTACACTTCCAGACTTGGAACCACACCCCCTCTCACTCTGAGGATTTCTTTATCCCCAGGTGATTACGGCACCTGGTCTTTCTTCTGGGGAAGACACAGCAAATCCTGCCATATATCTCCCCTAACAACCATGAGGCCTGTCACTGCCTCACACATCTTACAAAATATAAAATGTCTCACAATATGCTGTACTCCTCCTAATCTAAGGTGCTTGCTTCTATGCATGTACTTACACATCGAGCAATGTCCACAAATAAAATTCCCATGGGGCGAACAGTTCCCTAACCAATTTAGATCTTCTCCCTGAAAACTACTCCTTACAATCACATCTTTAATAGTTCTACTCAGTCTAAAACTAACAATGGGGTTCAATTGTGTCTTTTCCTTCAACAAATCATCCTGGGACAGAATATGCCAATTATTCAAAACCGCCCTCTTAATAACAGGGGCCATATGGGTGTAATCAAAGGTGAAAACTGCTCTCCGCTCTCTACTTATCTCTCGGTCCCCTTTCACTTTCAAATGCTTCCAATCCGACCTCCGTGGTTCACAGGCCCTGTTGCAGGCCTCATCAATCACCTTCTCTGGGTACCCTCTCTGTAGAAATATTTTCTTCAACTCTCTACATTACACAACAAATTCATCTCCATCTGTAATGATCCCTTTGAGATGCATAAATTGTCCGTATGGTACGGCTGACTTCTAATGAGGTGGATGGAAGGAACCAAGGTGCAGAAGTGAATTTGTGGCTGTTGGTTTTCTATATATAGTAGTAGTATACAAACCTCCATCCCTAACTCCAACTTAAACATCTAGGAACTCCAATTCCTCGATACTAATCTTACTTGTGAATTGCATGTGCATATGGTTAGTCACATTTAAATATTCCACAAATTCAAAAAACTGCACCATGGAACCTGTCCAGACTATGAATATATTGACGATAAATCTCAGGAATAATCTAATACATTTTACAAACAGATTTTTAACTGTAAAAATATACTCTTCTTCAAAACCGGCTAGAAACATATTAGCAAATGTACATGAGACCGGAGTCCCCATGGTGGTACCAGTTTTTTTTACAGAACCACCTTTTATTAAACATAAATGCATTATGAGACAGAATGAAATGTAATGCTTTTGTAAGACACAATTTGTAGTTTATGTCATCTTTTGTCCCTGCGGGAGATTTTACATAGGGAAAACCATTAGGTGTTTATATATACATTAGATTTAGAGAACATAAAAGATCTATAGAAACTAAGATTGGAGCGAGGAGATTGATAGAGCATGTGCATGAAATCCATGGAGGCAATGGTAATGTGCTAAAATATGCAGGTATTGAAGTAGTTAAGAGTTCCAGAACGTGGTGGAGATAAGGGTTGCTGTTTACTGCAGAGAGAGGCGGCCTGGATCATTAGAACTAGGGCCATGGGCCCACTTGGACTAAATGATAAAAATGATCTGGCAATATTTATTTTGTGGTCTCTCCTGTAAGCATTTATGTTTTTTGTTCTGCATTTCTTGTTATTTGATATAATGTGCTTTTAACGTTTGTGTCATGTATGTGTGACATAGCTGGGGTGAGAGTATTTGACATGCACATGCCAGTGTGGTCACGTGAGGCCTGAGGAAGCGCGGCGAGCGCGAAACGGCTGTAGCCTTCTGACTGTGCTGTGCCCGAATCCATCCTGTTTTTATCTGCTAATCAAGCTGCAAAGATTGTTGGTGAGTGCCGTTCATCTTTCTTCTTGTACCTTCGATTGAAATTTGTGCACTTATAAACTGAGCACCACCAGATGTCACACTACGCAGTGCCGACCACAATTTTCTTCTTCTTTTTACATGTGGTCACTATTACCTAGTGTTTATCGAACAGTAACATTTCCAACAAACTCTGCATCATTTGAAATGACCAGATCCAACAGAGCATTGCCCCTACTAGGTGCTTCTACAAACTGTCCAATAAAGTGGTCCTGCAGCAAGTTGAGGAATTTTATTCCCTTAACGGTTGAGGGAAAATCATGACCCCAGTCAATGTCTGGGAAGTTAAAATCTCCCATCATGACCACTGTACCCGCCTGTGCAGCCCACTCTATTTGATTATACAGTTGCATTTCTATCTCCTCTGTGATGTTAGGGGGTCTATAGATTACACCAAGTATTATTTTTTTCAGTGTTTATATCCCTTTGAACTTCCACCCTTAAAGGGGTTCTGCACTTTCATTGAACTAATGATCTATCATCAGCTGTTTGAGAAGGCAGCGGCGCTCCAGCAGCGCTGCGGCCTTCTCACTGTTTACTGCCGGGCCGCCCGCCCACTGACGTCACGACTTGTATCAACTAGAGTTGGCGCGGCTAAGCTCTGTTCACTTGAATGGAGCTTAGCCGCGCTTACTCTAGTTGATACAAGTCGTGACGTCAGTGGGCGGGCGGCCCGGCGGTAAACAGTGAGAAGGCCGCGGCGCTGCTGGAGCGCCGCTGCCTTCTCAAACAGCTGATCGGCGGGTGTCCCGGGTGTCGGACCCCGGCCGATGAGAAGCTGATGATCTATCCAGAGGATAGATCATCAGTTAAATGAAATTGCAGAACCCCTTTAAGGTTTCCACATCCTCGCCCACAATTGCTTCTTTCACACTTGTCTTCAGATCACTTCTCACATACAGACACACACCACCACCTTTTCTATTGACCCTTTCTTTCCTAAAAAGTGTAAAACCCTCAATATTTACAGCCTAGTCATGTGACGAATCCAACCATGTCTCACCACACCAACTACATCTACAGTTGCAAGAAAAAGTATGTGAACGTTTTGGAATAATATGGATTTTTGCACAAATTGGTCATAAAATGTGATCTGATCTTCATCTAAGTCACAACAATAGACAATCACAGTCTGCTTAAACTAATAACACACAAAGATTTAAATGTTACCATGTTTTTATTGAACACACCATGTAAACATTCACAGTGCAGGTGGAAAAAGTATGGGAACCCCTAGACTAATGACATCTCCAAAAGCTAATTGGAGTGAGGTGTCAGCCAACTGGAGTCCAATCAATGAGATGAGATTGGAGGTGTTGGTTACAGCTGCCCTGCCATATAAAAAACACACACCAGTTCTGGGTTTGTTTTTCACAAGAAGCATTGCCTGATGTGAATGATGCCTCGCACAATAGAGCTCTCAGAAGACCTACGATTAAGAATTGTTGACTTGCATAAAGCTGGAAAGGGTTATAAAAATATCTCCAAAAGCCTTGCTGTTTATCAGTCCACGGTAAGACAAATTGTCTATAAATGGAGAAAGTTCAGCACTGCTGCTATTCTCCCTAGGAGTGGCCGTCCTGTAAAGATGACTGCAAGAGCACAGCGCAGACTGCTCAATGAGGTGAAGAAGAATCCTAGAGTGTCAGCTAAAGACTTACAAAAGTCTCTGGCATATGCTAACATCCCTGTTAGCGAATCTACGATAAGTAAAACACTAAACAAGAATGGATTTCATGGGAGGATACCACAGAGGAAGCCACTGCTGTCCAAAAAAAAAAACCATTGCTGCATGTTTACAGTTTGCACAAGAGCACCTGGATGTTCCACAGCAGTACTGGCAAAATATTCTGTGGACAGATGAAACCAAAGTTGAGTTGTTTGGAAGAAACACACAACACTATGTGTGGAGAAAAAGAGGCACAGCACACCAACATCAAAACCTCATCCCAACTGTGAAGTATGGTGGAGGGGGCATCATGGTTTAGGGCTGCTTTGCTGCGTCAGGGCCTGGACGGATTGCTATCATCGAAGGAAAAATTAATTCCCAAGTTTATCAAGACATTTTGCAGGAGAACTTAAGGCCATCTGTCCACCAGCTGAAGCTTAACAGATGGGTGTTGGAACAGGACAACGACCCAAAGCATAGAAGTAAATCAACAACAGAATGGCTTAAACAGAAGAAAGTCCTGACCTCAACCCGATTGAGATGCTGTGGCATGACCTCAAGAAAGCGATTCACACCAGACATCCCAAGAATATTGCTGAACTGAAACAGTTCTGTAAAGAGGAATGGTCAAGAATTACTCCTGACCGTTGTGCACGTCTGATCTGCAACTACAGGAAACGTTTGGTTGAAGTTATTGCTGCCAAAGGAGGTTCAACCAGTTATTAAGTCCAAGGGTTCACATACCTTTTCCACCTGCACTGTGAATGTTTACATGGTGTGTTCAATAAAAACATGGTAACATTTAATTCTTTGTGTGTTATTAGTTTAAGCAGACTGTGATTGTCTATTGTTGTGACTTAGATGATGATCAGATCACAGTTTATGACCAATTTGTGCAGAAATCCATATCATTCCAAATGGTTCACATACTTTTTCTTGCAACTGTATGTGTTCTTCTAGTACCATAGCCTCCAGCTCCCCCATTTTGCTAGCTAGACTTCTGGCATTTGTGAAAATACATTTTAAATGACTATTACCTGTAAAGTTAATATCTGGGATTTTTGGGTTACCTTGGTTGATGTTTATATGTAACAGGTTCTTGTTACCGGCAGTTCTATTTTTGATCGGTGTATAGTTCTGCCCAGTCTTCTCCCTACTTTCCTCACTAACCCCAGCCCCCACTAAATCCCCACTGCCCCCTCCTATATACCACTCTCTATCTACACTATCTACCCACCTATTAGTATGACCCCCACCCTCCCCCAGATCCTAGTTTAAAAGCTCCTCCAGCCATCTAACCATTGTTCCCCCCGAGCAGTTGCACCCTCCCCATTAAGGTGCAGCCCATCCCTACTGTAGAGCCTGTAACTGACAGAGAAGTCAGCCCTGTTCTCCATGAACCCAAACCCTTCCTTCCTGCACCAGCTTTTGAGCTACTTATTTAAAGAGGACCTTTCACTAGAATAAAACATCTAAACTAACTATACAGACATGGAGAGCAGCGCCCAGGGATCTCCCTGCACTTACTGTTATACCTGGGCGCCACTCCTTTCTCCCGTTATAGCCTCCGGTATCTTCATAGTTAGGCTCCACCCAGGGGAACCTGCTGGCGTCTCATTCTCCCATGCTGTAGCGCTGGCCAATCGCAGCGCTCAGCTCATAGCCCGAGAGGCTTTTTTCTCTCTCAGGCTATGAGCTTAGCGCTGCGATTGGCCAGCGCTACAGCATGGGAGAATGAGACGCCGGCAGGTTCCCCTGGGTGGAGCCTAACTATGAAGATACCAGAGGCTATAACGGGAGAACGGAGCGGCGCCCAGGTATAACAGTAAGTGCAGGGAGATCCCTGGGCGCCGCTCTCCATGTCTGTATAGTTAATTTAGATGTTTTATTCTAGTGAAAGGTCCTCTTTAACTCCCTAAGCTCCCGTTGTCTCTCTGGTGACTCTTGTGGCACTGGTAGTATTTCTGAAAACACTACCTTGGAGGTCCTGGACTTGAGCTTCTCTCCTAGTTCCCTAAAATCATTTTTAAAGGACCTTCGATCTCCCCCTGACTTTGTCATTGGTGCCAATGTGTACCATGACCGGTGGGTCTTCCCCAGCCCCACCTAGCAATCTGTCAATCCGATCCGCAATATTCCGAACCTGAGCATCCGGCAGACAACACACTGTTCGGCATTCACAGTCTCGGCGACAGATGACCCTGTCTGTCCTCCTAATAATAGAGTCCCCTACCCCCAGCATCTGTCTAACCTTTGTTGCACTCCTTTTCCCATCCTTCCTGCAGCGGTCATCCTCCTGGTTGCTAGGAGAAATGCCCTGCTGCAGTGTTGCTGGTCCTGGGCTTTCATCCCTAATATCAGCCAAACAGGCATATTTACTAGGGCATTCTAGCTCAGGACTAGCCTCCCTGGCACTTTTCCTTCTACCCCTTTTTCCTACATTAACCCAACTGCTGACCTGATCTTGCCCTCCTCCTCCCACCTCCATTTCACTGAACCTAGTCAGTGCCTACACAGTGAGGTCTAAGACTCTCCCCAGTTTTGCAATGCCCCTAAGTATTTAAAGCTGCTTATTTAGATCCAAGATCAGGGATTCCAAATATGCAACATGATTGCATCTAGTGCAAATGTATTCACCCTCGAATGGCTCTTCAAGGCACGCATACATTGCACAGGACACACACTTCGCTTCCCTGTCCAAAACAATATGTAGAGAAAGACCGTATAAACAAAAGATGTGCTCCGTAAACAAACTGGCCAGTTGTACGGTTGAAGGCAGTGCAGGCAAGGAGATGAAATGCACCATTTTAAACAACCAATCCACCACCACCCAAATTACTGTGCATCCAGAGAAGGGAGGAAGATTGGTTATAAATTCAATCCTGATGAGCATCAGGTATAGGCAAAGGAAGAAGCAGACCAGCAGACATCTGTCTGAAAGACTTCACACAGGAAGCAACAAAATCTTGAACATTCTATCAAAGAGACAGCCACCAATAGTTCCTGGAGACGAGTTCAAAGGTCTTAAGAACTCCTATACGGCCATTTTAGACTTATGTACCCAGGTGAGAAGACATTTTTGTCTAGCCAGAAGAACATATGTTTTCCCTGGAGGGATGTGCTTAATTTGTACTGGGGCAACAGAAACAATGGGGGCTGGGTCGATGATGTGCAGAGGCTTCTCATCCCAGTCATCCAGAACAAAAGAGCCAGATATAGTCGAATGGGAATGCAGGACAAAGTCAAATCGTGTGAAGAACAGTGACCATTGATCTCAAGGAAATTGCCTAATGCCTCTCTGCTGCTGGCCAAGTACATATTGAGCTTTCAAGGATAATTAAAGCTGTGGAATTAGGTACTCATGTACCCGGTCTTTTTTCCTCTAATCTGACTATGTATTGCAGACTTGTTCACACAGTCTTCCAACAGCAATCCCTAGTCCTCGTACAGTGAAGGAGATTGGTGCATGTAAATGCAGAGGTCTCCTTCACCGAGCGAGCAGCCAACTGTCGTGCAGGAACGCTTCCTTCTCGACAATCAGCTGTAGAATCGTCCTGTGTAAATATCCTGTGTAAGGATATTTAAACTAATTGTTTAGATACACTAATCGTAACCCTGCAAGAAGCCACAGACTGAGATAACCCTGGGTCAAAGGCTTGACAAAGGCTTTCTAAGGCTACTTTCACACTAGCGTTCGTCGGTCCGCTCGTGAGCTCCGTTTGAAGGGGCTCACGAGCGGACCCGAACGCAGCCGTCCAGCCCTGATGCAGTCTGAATGGAGCGGATCCGCTCAGACTGCATCAGTCTGGCGACGTTCAGCCTCCGCTCCGCTCGCCTCCGCACGGACAGGCGGACAGCTGAACGCTGCTTGCAGCGTTCGGGTGTCCGCCTGGCCGTGCGGATCCGCCCAGACTTACAATGTAAGTCAATGGGGACGGATCCGTTTGAAGATGCCACAATATGGCTCAATCTTCAGGCGGATCCGTCCCCCATTGACTTTACATTGAAAGTCTGGACGGATCCGTACGAGGCTATTTTCACACTTAGCTGTTATATGCTAAAATAATGCAGACGGATCCGTTCTGAATGGAGCCTCCGTCTGCATTATTATGATCGGATCCGTTCAGAACGGATCCGATCGAACGCTACTGTGAAAGTAGCCTTAGCCGAAACGTTGCATCTGGATTAAACTCCATAAATTTGGATGTGCTGACTCCGCTTTTTTATTTTTCATTGTTATAACCCAAGGCCAGACATAGCACAGTGTGCCATAGATTTTATATGACAAGTACTTTGTTTTTAATGGATTGTACATGAACATTATGCCCTTTTCTCAATCTTTAGGCAACACAGATTCACAAGGAAGGTCTCTGTCTAGCATAAAGAGCAAATGTGAAAAAAATGGAGTAGACAATTTATGAAAGTGCAAGAACTACGACACTGAAATATAATTTTACCCTACATGTTTTATTTAAGGTGGTGAGTGTTTTTTTGTGTGGAATGTATCAGTTTTCATATCCAGTGTGTAGACTTGGAGTGTTGTGAAACTGTTTAACCAAAGCAACCGTGGACTTCTGTTAGCTCCACCAAATTCTGGAGGTCTGCTGTTTCCCTCTTCTTATTCTTTACTAAGTTAATACGTGCGAGGTATTACAACCAGAGAACCTCTGTATTAGGGCTCCTTCTCACAACCATAGGCCAGGCTGCGTCTGTATTGACTTGATTGGGTCTACAATCTAAAAGATATAGCGTGGAGTGGTGGCACAGATCGGAAGCCCGCGGTAGCACTATAAAGAGCTTCCGTGGGCTTTTGGGCCTGTGCTTCTGCATCACCAAAGATAGGGCATGTCCTATCTTTTGCCTTATGTTGCGGATTGCAGACCTATTCAAGTCAATGGGTCCGCACCGCAATACAGGATTCACGCAGCCGGTGCCCGTGCATTGCACATCACAATTTGCGGTCCGCAGCACGGACACGATGGCCTATAGTTGTGTGAATGAGCTCTAATTACAACCTTCATGTCAACAACTTTAATGTAGTAATACAGAACCCCTGTGATCACTAGGCTAAAAAATACTTTCTAGAAATGTCCAGACAAAGCATCCATTTTTCTACTGTGAACAGGTAGGCTTGTTTTCATTCAGTAGATAATATTCATTAGGGTAAGGGTGCTGCCACACATTGCGGCTGTGCTGCATATATGATGTGGTGTTTGCAACAACATACCTGCATTTATGCTGCATTTTCTTTCAGCAAAGGGGGAAAAAAAGTTAAATCACACACAGCAAAACGGAATTACATCAATTACAAAACAGTTATTAATGCAATATACATCTGCTGTGTGTTTTCCCTGTGCTGGAAGAAAGCACAGCATAAATGCAGGTATGTTGCTTCAAAAATATATGCACTTTTTGTTACACCCAAAACATAGCACAACGGCAACGTATGCCAGTACCCCAAGGCTTAACACGTGGTAGGACATGCCCACTTATGGCTGCCAATGGTCGCACTAAAGTCATGTGGCCACTGGCAGCTGCAGGTCGGCTTGGCCTGCTGCATACTGCCAGCCGGACTGGTGGCCCTTGCCCTAAGGGTACAACCATACAGTGCATGCATCTGGAGCGGCCAGATTCTGTTCGAGTATCATGGCTGTACGGGCCGAGCTGGGTTTTAATTAAACTATGGAAAACACACTGTTCACTCGCTCTGTATTGTTCCTGGACATTACAGACCTACTGAACAGTGCGTTCTCTTTAGTTTAATTAGAGGCCACTGCGACCTGCATGTCAGCACAGTACTCAGCATGCCCATGTTGCAAGCGCCACACAACCGTGCTGTATGGTCGTACTCCAAGTCGGTGCAAAACAAATTAGCAACTGATTGAATAGTTCATGACAATGAATCAAGTCCAACAGAAAATTCTAATTTACGAGTTTAATCAACTGTAAATGTATATAATATGTTAAATAAATATACGGTATATGAGTGAAGATGCTAAATATGGGAACTGAGGTTTTAATCAACATCTTCCAGTTATAAGCGTGTGTCTGCCAAATAGCAAAGAAAATGGCATGTTTGAAAAACACCCCAAATCCGCTGGTTAAAGAGGACCTTTCGTGCGTTTTTATTAAGGGAGATATACACCTGTACTTGCGGGGTACCCCCCGCTGATGCTGCCATCCTGCTTGATATGCCTCCTATGCCCCTCTGCATTTCTCCCACTCAGTATGCTAATACTGAGCATCGGAGCAACGAGTCTTTCTCCGTGGGCGTCTCCATCTCCCCTGGCTGTAGCGCTGTACAGTCGCAGCGCAGAGCGTCACAGCCAGGGAGAAAAAACCACCCTGTGCTGCCATTGGACAGCGCTACAGCCAGGAGAGAAGGAGATGCCCACTGAGAAAGACTCCGTCTCCTCCTCATTGCTCCGATGCTCAGTATTCCCATACTGAGCAGGAGAAAGCCGGCAGGGCATAGGAGGCATATTTAAAAAAATCAAGCAGGGAGGCAGTATCAGCGGGGGGTACCCCGCCAGTACAGGTGTATATCTCCCTTAATAGAATCGCACGAAAGGTCCTCTTTAAACTTGCATGGATGTTTCTTAAAATCTAGTCACAGGAACCCATTCAGTCATCATCTATTTCTTTGGTTTGCTAATAGTAAAAAAAACAATTATCATTTGGAATCTTAACGTATACAAATTGAAGTCTTGTTCAATAAAATTATCTCTGATAAGAATTAAACATAGATATAGAAGAATTTAAAATATGACATCTCTTATGCAACTTCATTTGACTGCCAATTACTTTGCAGACTTTCTCGTAGACATGCAAGTTGTTCTTCTCCCAGTCGGATTTTGTCTTCCAGCTCTCGCTGTTCCACAATGAGTGCAGAAGTCATCTTGACATAATGGTGATAGTCTTGAAGCTGTTCATCATTTAGGTACTTCGATACCGTCTCTAGAACAATTTGTTCTCTCCGCCTGACATGTGCTTTGAGTTCTGTAGCATCCTCTAATTGGTCAATCAGTTGTTTTCTTTTGTCCAAGAGATTCAGCTGTACATGGCAGAGAACATATACATTAGAATGGAAAACCTATAAGTTGCTACAAGTTTTATTGTATTTTGTGATCCTGTTCAGTGGCACAACTATCAAAGCATTAGAGCAGGGATCAGCAATCTTCGGCACTCTAGCTGCTGTGAAACTACAACTCCCAGCATGCATACTTGCTGGGCTATTCCTGTAACTCCCATAGAAGTGAAATGAGAATTCTGGGAGTTGTTTGAGAACAGCTGGAGGTTGCTGATCCCTGCATTAGATTATCATACTACTATGGTTTTCAGTAGGAGGGAGGAGGCCTGACCCAAATGATGCAAAGTTGTGATTTGGGACAGATGGTAAATTAGAATAAATTCACAAAAGGCTGAATTTTTCCACAAAAGATCTAAATATTGACCTTGCAGGAAAATCAACCTCCTACTTGCCATGTACTCGCTGTGGAATTAACACTACACCTTGCAATGTGAAATCAACTGTTAACATTTGCAACTTTTCTGCAAGATAATGAGCATGGCATAAAATAATGACCGCAGCAAAATTTCGGATGTGCTGATTTTTTCCCCACTATGTGCAGAAAGGGTTTTGTAAAGCCCGCACACAGGTATTGTACTGTAAATTATTGCAATTTGTGAAAATAGCTTAAAGCTGGCCATAGACATGACATTTATATGCAGCCTGATGTCAGATCCAGCTAAATTTGGAGAGATCTGCTGACAGTGGTGGTCATACACATATGATGAACAGAAGATGGCACTTAAACAGGAGTACTGGCGCCTCAGGAAGCAGATACAGCTGAATATAATGGTGACGCCAAGCTGCTCTGCTCTGTGCTGCCTGTGGCTTAATGTAGCAGGTGAGACGATGTCACTGCATTGCGCCTCCTTGCTCTGAACCGTGCAGCATTACAGCTATTTGACTTTATATATATATTGTTTCTATACATACATCCTGAAGCCCCAGATCAAGGAAGACCGTTCCTGGTTTAATACAAGATCAGTGATAATCACTGCATATCTTCACTTGTCTTGTGAAGGATTATCCCACAAAAAGGCGCATCATCGACAAAAAGACGCATCACTCACAAAAGTCGCATCATTCACAAAAAGGACGCCCCATCTACAAAAAGGCGCATCATATACAAAAAGGCACATCATTCACAAAAGTCGCATCATTTGAAAAAAAGCGCATTATATACGAATAAGTTCCACAATACGGTGGAACTCCATTCATTGACTACATTTTATCTACTAAATACCATTTTCACCATAAGTGGCTATTTTATTTTATTTTTATTCCAAGGAACATTTTTATTGACTCTCATTTTGGACTATTGATCAAATTCATCTCATATTTTACAACTATATCTTAACCATCTATATCCTATTATCTATATACTATTCCTATAAATAAACTAGATCAGATTTTACCCATATACGAGTGTGCCTGCTTATCTCTTTACTTCTTATTTTCTACTATCCTGACTGGGTGAGTCAGATTTAGCAGTTCTTGCACCTCTATCATTTGCTTAAACAGTACAGCCGTCTATCCCATTCACCTTTTATGATTTAGTAGCTCATGCTTGAGGTTACAAAACTCTGTTAAAAAAATTCTGTACCATTGTGTTTATTATATATCCATATTGGTACTAGAATTGCTCATTTCTAATGTTAGTCTGTCACCTGCTGGCCAAAATAAAAATTGCAGCTTCAATACCCTGGGTCTTTTCAGAGAGACCCAGCGTATTGAAATCAATTACCGGCATCATCATTGGCCACAGAGGATGCCAATAAGAAGCCCGGAAGCATGACCTTCTGGGTTTTTCACACTTTAGGCGCCATGATCACACTTGGAAATAATTTACTAATGAGTAATATATTATTGATTTGAGTTAATAGATTATAACTATGTCTTATTTTCAAACTAAAAAAATAAAATAAAAAATTGACCAAAAAATGTAACATGAATGCCTTATTAACCCCTTAGTAACCAGGGGTCACTAAGAGGCCTTAGGATGGTCCTCGCCTTTTCACAGCAGCCCAGACTAAGGAGTCCCCCATGCAGTGGGGAGCCTGGGTTTGGCTCTCACATTAGAGCCGCGTTCCTGCTCCTAACAGCTCGGAGCAGCAGTAGTGCTGATCCGGGCTGTTTAAGCTCGTATACACTGCAGCAATGGCCGCCCACCGCATGTAAGTGGTGATGAAGGGAGAGGACTCCCTCTGCTCCCATCGGCACCCCACAAATGCAATTGTGGGGTGCTGATGTGTGTAAAGGCTGGCGGAGGCCTGGGAGCCTGCCTTGAGTGTTTTCCAGCAGGCTGTGCCTCTGCTGGTCAATGTCACTTTAGCGCTGGCATTAAAATGCAAAGCACTATAAGGATAGTGCATTTTGTTTAAAAAGCAATCCAAATATTGCCTGTTATAGTCCCCTTGTTAAGTTGTAAAAATAAATAAAAAAAATGTTAAAATAAAAAATCCCCCCCCCCCAAAATAATGCTTTTTTTCCCATTAAAAATATGCTTTGCAATGAATTGCAAAAATAAAATCTCCCCCATGTTTGTTATTGCCTTGTCCATAACTATCCTCACTACACAAATATCCCCTATGTAAAATATCCACTACAGTGAACACCGCAAAAAAAAGGCAGAATTGCTCATTTATTCTTAGTTGCCATTGAATTTTTTTTATAACAAGCGATCAAAAAGCGTAATTTAACCCAAAATGATACCAATGAAAACAAGTTGTCCCACAAGAATCAAGCCCTAACACAATTAATTCCTTAGGGGAACAACAAAGATCAATTTGAAGGGGTTTGTAACATTTTGGCGCTGTACAAGATTTTTGTGGCAGCACAGTGCCATAGAACCAGAAATAGAAAAATAGGCTGCCAAAATATGCTAAAGTCGTTTGAAGTCTTGCGGCGGGCCCAGCCAGTAGATAAATTACACAAAATTTATTATGTAAAAATTCAGTAGCAGTATTGCTGTTTTTTCCCCATCTCCCTCCCAGAAAGAGTTAATAAAAGTTAATCAGAAAGTTAAGTGTACCCCAAAATGACACCATCAAAAACTACAACTTGTCCCTTAAAACAATCCCTCATACAGCTACATAGACGGAAAAGTAAAAAAGTTATAACTCTTGGATGCGCACGATGAGAAAAGGAAGAAAACCGCTTGGTCAGTAAGACCCAAAACAGGCTGGTCACTAAGGGGTTAAAGAGGACCTGCCACCTCTCCTGACATGTCTGTTTCATTAACTACTTGCATTCTCTTTGTAATAATAATTCTGGAGCATCATTTCTTATGACTATGTTGTGCTATTCTTCCAATACTCCTACTACAATGTTTATGAAGGAACTGCCAGCAGTCTGCAGTAAAGGTACAGCTGGGAGTTACCAGTTTGGGTGTGCCCCACAGTCTGACTATGACAAATCAGTGCTGCCATTGTGTCACGGATGTTTTCGTGACAGGTGCCAGGAGATCGGTGAAACTGGCAACACGGTTTGATCTGACAGGTTCCTTGTGGATCAATTTGTGTCTGTGTTGTTTCTGGTAATGGCCACATCCCTTGATTCAGATGTTGCGTATATGGTCATTTTAACTTCCCTATTTATTGTGGCTTCTCCCGCCATGCTGTGCGGTTTATAGCTTCCATCTTGTTGTGGATTGCTGGTGTTTTGATCTCGGCAGAGTTCCTGTGCTTCCATAGCCCTCTTGTTTATTGTGTGGGTTTACTTGTGTTGCTCTTTTTCCTGTCATTTGTGTTTAGGCCTGAGGGAGACTCCTATTCGTCCTACCGTTTGGAGGTACAGGTAGTCTCTTGTCCTTACATTAGTACCAGGGTCCTACAGGGAGAGTTAGGACTTTAAGTTCCTGTGTATACACTCCCCTAACTTCGGGGTCAGTTCATACTGGCAGTCAGTCAGGACTTTTATTAGGGTTTCTCTAGGAGGTGACCTGCTCCTTTGCCTATTTTCCTGGCCTTTTCCCCTCACCCCTTTCCCTCCTACGTTCGGTGCAAGCTTCCCTCCCACACAGAAGCGTGACACAGTGTCAGTCTGTACAGGGACACCCCCAAACTGTTAACAGTTGACTGCTGGCAATTCATTCATAAACTTCTAGTAGAAATAACAGAGTCATAAGAAAAGATGGGTTATTAGTATTACGTAGGGAATGCAAATAGTTCCTTAAACAGACATGTCACAAGAAGTTGATAGGTTCTTTTTACAAACAAAAACACACACTTTTTAAATTGTTTTTAACTGCTTTTAAAATGCCATGAGTTTCAAGCATTGTTAACACCATTTTTTGGGGAAATGTACAGGTGTTTTTTTTCCCTGCAATTTATCCTGTAAGGTCCTATGAAGAACCCTAGGGATACAATGGAAGTAAAAAAAAATGCCATACCTAGAGCAGGCTGTGTTTTTTAACTACACTAAAAAACACCACTAGCATAAACACACAGTTACTTTTAAAAAGTAGCAGTACCTTTTCTTCCATGGAAGGCTTTGGGTCTTTACAGTTCAAGGCACTCTCAACCCTACTGAGACGTCCAGATAGGGACAACAATAAGCTGACCACCTTGTCCAGGTCCCCAATGAAGATTCGAAACTTATCATACTCATTGGGCTTGCAAACACTTTTTAGCAGATTCTCCAACTCACAGCCAAGAGTTGCATTGGCACTAATGTCCTCTTGAAGTTCTTGCTGGGCTTTGTGGAGGACAGAAAGCTTTCTGCTAATGCTTTCTATTAGCTGCACCTGTTATAGAAAAAGCAAGACACTGAAAATCAGACATATTATAACTTACTAAAATAACAATAATCTGGAATGTTTACATATTTAGAGCCAATACAGCTCCTAATCATAGTAAACACCTAGATAACGGTGGCCTTAATGGGCATCTGTCAGTAAATTTGTACCTATGAAACTGGCTGACTTGCAAATGCGCTTGGCAGCTGAATGCATCTTTGTTGGTCCATGTCCATATATGCCTGCATTGCTGATAAAATTATGTTAATATATGCAAATGAGCCTCTAGGAGCAACATGGGCATTGCCATTACTCCTAGATGCTCAGCTCCCTCTGTAACTACTGCACCCTCTGACTTTGACAGGATCAGGCAGTGAAATGCCATCACACCTAGCCTGGGGAGGACTAGGAACTTAAAGTGGCCCTGGAAAAAAAAGAATAAAAGTGGCCCCATGTTGTAGGCGGGGTCAGCAATACCATAGTGCAAAATACACGGCGCAACAGCAGAGCTTTTAGGAGTAATGGCAAAGCTCCTGTTGCCCTGAAAGGCTCACTTGCATATATTAACATCATTTTTCTAAGTAACGCTATAGCTAAAGTTATAAACCACTTATAACCTCTCCTTAGAGTCCATAGCATTCTCATAAAACCAGATACCGCCAGAGTACAGGAGCAAGAGTTTTAAAGAAGAGATGACAAAAGAGGTCACTGCAGCTTGTTAACCTTTTGCCTACCACCGCACGACTTTATACGTTGCGGCATTAGGCTGCTATCTGTAACCAGACATATAAAAGCGCCCGTGCCACTGCAGATTGCTGTGAAAGTGCGGTCAATAGACAGCTGTGGTCACAGGGAGAAGTCCCAAGACCAACAGGAGCGGCCTGGCTGTGATAAATCCTTGCAGCACCCTGCTACAAGGATCTATAACAGTGTTAGGGCTTATGCACACGAATATATGTATTTTGCAGTCCCCCAAAAAAAGGATCCGCATACAAAATACCAATGTCGTCTGTGTGCATTCCATATTTTGCAGAACAGAACAGCTGGCCCCTAATAGGACAGTACTCTCCTTGTCTGTAATGCGGACAATAATAGGACATACGGAAAAGGAATGCACCCTGGGTAACTTCCACTTTTATTTTTGCGGACCCATTGAAATAGTTTTGTATACAGTCCGCAAAAATAGAAAACAGAACAAACACGTAAAGAAAATACGTTCATGTGCATGAGCCCTTAAACGTAAAAGCTGTCAGGGAGACTCTTCTTTATGTAAGAGCACCACCTGCTGGCTGTAAAATTAACTGTCAGCCTGCAAGCCGTGAATGAACCCCTTCAATTAAAAAAAACATATATATATATAAAGCATAAATTGGACTGCAGTGCAGATCTTAAATCAGCGACATTATTTGGGGTGAATTGTGCTGCTGCAGATTTACATGTGGACATATTCTCATCTGTTCTTTTATGCGTTAACACACAGGAACATTGCACCACGTTCCTGTTCCTGCTACACCCTTTTTTTTCTGGCAGATCTGTGATTCCCCTAAAAGAATCAATATGGAGATAACATGGGGACAACGGATAATGCGGTCCGAGGAACAATAGACCATAACAGCGATGGCGATCTAAAGCTCAGCACTAACCAACAGCTGAATACTGCAACCTGATATAAACCAGCATTGCGATCCTAATTAGATAACAACAGGCAGCCGGTAAGCTATATTTTGAACTGAGGATACCCGCTCGAGATCAGATAAGTTCAGGAGTGGCTATATTAAGTACACAGTATCGGAACATTTAGGCCCTTTGCAGACGAGCGTTCCTCCCGCAGCGAGTCCGCATCGCAGCACCCGGCCTGACCTCCCAGCACGGACGGGATTCACATAGCATTATATTGATGTATGATGCTATGTAACCCTTACCATTCTGACATAATGTTATCCAAAACATTCCAAAACTGTAAGGGTTACATAGCATCATAAATCAATATAATGCTATGTGATCCCCGGCAGCGCTGGGAGGTCAGGCCGGGAGCTGCGATGCGGACTCGCTGCGGGAGGAACGCTTGTCTGCAAAGGGCCTAAATGTTCCGATACTGTGTACTTAATATATCCACTCCTGAACTTACTTGATCTTGAGCGGGTCTCCTCAGTTCAAAATATAGCTTACCGGCTGCCTGTTATCTAATTAGGATCGCAATGCTGGTTTATATCAGGTTGCAGTACTCAGCTGTTGGTTAGTGCTGAGCTTTAGGTCGCCATCGCTGTTATGGTCTATTGTTCCTCGGACCGCATTATCCATTGTCCCCATGTTATCTCCAGCATTCTAAAGGGTTAATGGCACTATTTTGGGGTAACATAAACTTACTGATTAACTTTTATTAACTCTTTCTGGGGAAGATGGGAAAAAGAACAGCAATACTGCCCCCGATTTTCAATGCTGTATCTGTCGTTTAGCAAGTGCCTTCAAAGGCCTTTTCACATGGGCGAATTATCGGCAGAACAAACTTATTTCTGACCACTGCCCATGTAAAAGGCTCTGAGGTTGGCAAACAAGAAAACGCTCATTTGCCTGCTGATGGCATTTTTATGTTCCAGTAAAAATTTGTGGACAGCACATCTTCCCATGTATATAGTAGATGTAGGATAGAAAGGATGGAGGAGGGCCGATGGAGAGACAGAGGGATCTCCCTCCCTCTACAAACCTTTTGTATGCAGTGGTCAAGGGCATATGGCTGTTAAGACTATGAATATGAGAAGAGCCGGAACAGAGGGTGGGGTCCTGAATTTCTGATGGCAGTCCTGCCAGTGGCTATGGCTCTCACTCAGCTCCTGATCGGGCAACATCTTTACAGACCCAACCTCCGGCAGCCAATGTCGGGAAGGCGTTAATCTCTGCCGTACATAGGAACAAGAAAATTTGAACTTGACAAGGTAGGGACTCTGTAACCATGAATAGCAGACCAGAAATCTGCCCAGTTGAGTAGACTGCCAGTCCAAGCTTGCCAATTCAGTGGATGGGGTAATAAAATATAAACAGCTAAGCCAACAGAAAAGTAACAAAGATTACCAGAAAACATTGCACACACTAATAGAAATTAACTTCAGCACAAGAGCAGCGCTCTCACCTCTTCATACTCTGCATCTGTCACATTTACGTCTTTCCCTTGGGCTCCACTCACTTCTTTCATTCTGTTGAGCAGATCAGCCTTGGCTGTGGATGTATTATAGTAAGTAGCACAGGTAGTAGGACTATCAGTTCCACAAAAAGGTGTAGGAGAGATTGGCTGGAATTCATCATACCTTTTAAAGAGATTAAAAAATAAAAACAAAACAAACTCAAAACGTGCTAATATGTTTTCATATTCTAAAAAATACATCCGTAAGTACTTACATTCATGTATTTAAAATATATATATTTTTAGTTATTTTCAAGTTTACCATGATAAGATTTAATAATTTATGGCTTTAAAGGGGTTATGTCATAAGCTAGAACCAGTCCTGTACCTCAAGACGATCCAGAAATCTCCCCATTCATTGCTCCAATTATTAGATTTTCTTCAGGCTGTCTGCTCAGGGTGTGTTCTTTTGGCTACAGCTATTTCCCTAACCTTCACAGCTTCTAACTATAGATATGGCTGGTGGCAGTTGAAGGATCTACCTTAATAGATGGCTTCACAGATTATACACCAGGGGTTGCTAATAAAATAAACAGAATATCTCACTACTGGAGTATGTAAAGTAAATTACAAAAGTAACCAGATTTTCATGCTGAATTATAGTAATGTAACATTTACTTGTGGCAAAACCCCTTTAATAAGTATTCAGGGATGTACAGTATGTTCACCAAAAGCTAATAATACAGCGACTAACTTAAAAATGGAAAATAAGGAAATTATAATTCCTTTTTCCACTAGAAGAGTTACCGTACATGAAAAAGTCACATATGGCGCTCTTCATTTATTGGAACTTGCCATTAAATATAGCATAAATCTGTGCCAGCTGATAGATGGCATCAATTTGCAATTTAGCACACTGACAGGCAAATATGTGGCCTGTGTCTCTTTAGGAATTTGTCGCATTTCACTCCACCACATTTTGGACAGGCCTATAAAATACAGTTTTTTGTAAAATCTCCCCAAACTGGTCCCCAAGCTCGTCAGCGTCCTTCGGAGTTAAGTGTCTTTTCCTATCTCTAGTTTGTTGTATTCCCCTATGTTTTCGTATAAGGCCTGAGGGAGTCTCCTGTTCCTTCATCTGGGAAGGAACAGGTCTTCTTTTGTCCTGACACTATTTCCAGGGACCTTTAGGGTTAGATAGGGCTCTAGGTTACTGCGTATGAACATTTCTACCATCGAGGTCTGTTCATACGGATAGTAGTCAGGGCTTGGTCTAGGGATTCACTAGGTGGCAACCTTTCCCCTTTCCCTAGTTTCCAGGCCTAGTACCTTTTCCCTTCCCTCCTGTGTTTGGTGTGGAGTTTACCACCCACACCGCGCCGTGACATACATAGCATCAATATAATGCTATGGCAGTGTTGGGAGTTCAGGCCGGGTGCTGGGCTGCGGACTGGCAGCATGACACACGCTCGTCTTTTCCCTAATAGTAATAGTTTATGCATTTATAAATCATATAGAATGTCTCTTTATGATTTTCACTTAAATGGGAGCTGAGCTGCAGAAACCGGGGACGGCCACTACAAAGTGGACACAGAACTCTTCTTTCATCTTCATCCACTGTTTTTGAGTAGCTGCCAAAAATGGCAAATTGGTAGGGGTGCCAGGTGTTAGAGCTCGATGATTTGATATTTATGACCCATTCTTTTATAGACTCTTTAATACTGAAATTGTAACACCAAGAAGGAAAAGCCATGGACTTATGTAAATAACAGGACAGATAGATATATTAATGATATGCAAATGCTAGAAAAAAAACTATGGAAACAAAATATTCATTAATTAATTCAGTATCAAGTATGACTACGCACACTTACACTCCTTTGCGTGCCATCAGCAAAGTCATTAATAGTTGTCTGAGGAATGTTTGGCCATGTTGAAATCACTTGGGCACACAAATCATCAAGATCTATTGCTGACAGGTCCCTTTGCAATTGACGACCAATGAAGCCCCAGATGTGCTCAATGGGAGACAAGTCTGGAGATGCTACAGGCCATGGTAGCACATTTAGGCCAAGCTGCTCACAGTAGCACATGCAACACCCAGCCTGTCATTGTCCTGTTGAAAAATGGATCCTGAGCCACTTTTGAGAAATGAACATGCCACTGGTTCGATGACCAAATAAATTTAAATGCTGAGCTGTTAGTGTATCTAAAATGAAGACTAGAGGGGTCTGGCTACAGTACATTATGCCACACCACGGTGGGACGTTCTCTTGTTAAGTCCTCTTCATGTAGCTGCCCACATATTCTGCACACCAATCTCTGTTAATCATTGTGTCCAAGACTCATCACTGAAGAGGATAGACCACTATTAGACCCAGATACAGCGTATTTACCCTGCACTCTTCAAGGGGGCTGCAGAGGTTTCTCACAACAGCAGTTAATCTTTTTAGTCTTCACTCCATCTCTCCTTCCAATCTACTATATCTGTCTACCTAGATAAAAAATGAGAGTTGGGCAGCACTGCAGTTTCTTGCGTATAAGTGGAGTGCCAGTGGCTGAGGAGAAGATCCTGCTCCAAATGAATAAATCAAAGAAATTCCATGGCACATCCAAGAAGTAAAATAAATGAAGTGACTTTATTAACCAGACATGCAACGTTTCGATCTGCTTCCTGGGATCTTTCTCAAGCAAAGATAGATACAACCATTTTGAATTTTTGTGTTACTGATTGAGGATATTAGATTTTTTTTCTTTTTTATTTACTGATGGCATAACCCATGTCCATATACACTATTAAAGTGGCTGTCCAGCCTTTGAGCTGACAGACCCTTTGGTCTAGAATTGTCCTCCCTGAACATAAAGAAAGGAAAACTTGCTGCTGCTCTGCTTCCAGCTGCTTTGGTCCTGTGTCTACTGCAGCCAATCACAGGCCTCAATTGTCACAGACAATCACATGACTACTGTGATGTAGCCTTTTAGCCACTGTGACTAGTGAGGCCTGTGATTGGCTGTAGCAGTCACGGGACCCATGGACCAAATGAACAGAGCAGCAGTGGGACTGGGGACAGATGAGCTTTCCTTTTTTATGCCCCCCCCCCCTTTATAATGTTCCTGTACTTAAGGGGATTAGGTCTAGACTGAAGAGGTTGTCGACCAGGCCGGACAAACATTTTAAGACATACTATCTTCATGTAGACGAGTCCTCTAATAGTAGCAGCTCCATGGGCGAAGCTTGCCATGCACTGTGATGGATGCTTTATCCCAGAGTTCCTCAACACATCGCCAGGCCAAGCAATTTTTTTGCGGCACAGAGCTCTTGCTATTATGGACAAACTGAACAAGGCAGAGACTTCAAGTATACCCCTAAGCCAGAGAAGATTTAAATCAAGCTTGATAAATACCTAAATAAAAAGTAATTTTCCTCCACAGGCAGAGGCAAGATGGTGTTGGCTGACCTGTGTGCTCCTGAAGATTTAAATGATGGTAGCTCCAGCACCGTTTCAGACCCTGGGGGAGAGTCTGACCCTATGGCCATTATCCAGGTCATTCATAAAGCACTTTGTCGCTCAAGCTCTTTCATTTGTGCTGAGAGAACGGGCCGACATTAAGACTAGGGTGTAGCAAATAGGCAAAATGGTAGCTGCGCCAGAGGGCTCACAGGCTGCAATCATACAAGGCAGCATGGTGCTGCACACCAACTTTCAAATGCACAAATCCTAGCTTAACAATCCTCTTTTACACCTGGAAGACCAGGAAAATAGAAGCCGCAGGAAGAACGTGCGACTTAGAGGGATCCCGTAGTTGGTGTCCACAAAAGCCTTACTTTACACCGTATGCCAAATCTTCACTTCTGTGTTAAGCCAGAATGTACTGCCCATTTCATCAATAAGAAGAGCACTTGGACATAGACCTGCCACTGTTGACCAGCCTAGAGACACCATTTGTGGTTTGATCCACCTTCTGGATACAGTTGCAGTTCTAAAGACTGCCAGAGAGTAAAAGGTGAGATGGATTCAGCTAGTTAGTTCACTTACCTCTGCCCTACATGTAGATAATGATATATCCCTTATAGGCCAAGTAAAAGCCCTATCCCCAACAAAAGATTTTGGTAAGCGACCTTAGTAGAGGCACGCTGTTATTCTGCTCTCAGACAGCGGCTCTCAACCTAGAGAAAGGTTTCTTGTCCCAATTAAACCCTCTAAGTACATTCCCCCAATATCCTTTGAGTTTCAGCTATATGGTCCTTAGTTTCATCTCTAAAGATCATTGAATTGGTGCAAACAGGCAAGGCTCACTTTACTTAGCCTTGACCAAGACATCACACCCTTCTTGGGATGTGATCCAAAAAGTAGATTTTCAAACAGGAAAGGCTGAAGGCTGAACAATGGATAGGTGGTGCTCTACATGTAATACTTTAGAATCCAAACTTCAAAAGATGAAACAATGTGGCACTCACCATACAATGCTCTCTTTATTCACGATCCTTAAAATATATTGGCTCAAATGTGCAGAATGCCAAACTAAGCCTCAATTTGGCATTCCGCACTTCTGAGCCGATGTATTTTATGGATCATGAATAAAGAGAGTTTTTTTTTTTACTGTCATCTCATCCATTATTTACAAACATATACTCTTAAATCAGGCTTGCTCAAAACCACTATTCTTAAACACTTGGGAAAAGGAGCTCAAGATCTCTTAATTGGCAGAACAAGATTTTGTGCTGTCTCACTCTCACTTTTCCACATGGACCAGAATTCGGGAGAAATCATAAAATGGTTTCTCAGTGATATTCAGTGCCTGGCAAAAGTATTCACCCCCCCTTGCCTTTTTTGTATTTTGTTACATTACAGCCTCTAGTTCAATGTTTTGTTAATCTGAATTTTATGTGATGGATCAGAACACAATAGTCTAAGTTGGTGAAGTGAAATGAGAAAAATATATAAATAAAACTATTGTTTAGAAATAGAAAACTGAAAATTGGCCTATGCGTATGTATTCACCCCCTTTGCGAGGAAGCCCATAAAAAGCTCTGGTGCAACTAATTACCTTCAGAAGTCACATCATTAGTGAAATGATGTCCACCTGTGTGCAATCGAAGTGTCACATGATCTGTTATTACATATGCACACCAATTTTGAAAGGCCCCAGAGGCTGCAACACCTAAGCAAGAGGCATCACTAACCAAACACTGTCATGAAGACCAAGGAACTCTCCAAACAAGTAAGGGACAATGTTGTTGAGAAGTACAAGTCAGGGTTAGGTTATAAATAAATATCCAAATCTTTGATGATCCCCAGGAGCACCATCAAATCTATCATAACCAAATGGAAAGAACATGGCACAACAGCAAACCTGCCAAGAAACGGCCGCCCACCAAAACTCACGGACCGGGCAAGGAGGGCATTAAGAGACCTAAGGTAACCATGAAGGAGCTGCAGAGTTCCACAGCAGAGACTGGAGTATCTGTACATAGGACGACAATAAGCCATACCCTCTATAGAGTTTGGCTTTATGGCAGAGTTGCCAAAAGAAAGCCATTACTTTTAGCTAAAAACAAAAAGCCACGTTGGGAGTTTGTGAGAAGGCATGTGGGAGACTCCCAAAATGTATGGAGGAAGGTGGTCTGGTCTGATGAGACTAAAATTTAACTTTTCGGCTATCAAAGAAAACGCTATGTCTGGCGCAAACCCAACACATCACATCACCCAAAAAAACACCATCTCCACAGTGAAACATGGTGGTGGCAACATCACGCTGTGGGGATGTTTTTCAGCAGCCGAGACTGGGAAACTGGTCAGAGTTGAGGGAAAGATGAATGGTGCTAAATACAGGGATAGTCTTGAGCAAAACCTGTACCTCTCCAGCAAGACAACACTTGAGTGGTTTAACCACTTCAACCCCGCTAGCTGAAACCCCCTTCATGACCAGGCCACTTTTTACACTTCTGCACTACACTACTTTCACCGTTTATCGCTCGGTCATGCAACTTACCACCCAAATGAATTTTACCTCCTTTTCTTCTCACTAATAGAGCTTTCATTTGGTGGTATTTTATTGCTGCTGACATTTTTACTTTTTTTGTTATTAATCAAAATGTAATGATTTTTTTGTAAAAAAATGAAATTTTTCACTTTCAGCTGTAAAATTTTGCAAAAAAAAAAACGACATCCATATATAAATTTTTCGCCAAATTTATTGTTCTACATGTCTTCGATAAAAAAAAAAAAATGTTTGGGCAAAGAAAAAAAAATGGTTTGGGTAAAAGTTATAGCGTTTACACACTATGGTACAAAAATGTGAATTTCCGCTTTTTGAAACAGCTCTGACTTTCTGAGCACCTGTCATGATTCCTGAGGTTCTACAATGCCCAAACAGTAGAAAAACCCCACAAATGACCCCATTTCGGAAAGTAGACACCCTAAGGTATTCGCTGATGGGCATAGTGAGTTCATAGTGAGTTCATAGAACTTTTTCTTTTTTGTCACAAGTTAGCGGAAAATGATGATTGTTTCTTTTTTTCCTTACAAAGTCTCATATTCCACTAACTTGCGACAAAAATTTTTAAATTCTAGGAACTCGCCATGCCCCTCACGGAATACCTTGGGGTGTCTTCTTTCCAAAATGGGGTCACTTGTGGTGTAGTTATACTGCCCTGGCAATTGGCCCATATGTGTGAGAAGTACTTTGCAATCAAAATCTGTAAAAAATGACCGGTGAAATCCGAAAGGTGCACTTTAGAATGTGGGTCCCTTTGCCCACCTAGGCTGCAAAAAAGTGTCACACATCTGGTATCGCCGTACTCAGGAGAAGTTGGGGAATGTGTTTTGGGGTGTCATTTCACATATAACCATGCTGGGTGAGAGAAATATCTTGGCAAAAGACAACTTTTCCATTTTTTTTATACAAATTGGCATTTGACCAAGATATTTTTCTCATCCAGCATGGGTATATGTAAAATGACACCCCAAAACACATTCCCCAACTCTTCCTGAGTACGGCGATACCAGATGTGTGACACTTTTTTTGGGGGATATGGAGGGGCTGATCTGATGGCACTGGGGTAGTAGGGGACATGGAGGGACTGATCTGATGGCACTCGGGGAGTGGGGACATGGAGGGACTGATCTGATGGCACTGGGGGGGGGGGGGGGGGGACATGGAGGGGCTGATCTGGTGGCAGTGGGGGAGTGAGGGACATGGAGGGGCTGATGTGGTGGCACTGGAGGAGTGGGGGACATGGAAGGGCTGATCTGATGGCACTGGGGGACATGGAGCGGTTGATCTGACGGCACTGGGGGACATGGAGGGGCTGATCTCATGGCACTGGGGGGCATGGAGGGGCTAATCTGATGGCACTCGGGGACATGGAGGGGCTGATCTGATGGCACTGGGGGACATGGAGGGGCTGATCTGATGGCACTGGGGGACATGGGGGGGCTGAACTGATGGCACTGGAGGAGTAGGGGACATGGAGGGGCTGATCTAGTGGCAGTGGGGGAGTGAGGGACATGGAGAGGCTGATCTGATGGCACTGGGGGAGTGGGGACATGGAGGGGCTGATCAGATGGCACTGGGGGAGTGGGGGAAATAGAGGGGCTGATCTTTTGGCACTGGCGGACATGGAGCGGTTGATCTGACGGCACTGGGGGACATGGAGGGGCTGATCTCATGGCACTGGGGGGCATAGAGGGGCTGATGGCAATGGGGGAGTAAGGGACATAGAGGGGCTGTTCTGATGGCACTGGGGGAGTTGGGGACATGGCAATGGATGGCATGAAGGGGCTGATGGCACTAGGGGAGTGGAGCTGAAGGCACTGGGGGATAGAAGAGCTGATGGCACTGGGGGAACTGATGCACTTGGGCTGATCACACAGGGGGGAATGAAGGGTGTTGGGGACTGATGGCAGGGGGTCTGATCAGTTTTTATAAAGGAAAACAGTCTATTAATTCATTTTTTCTTATTAGATTACTCGATTAATCATAAAAAATAATCGATAGAATACTCGATTACTGAAATGATTGTTTACTGCAGCCCTAACCTATTTTAAAGGTCATGGATGTCTTGGTGTAGACGGATTCTCTGAATTAGCATTTTTATGGAGAGAATGAAAAAAGGTAGGAGACAGTGGGGAACCTTGTCTTCTGGCATTTCAAATAGAAAAAGAAGGAACAACATACTGTTACTTCACAATGCAGCATGTACGGATGCATACAGGTTGAAAATAGCCACTACAAATATTTCAGCGTCCATGGTAACAAGAGTCAGGAGGGTGTTTTTTAGCATGAAAAATATCATTGATAAGACTAGTTATATTGTGAATGCCCCCTCTGCCTGAAACAAAACCACTTGTTCTGAACCAATTAAAGCGGTTAAAAAAGGTTTGGTTCTATCTGCAAGTAATTTAGCCCACCACTTCAAAATCAGAGTTGAGTAAATAAATGGTTCTATAGCTTCCACATTCCTGAACATCTTTTCCCTTCCCATGAAGGAGAGTAATATGTGCTTCCAAGGTGAGGCAAGTAGGCAGAGAGCACTGTACAATTTCCCCAAAGTTGGGAGGAGCGTCTAAAATTTCTTATAATAACTGATAAGGAGGCCATCTGGTCCAGGACTTTTTCCACTGGGAATAGACAACAGGACCTTTGCAACTTCCTAAATAGTAAAGGGTCATGGGAGGATTGGCCATAGACCTTACAGGGAAATTTCCCAGGGGCCACCCAAACCCTTCTCTCTGCCGCTGGCTGGGTACATAATGCTCTCAGGAGGTAATTATGGGAGAATCAGGTACTCATGTACTTGGCCAGCGATCGCACATGCCCTCCTGAATTCTACTGCTGTGGCCCGCATCTCACCTACTAAGCCCCCTGCTCCAGCAAAGAGGTTATCGTTAAAATGAAATCATACAATTTTCTTACTACGCGGCAAAACCAAGAAACCTGACCCTGGTTAGGGGTATAAATATATGCAGGAGTAACTGTGTCTAAAAGTATCTTTAAGGCCGTATGCACACGGCCGTGTGTGCACCCCACATCATGGATGCGGACCCAGTCACTTGAATGGGTCCGCAATTCTGGCGATGGGAAACGGAGTCATGGAATGGACCACTGGAAGCACTACGGAGTGCTTCCGTGGTGTTTCTTTCTGTTGTTTCGCACTGCAAATAAATATGACGCCATATTTTTTTGTGGTGCGGACAGACCACGGACCCATTCAAGTTGAATGGGTCCGGTCCGCTGCATGGAACGGCTGCACAACGGCCATGTGCAAGAGGCCTTAATAAACCTCCCTTCAGGATCTGAGTGAGACACTATAGGGGGGGATTTATCATGAGGAGAATATTTGAAATTAGTTTTGCTTGAGTCTGGGTTGACATTATTTATGCAACATTTATCAAATGGACTGAGATTGTGACTTTTAAAAAAAGTCTTAGTGATAAATCTGTAGTGAAACTCATTAACACAGCTAACCACACTCACGTTTCCACCCGCATTTTAAAACTGGAGTAAGAATGCAAAAAGTCCCAAAGCCCTATTTAGTGACTTTTTGAAGCCAGATTTAGGGTGTGAAGTCATGATAAATCAGGGTCTATATGTTTAGAGGGGAGGTTTTTCTTTATAGCTATACTGATGCCTTTTTGTCGGCAGAAGTGGGGTAAGTGCTATGGAACACCGGGAATAAATCTACCAGTTAAGGGTAGATATTTAAAGAGTGGTTCTTGCAAAAAGATGTCTGACTTTTCTCGTTTGAGAAGAGATAAATTGGCTGCATTTCTGAGGGATGTTCAGGCCCTGGACATTGTAGGAGTTAATCTTCACTATAGTTATACTAAATAGAAAAGAAAAAGAGGTTAAATCAATTGTGCATCGTACACGGGGTGGCATGCTGCAATAAGGGGGAAAGGAAGGATATGCAAATGAATAGGAAACTAGGAGGGGAAAGGACCAGGACTAGGGAGCATGTTCTGCCGACCAGATCCCACAATAAGGAAATTAGAAAACCTGGGCCATGTATATAAGGTAAGCTTTTTGTTTTAAAGACCAATCAAAGATGTCCACTCCCGCCAGAGGTGGGCTAATCACTGTCTGGCAGGGGGACCCAAAAAAATATTAAAGAGAGAACGGACAAGGAGATAAACATTCCTTTTAAGTTACTGCCAACGTATCCACTCGACTCCAATCTTTGGTGATTTGGACATGCCCCGAAAATGCCAGTCTTCCACATCAGGGATAGAAGGAAGAGAATCCTCCAGTTGAAACGGCATCTATGAGGGGATATCAAGAGGGTCTATTTCTAGACCACACTGAAGACAAATCTTTGGGAGAGCAGACCACTAGTAGTCTTCCTTTTTTATGATTGCAAAGACAAAAGAATAAAGCTCAGTAGTTTACAAGCTCGGCGAATATTCAACAAGGGTTTTAAGAGACGCCTCTTATAGAGTATGGATGGAGCCAGATCTTGAAATATTATAATTTTAGCATCTTCATAGAGGAGTTCTGGTGTATCCCGTGCTTTAGAGAGAATAGATACAGTGTCCACATAACCCAGGAGCTCGCAGATGACATCCCTTAGGGGGTTTCCCTGATCTGGCTTAGGACATAGAGCTTGATCTATGAGATACAATTATAGATTGGGTAGTCCCCAGCGATTCCACTCTGCGGCCCAGTTGTTTTAAGTTGTCTTCATTTCTGTAAGATTATATAAAACAGGAGATAAGGCTGTATACAGCGCATTTTGAAGAAAAGATCTGGAGATAGGTGCAGGCCTCCGATCTGAAACCTCAGAATTGCTGTCTGAGGCTGAGACTTCCACTTGAGATAGATCATCAGTTTGAGAGGAGGGCATTTTGGATTCATGCTGGGAGAACACGTTATGAGAGTCTTCAAAAACCTATCCATATCTCCGTTATGTTTGCTTGATTTTGAAGAATCCAGAATGGCGTTATGTTTATCTCCTTTAGTTTTGACCATGGTAGCACAGGAAAAGTATATAAAAAAAAAGGGAGATGTGGGCGTCAAAATAGAAAAAATTATTTTTTTATATACTTATTGTAAAGACGCATGAAGGCCAGGTTGAAACCAGATTTAAGCATTAGTGGTAGCTGAAAAGAACGATCATAATGGCAAAGCAATAGCTCCTTTCCCCACTAGATGGCAGCAAGGTTATGTGAAAAAGAGAGGAAAACACAGCTGGCTGGTGGAGAAGTGAAATCTTTGTAAACAATTGTATATAAAAGCCTGAACAGAGGCTTTAAAGTTCGAGTATAAGCAGAAAAGGTGGGCAAGGCTTGAAAAAGTCAGTAAGAACCAGCTCTAGAAGCTCTGACAGCTAATCTAGTAATCTTCCACTCGATACATTAAGGGAAAGATATTATTCTCTGCTCTTTTTTTCTCACACTTTTTGTAGTACTGACACTACTTACTGACTATGGGTTTATATCAGGTCTTGGACCTAAGAAATACTGCCAGGCTTACAGGGGATCTGATGGTAGGTGGATGTCTAGTATGAGGTGCCCCTCTCACCTGTGACTCCGAGCAGAAGATCCAAGATGGCCGACGGATCCAGCAACAGGACGGGAAAAGCCAAGGCCTCAGCTCAGCCTGCAGTTCACTGCGTCCAATAAGGACCATGGTCTGCATCACAGGTGTCTGCTGTGGAGATCCAGCCAGTGGGAGTGTGATCCAAAGCCCAAGCAGCATGGCCGTACAAGACGGACTGTGTCTGGCAGATCGTACAGGCTGAGTCAACAGAAAAGGTATGGCCAGGTACCTCACTGCACAGGGAGAGTAAGGCTAGCATTAATAAGGTCCAGTGGGCTAGGATGAATGAGCAAAAGCTAAATGGCAGTGTAGGCCGCTAGAGCTGTGAGGAGACAAGTCTAACACCTTGCACGACATGGACACACTTCTCAACGTACAGTGTTCTTAATTGATCCACAGTGCTCTGGATCACAACCTGGCCTAAATGTCCACCTTCAAACAAGACAATTACCCTAAGACAACACATGAGTGGTTAGGGACAACTCTTTGAATGTCTTTGATGGCCCAGCCAGAGCCCCTGACTTAAAATCAAACAAATCTAGTGAAGACCTGAAGATGGCTGTCCAAGGGTACACATCCAACCTGACAGAGCTTGAGAGCATCTGCAGAGATGAATGGCAGAAAATACCCAAATCCAGACGTACAAATCATGTGGCATCATGCCCAAGATAACTGGAGGCTAGAATCAATGCAAAAAATGTGCTTCAACTAACACCTGAGTAAAAAGTCTGAATACTTACACTACTCACAAAAGGTTAGGGATATTTGGCTTTCGGGTAAAATTTATGGAAAATGTAAAAAGTTTACACTTCAGTGATATTATATCATGAAAGTAGGGCATTTTTGCAAAAGCATGCAATGGCGATTTCCTCATCTCAAACTATTTATTGAAACAAAAGCCAAAAGCAGTGGTGGGTATTCCCCCATAAAAAATGGCAATGCCTCAATAACTTGTCATGTGGCCTTGAGCATCAATTACAGCTCGACAACGATGTCTCATGCTGCTCACAAGTCGACTTATTTTCTGTTGAGGCATGGCATCCCACTCTTCTTGAAGGGCAGCCCTCAGGTCATTGAGGTTCTGGTGTACAGAGTTATGAGCCTCTACACAGTGGCTCAGCTGATCCCATAGGTTTTCAATGGGATTCAGGTCCGGAGAAAGTGCAGGCCACTCTATTTGAGGTACCCCAGTCTCCAGCAGCCGTTCCCTAATGATGCGACCTTGATGAGCTGACGCATTGTTGTCCATGAAGATGAAATTAGGCCTCTGTTGTTCATGCAGAGGCACAATGACTGGATTATTGATGTTATTCAATCTCATTGATTTCTCCAACATATTTGGCGACATTCATTTCTGCTTAGCGTGAACCGACTTTCATCAGTAAACAGAACTGAGGCCCACTAGTCCCTCGTCCAGCATAGTTGCTTCTTGGCCCATGCAAGACAAGGACACCTGTGCCTGGTGGTGTGGCCAGGTACCTTTGCAGGTCATCTAGCATGCAGACCATGCTGATGTAAATGGTTTTGAATGGTTTGACGTGACACTTGAGTGTCTCTCACCTCCCTTAATTGTACCTGGTGTTGTGTGGCATTCATCATCCAGTTCCACAGGGCATTGTTCACAATGAAGCATAGGATATGGCCAAAGGACGTCACTTCTGTGCTTCTCTGGTCTGTGTTCTCCCAGCATTGCTGTTAATAATGATCTTAAGGCTGCCACTAGATTATTATATGGGATTTGTATAATGCTGGGCGACACAGAAGATACTTCCGCAAGGCCAAGTATGTTGAAAAAAAACATGTAAAAATATAAATAACAAAACAAATTTTACATGGAGATCATGCAACCATGTAATTATGCACCCATTTCACAGAGTAGATGTTATACACAAAAAGTCTTCCCTCTGCTGAGATCAAACGTGTTTTTTTTGTTTTGTAATATATATATATCTAGAATGTGTAAACCAGATATGCTACAGGATCTCCAGAGAAAAAGAAAAACTAACCTTTCTGGAATAGAAATCTCAGATTCTCTATCTGTTGACCAATCATCTTCCGAACGTCTAAAACCACCTTCAAATAGGTCTTCCAAAGCAGGAGAGAGGCGTGCTTCATGGACAACTGTAGACAATGGTTCCATTGTGATAGACTCTGAGCAGAATAACTGATCAATTGTGTCATCTCCATCAGATTCTTTACATTCAGATGTATTACTAGGAGAAGAAAGAACCTTGAGGATCAAATCAAGACCTTTGACAATCAATGGGCAATGATACAAAACAAAAGACTTAAAAGCTGTACTACATAAGGCTGAACAACAGTCATATTGCTTTACAGTATATAGCCATAGTGAGTGCCTTCATTAACAGCCACTGCTATGTAAAACATGCCCTCCCCTGCAGGTGCGCACCACTGATGAGGCAAAGTAAGGCAGTGGCCTCAAGAGACCCTCTGCTAGGAGTGCAGGGGCCAAATATGTAGCCTCCAGCCCTGCACAGCCCTGAATACAGTTACGTCACATAAATGTATTCAGGGCAGTGCCCGGATGGAGACTAAATTGTGGGGTTTATTGTATATAGTGGCTTTCTTACTTTTTTGCCACAGTTTGGCAGCAAAAACATGACAGAAAGCATAACAATCCTGGGGACTGCTGAGTGCGGAGAGATCTTTTGATCACATATGCAGGTCACATGATCAAAAGGTCCTTTAGCACATAAAAGATTCAAAAGAGATCATGGAGAAGCAGCCTGTAAGTGTACACATGTGTGGGTCTGTATCTGCCCTCAGCCTGTATATAAGGGCACTGCTCCGCATGACTATTGTCCTCTATGCTGGTTGTAATTCTCAGTATCTGCTAATTAATATATAATGCATGAAGGCATAGATCCAATATGGACACTGCACAGTACCTGTATACTGGGTGTACTTCTCAGTATCTGCTCTTACTCTGTATATATATGGACACAGCACAGTACCACTTTTCTAGTCCTGTATACTAGGTGTACTTCTCAGTATCTGCTCTTATTCTGTATATATACGGATACTGCACAGCATCACTTCTCCTGTCCTGTATACTGGGTGTACTTCTCAGTATCTGCTCTTATTCTGTATATATGGACACTGCACAGTACCACTTCTCCTGTCCTGTATACTGGGTGTAATTTTCAGCATCTGCTCTTATTCTGTATATATTGACACTGCACAGTATCATTTCTCTTGTCCTGTATACTGGGTGTAATTCCCATGATCTGCTATTATTCTGTAAATATGAACATCGCACAGTACCACTTATCCTGTCCTGTATACTGGGTGTAATTCTCAGTATCTGCTCTTATTCTGAATATATATACACACACTACATTGCACAGTACCACTTCTTCTGTCCTGTATACTTGGTGTAAATCCTAGTATATGCGCTTATTCTGTATATATGGACATTGCACAGCATCACTTCTCCTCGTCCTGTATACTTTGTGTAAATCCCAGAACTTGATCTTATTCTGTATATAAGGACATTGCACAGTACCACGTCTCCTGTCCTGTATACTGGGTGTAATTCTCAGTATCTACTATTATTCTGTATATATGAACATCGCACAGTACCACTTCTCCTGTCTTGAATACTGGGTGTATTTCTCAGCATCTGCTCTTATTCTAAAAAAAAATATATATATATATATACATATATATATACACACACACACACACACACACACACACACACACACATACATACACACACTACACTGCACAGTACCACTTCTTCTGTCCTGTATACTTGGTGTAAATCCCAGTAGCTGACCTTATTCTGTATATATTGACACTGCACAGTAAAACTTCTCCTGTCCTGTATACTGGGTGTAATTCTCAGTATCTACTCTTAGGCTACTTTCACACTAGCGTTTGATCGGATCCGTTCTGAACGGATCCGATCATATTAATGCAGACGGAGGCTCCGTTCAGTACGGATCCGTCTGCATTAATAACTTAGAAAAAATTCTAAGTGTGAAAGCAGCCTGAGCGGATCCGTTCAGACTTTCAATGTAAAGTCAATGGGGGACGGATCCGCTTGAAGATTGAGCCATATGGTGACATCTTCAAGCGGATCCGTTCCCATTGACTTACATTGTAAGTCTGAACGGATCCGCTCGCCTCCGCACGGCCAGGCGGACAGCTGAACGCTGCAAGCAGCGTTCAGCTGTCCGCCTGTCCGTGCGGAGGCGAGCGGAGGCTGAACGCCGCTAGACTGATGCAGTCTGAGCGGATCCGCTCCATTCAGACTGCATCAGGGCTGGACGGAGGCGTTCGGGTCTGCTCGTGAGCTCCTTCAAACAGAGCTCATGAGCGGACCGACGAGCGCAAGTGTGAAAGGAGCCTTACTCTGAATATATATACACTGCACACAGTACCACTTTTCTTATCCTGTATACTTGGTGTAAATCCCAGTATATGCGCTTATTCTAAATATATAGACACTGCACAGTACCACTTCTCCTGTCCTGTATACTGGGTGTAATTCTCAGTATCTGCTCTTATTCTGAATATATATATATACACAGCTCAGTACCACTTCTTTTGTCCTGCATACTTGGTGTAAATCCTGATCTTATTCTGTATATGTGGACAATGCACAGTATGGTTGCCAACTTTTTGTAAATTTACAGTCGACAATCGGGTGTTTTTTTCCTGCTCTTTTTTTCTTCTGTCAGTTTCCACTATGTATGTGCCAATATGTGACGTGCACAGTGCAAATCACATGCTCAGCCTTTTCTGCAACAAGGGCTCTGAGGAAGGAATCCGAACTATATGGACTGAACAGGAGTTTTTCACATGGGGCTGCCACTTCCTTTTTCTATTGAGCAGACTCTTACATTTTTTGGATGTTTGTGATCCAAGGCATTATATTGAGGGTGTGATGTGGGGTTGTGGCCTTTAAATTAGGCTGCCAGGATCTAAGATTTTTTGTTCAGTTGTAAAGAAAAAAAAAAACGAGCAGTCAAGTTTGGACTGGGGTCTGTATTTTAGTGGTTGTACCTATTTTGTTGTCTGCAGTCTGTATTTACTCTGGGGTTGGTGTCTAAACTTTGGGATGTGTCCTGATGTCTAAATTCGTTTTAGAGTATGATGTGAATAAGGTAGCATTGTTTGGGTATATGTAAATGGGTGGCACAGTGCATTATCTAACACACATTCTGTGCATTGAAATCTCCCTGATGTACAGGTAACTAGAGAAAAATAGTGGAGGATGGTGTGTGTGTATACAGTCTATATGGGTGTGTATATACTATATGTATGTGTGTGTAGATGCTATATTCTGTAAGCCTGTCCTTGGCTCTCCCTGAGTGTTAGTCACCCCACAACTATTCCTGATTATCTGTATGGCAGGTGTCCTGGATTCAGCTCCTGCCAACCATCAGACAGAGCCTGAGGAGGTGAGTAACCACTGGACACCAGGTACCTGACTCATTCTCTTCCATAGACACTGACCCCCTTCACTAACGAATAGAAAATATAATATTACACATAGTAGAAGTTTTGTTTTTTTACGAGCCACACAAATTTGCAGAAAAGTCTGAGTGTTCTGTGTTGGGTTTTCCCCAATCGGACCATAGATTTTACAGTTTGCATTGCATAAGCAAAGTTCTGCAACAGTTACAGCACTCCTGCTTCTTGGCTCTGCCGTGTACCCACATCTGGGACGTTTCTAAAAACTGCATGATTATCAATATTGTTTTGCTGTTAACCCTTACTGTGTTACAAGAACAAAATGGATAAGGGAGCATTCACACGACCGTGTTGATTTTGCGGTCCGTAAATCACGGATCCGTGTGTTCCGTATGTCTTCAGTTATCTTTCCTTTTCCATTCCGCAAGTCCGTATAATACGGACGTGGTGCTTCCGTGTGTCATCCGTTATTCACGGTCCGCAAAAAAAACGGATGGGTAATGAAATGGGGTTTCCTAGAATGTTTTCAGTCCAAGGGTCCGTTAAAAACGGATGACACACGGACGCATTTCCGTGTGCTATCCGTTTTTCACGGACCCAATGACTTTCTATGGGGCCACGGACCGCGATTTGCGGCCAAGTATAGGACATGTTCTAAAACACACGGAACGGACACACGGAACGGACAGCACACGGATGAGAATAAAAGGCATACCGCAATTTTCACAGACCCATAGAAATGAATGGGTCCGTGCATTGTCCGTCAAAATTGCGGAACGGACGCGGAACGGACACGGAAGAAAAACACGTTCGTGTGAATGCTCCCTAAGACTGGAAAATCTCCATTAAAAAAATAAATAAATAAATATTACGGTTTTAACCCTTTGGTGACCTCTGGCTGTATATGTATGGCAAAATTCACCAACTTAAAGATGGCGCTCGCTCGTGCGTGCAGCAGGCACCATAGCCGCCGGGTTTCTGCTGTTTCAAACAGCAGAGACCCATGGCGGATGTATTTGATCTGCTCTACAGCTGGTTGCATACAATTAATCCTTGGTCAAATGTGACCATGATATCAGAGCTGTCTGGAAGCGGGAGCCGGCACCTGTAACAGTGTTCCCCGGCTGAGATCGAGGAATCTGTTAACGGTATAGTAATAGCCCAAAGCCTCAAGCAGGTTTCAGTAGCTAATATTAGTATATACTAATACAGACTAGCAGGCGGCAGCACTGTATTGGTATATAGTAAATGGAGTGTTCGATGATGGCTATTTAGCTATCACAAAAAAACAATGGGCAATCTAATGACTGCCAGTTATAGTCACCCAGGATGACAAAGTAACAAAAAATTGTAAAAAATTATTATTATTTTTTTTTTTTAAAGTCCCCCCCCTTTCCCCAAAATCAAAATACATAGCCAATAAAAAAAAAAAATAGACATCATGGGTAGAGATGAGCGAATCTATTCACAGATTCGTTACAAATCTACAATTTTTTAGGCACCAAATCGAACACGGATCTTTTCTGGTTAGATTTCGACGAATCTTGTAACGGCGCATTCTTGAGGTATTGACAGTGTGCAAAAGCACCTGTAAAGAAGAAGCCCTGTCACATGCCTCAGACAGGAACTGGGGGGAGGGCTTGCTCTAATTGGCTCAGAGCCTGACAAGCAGTCTCCATGAGCCAGTCAGTGTGGACTAAAGAAGGGATGTGCCTGTAAATGGCTACAGGATCGCCATTGTGTGCTTAGTCTTTGACCAGAGAGGACCATCTTTGCATGAGGGCAATTAGTGGCCCAGCAATGACGTGGGGAGGGTGGGAACAGCATGAGAAGTCCACAAAGTGGCCCTCTGACATTGTGGTGAGGTGAAAGCAGCATGAGGAGACCACAGAGTGGCACAATGACAGTGGGTAGGTAGCAGCAGCATCAGGAGACCACAGAGTGGCAAGGTAACAGTGTGGAGGTGGCGGTAGCATCAGGAGGACACAGAGTGGCCCAATGACAGAGTCTACAGGTGGCGGCAGCATTAGGAGCCAAACAGAGTGGCTAGGTAAAATAGTGCAGAGGTGGCGGCAGCATCAGGAGTGGCAAGGTGACAGAGTGGAGGTGGCAGTAGCATGAGGAGACCACAAAGTGGCCCAATGACAAAGTCTGGAGGGGTCGGCAGCCTCGGGAGGCCACAGAGTGGCATGGTGATATAGAGTGGAGGTAGGAGCAGCATGAGGAGGCCACAGAGTGGCAAGATGACATAGTCTGTAGGTGGCGGCAGCATCAGGAGGCCGCAGAGTGACACAATTACAGAGTGTGTAGGTGGCGGCAGCATGAGACGACCACAGAGTGGCAAGGTGACATAGTGTGGAGGTGGCAGCAGCATCCGGAGACCACAGAATGGCAAGGTGACAGTGTGAAGGTGGGTGGAAATACCAGTACCCGCTGAAGATGGTGAGTGAAAGGAACACTTGGCATCAGATGTGTGGATCAGGTGGGTGGCAGCATTAGAATAGTAGCTGAGGCAGGTAGCCAGAAGAAACCAGTCTCTTGTCAAAGTGTTGGTGTGGCATCATGGATAATCTAGTCTAATGCATCAGGAATTGGTGGGTGGAAATCCTGGCTGATCCACGCCGGATTCATCTTGACATAGGTCAGTCTCTCCACATTTTTTCCAGGGCAAACTCTGCCAGAGGCGGCCACAAATCCAGTCTGGCTGCCCAGTAGTCCAGCATATCTTCAATGTCGGCTGGCAGGGTGCACTCTAAGTATGCCACCACCTACTGGTTCAGGTTCTGTGCATGTGAAGTTTCCTGCCCATTTTAGGATGTCTTGCAGATGGGTGGAAGATTTCAGGAACCGCTTGACAACCAGATTGAACACATGTGCCATGCAGGGCACATGGCTCAGGCCTCCTTGACGCAGCACCGACATGGTGTTCTTCCCATTGTCAGTCACCATGGCTCCAATTTTGAGTGGTCGCGGAGAAAGCCAGGATTTGATTTCTTGCTGAAGGACATGGAGCAGTTCCTCCCCTGTGTGACTCCATTCGCCCAGGCAAACGAGGTGCAGAACAGCGTGACACCGCCGTGCCTTGCACATGTGGTATGCTGGAGGGGCATTGTCCTTGTAGTGGAGGCTTAGAACATGGTGGAGGATGATGAGGCAGAGGCAGACATTGTCGCTGGACCAACGGTCTGGCAACGTGGAAAAGGAAGGGGCGTCACCTGGCAAAATTGCTGGTGTGGCTGTGCACGAACCACATTCAGCTAATGGGCCATAAAGGACATGTATTGTCCCTGACTGTAGTTACAGCTCCACATGTCGGCGCTGCCGTGCATTCTGGCAGACACAGACAGGCTCAAGGACTGGCCCACCTTCAGTTCTACATGTGTGTGCAGGGCTGGTACTGTATTTTTGGCAAGTAAATAATGGCTTGGGACTCTCCACCTCGGCTCAGCACAAGCCAACAGTTCTCTTAAAAGTGGACTACAGCATCAGCAACTTGGATAGGAGCACATTCAGCTTCTGCGCCGTTGGATGAGTGCACACATACTGTTGTCTCTTTGCAATCGCTTCAGTGATCGATTGCTGATGGAATGCGTGATGAGGAGGAGCAGGAGCATGAGCATCAGGACTGGCAAATGATGGAAAGGACAGACAGCTCCCTTCAGCTGAGGTGGTGGAGCCTTGACTGCCAGAAACGGGATGCGTGTCAGTGGGTCAGGCAGCAGTTGCTGCAGCAGGCTGGACCACCACATCAGAGCCACGGTTGTCCGAGGCCACTTTATGGCGACGGTGCATATGTTGACGCAGGGCCGTAGTGCCAATATTGACACCCTGGCCACGCTTCACCCTCTGCCCACAGATTCTACATACGACCACGTTCACCTCCTCCTCCGGCTTAAAAAAAAAACTTGCCACATGCCGAGTAGGTCATTTTACCCCCAACACTAGGCACTGACTGATTGCTACAACCACTGCCTCCTTGAGCCCCTACACCGCTATTTCCTGAGCAGGTAGGTTCACGCAAAGGGGGTGGTCCACCCCGGGCGCGTTTAGCTCCCAACCTCCTACTGCTGCCATCCTGCTGACTCCCGGCCACGTTAGCAACTTGCTGGCTCACAGGCAAGCTGCCACCCTCTTCTCCTGATGATGAAGCCCCTTCATCACCTGGCTCCCAAGTGCCATCAGCGACATTATCATCATCATAATCATCATCGAGTAGTGTCTGCACGTCACTGATATCCTCTTCAACCGTCTCTGGGTCAGGAGCCTGACCGTTCTCAACACCAGCTCCCATGCCACTCTCCTCTTCACTACTTGACCGCCACATCTTGGCTGGGCAGTAGCTGCTGACTATCCTCTAGTAGTTCTTCCTTGCTGAAAAGTGGAGCAGAGCCTACAGCATATAATACTTCTCGCGTTGAGGGAACAGAAAAGGACAGAGGCAGGTTGAGGACAGGTTAGGGCACAGGGCCTGCTCCCGGGCCATGCCAACTAAGAGTTGTGTCTGACGAACCCACTGACTCTTGGCTAGAGGTGTCTGATGTAAGTTGCGACAAAGTCGAAGATCGAGTCAACCATTCAAGAACCGCTGGGTTGCTGGTCATGACACGACCGCTAGCTGACACTAGGAGCTCAGGCCTTTGGAAGTGACTCCTTCTGCCACGGCCCCTTAATCTGTTGCAACCTCTGCCTGCGCCAGAAACATTTAGGCCTCTGCCACTCCCCTGTGCAGGGCCTGGCACTTCTCTGCCTGACATACTGTTAGATCAAATAACCAAATGTTAGATCAAATATTTTTATTTCGCCACTAATACACAGCAAACAGGGCTTTAGAATATATCACTGCTCAACGGCAATTAGGCCCAAGTTTTTTTTCTATCTTTCCAAAAAAGGCTTTTCTACAGATAAGTACAACTATGAACGGCAAATATATTTGTATTTCGCCAGTAATACACGGCAAAGTGGGCTGTAAAATATCTCACTGCACCGCTGAGTGGCAAAGATATTTTTCCCTTTTCCACTAATACACGCAAAAAAGGGCTTTAACTCTTTCCCGACCAGCGCAGTGGGACGTGAGTTTCCGTCCAGCGCCGTACTATTACGGCCCGCTAATCAGGCGGGTGCAGGAGCTGCGCCCGCCCGATCAGCTGCAGGGGACCGGCTGTTTCCTTTAGCCGGACCACTGCTGTATGCACCAGCATCGGTGAAAACACTGATGTCGGAGCATTAACCCCATCTATGCCACGGTCAGCGCTGACTGCAACATAGAAGGGATTTGCTGTAGGTGAGGGAGCACATCGGGTTCCTGCTGTGGCAGGGACCCGGTAGGTGAGGGAGCACATCGGGTTCCTGCTGTGGCAGGGACCCGGTAGGTGAGGGAGCACATCGGGTTCCTGCTGTGGCATGGACCCGGTAGGTGAGGGAGCACATCGGGTTCCTGCTGTGGCAGGGACCCGGTAGGTGAGGGAGCACATCGGGTTCCTGCTGTGGCAGGGACCCGATGGGTGAGAAGGCAGCCCGATGCCGTGCAGAGGCTGCCCAATGCATTGCATGGCATTGGGACCTGCCTTCTACAGGTGCCCAGGAGATCCAGCCTCACGCTGGGTCTCCTAGGCAACCTGTTATTGTATTACTCTGTGTAATACACTAACAGGCAATGCATTACAATACAAATATATTGTAATGCATTGCAGAGGTGATTAGACCCCCAAAAGTTAGTCAGAAAGTAAAAAAAAAAGTAAAAAAATGTTTTTTATAAATAAATAAAAAGTTTCAAGTGAAAAAAGAAAAACGCCCCTTTCCCCCTGATTTTATAATAATAATAATTAAAAAAAACACACATATTAGGTATCGCTGCGTCTGTAACGACCGGCTCTATAAATATATCACATGATCCACCCTGTCCGATAAACACCATAAAAAAAAATATTATATGTTAAAAAAAAGCAATTTTTGTCACCTTACATCACAAAAAGTGAAACACCAAGCAATCAAAAAGGTGTATGCCCCCCAAAATAGTACCAAACCATAACCTCATTTTGCAAAAAAGGAGACCCTACCTAAGACAATCGGTCAAAAAATAAAAAAGCTATGGCTCTCAGACTATGGATACACTAAAACATCATTTTTTTCAAAAATGCTTTATTATGTAAAACTAAAACAAACAAAGTAGACATATTTGATATCATTGCGGCCGTAAAAACCTGCTCTATAAAAATAGCACATGATCTACCTTGTCAGATGAATGTTGTAAAAAACTGCCATTTTTTGGTACATTGCCTCACAAAAAACGTAATATAGAGCAATTAAAAATCATATGTACCCCAAAATAGTACCAATAAAACTGGCACCTTATCCCCTAGTTTCCAAAATGGGGTCACTTTTTGGGAGTTTCTACTGTAAGGGTGCATCAGGGGGGGCTTAAAATGGGACATGGCATCTAAAAACCAGTCCAGCAAAATCTGCCTTCCAAAAACCATATGGCGCTCCTTTCCTTCTGCGTCCTTCCATCAGTTTACGATAACATGTGGGGTGTTTCTGTAAACCACAGAATTAGGGTAATAAATATTGAGTTTTGATTGGCTGCTAACGCTCGATGTGGTAAAGAAAGTGGGTTTTGGAAATTTTCTTAAAAATTTTAAGAATTGCTTCTAAAATTCTAAGCAATTCTGACGTCCTAAAAAAATAAAATGACATTTACAAAATGATGCCAACATAAAGTAGACATATTGGGAATGTTAAGTAATAAATATTTAATGAGGTATCACTTTCTGTTTTAAAAGCAGAGAAATTGAAATTTTGAAAATTGCACAATTTTTTTTACAAATTTTGGGATTTTTTCATAAATAAAGGTGAAATATTTTCGACTCAAATTTATGACTATCATAAAGTACAATGTGTCACGAGAAAGCAATCTCAGAATAGTTTGGATAAATAAAAGTGTTCCAAAGTTATTACCACATAAAGTGACATGTCAGATTTGCAAAAAATAGCCTGGGCAGGAAGGTAAAAACTGGCCCGGGGTAGAAAGGGTTAAAACGGATAACTGCACCGCTAGGTGGCAAATATATTTTTCCTTTTTCCACTAATACAAGCAAAAAAGGGCTTTAAAACATATAACTACACCACTGTCGGCAAATATATTTTACTTTTGCCGCTAATACACGACAAAAAGGGCTGTAATTTTCGCACTTCACCACACAACGGCTAAGGCCTCTTTCACACTTGTGTTGTCCGGATCCGGCGTGTACTCCACTTGCCGGAATTACACGCCGGATCCGGAAAAACGCAAGTGTACTGAAAGCATTTGAAGATGGATCCGTCTTCAAAATGCTTTCAGTGTTACTATGGCAGCCAGGACGCTATTAAAGTCCTGGTTGCCATAGTAGTAGTGGGGAGCGGTATACTTACAGTCCGTGCGGCTCCCGGGGCTCTCCAGAGTGACGTCAGAGCGCCCCATGCGCATGGATGACGTGCCATGCGATCACGTGATCCATGCGCTTGGGGCGCCCTGACGTCACTCTGGAGCGCCCCGGGAGCCGCACGGACGGTAAGGATGCTGCTCCCCGCTCCCCACTACACTTTACCATGGCTGCCAGGACTTTAGCGTCCCGGTAGCCTTGGTAACCATTGAGAAAAAGCTAAACGTCGGATCCGGCAATGCGCCGAAACGACGTTTAGCTTAAGGCCGGATCCGGATCAATGCCTTTCAATGGGCATTAATTCTGGATCCGGCCTAGCGGCAAGTCTTCAGGATTTTTGGCCGGAGCAAAAAGTGCAGCATGCTGCGGTATTTTCTCCGGCCAAAAAACGTTCCGTTCCGGAACTGAAGACATCCTGATGCGGCCTGAACGGATTTCTCTCCATTCAGAATGCATTAGGATAAAACTGATCAGGATTCTTCCGGCATAGAGCCCCGACGACGGAACTCTATGCCGGAAGAAAAGAACGCAAGTGTGAAAGTCCCTTTTTTCCCCACTAATAAAAGTAAAAAAATTGCTTTAGAACATATAACTGCACTGCACTAGGGCAAATAAAACGTATAAATATTTCCTTGTAATAGCCCCTGTTAATGCCTGTATCAAACAGCATTTGCACCCTAATAAGAACGGTTTGCTGGAATTACAGAGCTGTATAATGGCAATTTGGATCCACAGTCAGTGCTGCAAGGTGTAATAGTAATGTTCCTATTACCCAGGCTGTCACCTCCCCGACTGAACCCTGTTCTACATAAATGCTGTGGAATGATTCCTCCCTATCCTTCCCCTACACCTTGAATAATCTTTCCCTGCACTTTCGTTCTAAATCTTTTTTTTAGCAGAATGATGATTTTTCTAATGCTGTCCCTAGCGCCTGCCGACACGCTTCTCCCTGCACTAAGTACGCTGGTGAATGGCAGAATCTAAGATGGCTGCCATATTTATACGGCTGTGACATCACAGGGCTGGCTGCTGATTGGCTGCATGCATGTCACTATGGGTGATCCCGCCTTGACAAGACTTCCTTTCTCCATGTCCTCACACGTGCAGCCGCCATTTTAGGAAAAATTTGATTTATTACGACGAAGCGCAAGGAAATTCGCATTTAGTGCGAATATAATTTTTCATGAAATTCGTAACTAATTACACTCATCTCGAATTATTATGATTTATAATGCTGCATGTTCCTGCCTGAACTCAGATCTACTAAACTATATGCACATAATGCCACGAGTACAATTCAGAAATTGTAGTTCGTCTGCTGATGGCATGTTGCGTAGAATTCCAACTTGAAATGCTAGTGCCATCCCTGTACTACATGCTGCCAAATGGAATTATACATGCAGAGGTTGCAATATGGAGGGCAATAAACCATAAAGGTTAATAACCAGATTAATATGTCCTAATTCCAATTGAGCAGAAAGGTATAACTTGGGATCCTGGGCCCCAAAGAAAAATATGTCGCTGGGCCCTCACATACCATGTGTGATTTATAATATTGTTGTCTTGTTCTGCAACAGTGGGATGTATGGCCCCCTCAGGCACCATGACCTGGCTGGATTTGGTACCCCTGACTGAACAGTATCCTCAAACAATAATAACCTTGGTCCTGTAACTGCAGCAAAACAAACAATAATAAAAAATAAAAAAACTTACCTTGAAGCAATGTGGCTTGGAGAAGGAGCAGGGGAATACTTCTGAGGTCCCTGAGAAGCACATCTCATCTCAGATGGTTCTTTAATATGATTAATCCCATTTATAGGCGGGAACAAATTGCATTCCACATTTAAAGATGTCCTATCCACAACGAGACTTTGGGAATGTTGTCTAGCATCCTCAATATCTCTGTTAGGTTCTGACACAGATCTTTCTTTGTATAATCCAGATTTAGCAGCTTCCTTAGAAGCCTGGTGCTCTTTGTACTTTTCCCATTTAGGAGGTGGAGGGCGAGGAGGCCCTTGCTTTTTTGATCTGGCTAATGGCGCTCTTTCTTCTAGTATGGTAGTAGGAGACTCTATCCTGTCTTGTAAAGCGAGATATTCCAAGTTAAGATGACTTACAGAGTATGCTCTATTTCGTGAAAAGGATAGCTGTGGTAAGGATGGCTTTGGATGTCCATCCTGAAATGATGCAAAGTCTCCCGGCCTTAGTGGTTTTTCACAGGAAAGATCATATGAAGATGTTGTCTTGTAACTTTGAGACCTTTCATGGTTGTCCTGCTCGCAGCATGGGTTTAATAAACCAGGATGTTGAATTCCATATGGGAAACAGCATAAGTCACTATAAGAAAAAATATAACAATACATATTTAAATGTTTTACAAGTTTTTGCAAATAAAAGTTTGTACAGTATATGTAACAAAGAGTCTTCTCAAAATAAAGGTTTTGTTCAACTGGGAGAGTAAGGGCTGTTTCACACGAGCGAGTCCATTGCGGGAATCGCGCTCCGTGTGAGTGTGATCCTCTGCTCTGGACTTGCAGGAGCGCACGGCATTATCATGATTTATATTGATTTATGTTCTTTCCAGGATCAGAATAAGTATAGCCTGTCCTCAGGATAGGAAATCCATATCAGATCAGTGTGGGTCTGATACCAGGCCAATCAGCCCTTTGTCCACCTAGCTGCACACCATATACATTGCGGGGGCAGTGCAGGGTATTGCAGTGGTGTCGCATGACAAATCTGAAATTCCCTGCACTGCTGCTACTAAGTAGATGGCATGCAGAAAGATGGACCAGGTAAACATTGAAAAGGCTCCAGCGCTTTCACGAGTACTATGGCGTTTATTTACTGTGAATTTTTTTTACTACTTTTACCTAATAAAAAAATGTTTGTGTTGCTGCTTTCAAAAACCCAGAATATGTTAATGTTTATGCAAATGACGCTTTAGGGTAGCTTGGTTTTTGTGGGATTTTCTGGAATACATACAAATTATTATCACTACTTAACCACCGTACTATTACAACGCAGCGGGAAGTGATTTCCTGCAAACCACCATAAAGGTATGGCACGATGATTTAGCGGGCACAGGAGCTGTACACGGCCGATCAGTACAGGGGCTCGGCTGTTACTGACAGCCAGGCCCCTGCTGCATATACCGGCATTGCTGAAAACGCAGATGTCGAGAGTTTAACCCTTTAGATGCCGTGGTCAATGCTGATCGCACAATCCAAAGGGGTTTGCAGAGATAGGAGCTCCCTCCGTCTCTCCACTGGCACCCCGCGCTGCAATGACAGGGGGCCGATGGTTGATATAGCAGCCCCGAGCTTTGCCAAGTCTTTGGGGCCTGGCAGTTATGGACGCCTATGAGGAGAGACAAACTTTTTTTTTTTTTTCAAAAAATTATTTTACTGCAGCGTCCATAACACCGGCTCTATAAAAATATTATTTGGTATATCCCGTCAAGTGAATGGAGCAAAAAAGAAATAAAACTGGTGCCAGAACAGCCATTTTTTGGTCACCTTGCCTCACAAAAAGCATAACGTCAAGCGATCAAAATGTGTTATCTATTCCAAAATGTTACCAATGAAACGGTCACCTTATACCAGAAAAAAAAAGCCCTCACAGAAGACCATTGCCAGAAAAATTTAAATAATATGGCTTTCAGAAAACACCAATGCAAAAACAATTTTTTTTATGCTTTGTGTAAAACTGGTAAACATAAAAAAATAAAGTATTTCAAATTGGCATCTGTTTAACCCCTTAAGGATCGGGCCATTTTTCACCTTTCTGCCCCGGCCATTTTTAGCAAATCTGACGTGTCACTTCATGTGGTAACAACTTTAAAATGCTTTTACTTATCCAGACCATTCTGAGATTGTTTTCTCATCACATATTATACTTCATGACAGTAGTACAAATCAGTCCAAAAAAAATATTTTTATTTCTAATTTTCTTTTACCAAATATTTTGAAAAATTAGCAAATTTCAATTACTCTACTTTTATAACAGATAGTAATACCTCCAAAAATTGATATTACTTTACATTCCCCATATGTATTATTTTAGGATGTTAGAAGGCTTCAAAGCTTAAAAGCAAATCTTAAAATTTTTAAGAATATTTCCAAACCCAAATTTTTCCAGGACCAGTCCAGTTATGAAGTCACTTTCTGGGGCTTACAAATTAGAAACCACCCATAAATGACCCCATTTTAGAAAGTACACCCCTCAAGCTATTCAAAACTGATGTTACAAACTTTGTTAACCCTTTAGGTGCCCCACGAAAATTAAATGAAAATGGGAATGAAATTTCAAAATTTCACCTTTTTTTTTGCAGATTTTTTATTTTAATCTATTTTTTCTGCTACACAAAGGGTAACAGGACAAAATGCACCCCACATTTTGTTCCCCATTCCTCCCCCACCCACCCTTAATACACCAACACCCCATATGTGCTCAAAAAAATTATGTATGGGTACATGGCAGGGTTCTAGAGTCAAACAGCTAAATAAGGATTTTGCTGACCTGAACTGGCAGACATGTATTTTAGGTGCCATGTCGCATTAAACAAATTCCTGAGGACCCCAGAAATGAAAAACCTCAAGAAGGGACCCCATTTCAGAAAGAGCACCCCCGTATGAACATTTTAAGTGGCAGAAAGAGTACTTTTCAGCAAACAGGTGTCTCACAGAAGACAAACACTTGTGAAAGCATATCAAAGCACACATTTGTGAAAAGAAAAAAATGACTAGCAGAACCCATTTCTTTTTTCACAAGGGGTTAAAAGGAGAAAATGCACCCCAGGATGTGTTCCCCATATGTGCTTGTAGCCTGCTGTTTGGGCGCACAGCAGGCAAACTGCAAAATATGAATTTTGCTGACAGGCCTGAATTGGCAGACATGGATTTTAGCTGCCATGTTGCATTAAAAAATTCCTGAGGTCCCCAGAAAAGAAAAACTCCAACAAGTGACCCCATTTCAGAAAGAGCACCCCTGTACGAACATTTTAAGTGGTGGACGGGGTACTTTTCAGCAAACAGGTGTCTCACAGCAGACAGAAACACTCGTGTAAGCATTTCAAAGCACACATTTGTAAAAATGAAAAATTGCTAGCAGACCCCGATTTTTCACTTTTACAAGGGGTTAAAGGTGAAAATGCACCCCAGGGGTATGTTCCCCATTTTCTCCCCTTTTTGCAAAAAACCCATATGTGCTTGTAGCCTGTTGTATGGGCGCACAGCAGGGCTCTAGAGGCAAACAGCTCAATATGGTTTTTGCAGGCCTGAATAAACATACATGGATTCTAGCTGCCATGTATTAAATAAATTCCTGAGGTCCTAGGAAATGAAAAACTACCAAAAAGTGACTCCATTTTAGAAAGAGCACCCCCGTACGAACATTTTAAGTGGTGGAAAGGGTACTTTTCAGCAAACAGGTGTCTGACAGAAGACAGAAATACTTGTGAAAGCATTTCAAAGCGCACATTTGAAAAAATAAAAAATTACTAGCAGCCCAGTATATGTTTCCCATTTCTCCCATTTTTGCAAACACCCCATATGTGCTTGTAGCCTGCTGTATGGGTGCACAGCAAGGCTCTAGAGGCAAAGTGCAAAAGGACACTTTTGACCTACAGTTGTCTCACTGAAAATAATATGTAGTGGTTGATGGAAAGTGAATAGGCAAGCGAAGTGGACTAAATCAGAGATATAAAGTGGAAATATTACAGGGAGCATAAAGGATCAAAATAAATTAATACTCCATTGATGTGTGGTAGATTCTAAAAGACTCCTGCATGCATAGGTCAGGTTTTTCAGGGCAGGTTTCACAGTGGTAAATGGTGTCTTTCCTTATCCCCCTTTTGGAACACACCCTGCATCTTTTTTGGGTCCTTCCTTTCCTTGCTGTCTGGGGGACTTGACCTGGAAAATGTTGCCCTGGTACAACATTACCGTAACTTCCTGAAGTACTGTGACCCTCCCTGGCCTGGGTTTGAAACAATAGGGCCTTGATAACCACCTCTTGGAACTGAAGGAAAGTTCCTCTGTGGCCTGCAGAATGAAATAGCATGTATGCACATTGCCATCTGTACAATGTGTACGGACAGATTTTTGTACCACAATTTGCTTCTTGTGTGGCACTGTAGGGATCCAGAAGTTTATCTGAAAGATCCACCCCGCCCATTTGCCTGTTGTAGTCCAGGATAAAAACTGGTTTTGGGACAGTGGTAGTGGTACCTTGTACAGGAGCAGGGGAGCTGGCGTTTGTGTGAATGTTGGTCAGTACAATGACGTTCCCCTTGTCCTTGTACTTAACCACCAGCATGTTATCATGGAGAAGAGCCCTACTTTCACCCATTCCCAGCGGTTGCCTTACCAGGGATCTAGGGAGGTCTCTCAGATTTTTGAGCACTGTGCCGCAAGCCACAGTACCTCTGGCAGTTAGGGACCTAAATAGGGGTATGCTGGTATAATAGTTATCCACATAGAGGTGGTAATCTTTATCCAGCAGTGGGTGCAGTAAGTCCCACTCAATCTTCTCACTAACTCCTAGGATGGGGGGGGGGGGGCCTTCTTGGGGTTCTATCCGGGAATCTCTCCCTTCATAAACACGGAACTTGTGGGTGTACCCGGAGCTACTCTCACAAAGTTTGTATAACTTTATGCCACACCTTACCCGTTTGCTAGGCAGGTACTGGCGGAATCTAATCCTCCCTTTGACCAGTAATAGGGACTCATCTACACATACATTTTTATCAGGGTTGTACACCTAACCAAACTTTGTGCTGAAATGGTCAATGACAGCCCTACCTTTGAACAGACGGTCAAATGTTGGGTCGTTTTGGGGTGGGCACTGTGCATTGTCATTTTAGTGTCGGAATTTCCGAATTGAATCAAATCGATTCCGGGTCATGGTCTGACTGTAAATTGGAGTCTGGTAGAAAATGTCCAAACTCCAATACTGCCTAATGTTTTTTTCTTTACAATGCCCATATGCAGCACGAGTCCCCAAAATGTCATCATCTCTGCTGCACTTACTGGGGTACAACTTTGGGGTCTAGCGTATGGTGAAGTAGGGTTCTGTTAAATAAATTGTTAGGTGTATAAATTGGTTTGAGCCACCAGTAAATTTACAAATTCTTCAGAGAAGATGATTTTGAAAAAATCTAGCTCAGTAAAGCCCGCACAATCTATCTGAATTCCTGAGTTGCTCACAAACTCAGGAATTTGGTGCTGATAATCGTCAGGGGGTGGGGTCCATGTGGGCTCACTCTAGGGGGCTGCCTCCTCTGCTACGCTGGGGCACTTTCTAGAGGGTCCCTCATCAGCAGATGATGATGATGAGGGGGTAAAGGAAAGTGGCATCCTCTTCTCCCTTATGGCAGACTCCGTATAGGAGGCAAGCATGGGGTATGCCTCTTTAGCTGAGTATACTTGTTGGGATGGACGGGCCATTTTTATTTTATTGGGGTGTGAAGTGTGAAATGTGTAAACCTTTATTTAGTGTGAGGGGTGTGTATGTAGTGTTTTCACACGTGTAGGGGCTTGTAATAAATTAGAAATTAAATTTAGAAGAAAACTTGTAAAAAAAAAATTGCAGTGCAAACTGAGCAGACGCAATCAGTAATGATTGGTGCTCAGTGGTTGCAAAATGGCGCGTTCGTTCAAAAAACCTAAACTCACACTAACTGAAATTCATACACACACACATTATATATATATATATATATATATATATATATATGAACACAACGCAAAAATTTACACATGCTACTGAGCACACTACTAATAGCACTCTTTAATACAGAATGCTAAGTAAAATGTCCATTGAGGGCTATAAAATAATAAAAAAATTACTTACCTAATCCACTTGATAGCACAGCCGTTATAGTCTTCTTTCTTCTTCTTGCAGGACCCGTGCTGATGTCATCGCGCACGATGACTTCAGCGCAGGTCCTTTTGCAGCTTAGGGGGGTACACAATGTGGGTTAGGGTGGCAGGCTCAGGCACTTTCAAAAACCATGGCCATTACTGATAGTTTAGAGGGTGAAAATTTATAGACTTTTTAACTGCGACTTAAAAAATTGTCGCATCTATCAGTTTTACGCCGCCCTCGCCACTTTCCCTAAAGGGGGCATGGGAAGGGTTGGGAAGTGGGCGTAAATGAAGGCAGAAATCTACGGCAGCTCAGACCTGTCATAGATACCTGTTTAGACGCATGGATTGCAGGATGATGTGCCCAATTTAGATGCGCACCTTATCATAAATTAGGCACATGCCTGTGTTAATACAGGTCCTTCAAAAAAAATTTGCAGATTGTGACAAAGTTCATTATTTTCTGTAATGTACTGATAAACATTAGACTTTCATATATTTTAGATTCATTACACACAACTGAAGTAGTTCAAGCCTTTTATTGTTTTAATATTGATGATTTGGGCATACAGCTCATGAAAACCCAAATTTCCTATCTAAAAAAATTAGCATATTTCATCCGACCAATAAAAGAAAAGTGTTTTTAATACAAAAAAAGTCAACCTTCAAATAATTATGTTCAGTTATGCACTCAATACTTGGTCGGGAATCCTTTTGCAGAAATGACTGCTTCAATGCGGCGTGGCATGGAGGCAATCAGCCTGTGGCACTGCTGAGGTGTTATGGAGGCCCAGGATGCTTCGATAGCGGCCTTAAGCTCATCCAGAGTGTTGGGTCTTGCGTCTCTCAACTTTCCTGACCTGAACCCCATAGAGAATCAGTGGGATATTGGGAAGAGAGAGTTGGCAGGCCAATTGAGCACAGTAATACCATGGTCAGTAAACCATTTACCAGTGGTTTTGGCACTGTGAGCAGGTGCCAGGTCGTGCTGAAAAATGAAATCTTCATCTCCATAAAGCTTTTCAGCAGATGGAAGCATGAAGTGCTCCAAAATCTCCTGATAGCTAGCTGCATTGACCCTGCCCTTGATAAAACACAGTGGACCAACACCAGCAGCTGACATGGCACCCCAGACCATCACTGACTGTGGGTACTTGACACTGGACTTCAGGCATTTTGGCATTTCCCTCTCCCCAGTCTTCCTCCAGACTCTGGCACTTTGATTTCCAAATGACATGCAAAATTTGCTTTCATCCGAAAAAAGTACTTTGGACCACTGAGCAACAGTCCAGTGCTGCTTCTCTGTAGCCAGGTCAGGCGTTTCTGCCGCTGTTTCTGGTTCAAAAGTGGCTTGACCTGGGGAATGCGGCACCTGTAGCCCATTTCCTGCACACGCCTGTACACGGTGGCTCTGGATGTTTCTACTCCAGACTCAGTCCACTGCTTCCGCGGGTCCCCCAAGGTCTGGAATCGGTCCTTCTCCACAATCTTCCTCAGGGTCCGGTCACCTCTTCTCGTTGTGCAGCGTTTTCTGCCACACTTTTTCCTTCCCACAGACTTCCCACTGAGGTGCCTTGATACAGCACTCTGGGAACAGCCTATTCGTTCAGAAATGTCTTTCTGTGTCTTACCCTCTTGCTTGAGGGTGTCAACGATGGCTTTCTGGACAGCAGTCAGGTCGGCAGTCTTACCCATGATTGCGTTTTTGAGTAATGAACCAGGCTGGGAGATTTTAAAAGCCTCAGGAATCTTTTGCAGGTGTTTAGAGTTAATTAGTTGATTCAGATGATTAGGTTAATAGTTCGTTTAGAGAACCTTTTCATGATATGCTAATTTTTTTAGATAGGAATTTTGGGTTTTCATGAGCTGTATGCCAAAATCATCAATATTAAAACAATAAAAGGCTTGAACTACGGTACTTCAGTTGGTGTGTAATGAATCTAAAATATATGAAAGTCTAATGTTTATCAGTACATTACAGAAAATAATGAACTTTATCACAATATGCAATTTTTTTGAGAAGGACCTGTATATTGGCCTAGTCCATTTACCTTGTATTGGCTGTTTCTGTAGCAATTTTATTGGGCTTTATTTAATCTGTCCTCAATTAGTTGTGATGTATTGTTATATGTAATTTTTAATAAAGGATATATTTTTATTATATTGAGTATCTCTTATTCCATGGGGTTATTGGCATTTCTGTATAAGTTGTTAGGCTAGACCTCTTTTTTCTATGCATGGTTACACCTTGAGGTATTATTGGTAATCATGTATTTTTGATCTGTCATTTCTAAATGGTTAAAAATAAAATAAAACTATATAAATTAATCGTAGAATTCGGCAATATAACCAAAATCGCCTAATATTCAGTCTCCGTTCAAACTGTGTTTCAGAGCTCTTGGCACTGAGAAGAGTACCATTTATTTTTTTAGTTTATCGGATATGCCATTTTTTTTAAATAAATTTACATTTTAAAATAAAAAGATCCCCAAAGAAATGAATAGCGGAGTGTTCAGAGAATCAAATTTTAAAGGGCATCTGTCAGATTTGTACCTATGAAACAGGCTTGACAATACCCCATAGATTCCCTTTGGCTTTAGGTCAGGCGATTTTGCTGGCCAACCAAGCACAGTGAACCAGATACTGGTACTTTTGGCCGTGTGGGGAGGTGCCAGGTCCTGCTGGAAAATGAAATCAGCATCTTAATAAAGCTTGTCAGCAGAGGGAAGCATGGATTGCTCTAAAATTTCCTGGTAGATCTCTGTGCTGACTTTGGACCTGATATAACACAGTGGACCAACACCAGCAGATGACATGGCTCCCCAAACCATCACTGACTGTGGAAACTTCACACTGGACCTCAAGCAACTTTGATTGTGTGCACTCTTCCTCCAGACTCTGGAACCTGTATTTCCAAATGGAATACAAAATGTACTCAGGACTCTGGATCACTGTGCAACAGTCCATTTCTTTTTCTCCTTAGCCGAGATAAGACGCTTCTGACATTGTCTGAGCGTCATGAGTGGCTTGTCATAAGGAATGTGACAGTTGTAACCCATGTCCTGGATTTGTCTGTATGTGGTGGCTGTTGAAGCAATGACTCCAACCACAGTCCACTCCTTGTGTGGTTGTCCCTGTTGCTTGTCCACCTTTTTCTACCACACTCTTTCCTACCACTCAACTTTGCATTAATATGCTTGGATCCAGCACTCTGAACAGCCAGCTTCTTTAGCAATGACCTTTTCTGGCTTATCCTCTTTGTGGAGGATGTCAATAACTATCTTCTGGACAACTGTCAAGTCAGCATTAATTGAGTACCCTACTAAACCAGACTGAGGGACCATTTAAAGGCTAAGAAAACCTTTGCAGATGTTTTGTGTAGATTAGCTGATTGGAGTGTGACATCTTGAGTCTACAATATTCAACTTTTTCACAATATTCTAATTTTGGGTTTTCATTAGCTGTAATCCATAATCATCAACATTAAAATAATTAAATGCTTGAAAAAGATAACTCTGTGTGTAAGTGAATCTATATGAGTTTTAATTTTTGAAATGAATTACTGAAATAAATGAACTTTTCCATGATATTCGAATTGATTCACTAGTACACTAGTATGTGTTTGCAATAAAAAGAAAATAAAGAAAATAAAAACTGTCACAACTCTCGGTTTTATACCGCCCTCGCAATTTACTTAAAAGCCAGCTGCCCTGACAAATTTATTTTCATTTACGCCAGAAAGCACTTATGTACCGTATTTCTTTCAAGAAATGTAAATCTAGTTTTACATTTCATGCAAAAAGTACAGTACCGTATTTTTCGCCCCATAAGACGCACTTTTCCCCCCAAAAGAATCGGGGGGAAATGCCCCTGCGTCTTATGGGGCGAATGCTGACAATTTAACATCGCTGGATGCGATGTAGCGTGAGCGGGGGCCGGGGGAGGGACTGGGAGGAGGAGCTGGGGGCCGGGAATAGCGGCGGGGCGGTGCAATCAATGTACTATAGCCCCGCCCCGCCGCTCCGGTATACTAATATTAAATGTCTTATTCGATTAAAATGTATTATATATGCCCCCTCACTCCTATATTGCTAATCGTACCTTAAATCCTATTCCTAGGTGCTGTAATGCAGGCTGGGCGGGCGGCAGCGTAACTCCTTGATGTCACGTGCCTGCGCCGCCTACTTTATGAATGAAGCAGGCGGCGCAGGCAAGTGACGTGCCGGCCGCCCGGCCTGCATTACAGCACCTAGGAAAAGGATTTAAGGTTCGATTAGCAATATAGGAGTGAGGGGGCATATCTAATACAATTTAATTGAATAAGACATTTAATATTAGTATACAGGCGGCGGCGGCGGGGGGGGGGGGGGGAGCTATTGGATGATCGAGCTGATCCGTGGATGGCACAGTTAAGGGGGGGGGGGTCTGTGGATGCCACTGTTATGGGCTGGGGGGCTGTGGATGGCACTGTTATGGGGTGGGGGGTCTGTGGATGGCACATATGTAACAGTGCCACCCACAGATCCCCCCTGTAACAGTGCCATCCACAGATCCCCCCTGTAACAGTGCCATCCACAGATCCCCCCCTGTAACAGTGTGTCAGTCATCCACAGATCCCCCCCATAACAGTGTCCGTCATCCACAGATCCCCCCATAACAGTGTCCGTCATCCACAGATCCCCCATAAGTGTCCGTCATCCACAGATCCCCCCATAACAGTGTCCGTCATCCAAAGATCCCCCCATAACAGTGTCCGTCATCCAAAGATCCCCCCATAACAGTGTCCTGTCATCCACAGATCCCCCCCATAACAGTGTCCGTCATCCACAGATCCCCCCATAACAGTGTCCGTCATCCACAGATCCCCCCCATAACAGTGTCCGTCATCCACAGATCCCCCCCATAACAGTGTCCGTCATCCACAGATCCCCCCCATAACAGTGTCCGTCATCCACAGATCCCCCCCATAACAGTGTCCGTCATCCACAGATCCCCCCATAACAGTGTCCTTCACAGATCCCCAGTAATAGTGCCACCCACAGACCACCATTAGTTCCAAACCCACCAAAAGCACACCTTTTGGTTAAAAATAATTTTTTTCTTATTTTCTTCCCCAAAAACCTAGGTGCGTCTTATGGGCCGGTGCGTCCTATAGGGCGAAAAATACGGTATATACTGACACTGTCTGAATTATAGTATTTACGATTGTAACATGTAATGGAACAGGTCAAAAGAAAAAAGCCCTTTGGCTGTACTTAACACCTCAAGGACCAGGCCGTTTTTGGGAAACTTGACATGTGTCACTTTATGTGGTGATAACTTCGGAATTCTTTTACATATCCAAACAGTACTGAGACTGTTTTCTCATGATACATTGTACTTCATGAAGGTGAAAATTTTTTGTTGATATAATTCACCTTTATTTATTAAAAAAATCCAAAATTTACAGAAAATTTTGAAAACTTAGCAATTTCCTGAATTTCTATGCTTTTAAGGCAAATAGTGATACATCATAAGAGAGTTACTACCTTACTTTCTTGATATGTCCACTTTCATGTTCGCATCATTTTGTAAATGTAATTTAATTTTTTAGGATCTAATAAAGCTTAGGCTACTTTCACACCTGCAAACGCTTCTATCCGTTCAGAACGGATCCGTTTTCATTATTGATTAAAAAAAAAGCTGCGTTTTGGTGTCCGCCTGACGATGGGGAGCTAAACAGATCCGTCTTGACTTACATTGAAAGTCAATTGGGGACGGATCCCTTTTTTAATTGCACCATATTGTGTCAGTGAAAACAGATCCGTCCCCATTGACTTACATTGTAAGTCAGGACGGATCTGTTTGGTTCCACATCGCCAGGCGGACACCAAAACGCTGCAAGCTGCGCTTTAGTGTCCGCCTCAAAAGCGGAACGGAGACCAAACGCAGCCAAATTGATGCATTCTGAATGGATCCTTATCCTAATCCGTTTAGAACCACTTGTGAGAGCCCTGAAACGGATCTCACAGGTGGACCCAGAAACTCCAGTGTGAAAATAGCCTTAGAAATGTAGAAGCAAATATTGAAATTTTTAAGAACATTTCTGAAACCCACTTTTTAAGGACCACTTCAGTTATGAATTCACTTTGTGGGGCTTACATAGTGGAAACACGTTATTCAAAACAGATTTTACAAACTTTGTTAACCCTGTAGGTGTTCCACAAGAATTAAAGGAGAAAAGAGATTACATTTTTAAAGGGCTTCTGTCACCCCACAAAAGTCTTTTTTTTTTGGCTAGTTACATTCCTTATAGTGCGATATAGGAGAATATAATGTTGTTACTTACTTTCATGCGGCCGTTTCTTGAGAAAACAAAGTTTTATAATATGCAAATCCGGTCTCTACCAGCAAGTAGGGCGTCTACTTGCTGGTAGCCGCAGCAGAAAACCGCCCCCTCGTCGTGTTGATTGACGGGGCCAGCCGTGATCTCCTCCTCCGGCCGGCCCTGTCAGTATTTCAAAAATCGCGCGCCTCTGTTCATTCGGCGCAGGCGCTCTGAGGTGAGGAGGCTAGTCTCCTCAGAACTCCCTCAGTGCGCCTGCGCCGATGACGTCTTCTCTTTCGGTGATGTCATCGCTCACCCCCAGAGGAAGGCATCCGCCGAAACGTGCGTCGGGGTTACGTGGCTCTCCTGAGGTGTACATCTCCACATTTATGGGTATGTAGACATGCTACATTGTTGTGGACTTTGAGGGATGTGCCTATTGGCTCTAGGTGCTCAGCTATACCCACTTGGGTTATCCACAGGTGGATGTTTACTGTGCACCTGAGCCAGTTTTGCATGTATTTGGAGGTTTAAGTTGTCACCATAGCTGCAATTGTGGTATCTGACCATTTGATATGGTGACTTCTTATGCACTTGCACTTTAACTTTGTATGTATTTGGAGGTTTAAGCTGTCACCATAGCTACAATTGTGGTATTTGACCATTGATATAGTGACTTCCTATGCACTTGCACTTTAACCTTCTGTTGGCTGTTATATGGTCCCATAACTTGGAACCATCAGACATCCATATGTCGCAGTGTCATCTGCAACCACTTTTTTGATATGGTGTTTTGCCACTCAGTATTTGCACTTTTGCATTTTTATATCTGTGGTTGCAGTTATACATACAGAAATCAGTGAGGCATTGTACTCCTTTTCTCTACCGCCTTTTGTACATTGCATACTCCTAAACCCCTCCCCCCCATGTCTCATTTGTGTTGACATACCTCCTCAGATGTAGCCATTTTTTATCTGTTGTCTCATGTCTCGTTTTTATGTATCATTAATTCAATAAAGGATTTATTTTTCATGATATACCCGTTTAATCTCAGTTTATTCTTGTTGGTTGGTGTATTTATGTACACTGAGTGGGTTTTTACTTACTCTTTCCGGGTTTATTCAACATAGTATATTTAATTATTGTTTATGTGTATGTCTATGTTTTGTGTAACCTACTTGTAATAATGTTCATGCACAAGCCTGAGAGATCTGTACACCAGACGTCACTGTGCTGGCCACGCCCCCTGCACTTCCGCTGCTGCTTTTTGCTCTCCCCCAGGATTCTTAACCCCTCCAGCTGCACAGACTCAGGGCTGAAGTGTTTACTGTGTAGCTGCAGGCAGAGAGGAGATAAATGCTGAGCACAGGAGCTGAAAGAGAAGTTCTGCAGAGCTTTGCAGGTAGGGGGAAGATCCTGTGTGTATTGGCAGTGTCATTGTACAGCTAGGACTTGTAGTTCTACATATACAACATGCTGCTAAGTCTCCCAGCAGGCAGACATGTCACTCAGGGCAGTACTTGTATTCACTCCCTTAGCAGTGTCATTATACAGCTGGGACTTGTAGTCCTACACATACAACATGTTGCTGATTCTCCCAGCAGGCAGACATGTCACTCAGGGCAATACTTGTATTCACTCCCTTAGCAGTGTCATTATACAGCTGGGACGTGTAGTTCTACACATACAACCTGCTGCAGAGTCTCCCAGCAGGCAGACATGTCACTCAGGGCAGTACTTGTATTCACTCCCTTAGCAGTGTCATTATACAGCTGGGACTTGTAGTCCTACACATACAACATGTTGCTGATTCTCCCAGCAGGCAGACATGTCACTCAGGGCAATACTTGTATTCACTCCCTTAGCAGTGTCATTATACAGCTGGGACTTGTAGTTCTACACATACAACATGCTGCAGAGTCTCCCAGCAGGCAGACATGTCACTCAGGGCAGCACTTGTATTCACTCCCTTAGCAGTGTCATTATACAGCTGGGACTTGTAGTCCTACACATACAACATGCTGCTGAGTCTCCCAGCAGGCAGACATGTCACTCAGGGCAGCACTTGTATTCACTCCCTTAGCAGTATCATTATACAGCTGGGACGTGTAGTTCTACACATACAACATGCTGCTGAGTCTCCCAGCAGGCAGACATGTCACTCAGGGCAGCACTTGTATTCACTCCGTTAGCAGTGTCATTGTACAGCTAGGACTTGTAGTCCTACACATACAACATGCTGCTAAGTCTCACAGCATAAGAGAGAGAGAGAGAAAGTGTGAAGGTCAGACCGATCTGTTGGAAAGGGGTTCCACTAGATCTGAAAGACTTGAGGCGCCTCGGGTTTATAGGAGTGGAAATGGAGAGAAGGTTGGGTGTTGAATACTAAAGGCTGCTCCGGGTATAGTCAGGTCGACAAGATGTCTGCCTGTAGAGAATACAGTAGTGAGCCAAGTAAGGGGACTGGTGGGTAGAGATACCCTTCAGATCTCGCCTATTTGGAATATACCCTTTTGAGCGCCAATAGTGGTTGATTGTTACTGATTGGTATTTGGGCTTTGTGTTGGTATGAGGAGCAAGTTTTTTTGGATGTAGGGGTGTGTATATATGTCTCGAGCTGTGAGATAAAAGCACATATATGTTTATGCATATATAAACGCGTATAAAAACCTGCAAAAAAGGTCAAAAGATTGTATCTATATAAAAGTCTAAAACATTTTCACATGGGTAGGATTACTGCAAACTGTCTCAGGTGCCTAAGAGACTGTGCTCTGCAGCATCGTGCGCTGTATGGTATGGTACAGTACGTAAATCAATGGGTTAAAAATCTGTGTCCAAGGATACCATTATACATATATTTAAAATAACATATATATAATATAAAAATAAAAAATAATATAAGGGGCAGAGATTATTTTTATTGCAAGTAAACAAAGGGCCAGAAGAGAACCAGGGAAATTAGGAAATAGACATTTTTTTGCCTAAAACTTGCTTAGCTCAGTTATATAAATTGCTGACCATCAGATTTACAGTGCTATATCTTTTTCCATAACTTGGACAACCCTTTTAAAGGTGTATTCCCATCTCAGACAATGGGGGCATGTCCACTTCTGGGACCCGCACCTACATCGAGAACGGATCCCTGAAAGTTGTGGAGGGTGCACTGCGCATACGCAGCCACCCTCGATTCACTTCTATAGAAATAGAATAGCCATGTAAGTATGGTGTGCTCCCATTCAGTTCTATGAGAGAGAACACTTGGCAGTGGCTGGGTTTTCCACCGTTCTCAGTGCAAGTGCGGGACCTATCAGACAATGGGGGCATATCCTAGCGATATGCCCCCAATGTCTGAGATGGGAATATCCCTTTAAAGGCTATGTACACCTTTTGGAGGCAATTTTTTGCATTTCACTCATTTTGTGCTAAAAATAAAAAAAATTCTATTGGTCTTTTTTTTAAAATATTGAGCTGTTCTGTCACAAAGGGTTAAAGGGGTTGTCCGGGTTCAGTGCTGAACCCAGACATATCCCCTTCTATTGTAATACAAGCTAGGGCCCCTTAGTGTCAGTGACCTCACTAGGAACATTGCTAGGCTGAAGCCTCCGCCTAGCAGTGTAAGCTTGCCCTGCACTATACATGAAATTCTCAGAGGCTCATCTCAGACGGGCTGCCTGGGTAAAGAAGGGGATCTGAACCCAGACAACCCTTTTAACGGTCTATGTTGTCTTAGTAAATTAGAGATAAGGGCTATTAGATTATGTCACAAAGTGAAAGTAAAAAGTATGATTCACACAGCTAAACACTTATTTAAGTCACATTCTTAGGCCTCATGCACACGGCCGTTGTTTTGGTCCGTATCCGAGCCACAGTTTTGGCGGCTCGGATGCAGACCTATTCACTTCAATGGGGCCTCAAAAGATGCGGACTGGAGTTCCGTGGTCCGCAAAAAATATATAAACTGACCTATTTTTGTCCGTGCTTTGTGGACAAGAATAGGCAGCTATATTAACGGCTATCCGAGCCATTCTGCAAATTGCGTAACACACACGGACGCCATCCACGTTTTGGTGATCCGCGGTTTGCGGACTGCAAAACACACAACGGTCGTGTGCATGAGGCCTTATCAGTAACATAAGAACTGAGCTATAATAAGTGTTTATAATGTCAGAGAGCACAGATAAAGCCCATCAGTGAGCTGGCTGATGGAAAAGAGAGAAGATGTTGATCCCTCTATTAGAGCATCTCAGCTCTGTACAGAAAAAAAAAAGGAATCAATACTTGCAATACAGACCAGTTAAAAAAATGAGGCACTAATAAAAATTTCCCCCCAAAGTTGTACATAGCCTTTAAGTTTTTTATGCACTAAATGCTCAACATTTAAACATCCCTTCATGAAATGGACAGTTATACCTAAAGTGTCATTTTCCCAGTAAGTTAAAAAACAAATGTGATATTTTCTCAGACTGTGCCGGTTCTCATCCCATTATAGCTAAAGTGACTCATGGAAATGTTGCTTTCCGCTCAAAAGGGAGGTGAAGGGTATTTGAGACAGTTACACCCTTTCACAGGAACTGCAATTCAAAGGACTAAATCCTAAAGCAAAAACAATTTATGGGAGTCTGACAATGAGGTTTACATTTGCAAATGCTCCATCGTATAATGGCTTGAAATGTGTCTACCATTAACCCCTACTGATGCAATACAAGTTTTCCATTCTTGCCTCTGCATTTCAGCATACTTAAAAAAAAAAAAAAAAAAACATTATTGGCTGTATGAGTCTTTGTTTTATGTAGATTTTTTTTTTCTATATACTGTGCAAACATATCAATTGTTTATTTAACCACTTCCAAACCAGGTCATTTACCCCCATTCTTGACCAAGCCTAATTTAGCAAATCTGACGTCACTTTATGTGGTAATAACTTTGGAATGATTTTACTTATCCAGGCCATTGTACTGCATATTAGTAGTAAATTTGCATCAATATATTTTACCTTTATTTACCAAAATTTTGGAAAAATTCACTATTTTCTAAATTTTAATTTCTCTGCTTGTAAGACAGACAGTGATACCTCATAAAATAGTTATTAATATTCACCATACCTCGGCATCATTTTGGTAATGCTAGTTTATATTATTTTTAGGTTTTCACTGGTCCTGACATTACCATATAAATATCTGGCAGGGTAGGGCATACTGAAGGCACCTGAGCTGTCCAATCGCAGTGAGGAGCGTCAGCCAGCGAGAAGGTGACCTTTTTTCCTCTCTCTCGCTGTGATACTCTCCGCTGCGATTGGACTGCTCACAGCCAGGGAGAAGGAGACGCCCCGAGAGAAACACGGCCGTCTCCTCCTCCCTGTAGTGATAGTATGGATTTACATACCAGGCGGGAAACCAGAACGGGGGGCACAGCGGGCTACCTGAGCAGCGCATAGAAAAAATAAGCGATATCAGAGGTCATCAGTATGCCCTACTCTGCCAGCTATTTATATGGTAATGTCAGGGCCGGTGAAAGGTCCTCTTTAAGGACCAATTTAGTTTTGAGGTCTCTTTGAGGAGCTTACATAATAGAAACCACCCATAAATTACCCCATTTTAGAAACTATACCCCTCAAACTATTCAAAACTGATTCTAAAAATGTAGTTAAAGGGGTTGTCCTGGTTCAGAGCTGAACCCGGACATACCCTTATTTTCACCCTGGCAGCCCCCCTGAGCCTAGCATCGGAGCATCTCATGCTCCGATGCGCTCCCGTGCCCTGCGCTAAACCGCGGGCTCTTGTTTTCAATAACACACTGCCAGGCGGTAACTTCTGCCCGGCAGTGTGTTCGGCGACGTCACCGGCTCTGAGGCGTGGGCTTTAGCTCTGCCCTAGCCGTTTTACTGGCTAGGGCCGAGCTAAATCCCGCCCATCAGTGCCGGTGACGTCACCGGGGTTCCTGTCAGCCCCATGGAGAGCCCCGGTACATCACCGGAACTCCTAAAAATGCCTTTGCCCTGTGCGATTTAGCGCAGGGCAAAGGAGAGCATCAGAACATGAACTGCTCCGATGCTCCTGTCGGGGGGGGGGGGGCTGCCAGGGTGAAAATGGAGGGATGTCCGGATATTTAGATTAAAGCAAAATGGAGGTGAAATTAAAAAATGTAATTTTTTTTTTTCAGTTTTATCAGTATAATTCATTTTTTCCCCAGTAAGGCTACTTTCACACCTGCGTTCAGGTGTCCGCTCGTGAGCTCCGTTTGAAGGGGCTCACAAGCGGCCCTGAACGCAGCCGTCTGGCCCTAATGCATTCTCAGTGGAGGCGGATCCACTGAGAATGCATCCGCCTGCCAGCGCTCAGCCTCCGCTCCGCTCAGTGAGCGGACACCTGAACGCTGCAAGCAGCGTTCGGGTGTCCGTCTGGCCGTGCGGAGGCGAGCGGATCTGTTCCGACTTATAATGGAAGTCAATGGGGACGGATCCGCTTGAAGATGACACCATATGGCTCAATCTTCAAGCGGATCCGTCCCCCATTGACTTTCAATGTAAAGTCTGAACGGATCCGCTTAGGCTACTTTCACACTTAGAAAATTTTTCTAAGTTATAATGCAGACGGATCCATTCTGAACGGAGCCACCGTCTGCATTAATATGGATCCGATCGAACGCTAGTGTGAAAGTAGCCTAAGGCTGATTTTACACTTCCATTATATGGTTATTTAAAACAGTTAGGGCCCATGCACACAACCGTGGTTTTTGGCCACATCCAATCTGCATTTTTTGCAGATCAGATGCTGACCCTTCCACTTCAATGGGGCCATAAAAGATGTGGACAGTACACCGTGTGCTGTCCACATCCGTATGTCTGTTCCACGACCATTTAAAAAAAAAAATATATATATATAGAGCATGTCCTATTCTTGTCCGTTTTGCGGACAAGGATGGGACATTTGTGAAGAAGTGAAAAAAAAAAATGTATGCATGCTATCAGACGGTATCTGTGTTTTGCGGATCCACAATCTGTGGACCGCAAAACAGGCTATGGTCATGTGCCCCTTTTGTGAACCAAAACCAGTAGTGGAGACTTGGTATGATAAAAAGATTTGCACCTGCACCTAGAAGTCAATATAAACAGAGCAGAGCAATGGGAGAGGCTGAAAGGGAGAAGCTCAGGAGTGTCATTAAATTTATTAAAATTGGGCAATGAAAATGAATTTTTTCCCCCCATTATTATGCTGTTTTAGCTCAAAATTTGTTATTTTTCACAAGGGGTAATCGGAAAAAAGCCCCCTAAGGTTTCTCCTGAGTATGACATCTTCCTATATGTGGTCATTAGGAAACTAGAATTTAATGTGTAACAGATGATGCAGAGTGAGAATTGCAAATTTTCCATAATTATGCCAATTCAGTGCACAATATGTTATGATATTAAATGCATAATGCACAGAGAGGTGATCACAGGAGATGATGAGGGTGATGGTGCGAGTTGATCACGGTGGAGTGGTCTCAGGATGCAGTGATCAAAAGGTAGTAGGCAGAATAGTTTTTTTTTGCCTGTGTCATTTGACACAATGATTTGTTAACATGGCACCATAAGTTTATGGAAGTTAGCATTAATTAACTACCTTTCCGCTGTACCGTAAATGTAAGTACAGCGCAGAACAGAAAGGAGCTGACAGATATAGACCAACCCCATAAAAAACACAGAAACCAAAAGTTTTGAGACTGACAGATTTTGGTTTTTACAAGCTCCGCTGCTTCAGTGTTTTTATGTTTTTTGCATTTCATTTTTTTTTTTTTACTTTTATTGACAAATGCATCAAAGTTTATGCAAAGACAATATTTACATTGTTAGCTAGTGTTTGTAGATTAGGAGTTGCCCTCCATTGGACGTCTCATAACTTTTGGCCACAGCTGTAGACTGAAAAAGAGGATTACAGCTACACCAGGCATGCTCAACCTGCGGCCCTCCAGCTGTTGTAAAACTACAACTCCCACAATGCCCTGCTGTAGGCTGTTTGGGCAGGCTGGGAGTTGTAGTGTTGCAACAGCTGGAGGGCTGCAGGTTGAGCATGTCTGAGCTACACTATACTGCCCTCACTAAGGCACTAATTTCAGCGGTCTGGCAGTAGAATAGAGAGTCTGCAATCCAAAGGATCATAGGCAAATCACAGGATTTATTCCAGTAGTATATTAATGTTTTCAGCAATAATCAGATACCTAGATGTCGCTCCGGATAAGGAAACTGTGACAAGTATGAAGTAGGCTTAAGGCCCAGGCCCCAGTCCCTAGTACGTGTCTGTCTAGCCATGTGCACCCATGTCATCCTGAGCTTCCTCTTAAGCCTACTTTAAGTCCATACTTTTCCTAGTTCCCCTATCCAGATATCTGAAGAAGAAGGCTTGTTGGTGAAAACATTACTATACTACTGGAATATTGTTAGTCCCTCTATTCGACTGTTTTCCCTGCCCTAGGACCCATCTCTAGCATCCTCAGGACTAGGATAGTATGCCATTAAACTGCGCCAGCGCTGGGAGGGTGAGGAGCCCTCGGAAGATGACTGACAGAACAGCAAAAGCAAGCCACCCCTCCTCGTCCAGAGACATAGACCACCAACAGTGCTAAAGGTCCTAAATCATTTCAGTCATAATAAATATGTGCAGCTGAGGGAAAAGCTCATTTTAGCAAGTAACAATGTGCTTCAATTCTAAACGTGAACAAAAAAAGAATGGTTTTTATTATTTCTCTTAAATAATTTATACAAATAAAAGATTTTTACTGATAATTTGTATTTCAGTTCTTTCAAGACACAAAGATCTCACCTCACGGACTGGCTGCATTTCCTGTTGATTTTCTGCTGCTCGCTCCACTCCTTCATCGATGTATCCTGTTTTCAACATTCCATGGCACAATGAAGAAAAACAGAAAGGAAATTCAGCCAAAACAAAGACTTTAAGTCAAGCCATGTTGTATCCCTTTCCTGACTGCTAAATTCTGAAGGATTTGCATCATCTGCCATGAATATACTAACAGACTATGCAGAAAGAAAATATTCCATGCGAGCGGTGGCCTAGTGTAATTACAAGTACTCGCTCCACTCACGGGTAGTGTAATGAAGCAGCGCTAATCGGCGGGGGTGCCAGGTGTTAGACCCCTGCCAATCAGATAGGTCATCAATATATACGCCTGCACAACCCTGTTAACGCCCTAAAGGGAATCTGTCACCTGCGACCTCCCTATCATACTGGGATCACATAGCTAAAACACTATTTTTTGTTTTTTAGTTGATCCACACCTCTGTGCCCTAGTTATTACACTGTTAGTATACAAATTAGGCATTTGGTGCAACGAGGACACCACCATTGGTCATTCCACCCAAAGTCCTCTTCTCTTTGTGGCCAGTCCCTCGCTGTTGCTTTGATTGGGGGGTACAGGTAGTGGCAAAGCAGCAAGGGAGGGGCTGACCACAAAAATGAGAGGAGCTTGGGTGAACTGGGCAATGGTGATGCTGGTGACAGACTGTCTTTAACCCCTTAAGGACAAAGCCTATTTTGGCCTTAAAGGGGTTTTGCCACTTCAGCAAATCGCATTTACTATGCAGAGAAAGTTTCCATGGTTACGACCACCCTGCAGTCCAGCAGCATGGCCGTGCTGTACATTATAGAAAAAAAGTACCAGCCTACGTGAGCCTCCACAGTCCAGCCACCAGAGAGGCTTGCATATTTTCTTATAGTGTGCAAGCGTGGCCACTGATGGATTGCAGGGTGGTCGTAACCATGGAAACGAGCAGAGTATAATGTGATGAAAAAAATAAATCCAGCCAGCAAAGGAAGCAATATGGATAACAACAATACATTAGTAAGTGGCTTGTTTTAAGTTTCTCTACGTGATAAATGGATACGGACAGCACACATATAATGTTCGTGTTTTATCCACATTTTTTTGCGGCCCCATAGAAATGAACGGGTCTGCATTTGATCTGTAAAAAATGCTAACCGAACATACGTTTGTGTGCATGAGGCCTAAGTGTGTATACATATGTACATAGCTCTCAGTCACTGATAGTTGACCGGGGGCAGTCCTAAAGGGTTGTCTCACTTCAGTAAGCTGGATTTATGTAGAGAAAGATAATACAAGGCACTTACTGATGTATTGTTATTATCCATATTGTCTCCTTTGCTGGCTGGATCCATTTTCCATCACATCATATACTGCTTGTATCCATGGTTACAACCACCCTGCAATCCAGCAGTGGCCACTCTTGCACACTATAAAAAAAAAAAAAAAAAAAAAAAAAAAAAAAAGGCCAGCCTCTCTGGTGGCCAGACCGTGGAGGCTCACGTAGGCTGGTGCTTTTTTCTATAGTGTACAGCACGGCCATGCTGCTGGACTGCAGGGTGGTCGTAACCATGGAAACTTTCTCTGCATAGTAAATTTGCTGAAGCGGCAAAACCCTTTAAGGATGAAGCCCTATTTCAAATTTGACATGTGTGACTTTATGTCGTAATGCTTCTACATATCCAAGTGATTCTGACACAGTTTTTTCATGCTATATTGTACTTTACGTTAGTTTGGGTTTCTATGATTTGTGTTTTTATCTTAAAAAAAAAAAAATAGCAATTTTCTAAATTTTGAAAATGTATATTATACATTATAAACCCCCGTAAGTCACCTAATTTAAAAAAATGCACCCCTTAAAGCAGGGATGCTCAACCTGCGGCCCTCCAGCTGTTGTAAAACTACAATTCCCACCATGTCCTGCTGTAGGCTGATAGCTGTATGCTGTCCGAGCATGCTGGAAGTTGTAGTTTTGCTAAATCTGGAGGGCCGAAGGTTAGGCATGCCTGCCATAAAGTATTCAAAATGGCATAAAAGAAGTTTTTTCAAGGGAATTAATGTAAAATAAAAGTGACATTTATATGTTAATTTTTTTGTGCAGATTTTAAATTTTAAGCCCTTTTTTTTTGAAACACAGCAGGTTAACAAATGGAACCAATACTCAATGTTACCCTGGTTCTACTTTTTTTTTAAATTTTTTTTTTATATCCCGTATGTGGCCCAAAAGTGCTACTTGACTGAAATTGAAGGAACACCTTGTATTGTACTGTATTTTGGGTTTCCAGGGGCCTTGTGGTGCTAAAACATAAGAAACAAAACCAAAAGGGCCCCCATCTTGTAAACTGCACATCTCAAGGAATTGATATAAGGGTTCAATGGTCATTTTTGCCCCCACAGGCGTTTCACAGAATTTATTACAATTGGGGCAAGAAAATCAAACATTGCATATTAACAATAATAGCTATATTTTTTAATCATTTTTACAAGGGCTAACAGGAGAAAAAAGCACCCCAAAATTGTTATGCCATTTCTCCCGAGTATGGCAATACCCCATATGTGGTCATAACCTGCTGTTTTGGCACACAGCAAAGCTCAGAAGGGAAGGAGGTCAATTTGGCTTTTAAAAACCTTTATTTTACTAGACTGGGTTTGGGTGCCATTTTGAAACACCCCTGATGTAACATAGTACATAAGGCCGAAAAAAGACATTTGTCCATCCAGTTCGGCCTGTATCAGTATAGTGGAAACTTCAAGAAATAAGCCCATTTTTGAGAGTACAACCCCAAGGAATTCAGATAGGGGTTGTAGTGATGGTTTTGACACCACAGGGGTTTCACTGAATTTATTAATATTGGACCATGAAAATGAAAAAAAAAAAATAGTTTTTTTAATAGCTCCTTGGGGCTAATGAGTACAGAAATACTCCATAATGGCAGCGCTTTGAAGGGAAATGGGGGATGAAATGGATTTTAAGAGCCCTTTTTTTTTTTTTACTGAGCTGTGTGAAGGGTGGTTTTTTTTGCAGGACAATCTGTACTTTTTTGCCAAGTTTGCTTTTTGCTAGATGGGCAAACATTGAAATTCGGTCTGTGTTTTTTATTTTTATCTTTTTATGAGGTTCCCAGTGTTAGAAAAAAGTATGGCAGCACAACATTACTCAAACAAACAATAAAACTGGGAAATAGGAATTATTCTAAATTAAAAGTGCTATTCCTACTATAAATGAAAAAAAAAACTAGAAGCTCTTTGCGCACATTTTTGATCAAATGTGTGATGGGCCCATCTACCAGGCGTCAAGGTGGCTTCTACAGATTGGTCCCTAACAGAACTGCCTCTCCTGGGCTTGACTAAGCCTACAATTTTGCTTCGGCATGTTCGTTTTTCCTCCTCGCCTTCCAAGAGACAAACTTTTTAAATTTTCCACTCAGCAATATCAGGGCTCATTTTTTAGTGGAACAGGTTCTATATTTTACGGGACCATTTAATTTACCATATCCTGTATTAGATAGCAGGAAAAAATACTTTGTGTGGTGAGTACAGCAATACCACATTAGTATTGTTTCGAATATGTTTTGCTACATTAAAAAAGTTAAAACTAAAAAAAAAATATCGTTTTGCATCTCCATATCCTGACAGCTCCATATAACTACTAAACACATGGTATGTCATATGGTTTTAAAGGGGCCAGCAACCTGCCCCACTCAGCTGAGGACTCTTACCTGCTCCCCGCTGCTGCGGTCCTCCATCTTCTGGTCCCCACATGGTTTTCTCCCAGAGCTGCGTAAGCATGGTCGCATGCTCCGCTGCAACCCATGACAGGCATCAGCAGTGACGTGCTGCTTCTGGCCACGTCACCGATGAAGCAAGCATATGAGTATGCCCATGCAGCGCCAGAAATAAGAAGGACCGAAATGGCAGGGAGAAAGTATAAATCCTTAGCTTAGTGGGGCAGGGTGCTGACACTTAATAAAATGACATTATTACCAGACAACACCTTTAAAAAGTTAATAAGCTTTCCTCAAAATGGGCATTTAGGTTATACATGTCTGGTGGGGGTCCCTGCAGAAGCAGTCATTCTCTATAACTGGGAATTTTGAATGGAGCAGCAGTAGAGCATGTGCGACGCTGCCCCATTCAAAGTGAATAGGATAGACAGAGAAGTACAGCACACGACTATGATTATCATTTTACGGAGGTGGGGCACCCAGCAATCAAATATTTGTCCACCATCACTTGTGTCCATTGCCGGAAAAGTATAAGGAGTTCCTATAATAGTTTTAGTAACACAAGATCTCCCACAGTGGGCCGCATGTACATATGTTTGTAGACAAATGGTAGAGCAGTTGCCCATTGTAACCAAGCAGTTCACTACTTTTATTTCATAGCTTCTCCATAGAGGATTCATAATTGCTGCATTGAGGAAGGTGTTGGAGACCCCGTGCTCAATGCAACATGCCTCTTTTGTCTGATATCTGCCATAGGGGAACAGTCTGCAGTGGGGTCCTTCATGCAAAATTGTTAGAGGACATCAGCAGCTTCAGATGATTTTCTCTTAACATGTTTGGGGTGTTACAGATGTGGCAAGATTATTTTTTATTTTATAAAAATAGATTTTTTTTTTTTTTAAGGTAATTTTTCTTGTTAAAACTTTTTACAACATTACTTATCCCCCCATGAGGACTTATGAGTGCATTTGATGGCAGAGATGGGAATTAACCATCCGGGGAGGTGGAGTTACAGAAATGATTGGAGCTTTGCTCTAACTCCCAAAGAAGTAGGAGCTACAAAAACAGCATACCGCAGCAAGCTACAATGTTTCCATAAATCGGGAGTTACAGAAAGTGTAGCTTGGTTTGCTGTATTGTTTGCACAGTTCCCATTTACTGCTATGGGAGTTATGGAAGCAGAGGAGTACCAGATTCGTGGCCACCCCTCGCGGGCACTTAGGCCTCACCCACTATTTGCGGTCCCCAATGCACGGGCACTATCCGTGCGGCTGCTGCATCGGATCCAGACCCGTTCAACTTGAATGGGTCAGTGATCCGTCTGCACCTCTAAAAAAAATAGAAGTTTGATTTTTTTGCGGTACGGAGGCACGGAGAGAAACTCTTCCGTGGGGTTCCATGCCTCCGCCCGGAGACCCATTGAATGGATTGCGGACCCATTCAAGTGTTGGCACTGATTGTACAGTTTCAAAGGGTGTAACAAAACAACCGCAACTGTGAACATCCAGTTATCAATGTAGTTATATATTTATAGTAGGAATTGCAAAAGAATTTCACCAAGAGTTATAAAAAACATGTTGTAGGGACCCAAGGGCCAGTACGTCACCACTGCTGCAGAATTGATCCAGGTGAATGGTCCTGGGAATCAGCCATTATAGTTACAACACAGTTGATAATTCTACTGTTTTGATCCCAATAAAGGCGACACTGGACACAGTAACCCCAAATTTCATTGTGATAAGTGTCGCCAAATGGTTTGACCAGAGACCGGTGTATGCAATGTGCGGTGCCACCTGTGTCTAGATGGTGGACAATGAAACAGAGCTGCCCATGCTTGTTGGTGGATAGAATGATCATCTCTACTTGTGGAAAATGCTTGATGTTTGTGTGCACCCTCACGTAACCACTGCTCCCAACACCTCCTAGCAGCTAGATCTGAATGCCCTAGGTGGCAATTAATTTGCCCAAATGATCATCCTGCTTCTCTCAGTCCAATGATGCGCCCCATCTCAAAATCTGTGAACTGGGCAAAATGTCTTCAAGTGTGTTGTAGAGGCATATCTAGCAGTCAGCGCTCTCTCACCATGAGGTATACTACCCAAAAGTAGCCTCTGAGTAACTTTTTGTAGGGCATTGGGGGAATTACTTAAGAGCCCTTTACACGGGCCGACAATTGAACAGATTTTCGCTAACGAGTGTTACTAGCGATGAACTCGCGGTGTAAATGCACCATCGATTACCCGATAAATGAGCAAAACACTCGGTCACCGGGTAATTGGATCTTTTGTGCAGTGCAATATATCATTGTTTCCCAGTGGCAGATCGTGCTGTGTATTAGCAATCGCTTCTCCCCATACTCTGGAGAATATGTAAATGCAGAGGTCTCCTCCGCTAGAGATCAGCAGATTGTCAACAATCTGCTAGATCTCAGTCTCGTGGAAAGGGACCTTTACATGTCTTATGGCAAGACCTAGTATCCAATCAGACCACACCTGGAATTCACAGATTTGCCTGACACAGAAAATGCAGGGTTTTGCAGCAATCCAACATTTCTATCTGGGAGCGTTATTTAAATTTTTTTGTCAAGGAGTTTAATAGACTTCCTCATCCGCTCTACCATATACCCAGATTATTTGAGAGGACAACACCTTCCGTTTTACATAACTAGAGAACATTTTTAGGTTATTTTTACTTTATCTGGCATCGTGTCTCTGTGTCCCACTCTTTTGCTGGTCAGTGTAAGATCGGAGGGGGTCTGACTCCTGGCACCCCCACCAATCAGCAGTTTGAAGAGAAGGCAGCACTCGTATGCTCTATTTATCTGCTTGCCGCAGAAATTGCAGTGGTGAGCAGGTGTAATTAGAAGTATGGCGTCTCCATTCACTTTAGTATTCACTTGAACAGACAGCGCCGTGAGTGAATGGGGATGCCATACTTGTAATTACACCTACTCTCCGCTGCAATTGCTGTGGCGTACAGGTAAACAAAGCAGAGAGGTCAGCACTCAGGTGCAGGGAGTCGGACCCCCATTGATCTGATATTGATGACCTATCCCTTTAAACCCTGTTTGCAGTGCTAAAAAAAGAAGGAAATCAGCACAGGAAGTATAATACATGGAGTTACTTAAAAATATATCCAGAAAGCCATCCATCCATCTTTGGGGAAAAGGCATAGAATATTCATATACAGACTGTTAATATGAGATTAAAAACATGTTTGATAGGGTCCCTTTAAGTCCTAAACTCCATTATTCACTTACCCTACAAAGCTGTAAGCATAACAGAGACTGCCTAGGGCTCAAGATACATGACACAGGAAGGTCTGTGAGATACTACACATGTACTGTTAGAAAACAACTTCTAAGGCCTCTTTCACACTTGCGTTGTCCGGATCCGGCGTGTACTCCACTTGCCGGAATTACACGCCGGATCCGGAAAAACACAAGTGAACTGAAAGCATTTGAAGACGGATCCGTCTTCAAAATGCGTTCAGTGTTAATATGGCAGCCAGGACGCTATTAAAGTCCTGGTTGCCATAGTAGTAGTGGGGAGCGGGGGAGCGGTATACTTACAGTCCGCGCGGCTCCCGGGCGCTCCAGAATGACGTCAGAGCGCCCCATGCGCATGGATGACGTGCCATGCGATCACGGATCCGGCAATGCGCCGAAACAACGTTTAGCTTAAGGCCGGATCCGGATTAATGCCTTTCAATGGGCATTAAGTCCGGATCCGGCCTTGCGGCAAGTGTTCAGGATTTTTGGCCGGACCAAAAAGCGCAGCATACTGCGGTATCTTCTCCGGCCAAAAAACGTTCCGTTCCGGAACTGAAGACATCCTGATGCATCCTGAACGGATTTCACTCTATTCAGAATGCATTAGGATAAAACTGATCAGGATTCTTCCGGCATAGAGCCCCGACGACGGAACTCTATGCCGGAAGACAAGAACGCAGGTGTGAAAGAGCCCTAAGACAAGCTGATCATGCCACTAATATTTAACTTTAAATCTACCAGAAGCTTGGGCAAACAATAAAACATGCACACTTCTGTAAGCAATTACACCCCCAAATCAAAATGCTGTAAATAAGGACATTAAATGGATTGTTTGACATAATTAAAGTTCTTGGAAATGCCCATGAATGCTCTAACATAAAAAAACAAGGTATATTTACCTCCATCTCCATTTTCTGCACGGTCAGTCCGATCCTCCTGCCAATGCCCGTTTACAAACCGCAGTTTTGACCAGCTGATATACGGCATTTGACCGCTGCATCCAATCACTGTCCTCAGGGGTATATCATTGATGATTGGGATTGGCTGCAGCAGTCAAGTGCTGTAATACTGCATGCCACTTACTGCTACAGTGGCAGGAGGAGAAGACCGGTGGCAGAGGTAAGTTTATTATCACTTTTTATTTTAGACTATTCTGGGGGCATGTCTGAGATTTTTATTTTTATTTCACATATTAAATTAGAATTTCTTACCTGTAACGTGGGTCTCCTCATATGCCATTGGTCAACATGAAGAGGGCCACTGTCCTCCAATAAATTATACTGAGTAGGACACATGTAATCTGAACATTTTGTCCATGGATGATGGTGGTGTTGGTAAAGATGTTGACAATGACAAATGTGATGGGTCACAGGTGTGTTTCTTTTAAGTAAGGCAGGGCACAATTCATTTGCACAAAATGCACATGCTCTGTAGCCATACGTCAAAGAGGATAGATAAGGAGTACAGTGTTTTCCTTGACTGCAACACATCGGAGGGTCTACTCTATGATCCATACAATAATCATAATGAGGTAAACCACTGTCTTTTCTTTTAGGGGAGGCAGTATAATATGTATGGTCTGCAGAATGCCTCCTAAGATCTGAAGCCATCGTCTGAGGAGGAAGATTATCTGGTATAATAGGACGAAAGTTTTTGTTTTGTTTATCATTCACAGTGGACGGTCTTTTGCTTACATCTTCAAAAAACTTCCTTCGATCTGCAAATGGCATTAAGATATTTTCAGTACTTATTCTTGATATCGGAGAAACAATTTCTTCCACATTTATTCCATTTAGCTTCTGTCCAAAATTTTGTCCTATAGAAGGAGGAGTCTGAAGTTTGTGATCAGGAGACCATGTGCATTTGGCACCACTATTTTGATTATATTGAGAGACATGGTTGTTAACTTCTGAAAACTGCTGCTGAGATGCCAGGTGGGCTGCAGAAGAAAACTCATCAGTTTTTTTTACTTCAAGAATCTTTTTCTCTTGCCCTAAATTTGTGTGGTAACTAATTTTTCGCGGATTATTTATACGGCAGGTCATGTCCACATAGTTATGTTTATCAAGAGTTTCAGCTGGAGGTTGATTGTCACATGAGTTTTTTAAAGTATCAGCACTGCAAACTTCTGCGATCTGTTTTTGTTCTATACCTGAGGAATCTCTGCACTCTACTGGTATTTTCAGGGTACCTATGCTGATTTCATCTTCAGTTTTCCACATGTTTGGACTACTGGACTTACTGGTTGAAAATGGTGCCCATTCATTCAGGAAGCTTTCAGGTTTAGGTGCCATGTATGTAGCCTGTTGAAAGTCTCTTGTTGAGTAAGAAAAATCCTGTTCTGGGTTTTGATGATCGATTTCACTTTTTCTTTTAAAGAGAGATTCTTGGGGATGTGTATCTAAAGCATTTGACTTCCACCACTCGTTGTAGGTTTTGTTTAGAGAAGGCACTAGCAATCTTGAGTGTTCTTTTATTGATAGTATGCTTTCTGTACTAATCGGATTGGTAGTTTCATTATTATTATCTATCAATTCACTCTCTAGTTTTTTCTGGCTACTGTTAGCATCACTACACTTTTCAGCATTAATTCTTTTAATTTCTAAAATAAGTGCTTTGTTTTTAGGTGGTGGTGGGGGAGGAGGATGGTGGGGAATCAACTCCGAATGAATTTCAAATGCATTATCATTCTCCTCAACAGACTCTTCACCAGATAAAGGAACTATAGAATCTTTACTCTTCTGAAGTTGAGCTTTTCGTCTCTGTATTTCATTTCGTAAGTTTGTAGCAAAGCGGTCACTTTTTCTTCGCATTTGTGCTGAACGATGTCGAGATGAACCAGGTTTTTTATTTGGTCCCACTTTTTCTTCCTGTGCAGATGCATCTTGTGTTGACATATTAACTGAGAACTGTGAACTAGGAGCATCCATTGCCTCATTTGCCACTCTAGCTGATATGTCTGAAGAGGAAAACAAATGTGCACCACCCATATCTGAGGGTTGCTCTGTACTCGGATGTTGTGAAATTTCAGAATCATTGTTAGCACAACACTTATATCTTTTCTCATTTTCTTTGCATTTATCTTTAGGATAGTGGCAGTCTTTTTGTTCATTGCAATGGTTAGGCTGCCTCTCATCATCCTTTGCAAATGTGTTGATTTGATAGATTTTATCATTCTTTGAGCTCAACATATAATACTGGTCAGATGACAAGTTCTCCTTAATATGTACAGTACAAGGTCTATTTGTGCAGTGACAAAAATCTTTTTCAGAACTGCTAAACTGGCCAGCTTCTGAGGGCCAAATTCCAGGCTTATCAAATGAGTCACTAGGAGCTGAAGCCCTTCTATCATGATTGCAAAATTGATTTTTGTTTTCTCTCAAGCTATCCCTGCGTATAGGTGGTTGAGGTGGAGAATTTACGTTGTCCAAATTATGTGCATCACAGGGATATAAAGATATTTTTTGAAAATGTCCATTTAATGATTGCCCAGAAACATCCACCTGTGAGTCTACAGCACCTTGTCCTGTTTGGAGGTATCGACCATCTTCTTGTTTATTTGAGCCAAGAGAGCAGTTGGCAGGAGATGACTCATCCACGGTTGCTGATAATGTATAATCAGAGATGTTAGAGCTTGTAGAGAAGGAGCTATAGGCGGAATCCCTTTTGTTTTGATACATGACTGGGTCTAGTGGAGAACGTGTTCCTTCATAATAATTCTGGCCAGGCTGATCAAGACTTTCCATGCTGCCTATCGAACTGCTTTTGTCTGTGCTACAGTGTCGTGAAAGAATATTCCACTGTAGAGGATGTTCGCTGTAACAAAAACCAACAGCACTAGATGTTTAGTCCTTATTAGCTATGCATACTCACTAATCATCAAGCATCTGAGGTTTCCCAGAAGCACATAAACTCACCAAATTTCACTGCCAGAGTGCCAGGACAAACTGAAAGCATTTGATGGGCACTGCATACTCGCAACATCTGGGTGGACCTCGGAAAGCTTGGCCACATGCCATGAATGGGGCCTGATGAGTAAAACACCCCTCCTAAAAAACAAAGATAGAATGAGGAGGTTATTATATATTTTTTTTCTCCACTGTATTCAATGAGGAAAATAAACTCAGATCAAATGCAGAATGTGAAAGTAAATTCTGACGCAGGAAGTAGTACAACAGTGACTTAAAAAAAGACTAAAATAGACAAATTGCCAGGACCAGATGGCATACCCCCCCCCGTATCCTAAGAGAATTAAGTAATGTGATAGCCAGACCCTTATTACTGATATTTACAGACTCTATACTGACAGGGAGTGCTCCACAGGATTGGCGCATTGCAAATATGGTACCAATATTCAAAAAGGGTGCAAAAACAGAGCCCGGAAACTATAGGCCGGTAAGTTTAACATCTGTTGTGGGTAAACTGTTTGAAGGTTTTCTAAGAGATGCCATCTTGGAGGATCTCAATGAAAACAAGCAAATAACATTATATCAGCATGGCTTCATGAGGGATGAGGGATCGGTCATGTCAAACTAATTTAATCAGTTTCTATGAGGAGGTAAGTTCTAGACTTGACAGTGGTGAATCAATGGATGTCGTATATCTGGACTTCTCCAAAGCATTTGACACTGTACCACATAAAAGGTTAGTATATAAAATGAGAATGCTCGGACTGGGAGAAAATGTCTGTATGTGGGTAAGTAACTGGCTCAGTGATAGAAAACAGAGGGTGGTTATTAATGGTACACACTCAGATTGGGTCACTGTCACTAGTGGGGTACCTCACGGGTCAGTATTGGGCCCTATTCTCTTCAATATATTTATTAATGATCTTGTAGAAGGCTTGCATAGTACATACTAAATGGTAACACACTGGGTAACACTGACATGGAAAAGGACATAGGAATTTTATTAAACAGCAAACTAAGCAGAAAAAACTGTGTCAGGCAGCTGCTGCCAAGGCCAATAAGATAATGGGTTGCATCAAAAGGGGCATAGATGTCCGTGAGGAGAACATAGTCCTGCCACTTTACAAATCATTAGTCAGACCACACATGGAGTACTGTGTACAGTTCTGGGCTCCTGTGAACAAGGCAGACATAGCAGAGCTGGAGAGGGTCCAGAGGGGGGCAACTAAAATAATAACTGGAATGGGGCAACTACAGTACCATAAAAGATTATCAATATTAGGGTTATTCACTTTAGAAAAAAGACGACTGAGGGTAGATCTAATAACTATTTATAAATATATCAGGGGTCAGTACAGAGATCTCTCCCATCATCTATTTATCCCCAGGACTGTGACTGTGACGAGGGGACACCCTCTGCATCTGGAGGAAAGAAGGTTTGTACACAAACATAGAAGAGGATTCTTTACGGTAAGAGCAGTGAGACTATGGAACTCTCTGCCTGAGGAGGTGGTGATGGTGAGTACAATAAAAAGAATTCAAGAGGGGCCTGGATGTATTTTTGGAGTGTAATAATATTACAGGCTATAGCTACTAGAGAGGGGTCGTTGATCCAGAGAGTTATTCTGATTGCCTGATTGGAGTCGGAAAGGAATTTTGGGGAAAATTGGCTTCTACCTCACAGGGTGTTCTTTTTGCCTCTGGATCAACTTGCAGGATAAATGGCCGAACTGGATGGACAGATTTCTTTTTTCGGCCTTATATACTATGTTACTATGTAAAAGGATAGTCTTTTGCAGTGCTCACCTATTTCCGATTTTCAGATGCACGGACGTTGCCTGGACCCGGCTACAGGTAAAAATCCAAAAAAGGGAGAAAATCCAGCTTCTAAAAATCAGATCCTTTATTCCATGAAATCAAAGACGTTTTTCAGACACAGGATAAAAGTACACGGCCTACATGTTTCGGACACTCATATTACGGTCCTTACTCATGAGTAAGGACCGTAATATGAGTGTCCGAAACATGTAGACCGTGTACTTTTATCCTGTGCCTGGAAAAAGTCTTTGATTTCATGGAATAAAGGATCTGATTTTTAGAAGCTGGATTTTCTCTTTTTTGGATAGGTTACTGGGTATATGTGTACAATATTTTCAAGTACCACAAAGCAAATATATTAAAACCATGGGTTTATAATTAGGGTTGAGCGAACCCGAACTGTAAAGTTCGGGTTCGTACCGAACTTTACGGTGTTCGGCACCCGAACATTTCTGTAAAAGTTCGGGTTTGGTGTTCGGGTAATATTAATATACAATCGGAATGGAGTTTTCTCCAATCCGATGGTATATTTTAACTTGAAGCGTCCCCATCACCATGGGAACACCTCTGATTTGAGTTAGATAGTGAAAACTCAGATCCGACAGTAGATTCTAACACAGAGGCGTTCCCATAGTGATGGTGACGCTTCAAGTTAGACTATACTGAGAACTGTGGACATAACGGCCCCCTGCTGCCTGGCAGCACCTGATCTCTTACAGGGGGCTGTGATCCGCACAATTAACTCCTCAGGTGCCGCACCTGAGGGGTTAATTGTGCGGATCACAGCCCACTGTAAGAGATCAGGTGCTGCCAGGCAGCAGGGGGCTAGACCCCCCTCCCTCCCCAGTATTAAAATTATTGGTGGCCAGTGCGGCCCCCCCACCCCCACCCTATTAAAATCAATGTTTCAGTGCGGCCTCCCCTCTCCCCCCCAATTAAAATCATTGGTTAACAACCCCATAACCCCCCCCCCCCCAATCATTGGTGGCAGCGGAGCGGCAGTTCCGATCGCAGTCCCAGTTTAATCGCTGGGCTCTGATCGGTTACCATGGCAGCCAGGACTCTACTGCAGTCCTGGCTGCCATGATTACTTAGCACTTTTAGCAGCATTATACTTACATGCACTGTCTGTGGCCGGCCGGCGCTCCTCCTACTGGTAAGCGACAGGTCTGTGCTATAAGCAATGCTTAAAGCACAGACCTGTCACTTACCAGTAGAAGGAGCTCCCGGCCGGCCAGAGACAGCGAACGTAAGTATAATGCTGCTAAAAGTGCTAAGTAACCATGGCAGCCAGGACAGCAGTAGAGTCCTGGCTGCCATGGTAACCGAATCGCCCCAGCGATTAAACTGGGACTCCTATCGGAACTGCCACCAATGATGGGGGGGGGGGGGGGTTGTGCCACTGCCACCAATGATTTTAATTAGGGTGGGGGGGGGGCGAGGGGAGGCCGCACTGGACACCAATGATTTTAATACTGGGGGGGGGGGGGGGCCGCACTGGCCACCAATGATGTTAATACTGGGGAGGGAGGGGGTTCTGGCCCCTGTTGCCTGGTAGCACCCGATCTCTTACAGGGAGCTGAGAGCCGCACAATTAACCCCTCAGGTGCAGCATCTGAGGGGTTAATTGTGCGGATCACAGCCTCCTGTAAGAGCTCGGGTGCTGCCAGGCAGCAGGGGGCAGTTATGCACACAGTACTTAGTATATTGTAACTTGAAGCGTCCCCATCTGTGTTAGAATATACTGTCGGATCTGAGTTTTCACGATTGTGAAAACTCAGATCTGAAAAAGCTAATACTATTATTTTCCGTTATAACCATGTTATAATGGAAAATAATAAAGTGAAGTTCGGGTCCCCATTGACTTCAATGGGGTTCGGGTTCAAGTTCGGATCAAGTTTGGGTCCCGAACCCAAACTTTTTTAAAGTTCGGCCGAACTCCCAGAACATCTAGGTGTTCAACTCTACTTACAATGTGTCTCTGGAAGTAACTAAGAATAACGTAAAGAGGTTGTCACATGACTAATGTAAAAAATTAAAATCAGACATCATCTATTACATGTCAATGTCTTTCTAACAAAGCTAGAACCAGCCCTGTACCTCACATGGATCCAGAGATCTGCCCATTCATCTGCTAGATTTATATCAAACTGGCAGCACAAGGGGGTTGGAGGGAGGGACGGGGACGGGGGGGGGGGGGGGGGTAAAAAATAAGAGGGAAATTCAACATTAAGATGAGATGATGTATCGCTGTTTTGCAACATTGAAATGGAAGAATGTACTGTTTTACACTTTAAAAATAAAAAGATTAAAAAAAACAAAAAACTGGCAGCACAAGGGGAATGTCTTTTCTGCTGCAGCTCAGGAGGCGTGTCCAGGCTCTCCCTATCACGACTCAGGAGGCAGCTGAAGGATGAAAAACTGAGCATGTGCAGCCTTTTAGTGAGTAGGACAAAGAAATAAGAAAAAAAAAAAAAAAGAAGGGTAGGGTAGGGCTGGGCGATATGGCCTAAAATCTATATCGCAATATAATTTGAAGCATGTGCGATATAACAATATATTGCAATATATTATTTTCTTCTGTATATATACAAATTACATGGCAATCATCATCCATGTCCCCCAGCCAGCGCCATCAGCCCCATGACATAGCCATCCACCACTGACCCCCCCACCCTACGGTAGATTCGGGCCCCTGCTAATATACTTACCTTTCCTGCAGGGTGCGCGGATGGCTGATGGGGTCCGCAGGAGACGGACCGCGTCTTCTTCCCAGCATGCACTGGGAGGGACCTGATGTCACACACAGCGCCAGCCAGCGCGCTGACTATGTGTGAACGCAAGGCCCTGCAGTGCGGTGCAGAGTCGGGAGGCCACGGAGCAGTGAGTGAGAAGCTTCTTCAATTCACTACCGCTCCATGGTCTATTTGATATGGCGATATAACTAAAATCTATATCGCTGCCTGAATTTATGACGATAATATCATATATTGTTTATATTGCCCACCCCTAGTGGTGCTATACTAATACATTTTATTGAATAACTGAGTGCCTATACTAAATAGCGGCCAAGAATAGGCATTTCTATAGGGGTGCCGGCCCGGTGTATTGCGGATCCACAATGCATTACGGACGTGTGAATGGACCCTTAGTATGAAATAGTTGTGTTAAGAGTACTAGCAGTAGCATGCACATGGCACAATGCAACGCATTTTTTTTTACTTTTACGACTGTACACACATCTATATAAATCAGGACAAAACTGTTTATACAGTACAGCCAAATCAGGCAGCTTTATAGGAAAAGTCGCCCAACCGTTCTACACTGCTGAATGACAATTAATTGCTTTCCTGGAACTTCATAAAATAGACTTTGGAAAGCCATGTAACAGGGTATGTAGTGTACCATTGTCCTGATACTGTTTATGTATATCATATGTACGGAATGTATCTACCACTATTTAATCTCTGCAGAGGTTGTTACCCAGCTTTCCCTTACCCTCTGTACAGCTAGACAGACTTGCCTTTCAAGTTTTTGGGGTAGTTGGGTGACAACATTGTGGAGCTGCATGGCTGACCACAAACCATGTTGCTCCCATACTATATGTTGAATACATCATGGGGCAATTATAAGCTTTATTATGCACCAGAATATTCTGCCTTCACCATTTTTATTTTGCGCAAAATTTATGATTTGGGTTGTTCTATGTGTCTATATCTGTGATGTTGCTTTATAAAGTGGTTAAGGGAATATGCAACACAAAACACCTCAAAAATCCCTATTTATGACACAATGCACCATATGGCCAAATACGGTCTAAGACTAGCCAAAAAACAACTTACGTCTAGCAGGTCATATGTGAATCAAAACTGTGTAGCATACACTTCATATACACTACTCACAAAAAGTTAGGGATATTTGGCTTTCATGTAAAATGTATAGAAAACGTAAAAAGTTCATACTACAGTGATATTATATCATAAAAGTAGGGTATTTAAGTAGAAACATGTAATGGTGATCTCCAAAAATGTATTGAAACAAAAAAGCCAACAGTTTTGGGTATACCCTCACAAAAAATATTAATGTCAATAACTTGTCATGTGGCCCTGAGCATCAATTACAGCTGGACAACGACGCCTCATTCTGTTCACAAGTCCACTAATGGTCTGCTGAGGCGTGGCATCACACTCTTCTTGAAGGGTGGCCCTCAGGTCATTGAGGTTCTGAGGTACAGAGGTACACGGCGACTCAGCTGATCCCATAGGTTTTTAATGGGATTCAGGTCTGGAGAAAGAAATTAGACCTGTGTTCTTCATGCAGAGGCACAATGACCAGATTCTTGATATTATTTTACTATGGGCTTGTCACTGTATCATTCACAAAGTGTAGGAAAGTTCTGCATTGACTGGACACACCTGCCCACAATGTAACACCACCACCAAAAGCTCGTCAGGTGACAACAGCGGGTAATGCAGAGATGCTCTCCATGACGACTTCAACATTGTTGGTGGCCATAATTTCTGCTCAGCGTGAATTGACTCATCAGTTAACAGCACTGAGGCCCACTGGTCCCTCGTCCAGCGTAGATGTTCCCTGACCCATGCAAGACGATGATGTCTGTGGTCTGGTACCCTTGCAGGTCGTATAGCACATAAACCATGGTAATGTAAATGGTTTCGAATGGTCTGACATGACACTTGGGTGCCTCTACCTCATCCTTCAGTCCTGCACTGTTGCTCCTGGTTTACGACTCGGTCTGCTGAATATGTATGTACCTCTGATACATTGCTCTGGTGCCTCTGGACCAGCTGCCTTGTGTGCCAATCATCCTCAAGAGGTAGCGACCTGGTGTTCCCCTCAGGAAAGTCTATCCTCACCATCAGGGGTACTGTGAAGAACGAGGAGTTCACTTAGACAATGCCCTTAGAGGAGGTAGGACACGTGGCACAGTGGGTTCACACCTGCTGGTTCGTGACAGGTGTCGTCTTGGTCTTAAATGTGACCAGCATGAGGAGGAGGACTATTTAAATACAAATTCTAATTGAAGCTGGAAATTTATTGGGCAATTCATGGATCAAAACACGTGTTGTGAATCTTGCCATTAAGCTCCTTGTTAGAGAACAGCAAGTTGTGCAAAAAGTACACAAAGAACTGAACAGTTGGACATGTGCAGTCAAAAATTTCGAGGTCACATGAAGTTCACCTGTAAATGTTAAAGTGCATTATAGGTTCATCCTGAAATTTCATACACAAGCCAAATATTCCTAACCTTTTGTGAGTATTATATTTGGCGCTGCAAGTGTGCACCACAAATTTTTGCGCAAATAAAAGATACCATTAAAAGCACAGTGAGATTTACTGTATTTTTCACTTTATAAGATGCAGCTGATAAGACAGGCGAGGAAAATAAGGCTGCTTTCACACTAGTGTTCGGCTATCCGCTCGTGAGCTCCGTTTGAAGGGGCTCACGAGCGGACCCGAACGCCTCCGTCCAGCCCTGATGCAGTCTGAATGGAGCGGATCCGCTCAGACTGCATCAGTCTGGCGGCGTTCAGCCTCCGCTCCGCTCGCCTCCGCACGGACAGGCGGACAGCTGAACGCTGCTTGCAGCGTTCGGGTGTCCGCCTGGCCGTGCGGAGGCGTGCGGATCCGTCCAGACTTACAATGTAAGTCAATGGGGACGGATCCGTTTGAAGATGTCACCATATGGCTCAATCTTCAAGCGGATCCGTCCCCCATTGACTTTACATTGAAAGTCTGGACGGATCCGTCCGAGGCTATTTTCACACTTAGCTGTTTTTTGCCATTTTAATGCAGACGGATCCGTTCTGAACGGAGCCTCCGTCTGCATTAATATGAGCGGATCCGTTCAGAACGGATTTGATCGAACGCTAGTGTGAAAGTAGCCTAAGAATATTTCTTCAGAACAAACCCACAATCTTTCAGACCCTCAAATTAAACCCCCATGTTCATCAGACTTCAGATCAGCCCCCTCTGGGCCCGCGCTGCACTGTGACCTGACTGTGTACAGCGTCAGGTCATAGTGAGCGCACTACATCCCAACACAGTCAGGACAATACAGGGAGCAGTAAGTACAGTGCTTTACTCACCGATCCCCATGCCTCCTGGATAATAGTGAGCACTTTCATAATGAAAGCACTCACTGTTATTTGCTAGTATTCCCTATTTTTCTCCCAATTTTGGGGGGAGAAAAGTGTGTCTTATAAAGAGGAAAATATGGTATACATCTGCCCCAATGTATCACAGAAGCAGTGTGTATTTTACGTAACCAATTGGAAGTCTGTATAGTCTGTATAGAAAAGAATGTGAAGCTGTAATAAGGACCCTCTGAATACTAAATATATCTTAATAATGCCCCCTCCTCACTGCTAAATTCTGCCATCGCTAGGCATATTAGGGTAACGTCACACATTGCACAACTTTCTGCAACAAAATATGCACCATAAAGACACCTCCCTATGAGCCTATGGGGATAAAAAGTGTCAATACTTGTGTCCTGTTCCACTGCAAAATTAACATTCCTCCACCGAACAGAACACAAAGTTTTGTTGCTGATTTCCTGTAGCATTCATTTCAACTGAGAATTTGGCACAGAAATACCAAACATTATTCACACAAAAAATCCACAACAAAGAACTTCAATGTGTGAAGGCACCTTTAGTCTTTCATACTCCTGGGAAAGATGGGTAGCAAAGCATGTGGAACTGTAATAGAAATATACCAAACTAGATTAATGCTTCCCCTCAATACCAAATCAATCATCTTATGTTTGCCTTTCAGGGTCCTTGGAAAGCTAGGTAGCAAATAATGTGTAGCTGTAATAGGATCCGAATACTATATCTACCTAGACTAGATCAGTCTCCCTCTCACTACCAAAGTGTGCCAGCAAGCCAGATTTCCCTTTTACTAACTTGGAAAAAATGGGTCACTTTTTTAAAAAATTTCGTGAAAAATTTAAATGAAGAAAATAAACTGTAAAACTGACCTATTCCAGTCTTTGCAAATTCCCTTCAGCACAATTCAGCTAATAGGCTCCATTATGTCCCTTCCTGTTTTAGGCTAGGGCTACACGGGGACATGTCATTCGACAAAAAAGTGTGCAGTTACACAGCGAAGTGTGTTCTGCGAGTTCTTCTCGCTGAAAAGTCATAAATTTTTTTTGCAATGGTAGTTAATTATGTCGCACTGCAACATGCCGAGACTGTTGCACAAAAATCAAACTTGGAAGGATTTTTTGCAATGGTTGCATCACAGCATGTCGCAGTGCAACGCCATTCACTCCATCACAAACAGCAAAAAGTCACTGTGCAGCCCTGGCCTTAGTGAGGTCATGTTTGTGAGAGGGCTAGGCAGAAAGAGTGCCCGCTGGTTCCTGCAGCTTGCTAAACGTCTTGTGAGATTAACCTTTTGGGGACATCTATTTATGTATATTTTTAATTTTATTTTTTAATATTTTTGGAGAACTTTTTACTTTAACCCCTTAGTGATCAATCTGCTTTGGGCCTTAATCTTTTTCATCATCACCTACCAAGAGCTACAAGGGTTTTATTTAGTAGTCAATGTACATACAAGGGCTTGTTTTTTGCGGGAAAAGTTGTTAGACATCAGCCATAAGTTATTGGATTTAATATTTGTAGTTATTAACGTTCCTTCTTTTCTGCCTACATCAGACTCTGACTCCTTCCAGCTATCCTTGGTCTCTATCCTTTGTCGGGCATCCTTACAACCCCTGCAGCACAAACCTAACCGCTCTGGCAGTGCCAAAGCCATACAGCTTTACCAAAAGTAGTGGCGTCTGTAGAGACGAAAATATAAACACCAGGGGAGAATGGCTGAGAAATAGCTATTTAGGGAAAGATATTTTTTAACCAATTCAACACAAATTGCCTACTCGTACATGTGCAGGTATTGACTAGGTTTTGTTCAGGCTTCCTGGTGCAGTTTTGAAGCTAAAACAAAGTGTAGTTTCACAGAAGAATAGACTAGAATCCGCCTGTTATACGTTTTCTCTTATTGGTTCTTTACGGTAGGAGCAGTGAGACTATGGAACTCTCTGCCTGAGGAGGTGGTGATGGGGAGTACAATAAAGGAATTCAAGAGGGCCCTGGATGTATTTCTGGAGTGTAATAATATTACAGGATATAGCTACTAGAGAGGGGTCGCTGATCCGGGGAGTTATTCTGTTTGTCTGATTGGAGTCGGGCTTCTACCTCGCAGGTTTTTTTTGCCTTCCTCTGGATCAACTTGCGGGAAAACTGGCTGAACTGGATGGATGGATGTCTTTCTTTCAGCCTTACAAACTATCCACAACTGGTTTTGGATTCAAAAATTGCATCTGAAAACTTAAATAAAACCTGAACATAGAGCTCTAAATTAGATTACATCCAGAACCTAACTTTTATCTGGAATTCTCAACATATAAGCTCAAACAAAAAAAAAAGAAACTTTTCAATGTAACATAGTTTAACCCCTTCCAGTAAAAGCCAGTATGGACCAAATGCTGAAGCCCCAATTTACAAATCTGACATATGTCTCTTTATGTGGCAATAACTTTGGAGTGCTTTTACTTATCCAAGCATATGTTTTACCTTTATGTATAAAAAAAAATCCCACATGTCTTGTGATGTCTCTCCCTGTCTTATGTGGTTACGGGTCTGAAATTTGGAGTACATATGAGGTGTGTACTCTTGGATTCATGTCCAGAAGCCATCACGGGCTTGTTATTTGAAATAAGGGCTCTGTAACGTTAACTTTAGAATATATCATTGCCTCAGATCTATCTGTGTGAACAGTTTATGACCTTTGTAATGTTCATGTATACATATTGGATATATATGTACATTTTTTATTTGTACGCTTAATAAAATAATGATTGAACCATAAAAAAAATCCCAAATTTACAGAAAATTTGCAATTATCTAAATTTATCTACTTAGTGATTACTTGCAAAATAGTAATTAACATTCATACTATGTATACTTCATATTGACATCATTTTGAAAATATGATTTCACTTTTTAGAATGTTAGAAGGCTTAAAATCCTGGAAGCAATTTTCAAAATTAAAAAAAATTCTGAACATTTTCCATTTTAATCAATTTTTGCCTGTAACATAGCAAGAGTTAACAGCAAAACAAACTCAATATTTATTATCCTGATTCTGAAGTTTACAGAAACAGACCATATGTGGTCGTAAATGTCATCATGGGCACATGGCAGGGATCAGAAGGAAAGGAGTGCAATATTTTTTGGGGGAGGCAGATTTTGCTGGAATGGTTTTCATTTGAAGAGACCCCAGGTACCCCATGAAAGGAAACCATCAGAAACTAACCCCACTGTGGAAACACAAGGAAATAATTGAGGGGTGCAGTGTGTTCTTTGACCCAAGAAGCACTTCATAGAATTTAGAAATGCTAATCTGTGAAAATGGCTGTGTGAGGGCTTGTATGTTGCAGCACAACCTTAGTTTTATTTTTTGTAACATTTTAGGAGGTGGGCAAAAATTTTAATAGCCATATTTTTCTTTTTTATGGGGTTCCTTATGTTGTACATAATATATTATATGCTAATTTTATTCTGCGGGATGATACGGTTATGGCGATACCAAATTTATATAGTTTTTTTTTTTAAATTACCACTTTTTCAGCATAAATCACTTTTTTTAATTAAAAATAAGTTATCTTTTGCATCGCCATATACAAACATCCATAACATTTATATTGTTTTAACAATGTAACTGCGTGAGGGCTTGGTTTTGAAGAACGGGCTGTAGTTTTTATTAGTACCATGTTGGGTTACATATGACTTTGTGATAGGTAGACAAATATTGCAATTCTGTCAGTGTTTTTTTATGGGTTTCTCCATGCGGTATATATGATATAACTTTCTTCTATGGGTTAATGCGGCTATGGCGATACCAAATTTATATAAAAAATTTTACGTTTCCTACTTTTGCAGCATAAAAATCACTTTTTGAAAATTTTAAATAAGTTACATTTTGCATCGCTATACACTAACATCCATAACATTTTTATTTTACAGGAAACAAAGCTGTCTGCTGACTTGTTTTCTCCAAGACTGGCTGTAGTTTTTATTGGTACCACTTTAGGATACATATGGTGCCTTGAAAAATCTATAATCTCTAATGTGCAGGCAAAGGAGCATTGAGAGGGCTGCAGGGGGCCCAGATGGCAGAAGGGTGGGCACAGTTGGCAGATGAAAGAGCCCACAGGGGCTCACAGCATTACCGTTTTGCAGAATCTGATTTCCACGGACACAATCTGTGGCGATCAGAGCCTGCAAACAGCATTTACACTCGAATTGGTTAGTCTACTCTACACAGACTAACTAAACAGAGTGATAGCTGACAAGGGACCACTCTTATTGGTCCCTTGCCAGCAGCTCCCGTGTCTCTTCTGTAGGGGAGAACGGAGACTATACAATGGCAAAGCCTCCAGTAAAAGTTTGGGCGTAACTATATGCCTGACTGCATAAACTATCATGCAATCTGGACATACAGTTACACCCATATGTGGGAAGGGGTTAAAAGGGCTGTCAATATAAGATTGGTGGGGATCTGACCTGCCAATGAGCTGTGAGACTGACGCTCCAGAAGTCAGCGCCAGAAATACACTCTGTGTAGTGGACCGAGCTGGTAATACAAGTATTACTGTTAACACTTTTTGTATTTTTTTTTTATAAAATAAAACTATTCAGCATCAAAGTTTTTTTTTTTTTTTGCTTGTTGGGACTCATAATCTAAGTTCCCTATCAGTATGTCTTTGTAGTGTGGGAGGAAACCGGAGGACCCGGAGGAAACCCATGCAAACAGAAGGGCCTCAAGGCGCCAGTGCTAACCACGATTCACCATGCTGCCTGCAAGGGAATGTCTCCATAGACAGTGCCAGTCAGATAGTACCCAGTACACTGGGCTAACAACCACGTGTCCCCACGCCCCTGTCTTTCTCTCCCATACACAACATACATTTTAAGTACACCGGATTTGTATAAGAAATTTTAGAATTGGATATCTTCAAGTCGCATTTAGATGAATAGGACATTTACAGAAAGTTCTGCAACAATCTGCTGTGTGAATTTACTCTTAGGGCTCAGTCACACCATTGTAGGCCATCCATCCCCAATCTGAAATATTAAAGGGAACCTGTCAAGTTGAACATGGAGTCTGAGCAGGTATCATGTTATAGAACAGGAGCAGAAGAGCAGATTGATACATTGTTTTGTGGAAAAAAGATTCAGTATAACTTATGTAACTAATTAAGGGTACTTTCACACTTGTGTTAAACTTTTCCGGTATGGAGTTGCGTCCTATGGGCTCAATACCGGAAAAAAACTGTTTTATCCTAATGCATTCTGAATGGAGAGCAATCCGTTCAGTATGCATCAGGATGTCTTCAGTTCAGTTACTGTATGGTTTTTGGATGGAGAAAATACTGCAGTAGTTCCGGAAAAACGGATCCGGTTTTGCGGTCTGCGCATGCACAGAACTTTAAAAATGTGAAAAAGATAAATACCGGATCCATTTTTTCCGGATGACAACCGGAGAGATGGATCCGGTATTGCAATGCATTTATGAGACTGATTTGCGTCTGGATCAGTCTACAAATGGTATCCGTTTGCATACATATTGCCGGATCGGGCAGGCAGTTCTGGCGACGGAACTGCCTGCCGGAATCCAACAACGCAAGTGTGAAAGTACCCTTATATATTTCTATTCTGCTCATACTGGGCTTTGACGTCAAGGGGGCGGTCCCATCAGTGATTGACAGCTATCTCTGTATACACAGTCATACAGGGAAGGCTGTCAATCACTGAAGGGACCATCCCCTTGCCTACAAAGCTTAGATTGAGCACGAATTTAAATGTTACACTGAATCTTTTTTCCAAAAAATTATGTTTTATTCAGTCTGCTCAGTTTCTCCTGTTCTATAACACGATGCCTGCTCAGACTCCATGTTCAACTTGACAGGTTTCTTTTAATCCTTCAGGTTGGCAGCCTGGGGACTTGTGAAGGCTCCCAGGCCTTCCTCTGGAATCTTTCTACCAAGCCTTGCAGATGGAAGGACTTAACAGGAAGAAATCATATGATATATCTCACAAAACATAACATATAAATATAAAAAAGGAAAACTATTAAATATTCAAATCACCCTCTTCCCTTTTTAAAATATAACCGTTTATCCTGCATGATGAACATTATAAAGGGGGAAAAAAAAATTAAATACCCAACTCAGCCCCCTTGCCCCTCTTCCCAAAAAATAACTGAATAAATAGTGTATGTATCCCAAAATGATATCAATAAAAACTTCAGCTGACCCTGCAAAAAATACAAGCCTCATACAGTTCTGTAGATGGAAATAAAATAAACAAGTCATTGCTGCCAAAAGATGGCGACAGAACAAATTTTTTCAGTTTTTCAGTAGTAAACAATAAAAATATATATAAATTAGGTATTGCTGTAACTATACCAACCCGTACAATAAATATAACATAACATTTTTAGTGCACTAGGAACAATATAAAAATAATGCCCACAAATCAATGTTGCAATTACTTTTCTTTTTCAGTTTAATCCCATAAACTTTTTTTTTTTTTTACCATTTTCAATGTTAATGGTAAATTAAATGGCGCCATTAAAAAAAGATGAGGGCTTGTTTTCTATGTGAATGGAAAAGTGTAAGGGAAAAAAAAAAAAAAAAAAAAAAAGGGGCTATGGCTCTTGAAGTGGGGAGGAAAAAAAAAACGCACGAAAATTGGCTTAGGCAGGAAGGGGGTTGAATATTGTTCATTGTTAAATTATAAAAAATCCAAAAAGACATAGTAAAAAGTATAACAGAAATGAAAACTGAAAAGTATGTGTAAATATTCAGATTTTTTTCCTGTCCAGAGAATATTTGTTACTTACCTAGCACATATGAAGAAGGTTCGAAAGTCGGAGATTGTAATTCATTTCATTCTAACTACAGATCCTAATTTTCTAAAGAAATAATAATATCTGCCACAGACAGAAATCCAGAACACACTTTTTATGAGAGGAAAATGAGAGAATGTTTCCAGTGACTAAGGAAGAAGGAGGTGAACCTGTATTTAACTGGACAGAAAGGGCTGAAGATGTGACCTATAAAAGGAGGGTCCTAATATACAGAGTAATGATGCATTTGAACCCCTCCCAGACATTCCTAAACCTTTCAGGAAAAGCAAAGGAAACAAAAGAAAACAGAGATAAGAAAGGAACAGTAACCAACAGCTATACTTCCTACACAAATACTATCACCAAGGATATACTTGCAGAACACCCAAAACAAGATAACCATGCTTAGACTAATCCCTTCCTAAATATTGTTGCCAGTACCTAATTGAATTTGGTATAATAAATATCTATCCCCAAAACCGTCAGTATCAAAGCCTGCATTCCATTGGCTTCCTCTCCTCTGTCTGGCATAGGAAATCACTTGCAATTTTTCAGGCTAGCAGGAAGCAAGTTGATCCAACAAATAATACTGCATTTATTTATACAGGGAGCTCTTGAGAGGAAAAAAGTCATAGGACAATACAAAGCACAGCCACACCTAGATGTTTCTGAGAGCTGGAATCAGTGCAAACCCATGTTTTTGTAGAACGTATTCACAAAGCCATTAGACAAGTTAGTGGTGAGAGAAAACATAAACATTCTCAAAAGGGAGCATTACAGGAGTTGTCCAAGCTACAGGTCCTGATGAGCTCACCTCGGGATAGGTCATCAAGGTTAGGTTGGTGGGGGTCCAACACCCAGCACCTCAGCTGATCAGATGTTTCAGGCCGCCGCCAGCGCTAGGAACCTTAAGCAGAAGGCTCCGTAGACTGTGCCATCATACTGCATCTCAGCTCTCCTCCACTTGGTATAGCCACTATATAGTGTACAGAGCGGTCTGCTTCCAACTACACAAACTATGGCTGATCGGTGGAGGGTGCTGGATGTTGGATGCCTACTGATCTGATAATGGGACCTTAGCTAAAGTATGGTGGCACCAGAAACTACACAGTGGACAGAGCCTCACATTCACCATATAGTTTTCAAAGATGGAAGCTGCACTGATATATTGATGACCCATCCTGAGGATAGGTCAGCAATATCTAAGTGTCCAAGAAAACTAGTGACTTAGTCCATGGGCAAGTGTCACATTATTATTCTGGTCAATTATACCTCATTTCAAGGTTGTATTCTACACTGCGCACCACAGGGATTGAGAAGAAAAAAAACACAGATAACCTGAATAAGCGGTTACTTGGACTTTAAGCAATATCAGAAATGTGAGTCCATGCCCACCAGCATCTCCATCATCGCTGAAGTATTCAATTCTTCTCACTGCTTCAGGCCGCTTGCACCTCTCCCTGCCTCCATCCTCCTGTTACATGCTCCAATAGGGCGTACATGTGCTCTTCCCAGCTCCTGTGCCTCATTGGGCTAATCTGTCATCAACCAGTGAAAGCAATCTCTGGGATATATATGGCACCTTCTGCTTTGTGCAAAAAGCTTCATATCCTGCCTAGTCCTGCAAAGACGTGCTTTTTTCTATCCTAGACTTGTGTACCTGAACTTTGCCTGTTTACTGTATTGACTCTGTGCCAACTGTCTTAACCTTTTGCCCGTTTACCATATTGTGGTACTGTAGGAATGCTCCCTGTCCTAACCTTGGCAATCCCTCTGACTACACTTCTGTTTGTCCCATTGAAGCCGCATACCGGTATCTTTTGTTCCGCCTGGGTCAGCATCTTCTAAACAAAGATTATTCCTAAAGGTAGATGCTTAGTTGTCCTTGCAGCAGAGTCCAGAATTCGTATGGAGGCCAAAATCCATCCAGTGGCTTATTGGATCCACACTCCCTGTGTTAGGCCTCTTGCACACGAACGTATGCTCTCCGAGACATACAGTCCATGAGCGGGCCATATATCCCGGAGCGGCATTGATTCTGTGCACGGGAGCGCACAGCATCATAGATTACTATGATGTTGTGCACGTCGGGCCACCCGGGGGCTATTGTCCTGCACTCATATGATCTTATGAGCGCGGGACAATAGCCCAGAGGGCGGCCCGATGTGCACAGCATCATAGTAATCTATGATGCTGTGTACTCCTGTGCGCACAATCAATGCCGCTCCAAGATATATGGCCCGCTCACAGACTGTATGTCTCGGAGGGCATATGTTCGTGCACAAGAGGCCTTAGGCTACTTTCACACTGGCGTTTCACTTTTCAGTTATTGAGATCCGGCAGAGGATTTCAATACCAGAGAAAAAAAAAAAAGTTTTGTCCCCATTCATTGTCAATGGGGACAAAACTGAACAGAACAGAGTGCTTCAAAATGCATTTCGTTCCGTTTGATTGTGTTCCAAAAACTGAGAGCAAACCGCAACTCTTCTTTCCGTCATAGGATGCGGAGCAAAGCGGATCCAGCATGACACATAATGCAAGTCAATGGTGCTGCATCCATTTTCTTAAAAACGGATCCACCCCCCATTGACTTTCAATGGTGTTCATGACGGATCAGTCCTTGCTATGTTAAAGATAACACAACCGGATCCTTTAATAACGGATGCAGATGGTTGTATTATCAGTAACTGAAGCGTTTTTGCTGAGCCCTGCCGGATCAGGCAAAAAAAGCAAGTGTGAAAGTAGTCTTACACCATTTTGTCTTTTGTTTTAACACTTTCATGTAAGAAACTTAGAATGCCCCATGTTATTTTTTTTTTCTATTTTTTAACAAAATGTGAAAGCATGAACAACTAAAATGAAACTCTACGTGGTTTACACATACTATCACAGGCGCAATAAATAACAAAAAAGCACACAAAAAAAATGACAATTCTGAGGTGTCAAACTGTAACATTTAGAGGCCATGGGCACTTTTGGGGAGATAATAATAATATAATATTATAATTGTAGTATACTTACCTTGGGCTAAAATATTTTTCAATGGATTTTCAATGGCTAGAATTAGTGGGGCCCCAAATTAGATATCGTAACACACCTCACATTTAGTCAGTTCAAGTGGCTGTATGCCATATTGCTAAGGTCTCTACCCCCAAAAATATATGTATACACAGATAGTTGTCAAATATTATCACTGTACAGGGACCAAATATTTGCACCATACAGTGGTTAAATATTATCATTAGGGATGAGTGATTGATATTTTAAAAATCGTTTTGGTTGCTGTTGTGGTATTTACTGAATTGCGTTATGGATTCTGTTACCACGGACCATAACGCAATTCCATGACGGAATGCTTTTATTGGCTCCTCTGCCCCACTATTCAGCCTCATAGGCTGAAGGCCGCTATGTCTAAGGCATATGAGGCAGTGGTACGATGCAGGAGGGTCTTGATGACATCGTAACCTCCTGCATCGGGTCACAATCGGCATGAAGATGTCATCACACTGCAGGACATTGCAATAACATTCCCATCCATCTGTGTCAAGCCATTTTTTGTGTACACTACAGTGGAGGGATTGTGCCATTATACATCCAGAGGCAACTATTTGAAGCCGCTACTGGGGGCGTTATATGTAAGGAGGTCCCTACTGGGGGCGTTATATGTAAAGAGGTCCCTACTGGGGGCGTTATATGTAAAGAGGTCACTTCTGGGGGCTTTATATGTAAGGGAGACAACCCCTTTAAGGATGGAGTACGCAGTTTGACACCACAGGTAATTTGCTGAAATTGATGCACCAGCGGCAGTACAAAATGAGAACTGCAAGAATGAATGATTTTTAAGCAGGCGTTTGCTCGTTCATCGGGTAATTGTCAGCAGTATTACACAGGCAGATCATCTCTAACGAGTGTTCCTGACAATCGCCTGGTGTAATACAGGCTTAAGTAACAGCCAGGCGCCTGCCAATAAGCGGGTAAGCACAGCTACTGTGCCTGCGGTCAGCATTTTGTACATGTACGGTGCAGGTTGGGAAGGGGTTAAACTGACCCACCAGTCAGGAGCTGAAAATGATATGTAAATAAGTAACTAGAGGGGATCATTTCCTGTTAGTTGTTTTCCCCAGATCTTGATGCTTGGCTGCGTTTAGCTCAGCTCCATTAAGAAAAAGCAGTGCTCTATAACTGCAGTTTAGCTAGTTACCCCCGCTGCTGCTCACCCAGATTTTACACACACATACACACACACAGTAAAATGGTCAAACGCAAATGCATTTTGCCATAGCGCATAGTTATTAGTTTTAGTGTGTGAAAGTTATTTTATTGGTATTGTTAGTGTATAGCCCTATGTGAATTGTATTACCATCTGTATGTTTTTTGTTTATACACTTTTTCTTTTACATCGAAAGGAAAAAAAAAAAGGTTGTATTAGTAATAATCAGAATGGCAGAGTGTTTGGTGTGTGTAATATATACATAGGTGTTCTTCTCAAAAAACACACATATGGATATTTGGATTTGTATAAAATAAAATGGTGCATAGATCTTTCATGGCTGAAGAGGCGTATGCTTTTGTTGTTCCTCGAGTGAGGAAAGTTGTAGGGATGAGTCCGGTTCAAAGCATGAACCCATTGACTGCAGCAACACATTGACTGCAAGCTCTGGTGGCTCTGATCGTGACACCCACATGCCACAAAAAAATCCAGAGATGGCAGCAGAGTTTAGTCGCCAGTGATGAGGAATGTTTGGCGAGTACCAGCCGTGATGTGCCCAGGCCATCCTACTGGTCCACAAATCCCATACATCATATGCCAATTTTTACGTCTGTGATGGCTAGGTCACGTTTCCAAATTATGTTGAGATTTTTACATGTCAATGATAATTCCCTTTGTCGCAGCAACAATCTAGCTGGGCAAGACTTTACAAACTGAGGGCCCTCGTCTCATACCTTAATGGGAAATTTAGAGAAATGTATACCCCCAAGAAAAATGTTGCAGTTGTTGAATCCCTGATCCACTTTATTGGACGACTGACGTTCAAACAGTACAAGATGTATAAGTGGTACCGGCTACACTTATACATTTAGGGTGTACGAAGGAAAGGACCACCTGTTGGATCCCCCTGATTGCCCATCCCATATGGGCACGAATGGGAGCATTTTATTAGATCTAATAAATCCATTACTAAAGACAAGGCTATCATCTGTATGTGGACAACTACTATACAAGTATTCCACTGTTCAGACACCTGTATGAGAGGGGTACTGTGTCCTGACAATTAGAAAAAGAGGGGTTTCCAACAGTCAGTTGTCAATAAAAATCTAAAGAGAGGAGAATCAGCGTTTCTGGCCTGCTCACAATTGCTGGCTGTGAAATACAGAGCTAAGAAAAATGTTTTCCTACTCCGCACAATCCATGACAATTCCATCGTCCCAGTACGTCTAAGGCCTCATGCATACGAACGTTGTTGTTTTTCCCCCCCCCGTTTACAGAACCATTAATTTCAATGGGCCCGAAAAAAAACAGAATGTACTCCATATACATTCCATTTCCATTTTTCCGTTAAAAGATAGAACATGTCCTATCATTGTCCGCATAACAGACAAGGATAGTACTGTTCTATTAGGGGGGGTGTCATCCGTATTTTTGAAGATCTGTTTTTTGGGGACCGCAGAATACTGAAAAAGCCATACGGTCGTGTGCAATAGGCCTAAGTTGACCCTGGAAAAAACCCTAAAAGTGGCCTCATATACCTCAGTGCAACACAAAATACTGCCTAGATTAATTAATGATGAGAGCATCAGATCTTTTTGTACCTGGGTTTTGGCCAAGAGGAGGGTTTAGGTGGCCCTCTAGGCATTGGCCCACTGGGAAATTTTCCTGTAGGGTCTATGCTATTGTAACCCATGTCATTGGATTACCATTGCTTTACTTCTGTCTGATTCTGTCTAAAAAGGTGGAGAGAAAAGTCCTGCTGGACAAAAACAAAACAAAAAAGCAGGCTCCAGAAAGTACCCCATTATATATAATGGAATGTGTTAAGGTTCAGCTAAATTATGTGCTGGATCAGGCACTGCGGTTATTTTCAGTGCTCGGTTTCAAATAGTCCTTGTTAACATATTGATGACTTATCCTCAGTATAGGTCCTCAAAATCAGATTGGTGGGGTCGGATTTCGCGCAACTTCAATAACTCCACCAATCCACCATTTGAAGAGGGTGTGGCGCTTGAGTGGTGATGAATTACAAGTGAATGGGAGGCAGAGTTGTAGTTACACTACACCATCGTTACGATCTAGAGTCTAGACAGTGAAGAGACCACAGTGCTCGCATGAGCGTCGCTGCCTGCTTAAAACAATGTCAAGACATGGATGGCTAGGCCTATTAAGTTAACTTACAGCATTGCTAAGTGATCACGTGTGCCAAGGGTGGCCACTCAGGCCAACCTTAAAAGACGACTTTAAAACCCAGCCCCCCGGCTCCACTAAGCCACACCCCGACCAGTTAAGCCACGCCCCTCCCACTCCCCAGCCAACAGGGATTTAAAAAAAAAATCAAGGTAAAATCAACTTTATGTCAGCTGCAGGGGTGGGAGGGAGGGGGAGGTGTTCAAAAGGACATCCCTGCACAAGTCTAGGCCCTGCGCCGGGCGGAGGACAGGGTGTCTGAAAGCTGGACTGTCTGGCCTAAAACCAGACCTCTGGCCATCCTATGTGTGCCAATAGTAATGAGGCAGGAGTAGCTTCTTTCTTCAGACCGCATAACCTGGTAGGGTTATTAAGGAGGCAGTACCAAAGAAATCATAAAAATAGCTGCTTGTGTGAAGAGCTTGTGTGCTTGTGTGAACTATATGTAGAAATAGGATGGGGTATATAAAAATTGCCCTAAACGAATCATTAAATATATCATACCAAAATTATGCCTACTGAACAATACAAAATACCAAAAGTGTATAAAATACATAAAAACCTAATCAAAATTAGACTGAATGCACATGGATAGGTACCAAATGCCAATTCCTGTACATAACATATAGTAATATGGGGGGCCAGTTGGGTGAATTATTATAGAGAAATGCATCCGACACCCTTAACACTTTTCAAAAAAATGGGCTGAGCGTGGGCAGAGGAGGCAGACCTGGGTAGAAACCCCAGCAGCCCGACTCATTTAAAGGGGTTTTCCGAGACTTTTATAATGATTGGTTGGGGTCCAACGCCTGGGACCCCCGCAAATCAGCTGTTTGAGAAGGTACCAGCGCTCAAAATAGACTTCTCTTAGCTAACCAAGCACAGCAATGTATATTGTACCATACAGCTGTGCTTGGTATTGCAGCCCAATTCACTTCAGTGGGGCTGAGCTGCTCCTAGGCCATGTGACCAAAGAACGTGACATCACATGGCCTAGGTTATGTTGCGAGAAGATAGCGGCACTACTGCGAGCATCAATGCCTTCTAAATCAGCCGATAGATAGGGTTCCTGGTGTCGAACCTCACTCAAAGTCTCGGAAAACCCCCTTTAACACGTGTGCCAGAAAATTGGCACACATTACACCAGAAATCTACTCCTGCTCCTTGCTCTGGCGCCTCTTAATAAACTGGTCAGATCTTCCTCCAGATGGGCCTTTACTAAGACTGGCCTTTGAAACACTGGCTTTTAGTAAATGACCTCCAGTATGCCAGTTTGACTCAGCCCATTTAGCAACGCTGTAAAATTTTCTAGTTATTTATTCCTTTTACGCTACTGACATCTAGTGGGCAATTTAAAAACATTGAAGGCTAAGGGTTCAGAAAAAAAAAAACAAAGATTACAAAGAGCTCAATATAAAATGTAAAAAAGTAAAAAAAAAAATAAAAAAAAGAAGATATAAAGTTGGCTAAATTAACCACAGTAAAACAAGTTTCAGGCAACATTTAAATAAATCCGAAAAACATTTACCAAGATATAAATGCGCCCCCCCCCCCCAAAAAAAAAAAGAGGAATGTGGAGTTATGATTTTATTCCTGCAGGAGTGGGCAGAGGAAATCAAACTCCACAGGGAGGTGGCTTCAAAGCACGGTCAGGTGTTTACAGCTCACACCTCACGTGTGCATGGAGGTTAACTTATCCTACAGGGAAAAAAAACTGTAGGGGTCTCAGCTAATTACCCAGATTACTCAAATCCATCAGATATCATGAAACTGGGTGTTTATAAGGAATTATGAATGGCCCGACCATCACAGGCATAAATCGGTTTTATATCTGTGTCCCTGGGACCAAGGCGGAAGTGCCCCTGGTCGTTGTTTGGGGGTCAGGTGCCAGGAAGGGGAAATACAGAGATCTCCCAGCAGGAACCTAATAACGGCGCCATGTTTGGTCTTCACCTGTCGCCGAAAACAAGGCGGATCCGTTGGTCCCAGAACCATCTCCCTGTGACCTTCTGGTCTGGGGCTATGGGCCATAATGGGTTTTATGGATCTTTGGCTACCAGGACAAGGAAGGGAGGGTGGACTCCTCCCAGAGGGAGGGAAGGGAGTGACCGACTACAGGTGAAAAAGCCCATGCAGGCCAGAGGCCAGCGTCTTTCTCCGAAGGGGGGTCACGAGTAATGTGTTTGGAGTGACAGTGGACCAACTGCTGACATCACTGCCCCTGTGACTACAGCCAAGCATTACAGCAGACCAGAATTAATCATAGCCCAAAGGACGACGCATCCATTTGGTAACTGACCCTTGCTCTGTTTAACTCTGTTGTATCATACCACCTGTATTTACCACTCAGACCACTGTATATATTCTCTGTGTATATCGTGTATGGTCTAGTGCACCCTTAAGGCAATTAAATATATAATTTAATCTTGTGCTGTCCTTGTATCTCGATCACAAATCACCACGTCTGTGTTTTGTATCAGCTATATGCCATTTCTCACTCTAAATAATCCGATTAGCGGATCGGGATTATATCAAACAAGGAACTGGTGGCAGTCTACCGAGCTGGCAGGGCGATGTTTCACTGGGGCAGTCAAAAGGCCCTCTCAGCTTGTCAGAGTTGTAAGCGACCACCCTCTCTCACTGCCCGTGCCTCCCTGGACAGGAGGTGTCTGTGTAAACTGTACCAAGCTGGCCTTACGTGCTCCGAGGGAGGGCATGACGTCGCGTCTTGGGAACGAGTGACTAAACCGCATCTCGTGAGCTTGACGTAGTTTACGTCAGGTGGGGTCGCGAGGGAGGGGGGGGATTCGTCACAGAAACAAAATACTGGCCCTCTAAAATGCAACTATAGTAAAATAACGGTAGATTATATGAATTCTCTTGAACTCGATTACACCTAGATGTGCCATGTGAGTTCTGTAGGATTTGTTTAACCTCGAGCTCTGAGAAGGAACAACCCAGTTCGCTTTCCCATTGTGAAAGATAAATAGGTTTTGAGGGCATAGAGTTTTCCAAGATCTTTTTGTAGAGCAGGGAGATAAGACCCCTGCGCGAGTCCTAGATTCTAGAATCACCTCATACCAGGTGGGATCACTAACTATTTTGGCAGCCCTCAGAAATTTTAAACATAACATATGAAAGTCGCCATACTGAATGTTAGATCACTGCAGAATGTGGAAGGCATCCCGCAGTATCTCCAATGAGGGAACCAATTCCTCCTTCAGTAAAACTCCTACTATAACTTTACCCAGTGAAGGCCAAATCTCCGAATCATCCTTATAGTCGCTCTGTATTAAGTAGGGAAGCAGCCTAGCAGGAGTGAAAGGAGAAGGAAAGCGAGTGAGCTGTAACAGGTTGCTAGGGCCTGCCATGTACAGTGGATATAAAAAGTCTACACACCCCTGTTAAAATGTCAGGTTTCTGTGAATTTTTTTTTTTTACAAAGATAGATCATTTCAGAACATTTTCCACCTTTAATGTGACCTATAAACTGTACCACTCAATTGAAAATAAAACTGAAATCTTTTAGGTAAAGGGAAGAAAAAAAAATATATCAAAAATAAAATAATATTGTTGCATAAGTGTGCACACCCTTAAAACTAATACTTTGTTGAAGCACCTTTTGATTTTATTACAGCACTCAGTCTTTTTGGGTATGAGTCTATCAGCATGGCACATTTTGACTTGGCAAGATTTACCCACTCTTTGCAAAAACACTCAAAATCTTTCAGATTGCAAGGGCATCTCCTGTGCACAGCCCTCTTCAGATCACCCCACAGATTTTCAATCAGATTCAGGTTTGGGCTCTGGCTGGGTCATTCCAAAACTTGAATCTTCTTCTGGAGAAGCCATTCCTTTGTTGATTTGGATGTATGCTTTGGGTCATTGTCATTCTGAAAGATGAAGTTCCTCTTCATGTTAAGCTTTCTAGCAGAAGTCTGAAGGTTTTGTGCCAATATTGACTGGTATTTGGAACTGTTCATAATTCCCTCTAGCTTAACTAAGGCCCCAGTTTCAGCTGAAGAAAAACAGCCCTAAAGCATGATGCTGCCACCACCATGCTTCACTGTGGGTATGGTGTTCTTTTGGTGATGTGCAGTGTTTTTGTGCCAAACATATCTTTTGGAATTATAGCCAAAAAGTTCAACCTTGGTTTCGGACCCTAACACCTTTTCCCTCATGCTTTTGGGAGACTTCAGATGTGTTTTTGCAAAATGTAGCCTGGCTTCGATGTTTTTCTTCGTAAGAAAAGGCTTTCGTCTTGCCACTATACCCCATAGCCCAGACATATAAAGAATACGGGAGATTGTTGTCACATGTACCACACAGCCAGTACTTGCCAGATAATGTTGCTGTAGGCCTCTTGGTAGCCTCCCAAACCAGTTTTCTTCTCGTCTTTTCATCAATTTTGGAGGGACGTCCAATTCTTGGTAATGTCACTGTTGTGCCATATTTTCTCCACTTGATGATGACTGTCTTCACTGTGTTCCATGGTACATATAATGCCTTGGAAACTCTTTTGTACCCTTCTCCTGACTGGTACCTTTTAACAATGAGATCCCTCTGAAGCTCTCTGTGGACCATGGCTTTTGCTGTGGGATGCGACTAAGAAAATTTCAGGAAAGACCAACTAGAGAAGCTGAACTTTATTTGGGGTTAATCAGAGGCACTTTAAATGATGGCAGGTGTATGCTGACTCCTATTTAACAGGATTTTGAATGTGATTGCTTAATTCTGAACACAGCTACATCCCCAGTTATAAGAGGGTGTGCACACTTATGCAACCACATTATTTTAATTTTTTTTGTTTTCTTCCATCCACCTAAAAGATTTCAGTTTGTTTTTCAATTGAGTTGTACAGTTTATAGGTCACATTAAAGGTGGAAAACATTCTGAAATGATTTATCTTAAAGTACATTTAATCTTTTTTTATTAAATATCAAATAAAAATTGGTTCTCCACCACATTCAAAAATCAGGCTGGTGATGCGAGTTAGAATCTGGAATGAATATGTACCAGCTCTACAACACCCACACCTGACAAATATCTCAGTGAAGAGTATAGGGGCTGAAAAAGCCCACACATAAAGTGGCGTGAAGGGAGTCCAGGCCACTATACTGGGTCTGTACTACTACACTAAGTGACTCCAATGTAGATTGGAGTGAAAAGTACAACCACTGATGGTATGATTATGGACCCCCACCCCCACTAAGTAAGAGACTCAATATTGGTTTATTAAACTACTACTAAACATGCTCTGTATTGCTCAACGCGTTTCTCTGCCGCTATTGCGCGGTATTTCCTCAGGAGCAACGGCAACCTAATCATAGAGGGCACTGTTCAGGTTCAAGTGCATCACTCAGTGGTGAGTGTGCAATAAACATGTGTTTCGTTAGACAAAAAACAAACAAAACAAAACCAAAAATGCTGCACGCCTCTGATAGTGTGCGTGCAGCAAGGTAGAGCCTCCGGCACTATGACGGCTCATTTTTTTACATCACAGAAACAGGACTTTTTAACAGGGGTATGTAGACTTTTTATATCCACTGTATATAGAACACTTTTAGGGTGAATTACCAGACCAGGTTGAGGCGATTTCAGTACCCTCCAGAGGTTAGTGAAGTCAGAGGTTAGAGTAGAGTAGAGCGTTTAGTAGTGTAGGGGTTAAGTCATTTAGAATGCTGGCGTACTTGTATGGCCCTAAATTTAGCTGTAATGTCTGGGAGGCCAAAGCCAACACCAACGTATTATAAATGAGGCGTGGACGTGAGCTTTTCCAAGCAAAAGTGGAAAACAACTTCTGGACAGAGGCCAGGTAGCTGGGTGGTAAGTATATAGGTGCAGATTGCAATAGGTACCACATTTTTTTAATTGGCGTTTAATCTCTTTCAGTAGTGGGTGATAATTTTACTGAAATAGGGAATCGGTTTTAGGAGCGATATTAACCCCCAAATAGGACATGTGGGTAGTTGGCCATTGAAAAGGATATGACTTGGAAAGAGAAAGTTGGATATTCTGGAGCTAGTTAACACTAAGAACAGTACATTTAGGATTAATTAAAAAAATATAAAAAAAATAAATAAAAAAAAAATCGGACAGGGATCCAAACTGAGTGCACATTTTAAGTAGGGCGGAGAAGGCTTCTTTAGGGTCAGTAAGGAAAACCAGCAAATCATCTGTGAAACCAGCTACAGTGCGAGTATCCTGTTTAATAATTAATCCCTGAATGGAGGTATCTTGCCTAATGGCCCGAATTAAGGTTTCCAGACATAGGATGAATAAGGAGGGGGACAAAGGGCAGTCCTGTCTTGTGCCATTATGTATACTAAAGGTAGGAGAAAAGATGCCATTAACCCTGTATAAGGACATAACTGTGGTTGTGAATCAGGCTGGGAAAGCAAACTTCAGTAGAGTTAACTCCATAAACCGCCTTTTCGGCATCTGTACTGAGGGGGGTGGTCAGTCTGGTTCCTGTACAATTAGCATATTCTATAGCTTGTATAACTCTGAAGGTCCCTGCCCTCCCTACCCCTGACAAACCCAGTCTGCTCAGGAGAAATCACTTCCTTCAGGCCAAGATCTTGGCCCAGAGTTGATATCTGAATTCAGGAGTGAGATGGGTCTATAATTTGCAGTACACCCTTTGTCTTTGCTAGGAGAGCTCAGAAATACCAAATTCCTTTAAAACACAGATTGACTGTCAGATATTACAGGGACATGGTCAAGAACATGGCAGATGAATTTTAGAGCTGATAAATGTAAATTAATGCACAACAGAATAAGAGACAACAGGAAAAGACTTGTGAATTCTGGTTAGAACTAAGGGAAGCAATAGTACTCAATGTCAGGCAGTAGCTGCAAAAGCAAATAGGGTGTAGGGTGTAAAAGGGATAAAAACCTGTGATACCAATGTAATATTATCCCTGTATAAATTCCTTGCGAGGCCACATCTTGAATATAAGATTCAGTTTTGGGCTTTATATACTATAAAGGATATGGGAGAGCTAGAAAGGGCTCAGAGAGACAACCAGATCATTAAATAGGACAGAAGGTCTCTCTTATAATGAGAAGCTCAGCTTGGAGCAGTAGCCCAGGAGCTCCTAGCCCAACACGTCTTCTAGTCAGTACAGGACTGTACTATATTAGGAAGACGGATGAGCCTTCGCACCGCTTATTTAAAGGGGTTCTCCAGGAATTAAGAAAATAAAGTTACTGAAAATACTTAAGTGCTACTTTATTATAAATATGCTCCCAAATATCTTTCATTATGGCTAGTTTTGTCTGGGGAGCATTCATAAAGGGGAAATACAATGGCGGCTATCTTATTAGTACACACAAATCCTGTCCTAATCACACAGGAGGACAAGCTCAGAACTCTGAGCTAAAGAGCTGCCTAATCCTCCCATCTGCTCTGCTTGCCAGGGATTATGATCCTGAATACAGTTTAATATGAGCTTCAGCTGAATCTCTGTGGGAATGGAGTTCATATCTCCTCATAAAAAAAAACAGAGTGGGGATGTGGATGCGGCTGATGAGCGGCAACACTTGTATGCAATCTCCATTACCACAGCTCCACATTACCACAGTCTGGCAGGATGTTCCGGCATAGAATGCTGGGAATTAGCCAGAGAAAAAAAAATAAAAAAAATAATAATAATAAATATATATATATATATATATATATATATATATATATATATATATATATGTATATAGAGGCGAAATAATCCGGAATGCACTCCAAAATAAACGTGAAATAAATGATTTATTCACCCATAAAAATGGCAAAACTTGCGACGTTTCGGCTCACAAGAGCCTTCCTCGAGCTTGAGGAAGGCTCTTGTGAGCCGAAACGTCGCAAGTTTTGCCATTTTTATGGGTGAATAAATCATTTATTTCACGTTTATTTTGGAGTGCATTCCGGATTCTTTCGCCTCTACAATACTCAGGGTATTGCCGCTACCCTATGCCGGATAGTGCACCCACATCTAGGTTGATGCTCCCGCTGGATATTTTCTTTATATATATATATATATATATATATATATATATATATATATATATATATATATTATATTCTCAGCATATTTGCAGCCAGATCATCGCAAGACCCCATTATAGTTATTGGGGCCGCACGGCATTCTGGCAGCGCCTGTAAATCTGTAAACACTAGTGTGCAACTAACCGAAATTGTGTATACTGCCCATGTGGCTGCCATAAAGCAATTCTTTAAATGCTGTTAAGAACAGATTAGGCAAGACGGCAGCCCCATGATCATGTTCAGTAAATAGAATAAATAAAAAAATCTGCAATCAGAAAATAAAAAAAATGATTAGAAAAAAGGGAAGTAATGCCGTCTGGTTTTAAGTGGCAGGAAAAAAACATTTGTGACAGATTTATTTTAAAGACATCCGGATGGTAAGAATATGAGCTAGTAAATGACTATAATAGACAAGGTGTTCAGCACCGCTGGTCCACTGTGCTGGCTCCTGCAAATGCTCCACTGAAACCAATAGCTTATAGGTGGAACTGGTTAAAGTATTATTAGACCGGGTACCTAAAGTAACAGCACGGGCATCATCTTAAAGAGTCGCTGCACTTTCACACGATTTAATTTAATACAGATTAGCAGGACTAGCACATTTCTAAATCACTTCATTAAAAAAATATGCCTGCATTCACCTTAAAAAGCTGTAAAGTCAAGGCCACTAAGGGTCTCACATCCACCTTTCAGGGTACTTTCACACTTGCGGCAGAGGATTCCGGCAGGCAGTTTAGTCGCAAATGCATTGAAATGCCGGATCTATGTCTCCGGTGTCATCGGAAAAACGGATCTGGCATTTATTTTTTTCACATTTTTTGCAGTCTAAGCATGTGCAGACCGCAATGTCACATTCCGGCAAGTGCTCCGGAATTTTGAAAACGCTAAAAGACTGAACTGAAGACATCCTGATGCATCCTGAACGGATTGCTCTCCATTCAGAATGCATTAGGATAAAACTGATCAGTTCTTTTCCGGTATTGAGCCCCTAGGACGGAACTCAATGCCGGAAAATAATAACACTAGTGTGAAAGTACCCTAACTTGCAGGCAATTGACTGTTGTCAGGCAAGATCTGTCCCTGGTAACAGACTCAGAAGACGGATGAGAGGAAGTGTGGGAGTGTAAGAGCTATGCGAGATCCTGAGCATGATAAATAAACTGCTTCTAAACCGCTTCTACACTATTTCTGCACATCACAGGAGACTTCTGCAAGTGTGAATTATCCATTTTTATCAGCTTTCTGAGCTCCCTAGTAGAAAACATAGTGGGAAGTAAGGGATACGCCGCGGTTTCTGAGTGATATGCATCTAGCTGTGCAGCACAAACAGGAATAATATGGCTCAAAGACTTCAGGGAAGTCCAAACATAACTATTCTGTCACAGTTATGATTGTACAAAGAAGCACAGCCATTATGCAAAAATCTGGTTTGAAAACTCAGGTACAATTTAAACATTGCAGGCTAGACGTAGCTGCTGCTGTCCCAGGCTTTGTTTTCATCCTACTTGAAAGGGGTATTCGCATCAGATACAATGAGAGCATATCGCTAGGATATGCCTCCATTGTCTGATAGGTGCGGGTCCAACCTCTGAGACCCACACCTACAATGAAAAAAGGAGCGGGTAAAGTCATGGCTGGAGGACCCCGGGTTTCATACAAGTGAATGGGAGCGCACAGCGCATGCGCGGCCCCTAACAAGTGCTTCTCTATTTTCAACGGCCCCATAGAAATTAATGGAGGGTGGCTGCACATGCGCAGTGTGCCCTCCACTACTTTCCGCTCTCCGTGCGGTGGGACGAGCACCTATCAGACAATGAGGGCATATCCTAGCGATATGCCCCCATTGTCTGTGATGGCAAAACCCCTTTAAACTTTATTGCTTGTTAGGTTCCCATTCGAGAATGAAAAAAAAAAAATTGTCTCACTTACAAAGAAAATATATTCAGGCGAATAGAATGCATCTCTATATTTCAAATTTCTAACAGTTTGCAATGCGTAACAGGATAACCTTAAAGAATCAGAGGGTATCAAGGGATGAAATGTTGGGATCTGTTGTGTATTTCTGTGTATTTTTTTTTTTTTTTTTAGAGGCAATGAACACTGATTTATTTTACATGCTCGTACATAACGCTCTCATTTGGGGCATTTATTGTGAATTAGTTGACATAACTTTTACAATTAGTGACCATTATCTAATTGTGTAATGAATATATTTTTCATTCTCGATTTAGCTCTTATAAGTTATTACACAAAATTGTTGGTACGCTTCCATTAAAGAAAGAAAAACCCACAATCATCACAGAAATAAACTTGAAACAGACAAAAGTTATAGTAAATAAAAATTTACTGAAAATCAGCTAATGAAACTCAGAATGCATTAGGATAAAACTGATTTGTTATTTTCCGGTATTGAGCCCCTAGGACGGAACTCAACGCCGGAAAAGGATAACGCAAGTGTGAAAGTACCCTAAGCCTCTCGTTTATTATGGTCCTATACTCTCCATTTACTTTTTTGACTGAGAAGAGTGTAGAGTAGAATCCATTACCTTCTCCTACCTTTGGGCAAGTAATAAGTGAAGATTTTGAAGAAGTGACAGTACTTCTTTCTCTAGAGTCTCCTGAACAGTTTCTCCTAATGTCATAATTATAAGGCCCCTTTCACACGAGCGTGACGGATTAGGTCCAGATGCGTTTAGGATGCGTTCAGTAAAACTCGCACCATTTTGCAAGCAAGTTCAGTCAGTATTGTCTGTGATCGCGTTCAGTTTTTCCCACACAAGTGCAAAGTGTTTTGATGCGTTTTTCACGCGCATGATAAAAGACTGAAGGTTTGCAAACAACATCTCCTAGCAAGCATCTGCACTTGCTTCCTAATGCAATGCGTTTTTCACTGAAGCCCTATTCACTTCTATGGGGCCAGAGCTGCGCGAAAAACAAAGAATATAGAACATGTGGCGTTTTTCACGCAACACAGAACTGATGCGTGAAAAAAAAAAAAAAACTCTTATGTACACAGACCCATTGAAATGAATAGGTCAGGATTCAGTGTATTCACGTCACGGAATGCAGCCGCGCGGAAAAAACCTGCTTGTGCGAAAGGGGCCTTAATCTTTCTGGAGGGGAAAGTCTGAATACCAATCTGAACCCTACTTCTAGAAATTGCAAGATCTAGGTATTGTTTTAAACTTTGGTCCAGGGTGGGAGGAAGTTTTTTTTAGTCTTCCTCCCACCCTGGCATCATTGGGAACCATTTTATCTAGTGGAATCAGAGGGTTGATTTTTTTTTTTTTTTTACAGAATACAGAAACACATTGGCCCTTGATCTGGAGAACCTCCACTTATTATCTGTTTTACCTGGACTTTTGTGTTTACACCCAAATCTTCTGTTCTGCTGAAGGGAGTTAAAGGGCCTGTGAAAGCTAGGGGGGAAAACATTTTTTTTGTCTCCTGCTTTCTGTAATATATCATATAGTATTTACTTTTGCAAGGATTATTACACAGCCAACTCTTAGAAGCCACATCCCATGCCAAATTCTTGAGCCATAATGCTCTACAAGCCGAATTAGCCAGAGAAGAGGCATGAGCAGAAAACCTAACCCCATCTTCAGACGCATCTGCTAAAAAAATTGGTGGAAAGGATTCCCTGATCTCCAGGGGCCTTATCTCTAATCTGGCTTTCTAACTGTTTAACCTACAAAATAAGAGCCCTGGCTGGATATGGTGCTGCGATGTTGGGTTTCAATAAAGCGCCAATAGACTCCAAAGTCCTTATCCATGGCATCTTTAAGTTGCCCTAGATCAGTGATAGGCAAACTGCGGCTCTCCAGCTTTTGCAAAACTACAACTCCCAGCACGCAAAGACTGCCTACAGCTTTCAGCTAACAGCAGGGCATGGTGGGAGTTGTAGTTTTGCAACAGCTGGAGAGCCGCAGTTTGCCTATCACTGCCCTAGATCATCAAAAGGGAGAGAAGAACTATGCTATACTTTAGCTACCAAGACATCTACTTTAGGGGCTCGGCCCCATCTAACGGAGTCAGTTTTGTCAAAAGAGTATTTCTCCATCAAAAAAGGAGTCTGCTTTTTCTTCAGAGCTAGAAATATCTGAATAATATAATGCAGATGAAGACGCATCCCTGGAGTCCCTATGCCTGGAATGATGTTCCTTTTTGGACATTAGTGCACTACTGAAATCCTCCCTTATTATTTTCTTCATACATTTCATCATAGAAGGAGATTCTTCTGGAACAGTGTTCTCACTACATGAGCAACATAACAGTTTAAGATGGGGCTAGTTTGACTTTACACAATCCACACTCCTTGTGTCATATCTTTGCCATAACCTTTTTTGGTTTATCCTGAAACAGAACATAGAACCATAAACCCCACTACATCACCAATGTCTATGGGCTCTATTTCATCAACAAAACCCATACCCTCCAAACACACCGTAAGTGCCAGGGTAGAGAGGTCCGTCTGAACTTCTCCAGAGTTCTCTATGCTGCATACAAAGAAAGCTCGATGGCCTCCTTGTCCTAGATCCGGACATGCCTGACCATGATTCTCAGGCTGACTGACTGGGCCGTTATTCAGGAATCTGCGCTGTGTCTGCTTTTACGGGTCCTTATCACTCAATATTTGCGACATCACATGCCACATAACTTCCGGTCTCGCGCATCCTGTATTCAGAAGAGACCGCAGCACTTCTTGGTTCCGGTCTTGCAGTATCGTGATGTCACTTCCTTAGGCCGCAGGCTGCTCTGCTCCAGTTGCATCCCCACTTGATTTTAACTCTAATCTGCAAGTTAAAACTTTTACCACGCCGTGCACACCACTGCCCAGTCAGCGATACTAACACATGGAGAAACTACTCCCCTCCATCCATATTCAAGTATAGAATCCTTGTTTTCAGCAGGTGTCCTCTCCTAGGACAGGACACCACTCTAATATCTGGGAGGTTTCCTGTTCTGGGAAGCAGACCATCTCTTTCCTGGTTCTGTCTTAGGCAGATGGCAAAAAGAACATTGCACCTACTGTGAAACATGGAGGAGGCTCGAATGTCAAGGCGTTCTGGAGCGAAATGTGCTGTCCAGAGTCCAAAAGCTTGGTCTCAGTGGCAGGTCATGGGTCCTCCAACAGGATAATGACTAGAGATGAGCGAATTGACTTTGGATGCTTCATCCGAAGCAGATTTGCATAAAACTGAATTGTAATACTGTACGAAGCGGGAGCTCCGTACAGTATTAGAATGTATTGGCTCCGAGGAGTTGAAATTATTACTTCACAAAGTCTCATGAGACTTGTGTAATAACTATGAATTATTACTGTAAAAAACCTTTGTACCGAACTCGGGTTGGGTTCCAAGGTTGGTTCGCTCATCCCTAATAATGACCCAAAACACACAGCTAAAAACATTCAAGGATGGTTAGGAGCAACGCATTGGACTATTCTGAAATGGCCTACTATGAGCCCTGATCTAAACCATATTGAACATCTGTGGAAGGAGATGGAACATGCAGTCTTCGGCTACTTTCACACCAGCGTTTCTATTTTTCGCTTCCGTTTTTGTCCCCATTCATTGTTAATAGGGACAAAAGTAACTGAACAGAACAAAATGATCCAAAGTGCATTCTGTTCCGTTTTGCTGCGTTCTCATACCGGAGAGCAAACTGCAGGATGCTGCAGTTTTCTTTCCGTCATGACCCACAATGCAAGTCAATGGGGACGGATCCGCTTAAGTCTGACACAATAAAGAACGGATCCATCCCCCATTGACTTGAGACAGCTGGAGCAGTTCTCCCATGAGCAGTCGGCCAAAATCCCTGTGGACAGTTGCAGAAGTCGAATTAAGGCTACATTCACACGTCAGTATTTTTCTATAATCCGAATTTCGGTCCGTTTTTTGCGGATCCGTTGTTCCTGAAAATGTTTCCGTATGTCATCCGTTTTTTGCGGATCCGCAAAAAACGGAAACATGTATACATTTCAATAATCAAATAAAGTTGTTTGGATTTCTTTGAAAAAAAAATTGAAAAAAATAAATAAATAAATAAATTAATTTGCTATGTGTTTCCAGGAACGGATTCCGCAAAAAACGGAAGACATACGGAATGACATCCGAATGTCTTCCGTTTTTTGCGGATCCATTGACTTTGTATTGTACCAGGATCCGAATTTTGCGGAAAAGAATAGGACATGTTTTATATTTAAACGGACATGCGGAACGGAACAACGGAAACGGACAGCACACATTGTGCTGTCCGATTTTTTTCCAAGACCCATTGAAAATGAATGGGTCCAGATCTGGTCCTGATCTGTTCCGCAAAAAACGGAACAGATCAGGAAAGAAAAAACGGACGTGTGAATGGACCCTAAGAGTTACAGAAATGACTTGATTGCAGTGATTGCCTCAAAAGGTTATGGAACAGAAAATGAAGTCAAGGAGACAGTCATTTTTGTCCAGGTGCATTAGTTTTTTTTTAAATATTATTCTGTTAAACCACAATTTAAAAGCAATGTCTGATATTCATAATATGATTTTCAGTAAATTTTTATTTATTATTACTTTTGTCAGTTTCAAGTTATTTCGGTGACCATTGTGGGGTTTTCTTTCATCAACAGAAGGGTACCAATTTTGTCCATGTGTAGTTTCAGTACTTGATATTTTTAAGCTTTTTGTTTTGTTTAATGTGTATTTCTGCAACCATAGCAACAGGTTTCAATTTCTTAATGTGCAATTCTTTACATAAACAACCATTCATCTGGAAGCTAATATTTTCCGGCTTATTGAAGCATGCCACAGATATTTACATTATGCTGAATTTCTTCAGCTTGGACACTGGGATTTAAGGCATTTAATATTACATACATAAAAAGTGGTAGTTACCTCCTAACGATCATTTTGAGAATCTTGTATGAACCCTTGATCAAGATCAGAGCTTCTTGTCGGGAACCATGTAAAGGTGTTCCGTTAATATTTACTAATTCATCACCCACTTCAATCTTTTCACACTTTGCTGCCTTCCCTCCATCTTCAATCTGTCAAAAACAAACAAAGACCAATTACATAACTTCTCTGCTGAATTTCCACAAATATCATGCCATGATCACGTCATTCTGCCCTCTTCTGAAAACTAAAGTAGAAATTTGATATCACCTGATACTCTCTTTGCAGAGGAAACCCCACGTGAAATGTAGCATTTAGAGATCAGCGAAGTTTTGAAAAATTAGATTCGGCAGCTTTTCTCAAGTTTGACAAAAAAAATTATTCGTTAGAAATTTGATTCATTACAAATTAATTTGTCACAAATCACCATGTTAAAAGCCCATTCAGCCTATCAATCAATAGGACTATTTTTAACGGCCGCTTAGACAGAAGTGCACCTGTCTGGCGCAATATGCTGGCGCAACAGCTGGCGCAATATGCTGGCGCAATATGGCCTTTTGGGTTTAAAAATATATATATATCACTCACCTTATCCACTTGCAGTCACCACGTGATCACGCGGTAACGTCATGATGCTCAGCGCAGGTCTTTTTTCAATCAAGAGAGGAGCAGGGCAAGTGGATGAGGTGAGGTTTTTTCCCCGTTCTTTCTAAGGCTGCTTTCACACTAGCGTTCGCTGGTCCGTTCGTGAGCTCCGTTTGAAGGGGCTCACGAGCGGACCCGAACGCAGCCGTCCAGCCCTGATGCAGTCTGAATGGAGCGGATCCGCTCAGACTGCATCAGTCTGGCGGCGTTCAGCCTCCGCTCCGCTCGCCTCCGCACGGACAGGCGGACAGCTGAACGCTGCTTGCAGCGTTCGGGTGTCCGCCTGGCCGTGCGGAGGCGTACGGATCCGTGCGGATCCGTCCAGACTTACAATGTAAGTCAATGGGGACGGATCCGTTTGAAGATGTCACCCTGTGGCTCAATCTTCAGGCGGATCCGTCCCCCATTGACTTTACATTGAAAGTCTGGACGGATCCGTCCGAGGCTATTTTCACACTTAGCTTTTTTTAGCTAATATAATGCAGACGGATCCGTTCTGAACGGAGCCTCCGTCTGCATTATTATGAGCGGATCCGTTCAGAACGGATCCGCCCGAACGCTAGTGTGAAAGTAGCCTAAGACAACTCCAGCCACCATTTTAAGAAATGTGATTCGTCACCATGAAGGCCAAGGAAATTCGTCTTTATTTAGAATCAAATTTTTTTCTAAAATTCAGACCGAATTCCACTTCAGATGCTTCGTTTCGCTACACTAGTAGAGTTATACTTATAATATATGAATGACCCAGCTCAAACACATAGTTCTGCTGGAAACCAAGCTAAACCAAGTAAAATGCGAGGACCAGCTCCCAAAGTACACTTTTACAGATTCACAGCGCTAAAGGTAAAGAAGCCTTGTCACCTCTGGGGACTGAACTTTTTCTTCTCCAGACGGAGGCAGTGCTCTTTGTCTTTTGAGGGAATTTTACATGAAACTATTTTTCCACATATTCTTTGTATGGGACTGTGGCGGAACCCGCCTCGCCACTGGGCATTGGAGAGGACTGGCTACCCGCCTCCTACCTGCTGACTATGGCCCCTGGTAAATTTGTACGTTTGAATGCAATTTGGGCATGTGGTATTTTATATTGCTGCTACTGGCCCTTTAAGGACCATCCGTGGACATGTGACTCTTGGGAACAATGGCCTTTGAGACTGTGTAGCAGATTGCATTCGGGCTGTCTTGAATATTGTGTATCTTGTTATGGGTTCGGTTGGATTGTATTGCGATGTATTGTGGACTGTGTGTGTCTTGCTCTTGCTGTGATGTTAAAGGCATTGCTGTTCTGTGCCTCTTCTCCTCCCCCTTTTCCTGTCCCTCCTCCATCTCCCATCAGCCCTTGCTATTGTCGGGCCCCACCCTTCCTTGTACCATAGACCTCCATGTGCCCTATTGTATGCAAATGAGGCTGTTGGGGGGGTTTAAAGTAGGTGTGCTATGTCCAAATAAAGTCAGTTCCTGTTTTAACCCTCAAGGTGAAGTGTCGTCTCATTCTTGGGGGAGGATTTATTGCATGCTGTCCCAGTCTGACTGCTAGGAGTGAAAACCTATTCGTATGGTTTCCTATTCAACTGCCTACAGCATTCATATGCATCAAGAGGATTTATCTGCTTCTTCGGTTTGGTGATTGTGGTGTCTGCCAGAGTGCTTGGAAGCCTCAGGAAACGCTAGGCGCATCCGTAAACGGAGGTACTCAGTCGGGGTGCCAGGTGATCCGTTACAGGGACAATATATTTTTATTTAAGTTAATTGTGTCCTCTTTCTCTGCTCAAGACTAAGTAAATGCAATTATTTTACTCTTTCCTCATAACCAAGATGATCCATGTCCCTCATCGGATTCGTAGCTCTATTTTGTACATTCTCCAACGCCAGGACATCTTTTCTAAGAACTGGTGCCCAGGACCTGTATGAACTTGTAGATGAGGCTGTATCAATGCTTTGTGTGTGGTGCTAATAATACATCCTTATCCTGCAAGTCCATGTCTCTCTTAATATTCGATACTTTGCTGCCCCATGTTAAAAGGGATCGATCTGATGGTTGGGAACAATAAATCTATATGGGGAACAGAAATTGTAGATACTATCATTTACCCCCATACAGAGCACAAGAAGAGAGGCAGGTGGACTGCCATCTATTGAGTGCTTTCACAAGGACAACGCGTTTTGGAGTACTCAGGACCCCTTTATCAAATCTTCTAATGTTTATACACAGAGGTGATATCATTATATGCAGGATTAGAATGATAGATAAGCAGGTAACGGCAGTAAAGTGATCTGTAGAGGCCAATAAGTGGCGCCTATTATCAAGCTTAGTGGCCAGTGCAAAAACTGCAGAATTTTATGTTTTTTGTGTGTATATATCACGATACGATTGCTTTGGCGATATATCGTGTAAGCCTAATATATATTAGGCCTGCACGCTATATCGCCAAAGCAATCGTATCGCGATAATCACCAATTGCGATGGTGAACTTTTTACATGGCTGACACTGATGTATCATCGGCCGCTATGCTGCACAGCGCGGCCGACGCGACTTTGTATGCAAAGTCTTTCTTTACTGCTGAAACAATCACTCTCCTATTGATAAACTCATATTGATAAAATCACCAGCCTCTGTACTCACTAGAGGGAACACCTAAAGCAGGCATCTCAAACTGCGGCCCTCCAGCTGTTGCAAAACTACAACTCCCACAATGCCCTGCTGTAGGCTGATACATGTAGGCTGTCCGGGCATGCTGGGAGTTGTAGTTTTGCAACAGCTGGAGGGCCGCAGTTTGAGATCCCTGACCTAAAGGGAAAGAATAACTTTAAAAACCTGCTGTTTCTCTAGAAGACCTTATATTGATAGTAATGTTAATAGAGTCTCAAGGGTCTGTAAAAGCAGGTACCCTACTTTTATAGACCTTTGATTCTATTAACACTACTATCGACATAAGGTCATCTAGAGAAACAGCAGGTTTTTTTATATTCTTTTTTTCCATTCTTTTTTTCCTTTAGGTGTTTAGGTATTAGAGGAATCAAATGAAAGTTATGTTTTAACATAATGGTCGGAAACAGGGTTTTGTTTATCCTCTTGGTTATTAGTTTTTCTATGTAAGTAAAATAACTGAAATACAGTGGCCTAAATGTGAGGAAATGCTCAAAAACCCCAAACACTGTGGCGCGTTTATAACCGGGGGAGCAATTCCTACGCATGTGATCCGTTGCTCCCGGCAATCCCCATAAAAAATGCATACAATGGAGGATGTTGGCAGCGGACCACATGCACCACAATGGCATCCTACACAAGATGGGATAATGTGTGGATGCAAATATAAAAATACATAAATCACTGCGAAAGGTGCTCCACAATGATATGCAACTGACAACACTGGCTAATCCCTCAAGCTTATGTTAAGTACTGAGACTTTAGCCAATGTATTCCTGTCAGAAACCCATCAGAGCCCTTTTGCACCACCGTCAAGGTATCTCAGTGTGGCATGGGTTCCTACCACTAGACTACCTATGGTGTATGAACACGGTCTGAGAGGTGCCAAGATACAACTTACAGCCAAGCTCCCACATACCTCCATAGTGAGATCACTCAGGTAGTGGGAGAGATGATAAGGCTCTAAGCCTCACCTATAACAGGCCATGTGAAACAGGGTATGTCTAGTATTTTTCAGCTTTATTACTTTTACACCACAAAATCTCTTTAAAAAAAGGGGAGCAGCGGCGGCGGTGCGGAGACCCAAGTTAGTATATTCAGTGTGAGGTGCTCGCCATATGGGGGAGGGAGGGGAATTTTATAGTCTTGGATAACCCCTTTAATTAAAAATTATAAATTAGTGAACCTAATATAATGCATCAACTAAAGTTGCTTTCAGCTGGGCCAAACACATGAAGCTCCTGTAGTTCATCAGAAAATGTGTTTATAATATTGGCATATAAAATGCAACTGCATTACACTGGTCGGAAAAGCAACTGAATATATATTTAAAACTCAGCTGGAGAACGCTTAAGACAGGCTTGGGGCCTACACCAGGTCCCAGCCTGACTATACACACACACACACACCGGCACCCTGCAATCACATTTACGGGCTGCAATCACATTTACGGGGAGACAGAGGGAATCCACGTCTGTCACTGCTTACATGTGAATAAAGAATGTATCAGGACATACAGGTGAAACTCGAAAAATTAGAATATCGTGCAAAGTTCATTTATTTCAGTAATGCACATTAAAAGGTGAAACTAATATATGAGGTAGACTCATTACATGCAAAGCGAGATATTTCAAGCCTTTATTTGTTATAATTTTGTCATGGAAGGTGTACAGAAAACTAGAAGACACAAAATGAAGATCGGACTGACTGGATCCAAAACTAAGGAACAAAAGGGAGAGCCCTGCAACAGACCTGGCTCTCTCCCTAACTGCTCAGCCTATGCAAAAATGGTAGATGATCGCATATCCTCGTACCTCGACTGTATAACACCTGAACACCCTATAATAGTGAGAGGACATGACCACCGGCTCCCTACACTTGATACGGAGGGAGTCAGGGTCACCTGGGATCCAGCAAACAGGAAAACACAAATGAATGAACAAAACTTATCTGTAGAAGACTCTACAGCATCCAGCATGCACACACTCCAGGAAGTTGTATAAACCGCAAAGTGATGCAGTATAGGAAGGGATTTAAAGGGATGCAATCAGTGCAACTACATGACAGCTGAGAGAGGCTAACGAGATGAGAAAACGAAAGCAAAACAAAAAGGAACCTCAAGCAAGAGGATCTGAAGAACGTCTGTCAGAGCTTCTCAGATGTCTGGTGGTGACAGTACCCCTCCTTCTACGAGTGGACTCCGGACACTCAGAGCCCACCTTCTCAGGATAGGACCTATGGAAAGCCCTGATGAGACGAGTGGCCTTAATGTCCGTCACTGGGACCCACATCCTCTCCCCAGGACCATAACCCTCCCAATGAACGAGGTACTGGAGAGAACCGCGGACAACACGAGAATCCACAATCCTAGAGACCTGAAATTCAAGATTACCATCAACCACAATCGGAGGAGGAGGCAAAGAGGAGGATACAATGGGTTGGACATAAGGTTTTAATAGGGACTTATGAAAAACATTATGGATCTTCCAAGTCTGAGGAAGATCAAGAAGGTAGGCAACAGGATTGATGACGGACAAGATTTTGTAAGGCCCAATAAACTTAGGACCCAATTTCCAGGAGGGAACCTTCAATTTGATATTCTTAGTAGACAACCACACCAGATCACCAACATTCAGGTCCGGAACAGGCACACGTCTCTTATCCGCCACACTCTTATATCTCTCACTCATGCTCTTTAGATTATCCTGAATCTTTTGCCAAATAGATGACAAAGACGAGGAGAATCTGTCCTCATCAGGTAAACCAGAAGACCCCTCTCCAGAGAATGTCCCAAACTGGGGATGAAACCCATATGCACCAAAAAATGTACTCCCTGTAAGGGGGCAAGTCCTGAACACCACTCTCAGAGAACACATCCGAAAATTCAGAGAGAAAAGATGGTAGTCTTAGTAAAAACCTCAGAAACAGTCGTGAGGCAATTCTCTCTGCAAAAGTCACTCCAACCATTTACTTGCCTCGCTTGCCAATCAATGGTGGGGTTATGTTTAGTGAGCCAGGGTAGCCCCAAAACTAGAGGCGTAGACAACCCGCTTAGGACGAAACATGACACATCCTCAACATGAGTATCACTCACAATCAAACGGATATTGTGAACTATGCCCTTTAACGATTTCTGAGAAAGTGGAACGGAATCAATAGCAAAAACAGGTATATCCTTTCCCAAAGTGCATACCTGGAAACCATGAGTTATAGCAATATGATTATCAATGAGATTGACAGCTGCTCCACTATCTACAAAAATCTCACAAAAAATGTTCTTGCTCTCTAGCGCCACCCTGGCAGGTAGGACAAAAAGGGAACTACAAGCAAACGGAAAACCTTCAATTTCCGCATCAACCTTGCCAATAGTAACAGATGGAACGTTTTTAGAGGATTTTTTTTCTTTTTGTTTCTTTATTACTCTCAAAAAACTGCCTGAATCTCCTAGAGGGACAAACATTTGCCAAATGATTTATACCTCCACAACAGAAACAAACCTTCCTATGAGAGCTGAATCCTCTATTGTCAGAGGCAAGCAAACCCAGCTGCATGGGCCCCTGCTCAGAAGGGATTGAGAGCGACTGAGACCCCTGTGCACTGAATGAGACCGCCACACTGTCCTTGGACTGAGTATGACAGGAAGGAGTGATCTCTCCTCTCTCTCTAAGACGCCTGTCAATACGAACGGCCCGAGACATGGCAGAGTCCAAAGAGGTAGGTCTCTCATGAAAGGCAAATGCATCTTTCAATCCCTCTGAAAGACCATGGCAAAATTGACTTCGGAGTGCAGCATCATTCCAACCAGTATCAGCTGCCCATCTCTGAAATTCTGAACAGTATATCTCTGCGGACTGTTTACCCTGGCATAAAAGACGTAGTCTAGACTCAGCCAGAGCAATACGATCCGGATCATCATATATCTGACCCAGGGCTAAAAAGAAATCATCCACTGAACAGAGGGGCCGTGCCCCCACCGGCAGCGAAAAGGCCCAGGACTGAGCGTTATCCCTGAGCAGCGAGATGATGATCCCCACCCTCTGCTCCTCATCACCAGAGGAATGGGGAAGTAGGCGAAAATGGAGTTTGCAAGCCTCTCTAAAACAAACAAAATTCTCACTTACCCCCGGAGAACGTATCCGGGAGCGAATTCTTAGGCTCAGAACAAACTCCATGAACGCAAGCTGAACCGGTCACCTGAAACTGAGAAACAGTTTTACGGAGATCTGCTACCTCCAATGAAAGACCCTGCATGTGTTCAAGCAATGTGTTCAGTCGGATCCATGCTTGAGACGGTTTTGGCGGTTTATAATGTCACGGAAGGTGTACAGAAAACTAGAAGACACAAAATGAAGATCCGACTGACTGGATCCAAAACTAAGGAACAAAAGGGAGAGCCCTGCAACAGACCTGGCTCTCTCCCTAACTGCTCAGCCTATGCAAAAATCTCAATGGTAGATGATTGCATATCCTCGTTCCTCGACTGTATAACACCTGAACACCCTATAATAGTGAGGGGACACGACCACCGGCTCCCTACACTTGATACGGAGGGAGTCAGGGTCACCTGGAATCCAGCAAACAGGAAAACACAAATGAATGAACAAAACTTATCTGTAGAAGACTCAGTAGTAGCATCCAGCATGCACACACTACAGGAAGTTGTATAAACCGGAAAGTGATGCAGTATGGGAAGGGATTTAAAGGGATGCAATCAGTGCAACTACATGACAGCTGAGAGAGGCTAACGAGATGAGAAAATGAAAGCAAAACAAAAGAAACCTCAAGGAGGAGGTTCTGAAGAACGTCTGTCAGAGCTTCTCAGATGTCTGGTGGTGACAAATTTGGATGATTACGGTTTACGGCTCTCACAAGCGGCCCCAAACGGATCAGTTTAGCCCCAATGCATTCTGAATGGATAGGGATCCGTCAGAATGCATCAGTTTGCCTCCGTTCCGCCTCCATTCCGCTCTGGAGGCGGACACCAAAACTCTGCTTGCAGCGTTTTGGTGTCCGCCTGGCCGTGCGGAGCCAAATGGATCTGTCCTGACTTACAATGTAAGTCAATGGGGATGGATTCGTGTGACACAATATGGTGCAATTGCAAACGGATCCGTCCCCCATTGACTTTTAATGTAAAGTCGGGATGGATCCGTCTGACTAACAATTAGACTTAGACTTTTTTTTTTTTTACATAGAATGCAGACGCATCCGTTCTGAACGGATACCATCGTTTGCATTTATAGATGCGGATCCGTCTGTGCAGATACCAGACGGATCCGCACCTAACACAGGTGTGAAAGCAGCCTAAGCTGCATTAATGCAATTCCTTTTAAGTTGCATTACTGAAATAAATGGACTTTTGCACGATATTCAAATTTTTCGAGTTTCACCTGTAAGTACAGAGCATTACTCCAAGGGTATAGCAGAGTACTCAGTAGCACTTGGGCAAATAGGGAAAGCACAATAGACAAACTATCCAACAGACCAACACTGTCTCTCCCAGGAGAGCAGATGTTAAGGAAAGCTGTATGGCGTCACCTCAACCAGCTGATCAGTCCTGATTGACATTGTCTGACCATTATCGGACAAAGGGCAGACACACTTGTAACCAATGTAAAGGAATAAGGCAGTGGCTATTAGAGTAGTTTCACACTAGCGCTTAGTATCTCTGCTTTCTGGCACTGCCGGAAGTTTAAGGCTCGTTTCAGACAAGCATATCCCATTATGGACACTGCTTGTTTAGGAGACGCACACGGCATTGTACCGTTTTATAATGCTGTGCATCATTGCATGACCTTACTTCTAAAGAATTATACTGGAGTAATGCTGTGCACTCCCGCAAAATGAGCAGTTTCCATAATGGGGAATCGCGCTCACACACTCGTCTGAAACAGGCTTAAACGTCGCTGTCCGTCCCCATCAACTAGAATGGCCGCCGGCGGAGATCCTGCTGCAACTCGGCAAATATGAAGAGGACCGCTGCCTGCCAAGAATCGGCCACAATACAGAGAGATCTGGCGGGCTGTTCCCTGCCGAAAGAGCCTGCCAGATACTAAGCGCTAGGGTGAAACTAGCTTTACATCAGTAACTAAGTGCTGTTTTGACAGTTATGTTAGGAGGGATTACCCAATATGATCATACCTATGGTAATAGAGAAACAGAACCCACAATTTGGCAGATTATGGCTTCAATCTGGGCCCAGCATGGGGTTATAAGAAGGAATTGCTACCGTATGTGTGACAGGGAGTCAATGTCCCTACTGCACCGCCAACAGACGTTCATCGGGGAGAGTTTATAGGCATACAGTAGTTCCTGTTTCAATAGTTTTTATTGGTTTAGTATCAATAAAAGATAATAGAGGACAATAAAATGCATTTCCACCTGCGTCTTATAGCATTGGCTAAGGAGTTTGTAATAACTCTCCTGAAGCCTAACACAGGTGGAAAATCCATATGAATACCTGAGGATCTCTTTGGTCTTGGTTCCAAGATTGTAATGCTCAGCTCACTTTCCCATGACAATAGGAAAGCCGGCTTCAGACTAGTAAAAGTACGGTATAAAAAAAAGAAACAGATCTCTTAGTCGAGGCAGTTGTAGATAAGGTCCCTGCAAACTGAGTAAGGGGCCTGTTAAAAGAATACATGCCCACAGAAGTGTGAGGAACATCATGAAAAAGACTCTGCATCTGTTATGGCATTTGCCCAGAGGAACTAAGGACAATTCCACATATCCTGGTATACCAGAATCAAGGTGACACTTATCTGGGTAACGGCTTGCTGATGAAAGTGGAGAAGGAATCTCCTGGTTTTGTATATTTCCCTTAATAAGGGGTGGTATGAGGGGGATCTAAGCTTTTTAGGGTCAGGCAACCACAGGTCAGTAATTAGTGTGTTGTCATAGGAGTAGCTTAACAAGGCAAAGAGGATCCGGAAAAGGAGCTGCAACTGGATGGCCCGATAACCGGCTGAAATATCATGTATTAACCTGAGATTCCACCCCCCTTCTTTTGAATCAGCACTGGGCCTCCTCCTCCACAGAAATCTAGAGAAAAGTTAACAGATAGATTGAAAGTAGTGAGACGTAGAAATATCTGGACCGTTTGCATGAAAAAGCAATTTGGGGACCACATAAGATTTAAAAAAAAAATAATGTTTCTTCCCATTCAAGACATGATAGGGAATTTTATAAGCATGCACTAGGCGTTTCAGATCGGCAAGGAATGGTATGTAGTTAAAGGGATTCTGTCACCTCTTTTTACCCTATAGAGATGCGGACATGCACGGCTAGATCGCCGCTAGCATGTCCGCAATATACCTGTTCCATAGCTCTGTGTGGTTTTATTAAAGGGGTTGTCCGGGTTCAGAGCTGAACCCGGACATACCCTTATTTTCACCCAGGCAGCCCCCCTGAGGCTAGCATTGGAGCATCTCATGCTCCGATGTGCTCCCTTGCCCTGTGCTAAATCGCGCTCCCTTGCCCTGTGTTCGGTGACGTCACCGGCTCTGAGGCGTGGGCTTTAGCTCTGCCCTAGCTGTTTTACTGGCTAGGGCCGAGCTAAATCCCGCCCATCAGTGCCAGTGACGTCACCGGGGTTCCTGGCAGCCCCATGGAGAGCCCCGGTACGTCACCGGAACTCCAAAAAATGCCTTTGCCCTGCGCAATTTAGCGCAGGGCAAAGGAGAGCATCGGAGCATGAACTGCTCCGATGCTCCTGTCAGGGGGGTTGCCGGGGTGAAAATGGAGGGATGTCCGGGTTCAGCTCTGAACCCAGACAACCCTTTTAAGTGTAAAAAATGACATATATATATATATATATATATATATATATATATATATATATATAATCTGGTAAGGAGCCCAAAGGGCAGTACTAACTGTTCTGGAGCCCAGCCACCACCCCTGTGAAGGAGCCCAGCACCGCCTGCAACCAGCAATTTCCTCCTTGCTCACGAAGTCAGATCGCCATAATCTCGAGATGTGCAAGCTCGCGCATGCGCAGTTATTTGCCTGAGGCGGATGCAAGGAACACTATGCCGACACTGCGCATCGCGAGATTAAGGCGATCTGACTTCGTAAGCAAGGAGGAGATTCCTGGTTACAGGCGGTGCTGGGCTCCTTCACAGGGGTGGTGGCTGAGCTCCAGAACGGTTAGTACAGCCCCTTGGGCTCCTTAACAGGCTGATTTACACACATTATATATACACTCACCTAAAGAATTATTAGGAACACCATACTAATACGGTGTTGGACCCCCTTTTGCCTTCAGAACTGCCTTAATTCTACGTGGCATTGATTCAACAAGGTGCTGATAGCATTCTTTAGAAATGTTGGCCCATATTGATAGGATAGCATCTTGCAGTTGATGGAGATTTGAGGGATGCACATCCAGGGCACGAAGCTCCCGTTCCACCACATCCCAAAGATGCTCTATTGGGTTGAGATCTGGTGACTGTGGGGGCCATTTTAGTACAGTGAACTCATTGTCATGTTCAAGAAACCAATTTGAAATGATTCGAGCTTTGTGACATGGTGCATTATCCTGCTGGAAGTAGCCATCAGAGGATGGGTACATGGTGGTCATGAAGGGATGGACATGGTCAGAAACAATGCTCAGGTAGCCTGTGGCATTTAAACAATGGCCAATTGGCACTAAGGGGCCTAAAGTGTGCCCAGAAAACATCCCCCACACCATTACACCACCACCACCAGCCTGCACAGTGGTAACAAGGCATGATGGATACATGTTCTCATTCTGTTTATGCCAAATTCGGACTCTATCATTTGAATGTCTCAACAGAAATCGAGACTCTGGCCATGTGTTGTAACTAGTGGTTATTTCAGTCAACGTTGCTCTTCTATCAGCTTGAATCACTCGGCCCATTCTCCTCTGACCTCTAGCATTAACAAGGCATTTTTGCCCACAGGACTGCCGCATACTGGATGTGTTTCCCTTTTTACACCATTCTTTGTAAACCCTAGAAATGGTTGTGCGTGAAAATCCCAGTAACTGAGCAGATTGTGAAATACTCAGACCGGCGCGTCTGGCACCAACCACCATGCCACGCTCAAAATTGCTTAAGTCACCTTTCTTTCCCATTCTGACATTCAGTTTGGAGTTCAGGAGATTGTCTTGACCAGGACCGCAACCCTACATGCATTGAAGCAACTGCCGTGTGATTGGTTGACTAGATAATCGCATTAATGAGAAATAGAACAGGTGTTCCTAATAATTCTTTAGGTGAGTGTATATATATATATATATATATATATATATATATATTTTATCATTTTTTACACTCAATAAAACCACTCAAGAGATATGGGACAGATATAGTGCGGACATGCTAGCGGCGATCTAGCCGTGCATGTCCGCATCTCTATAGGGTAAAAAAGAGGTGACAGAATCCCTTTAAGTTTATTTATATCTGAGGGATGTTTGGCAATGTGGACACCTAACTACTTTCAGATTTCTCAGACCATAAAAACGTAATTTTTTAAAACTGCTTAAGATCTTCCTCCAACTAATTTCAGTTGCCCCCTTGTTCTTGTGTATAGCTTCTAAAATACTTTCCTTCTGAACCATTAAAATAAAAATGCCAGATTTGCTGCTTTTTGCTTATTTACCACCAAAAACAGAATAAAAAGTGATCAATAAGCGTTATATATCCCCAAATGATACTAATGAAAACTACAAAGGTGTTCAAAAATAAAGCCCTCACACAGCTCTGTAGAAAGAAAAAATAGCCCTATTTTTTTCCCACCCCCTTCCCACAAAGAAAGTGTTTGACACACATGAGCGAGTTGAATGTGATAAACACGCTGCGTGTGGCAGTGCGAGTACCCGTTCTGAACTCCAATCCTCTTGACAGTATAACAAAACGCAAGGGCCCCATGCCCATGCTGTGGACCGCAAATAGTGGTCTGCAATTCACGTGCACTGGCGTGTGTACTCTGTATCGCGGATACGGACCCATTGACTTAAATGGGTTCACAAATCGCAACATTTGGTAAAAGATTGGACATGTCTTAGGCACGGACCTGACAGCTCACGGAAGCACTTCATACTGTTTCCGTGGGCTTCCGATCCATGCCACGACTCTGCAAAAAATATGACATGTCCGCATCCGATCTGCAAAAATATACAGGCACTGGCCATGTGTGCTCTGGGGTGGGAATGCAGACCCACTGGTTTGAAATGGTCTGCAATCGACAAGATACAGCTGAAGAGTTGTATCTTGTCGATTGCAGACCATTTCAAATCAGTGGGTCTGCATTCCCACCCCAGAGCACACATGGCCAGTGCCTGTATATTGCGGACCTGCCATTTACGGTCCGCAGTACAGGCATGCGGCCCTCACATTCGTGGGCATGAGCCCTTAGGGTTCATGCACACGGACGTATATTTGTTATGCACCCGCATTTTTTGCAGATCGGATGCGGACTGATTCATTTCAATGAGGCCACAAAAGAGGTTGCACGAAGCCGCAAAAAAAAGATAAATCATGTCATATGCTTGTCTGTATTGTGGACAAGGATAGGACATTTCTAGAGCAGTTTGAAAAAAAATTAATAAGGGTGGGATGCACACAGCTGGTATTTGTGTTCTGCTGGTCCCAAAACACTTATGGCCATGTGCATGAGCTCTTATACTGATATATAATGCTGTCAGTGTAATACAATAGATTCCAGGACCCTCAGGGTTATAAGTCAGTATAAGGGCTCATGCACACAAACGTTTTTTGCGTTCCGTATACGGACCGTATTTTGATTCCGTATACGGAACTATTCATTTCAACGGGTCCGCAAGAGATGCGGACAGCACTCTGTGTGCTGTCCGCATCCGTTGCTCCGTTCCATGGCCCCGGAAAAATTATGAGGCATGTCCTATTCTTGTCCATTTTGCGGACAATAGGCATTTCTATAATGGGCCTCCTGTTCCGTTCCGCAAATTGCTGCAATTATAGTTTTTTGCCAAAAAATGGCTGTTGTTCAAATTATTGAATAGAACCACAGTATCTAAAGTGTGTATCTCACAATGACATATGCAGCAAAGGCTGCAAAATGAAGTTTTTGGCCCAAAATGGGTGTTTGTTTAATAACTAAATATGACAGCAGTGTATTACCCTTGAATTTCACACGTGCTGATGCTGCAAAGGCTGTAAAATTGTGTATTTTGCAAAAAAATAAAAATAAAAAAAAGGGGCGTTTTTAAAAACCCAGAAAATTATGGCTGTATTTCTAGCTTAAATTGCACACTGACTAATCCAGATGTTGGATATTGCCAAAACAGTGTGTGTGTGTTTTTACTAACAGAATATGAAAGCTGTATATAACGCTTGAATTTCACACGTGCAACTGCATCAATAGCTGTAAAATAGTGTATTTTGCAAAAAAAAAAAAAAAAAAGGGCGTTTGTAAAAACCCAGAAAATTATGGCTGTATTAGCTTAATCCTGCAAATGCTTAATCCTGCAAATGCACCAGATGTTGTATATTACCAAAAAAGGGTGTTTTTTTAAAACCAGATTATTATTGTAGTATTTCAAGCTTGGATTTGAATGTCTCTAAAGCTCAGATGCAGTGCTGGTGCACCGAGCTTGCATAAAATGACCGCCGCCCAACTAACAGACGGATAAAAGTTATTTTTCTCTGTCACTGGGCTCAGGGCAGGGTAAAAAGAGTGTGCACTGCACCCATACAACTAGATGTATGTAGATCGCTGAGTTCAATTGGAGTTCTGTTAACAGATTCTGTCCTATTCTTTCCCTCACAGCAGCAGCATCCTCTCCCTACACTAATCAGAGCAGAGTGACGTGCAGCGCTACGTGACTCCAGCTTATATAGAGGCTGGGTAACATGCTGCACTGGCCAAATCACAGCCATGTCATTAGTAGGCATGGCTGTGATGGCTTCTAAGGTCAGACAGTTAAATGCTTGTTGCTTGGCTGCTCTGCAGCCTTTCAAAAGCACCAAGAATCAGACCTTTTTTTCTGTGGTAACCAAGATGACAGCAGCAGACCCAGCCACCTTAAAGTTGCGGGAGGGAACCTAAACACCGTACTTCATGCTCGGGTGGATAGAAGGGTAAATATAGAGTCTACTATACCACGAGAGTAAGAGATATGGCTCTGCCCACCTTCTTAACCACTAATAAATTTGATTGATGTATGGAGACGTGATCATCCATATAACAGAGACTTTATCCATTAATCTCCTGCAGCTAACTCATGGTCAAGGATCGATTATCTATTTTCCAGCTCTCAGATGGAGTTAAGGGTAGCCTCCGCTTACAAACAGGACCTGGTCATTTCTGATCATGCCCCAGTTAGGTTAGATTTGTGGGATACCACACCCTCAGGCCCAGAGTTTGTGTTGCTTCCCAATGTGGCTACATGAAAATTAGGATTTTTATCTGATTCTCCGGGGATGGTAGCTAGAATATGCTTCTGACAACTCCGTCCACCATACCCAAAGCTGCCCTATATTGGGAGACCTCTAAAGCGGTCTTGCGAGGTCAGTTGATGGCCTATGTGGCACATAAGCACAGAATGCTCCAGACGCAATATACACAGGCTAGTACTACCCTGAGAGAAGCATATACAGAATTTTTAACTGATCCCACATCGGCACATAAGGGCAGTATTTGAACAGATTTTAACAGATAAAAATAAGCTTGTACTGCTTTCTAAGCCCTTTACACAGGAGACTCTTTTCACTCATAGAGGGAATCTCACTTTTCAGATCGTCTCTCCCTCCCGACAATTAGCCCTGAGCAAGAGGCAGCATTGAATAAATCGATCACACTGGAAATCATACAAGGGGTAATCAAATCACTGCCCTTGGGCAAGGCAGCAAGCCCAGATGGGTACTCGGGACGAGTATTTCTTGAGGGAACAAATGGGCCCCAGCCTAGTGAACTGGTACAATTACCTATTGCAGGGCCAATCAAAGATGGTTTGATTGGTGATTTTCGTTGACGATCTACTACCCTGCCACTGACTTGGGAAAGGTATTTCTGATACTAGATTCCTTTGGGCAGGTGGCGGGTTTCCGGGTGAATGCTTTTATGGTTAAACGCAGAGATTTCAGAGTCGGGACTATCGGTCTCCTCAGCCAAGAATCATATTAAATACTTGGAGATTAATGTGGGAAAAACGCCGGAGTCCATTTATCATCTTAATTATCCCCTCACCCTTTCAGAAAGAACATGGCAGAACTTAGGGGCTTGGGGGGGCATACGATTCCCACATTGTAGGTATTATAACTTGGAGTGCTTTATGCACCATGTTTAAAACTGGCTGGGGTATACAAATACCCATTCTAGCTTTAGTCTGGAGAGTAATTTGGCAACACCCTGGGATTTGGCATCCCTTTTGCATCTCCCATATTCTGAGCTCCCGGGTGATATTAAGATGTGCCTAGTCTTAAAGGACACCATAGGAGCATGGAAGGAGAAACGATTATGATTTTAGTTGTCCTTTGAGATTTCTGCCATTATGGTGAAACCCAGGGTTCCTCAGGGAAATGCAAACAAAATATTCGCTAAATGGAGGAGAGGGGGCATAACTACGCTGAAGGATCTATGGCAGTTGGAGGAGCATCACTGGTTATTCTTAGAGGAATTGCATCGTCAATTCTATATCCCTGTTAGCAGTTACTTGCCATATGTACAGATGAAAACGCTTTGTAGGAGCCACCAACGGAACCAGTCTCAGGATCTGCTACTAAATGACTTTGATTATATCAAGGGGGAGGGGGGGGGGGGTCAGATATAACGCTCTATTTCTTGGCTATATAGGGGCCTCGTGTCCCGTATGTTGGAAGCTACATCACAATAGTCTTCCAGTGTTGAAGTAGGATTTTGGAAGATGCAGATTTGCCGAAAAAGATTTTGGAGGGGTTGGTTAAGGTCTGAAAAAGTGGTTATCAATGAACAATGGTGGGAATATCATTTTTGCTTAAAGGGGTTGTCCAGGTTCAGAGCTGAACCTGGACATCCCTCCATTTTCACCCAGGCAGCCCCCCTCACATGAGCATCGGAGCAGTTCATGCTCCGATGCTCTCCTTTGCCCTGCGCTAAATTGCACAGGGCAAAGGCATTTTTCTGAGTTCCGGTGACGTACCGGGCTCTCTATGGAGCTGACAGGAACCCCGGTGACGTCACCGGCACTGATGGGCGGGATTTAGCTCTGCCCTAGCCAGTAAAACGGCTAGGGCAGAGCTAAAGCCCGCCCCTCAGAGCCGGTGACGTCACCGAACACACTGCTGGGCGGAAGTTACCGCCCGGCAGTGTGTTATTGAAAACACAAGAGCCTGTGCCCTGCGCGATCTAGCGCAGGGCACTGGAGCGCATCGGAGCATGAGATGCTCCGATGCTAGGCTCAGGGGGGCTGCCGGGGTGAAAATAAGGGTATGTCCGGGTTCCGCTCTGAACCTGGACAACCCCTTTAATACGTCGGGCTATATTTGCTTTTAAATATCCCTCCACACTTGGCAGCTTCACATTGGTTGGTCGCCTGGCCCAAATGCTCCCTCTCAGGATTGGACTTTGTACCGTTGCATTTGGAAGTGACCCTTTGTCAACAACTTCTGGGTAAATATAATATCTTATATAAATGAAACTTGGGAAGTTACTTTGCCATTAGTACCCCAGAAACTATTATTTTACTCAACTCCTGATACTAGTCCCTTTCCTTTGATTAGCCACCAGGAGCTCCTGATACTAGTCTCTTTCCTTTGATTAGCCACCAGGAGCTCCTGATACTAGTCCCTTTCCTTTGATTAGCCACCAGGAGCTCCTGATACTAGTCCCTTTCCTTTGATTAGCCACCAGGAGCTCCTGATACTAGTCTCTTTCCTTTGATTAGCCACCAGGAGCACCGCTACCACAAACATATGCTGCTCCAATATTGGTTCAGGCCAGAAGTCCCCACAGTTCACAAGGTGACCAATCAACTGTCCCTATATATGCACCATGACAGGACTCATGCTTTGCAAAATAAAGGCACCAAAACGGCTCTCTTCTTCTGAAAGTGGAGGAAGTTTATAGCAGCCTCTCATGACAGGGAAGCCATCAAGCTTATTGTGACCTCATTCAGGGATACCGAATGGCATTTAAAAGGCTGATATTGGGGGACGGTTGGGGGCTCTGAAGGTACATTGACTCTTTGGGAACCAGGAATAGAGGTAATACTGTTAGATGGTGAGGCAGGAAAGTTGGCATTTGGACTGGTATGAAGGGCTGTAGGGAGAGTGGAAATGGTTTTTTGAAATTGTACCTTTGTATGTTTCTTGAAAAGGACAGCGAGAAGCTAGTATGCATGGTTGTATTTCTTCAGAAAATATATATAAAAAAAACCCAAAAAAACTGGTTTGGTAAATTTGCTTCCAAAGTTCCTAAGCCTTCTAACTTCCAAAAAAAAAAAAAGACACAATAATGCCAACATAAAGTAGACAGATGATGAATGTTAAGTAATAACTTTGAGGAGGTGTCACTATCCCGTATTCCATAAATTCTTTTTTTTTTTTTTTATAAATAATAGTAAATGAGTTGATATGTTTTATATTTAACAAGAAGTACAAGGTGTCACAGGAAAACCAACTCAAAATCGGTTGGATAGGTAAAAGCGTTCCAAAGTTATAACCAAATAACAGACTCTTTGAGTAGGATGAAAAATGTCAGGAAGGGGTTAAAACAATACCTTTGATTTGTTTCTAGTGTGAACCACTGTGGCTATATATTGATGTTTATATTCTGATATGGGGGGGCTGATAAAGATTGAGAAATAAATTCAAATTTCGAAAATTGCAATTTTTTCCAAATATTCAGTAAATATGGGATTTAAATATGTTTTACCTTTTTTATAAAAAAAAAATAAAAAAATCGACCCTAATTTACCACTAACATAAAGTACAATGGGGGTGATTTACTAACATTTCAATGTTTGGCGTCAAAAAGTTTACCTTTTTTGTGACTTTAAATGCCCATGCGAAAATATTTAGTTGCACAGGCATTTTTACTCAACCCTCGCCACTAGTAAGTGCCGGTAGTGTCGGCCCCAACAAAAGCCTCATGCACACAACCATGGTGTGTTTTGCGGTCCGCAAATCGCAGATCCGCAAAACACGGATGGCGTCCGTGTGCGTTCCGCAATTTTGCGGAACGGCACAGACAGCCTTCAATATAAATGCCTATTCTTGTGCGCAAAGCGCGGACAAGAATAGGACGTTATATTTTTTTTGTGGGGCCACGGAACGGAGCAACGGATGAGGACAGCACACAGAGTGCTGTCCGCAGCTTTTGTGGCCCCATTGAAGTGAATAGGTCCGCACCTGAGCCGCCGATGCGGACCCAAACAACGGTCGTGTGCATGAGGCCAAAAACTAACATTTAGAGCTGGAAACCGGTGCAAATGTTGGTGAAAAACGAATCCAGTCAGGAGCTAGAGTAGTCTTTACACCAAGAGCACGGACTGCCTAAGGTGAAGCTAATTGTGACAAGACGTAAGCCATACATTAGGCACAACCTTCAGCAGCACAGGGGGGAAATCAAAGACTGGCGTAAAATGCCCATCACTGTAAATGACCCCCAACGTGTCTGGCAAAAATCTCAGAATTGGTTGTATAAGTAAAAGCTTTCGCAAGTTATTACCACAAAGTGTTGTCAGGAAGGAGAAAATTGGATGTGTCTGCAAAGGGTTAAAACCACAGATTATACAAAAGGAGATTTTGGAGAACAACCTCAGCTAAGGCTTAATCCTGCAAGAAGCCAAGCCATTTTTTTCATACATATTGCCCTACAAAGTGCGTTGCTGGTATTTCACATCATCACGCGAGGACAGTACAACAGTCCTGTGGTCAGATACGAATCACAGAGTCAGAAGGCTCTACTATGCAATGATTTGGGGTCAGGCCAGCTATCAGTCCTGTGGTGAGATACTAACTCACCGAGTCAGAAGGCTCTATTATGCAGTGATTTGGAGTCAGGCCAGCTATCAGTCCTGTGTTCAGATAGGAATCACCGAGTCAGAAGGCTCTACTATGCAGTGATTTGGGGTCAGGCCAGCTATCAGTCCTGTGTTCAGATAGGAATCACCGAGTCAGAAGGCTCTACTATGCAGTGATTTGGGGTCAGGCCAGCTATCAGTCCTGTGGTCAGATACGAATCACCGAGTCAGAAGGCTCTACTATACAGTGATTTGGGGTCAGGCCAGCTATCAGTCCTGTGGTCAGATAGGAATCACTGAGTCAGAAGGCTCTACTATGCAATGATTTGGGGTCAGGCCAGCTATCAGTCCTGTGGTCAGATACTAACTCACCGAGTCAGAAGGCTCTATTATGCAGTGATTTGGGGTCAGGCCAGCTATCAGTCCTGTGGTCAGATACGAATCACCGAGTCAGAAGTCTCCACTATGCAGTGATTTGGGGTCAGGCCAGCTATCAGTCCTGTGGTCAGATACGAATCACCGAGTCAGAAGGCTCTACTATGCAGTGATTTGGGGTCAGGCCAGCTATCAGTCCTGTGGTCAGATACGAATCACCGAGTCAGAAGGCTCTACTATGCAGTGATTTGGGGTCAGGCCAGCTATCAGTCCTGTGGTCAGATACGAATCACCGAGTCAGAAGGCTCTACTATACAGTGATTTGGGGTCAGGCCAGCTATCAGTCCTGTGGTCAGATACGAATCACCGAGTCAGAAGGCTCTACTATGCAGTGATTTGGGGTCAGGCCAGCTATCAGTCCTGTGGTCAGATACGAATCACCGAGTCAGAAGGCTCTACTATGCAGTGATTTGGGGTCAGGCCAGCTATCAGTCCTGTGGTCAGATACGAATCACCGAGTCAGAAGGCTCTACTATACAGTGATTTGGGGTCAGGCCAGCTATCAGTCCTGTGGTCAGATACGAATCACCGAGTCAGAAGGCTCTACTATGCAGTGATTTGGGGTCAGGCCAGCTATCAGTCCTGTGGTCAGATACGAATCACCGAGTCAGAAGGCTCTACTATGCAGTGATTTGGGGTCAGGCCAGCTATCAGTCCTGTGGTCAGATACGAATCACCGAGTCAGAAGGCTCTACTATGCAGTGATTTGGGGTCAGGCCAGCTATCAGTCCTGTGGTCAGATAGGAACTCACCGAGTCAGAAGGCTCTATTATGCAGTGATTTGGGGTCAGGCCAGCTATCAGTCCTGTGGTCAGATAGGAACTCACCGAGTCAGAAGGCTCTACTATGCAGTGATTTGGGGTCAGGCCAGCTATCAGTCCTGTGGTCAGATAGGAACTCACCGAGTCAGAAGGCTCTACTATGCAGTGATTTGGGGTCAGGCCAGCTATCAGTCCAGGAGAGACATGTGGAAAATCAACATAATTTTGGTGGCAAAGTCTGCATGAGTTACGGTACATGCACATTTGTGGTGGACGTCACCCTGTGCAAGAGTACTCTGCGGCATAAATGGACAATCCATATTCCAAATCCGCACCACAGGTCAATTTACGCTGCAGATTTGCCAACAAATCAAACAATAATCATCCACTTTGGAGGTACAGTAATACATGGATTTACAACAGTTAAAATCCACAACAGCAAAAAAATGTGTAAGTCAATACCACGAGAACCTACTAAGAACAAGAATATTGGAAATATCTGAGCCTCTTCTGCGTTGTGGACCCACTCTTTGCCTTGGCTTACAAATACATGCATGCGAGGGCTCCTGCACACGGTCGTACGTGTTTTCCGGTCTGCAAAGTGCTCGCTGACATTTTTTTTTTTTTACTTCTTTAAAAATGTCCTATCCCTGTCAAGGCAAGAATAGGACACCTTCTATTTTTTGCGGGCCCCAGTGAGATGAAAGGTTTGCATCCAATTCGCAAAAAACGATGATCGGAGGCCGACTAAAAGGCGTGTGCATGAGCCCTGAAAGTGAGTGGTGGCAAATCAGAAATATGAAGAAAGGATGTATACTTCTTCCTGCTGGATTCACTTCTAGCTTTGGCTCAAAAAAAATGCACCAAAAACAGCCACAAAAAGCTGTGTTGTAGCGGGATTTTTTTTAACGTTTTTGCTGTGAAAATGCCAGCTCCTGATGTTAGCTGAAGGTCTATGGCAAATATGAAATGCAGGACACAAGCGTTCTTTTGCTACTATTGGTTTTGTTAATTAGATGACGTTAAGTTCTTTGGCTTCTTTCTAAAAATGCAGCATGTTGAAGCTTTCAGCTTTTTTTTTTACCGTTATTATATCTCTTTCACAACAGGAGAAAAAAATAAATAAAATATAGTTCAGTCATTCAGAAAAAACTACTAAAAAAAAGTTACAAAACAAAAACACATGGAGAACGGAAAAGAAAAAAAGGTTTCTATGGCTTTTATTTTTTTAAGTAGCAAAAAGAATGGATTGTTGTTGCACGGCAAGTAGGCAGGAGCATCGCTGTGGGGGAAAGGTCTTCTCCCCTTCGCCCAGGGATCAGTCAGATCCTGCTAGGGTATGGCCCAATGACATTTCTACTTTATTATCCGGATACCCCTTCAAGGTCTAGGCATCTACCTTGCTGCTATAGTAAGTGCTGTGCATTTTGAATGTTGAAAAGGCTCACCATTTATAGCAGCAGCAGCAGCAGCAGCAGCAGCAAGGTAGGAGAAAGCTTTCAGCCCTGCGATGCCAGGAGTTTCTGCAGTTCAATCCACGCAGAATTCCACATGTCAAATGTCTTCTTATGGAGTGGATTTCACCCTATGAAACACAGCTAAATCTGCACGTGTGGCCTGACCCGTAAAGAGGTGTACACCGCAAATATTCTGCACAACTGTGTGCATTACACATGGCCTGCACTGCCGTTACTATGTAAATCATGGAGAACAAGTCAGTATTTCCTACTGGAACTGGTAACATGAAGCTTTACAAGCTACAACCTCAAAAAGCACAGTTCGGGATACCCCTCCCCCTTCCAAATGTGAACAAAAGGCTCTCCAGGAGCGTTCTTTCCTGGCCATCTACTAATGTGGTTAAGATGTTCGGCAGTGGTAGGTACACTATGTAGCTGTGCTGCGGTAGGTACACTATGTAGCTGTGCTGCGGTAGGTACACTATGTAGCTGTGCTGCGGTAGGTACACTATGTAGCTGTGCTGCGGTAGGTACACTATGTAGCTGTGCTGCGGTAGGTACACTATGTAGCTGTGCTGCGGTAGGTACACTATGTAGCTGTGCTGCGGTAGGTACACTATGTAGCTGTGCTGCGGTAGGTACACTATGTAGCTGTGCTGCGGTAGGTACACTATGTAGCTGTGCTGCGGTAGGTACACTATGTAGCTGTGCTGCGGTAGGTACACTATGTAGCTGTGCTGCGGTAGGTACACTATGTAGCTGTGCTGCGGTAGGTACACTATGTAGCTGTATTGCGGTAGGTACACTATGTAGCTGTGCTGCGGTAGGTACACTATGTAGCTGTGCTGCGGTAGGTACACTATGTAGCTGTGCTGCGGTAGGTACACCATGTAGCTGTGCTGCGGTAGGTACACTATGTAGCTCTACTACACTGAACAAAAATATAAACACAACACTTTCGGTTTTGCTCCCATTTTGCATGAGCTGAACTCAAAGATCTGAAACATTTTCTACATACACAAAAGACCCATTACTCTAAATCTGTGTTAGTGAGCACTTCTCCTTTGCCGAGATAATCCTTCCCACCTCACAGGTGTGGCATATCAAGGTGCTGATTAGACAGCATGAATATTGCACAGGTGTGCCTTAGACTGCCCACAATGAAAGACCACTCTGAAATGTGCACAGTTTTTGCCTTACGGGGGAGCAAAAAATGTTGCATAGCGTTGATCAGGTTGTTGATTGTGGCCTGTGGAATGTTGGTCCACTCCTCTTCAATAGCTATGCGAAGTTGCAGAATATTGGCAGGAACTGGAACACGCTGTCGTATACGCCGATCCAGAGCATCCCAAACATGCTCAATGGGTGACATGTCCGGTGAGTATGCTGGCCATGCAAGAACTGGGATGTTTTTAGCTTCCAGGAATTGTGTACAGATCCTTGCAATATGGGGCTGTGCATTATCATGCTGCACCATGAGGTGATGGTCGTGGATGAATGGCACAACAATGGGCCTCAGGATCTCGTCACGGTATCTCTGTGCATTCAAATTCCATCAATAAAATGCACCTGTGTTCGTTGTCCATAACATACGCCTGTCTGTACCATAACCCCATCGCCACCATGGGCCACTCGGTCCACAAAGCTGATGTCAGCAAACCGCTCACCCACACGACGCCACCCACGCTGTCTGCCATCTGCCCTGAACAGTGAAAACCGGGACTCATCCGTGAACAGAACGCCTGTCCAACGTGCCAGACACCATAGAATGTGAGCATTTGCCCACTTAAGTCGGTTACGACGACAAACTCCAGTCAGGTCCAGACCCCGATGAAGACAACAGGCATGCAGATGAGCTTCCCTGAGACGGTTTCTGACAGTTTGTGCAGAAATTCTTTGGTTACGCAAACCGATTGTTGCTGCAGCTGCTCCGGGTGGCTGGTCTCAGACGATCATGGAGGTGAACATGCTGGATGTGGAGGTCCTGGGCTGGTGTGGTTACACCTGGTCTGCGGTTGTGAGGCCGGTTGGATGTACTGCCAAATTCTCTGAAACGCCTTTGGAGGTGGCTTGCCATTTGCGCGCTCCCTCAAACGTTGCGACATCTGTGGCATTGTGCTGCACATTTCAGAGTGGCCTTTATTGTGGACAGTCTAAGGCACACCTGTGCAATATTCATGCTGTCTAATCAGCACCTTGATATGCCACACCTGTGCGGTGGGATGGATTATATCGGCAAAGGAGAAGTGCTCACTAACACAGATTTAGACAGATTTGTGAACAATATTTGAGAGTAATCTGTCTTTTGTGTATGTAGATAGGTAGGTACACTATGTAGCTCTGCTGTGGTAGGTACACTATGTAGCTGTGCTGCGGTAGGTACACTATGTAGCTGTGCTGCGGTAGGTACACTATGTAGCTGTGCTGCGGTAGGTACACTATGTAGCTGTGCTGCGGTAGGTACACTATGTAGCTGTGCTGCGGTAGGTACACTATGTAGCTGTGCTGCGGTAGGTACACTATGTAGCTGTGCTGCGGTAGGTACACTATGTAGCTGTGCTGCGGTAGGTACACTATGTAGCTGTGCTGCGGTAGGTACACTATGTAGCTGTGCTGCGGTAGGTACACTATGTAGCTGTATTGCGGTAGGTACACTATGTAGCTGTGCTGCGGTAGGTACACTATGTAGCTGTGCTGCGGTAGGTACACTATGTAGCTGTGCTGCGGTAGGTACACCATGTAGCTGTGCTGCGGTAGGTACACTATGTAGCTCTACTACACTGAACAAAAATATAAACACAACACTTTCGGTTTTGCTCCCATTTTGCATGAGCTGAACTCAAAGATCTGAAACATTTTCTACATACACAAAAGACCCATTACTCTAAATCTGTGTTAGTGAGCACTTCTCCTTTGCCGAGATAATCCTTCCCACCTCACAGGTGTGGCATATCAAGGTGCTGATTAGACAGCATGAATATTGCACAGGTGTGCCTTAGACTGCCCACAATGAAAGACCACTCTGAAATGTGCACAGTTTTTGCCTTACGGGGGAGCAAAAAATGTTGCATAGCGTTGATCAGGTTGTTGATTGTGGCCTGTGGAATGTTGGTCCACTCCTCTTCAATAGCTATGCGAAGTTGCAGAATATTGGCAGGAACTGGAACACGCTGTCGTATACGCCGATCCAGAGCATCCCAAACATGCTCAATGGGTGACATGTCCGGTGAGTATGCTGGCCATGCAAGAACTGGGATGTTTTTAGCTTCCAGGAATTGTGTACAGATCCTTGCAATATGGGGCTGTGCATTATCATGCTGCACCATGAGGTGATGGTCGTGGATGAATGGCACAACAATGGGCCTCAGGATCTCGTCACGGTATCTCTGTGCATTCAAATTCCATCAATAAAATGCACCTGTGTTCGTTGTCCATAACATACGCCTGTCTGTACCATAACCCCATCGCCACCATGGGCCACTCGGTCCACAAAGCTGATGTCAGCAAACCGCTCACCCACACGACGCCACCCACGCTGTCTGCCATCTGCCCTGAACAGTGAAAACCGGGACTCATCCGTGAACAGAACGCCTGTCCAACGTGCCAGACACCATAGAATGTGAGCATTTGCCCACTTAAGTCGGTTACGACGACAAACTCCAGTCAGGTCCAGACCCCGATGAAGACAACAGGCATGCAGATGAGCTTCCCTGAGACGGTTTCTGACAGTTTGTGCAGAAATTCTTTGGTTACGCAAACCGATTGTTGCTGCAGCTGCTCCGGGTGGCTGGTCTCAGACGATCATGGAGGTGAACATGCTGGATGTGGAGGTCCTGGGCTGGTGTGGTTACACCTGGTCTGCGGTTGTGAGGCCGGTTGGATGTACTGCCAAATTCTCTGAAACGCCTTTGGAGGTGGCTTGCCATTTGCGCGCTCCCTCAAACGTTGCGACATCTGTGGCATTGTGCTGCACATTTCAGAGTGGCCTTTATTGTGGACAGTCTAAGGCACACCTGTGCAATATTCATGCTGTCTAATCAGCACCTTGATATGCCACACCTGTGCGGTGGGATGGATTATATCGGCAAAGGAGAAGTGCTCACTAACACAGATTTAGACAGATTTGTGAACAATATTTGAGAGTAATCTGTCTTTTGTGTATGTAGATAGGTAGGTACACTATGTAGCTCTGCTGTGGTAGGTACACTATGTAGCTCTGCTGTGGTAGGTACACTATGTAGCTCTGCTGTGGTAGGTACACTATGTAGCTCTGCTATGTAACCTTATACTATGTAGTTGTACTATGCAGTTATACTACAGTAAAGTTATACTACAGTAGGTATACTATGCCGTTATACTACAGTAGGTATACTACAGTAGGTATACTATGCCATTATACTACAGTAGGTATACTACAGTAAAGTTATACTACAGTAGGTATACTATGCTGTTATACTACAGTAAAGTTATACTACAGTAGGTATACTATGCCATTATACTACAGTAGGTATACTATGCCATTATACTACAGTAGGTATACTACAGTAAAGTTATACTACAGTAGGTATACTATGCTGTTATACTACAGTAAAGTTATACTACAGTAGGTATACTATGCCGTAATACTACAGTAGGTATACTACAGTAAAGTTATACTACAGTAGGTATACTATGCCGTTATACTACAGTAGGTATACTACAGTAGGTATACTATGCCGTTATACTACAGTAGGTATACTATGCCGTTATACTACAGTAGGTATACTATGCAGTTATACTACAGTAAAGTTATACTACAGTAGGTATACTATGCCGTTATACTACAGTAGGTATACTATGCAGTTATACTATGCCGTTATACTACAGTAGGTATACTATGCAGTTATACTACAGTAAAGTTATACTACAGTAGGTATACTATGCCGTTATACTACAGTAAAGTTATACTACGGTAGGTATACTACAGTAAAGTTATATTACAGTAGGTATACTATGCAGTTATACTATGCCGTTATACTACAGTAGGTACACTATGCAGTTATACTACAGTAAAGTTATACTACAGTAGGTACACTATGCAGTTATACTATGCCGTTATACTACAGTAAAGTTATACTACGGTAGGTATACTATGCCGTTATACTACAGTAGGTATACTATGCAGTTATACTACAGTAAAGTTATACTACAGTAGGTATACTATGCCGTTATACTACAGTAGGTATACTATGCAGTTATACTATGCCGTTATACTACAGTAGGTATACTATGCAGTTATACTACAGTAAAGTTATACTACAGTAGGTATACTATGCCGTTATACTACAGTAAAGTTATACTACGGTAGGTATACTACAGTAAAGTTATATTACAGTAGGTATACTATGCAGTTATACTATGCCGTTATACTACAGTAGGTACACTATGCAGTTATACTACAGTAAAGTTATACTACAGTAGGTATACTATGCCGTTATACTACAGTAAAGTTATACTACGGTAGGTATACTACAGTAAAGTTATATTACAGTAGGTATACTATGCCGTTATACTACAGTAAAGTTATACTACGGTAGGTATACTATGCCGTTATACTACAGTAAAGTTATACTACGGTAGGTATACTACAGTAAAATTATATTACAGTAGGTATACTATGCAGTTATACTATGCCGTTATACTACAGTAGGTACACTATGCAGTTATACTACAGTAAAGTTATACTACAGTAGGTATACTATGCAGTTATACTATGCCGTTATACTACAGTAAAGTTATACTACGGTAGGTATACTATGCCGTTATACTACAGTAAAGTTATACTACAGTAGGTATACTACAGTAAAGTTATACTACAGTAGGTATACTATGCCGTTATACTACAGTAGGTACACTATGCAGTTATACTACAGTAAAGTTATACTACAGTAGGTATACTACAGTAGGTATACTATGCAGTTATACCACAGTAAAGTTATACTACAGTAGGTATACTATGCAGTTATACTACAGTAGGTACACTATGCAGTTATACCACAGTAAAGTTATACTACAGTAGGTATACTACAGTAAAGTTATATTACAGTAGGTACACTATGCAGTTATACTATGCCGTTATACTACAGTAGGTACACTATGCAGTTATACTACAGTAAAGTTATACTACAGTAGGTATACTATGCAGTTATACTACAGTAAAGTTATACTACGGTAGGTATACTATGCCATTATACTACAGTAGGTATACTATGCAGTTATACTACAGTAGGTACACTATGCAGTTATACTACAGTAAAGTTATACTACAGTAGGTACGCTATGCAGTTATACTACAGTAAAGTTATACTACAGTAGGTACGCTATGCAGTTATACTACAGTAAAGTTATACTACAGTAGGTACACCATTGTACAGTTCTACACGGTACTAAGCTTGTTCCTGATGCTTTCTCCCATTACACAGACATTGTGTATTTCCCCCAGACACCCCCCCCCCCCCCCAGAAAGCCGCCGCAAAGGCAGAGATCCGGCGTCTGGGGCGCGCTCCCCCTTCTCCCCTGCATACCTTGGAGATGATGAGAGGACCCCTGTGCTCCAGACCCCCTTGCAGGGTGAAGCCCCAGGGTGCGCCCCCCTGTAACTCCACATGGACGTACTGCAGCGGCTCTCGAATCCCATCAGCGGCCGGAGGATCCATCTAGGAGGAAGTCCTGCTTCAGTTTACCATGAACAGTCCCACGTCTTCCTGAATCCAGGGGGTTGCGGGAATAAGAAGCAGCCGGGTAATGGCCAGTAAGCAGACGGACGACATTCCACAGGCAGGACATCCACTCTTTCTTCCTAATGACAAGGAAATAGGGGAGGGGCCAGCACTGCCAGAGGCTACACTTTACCGGGGGGCGGGGCTTACTGGCGACGGAACCTGGACGCTGAGGAAAGCGCTGAAGCCGCGCTGCTTTGTGCTGTGATGCGGTTTTAATACGAAGTTACTATACTCTGTAAGGACCTCCTGACGTCACAACATCACGTGGTTCGCCGGCGCGCTCTGCTATCACAGGTAAGTACTGGCCGCCTGCAGAGTAGGAAGGTCAGGGATGTAGCACTGAGGGGGGAGAGTCTGTCACTGCTGGGGAGGGGCTGAGAGTTGTATGCAGCGGGGTGCTGCTGTGTGGGATTGTATGCTGGGTGACGGGGCTGCTGTGTGAGATTATATGCTGGGGGGGCTGCTGTGTGGGATAGTATACTGGTGGGGGGGGATGCTGTGTGGGATAGTATACTGGTGGGGGGGCTGCTGTGTGGGATTGTATGGAGGGGGAGGCTGCGGTGTGAGATTTTATGGAGGGGGGGGGCTGCTGTGTGGGATTGTATACTGGTGGGGGGCTGCTGTGTGGGATTGTATACTGGTGGGGGGCTGCTGTGTGGGATTGTATGCTGGGGGGGGGCTGCTGTGTGGGATTGTATGCTGGGGGGGGGGCTGCTGTGTGGGATTGTATGCTGGGGGGGGGGGCTGCTGTGTGGGATTGTATGCTGGGGGGGGGGGGCTGCTGTGTGGGATTGTATGCTGGGGGGGGGGGGCTGCTGTGTGGGATTGTATGCTGGGGGGGGGGCTGCTGTGTGGGATTGTATGCTGGGGGGGGGGGCTGCTGTGTGGGATTGTATGCTGGGGGGGGGGCTGCTGTGTGGGATTGTATGCTGGGGGGGGGGCTGCTGTGTGGGATTGTATGCTGGGGGGGGGCTGCTGTGTGGGATTGTATGCTGGGGGGGGGGCTGCTGTGTGGGATTGTATGCTGGGGGGGGGGGCTGCTGTGTGGGATTGTATGCTGGGGGGGGGGGGGCTGCTGTGTGGGATTGTATGCTGGGGGGGGGGCTGCTGTGTGGGATTGTATGCTGGGGGGGGGCTGCTGTGTGGGATTGTATGCTGGGGGGGGGGCTGCTGTGTGGGATTGTATGCTGGGGGGTGGCTGCTGTGTGGGATTGTATGCTGGGGGGTGCTGCTGTGTGGGATTGTATGCTGGGGGGTGCTGCTGTGTGGGATTGTATGCTGGGGGGGCTGCTGTGTGGGATTGTATTTTTAGCAAATCTGACCAGTGTCACTTTATGTATTAATAACTTTAAAACGCTTCTACTTATCCAGGCCATTCTGAGATTGTTTTTTCGTCACATATTGTACTTCATGACACTGGTAAAATTGAGTAAAAAAATTGAATTTTTATTTATAAAAAAAAAACTACCAATTTTTGGGACGTTAGATGTTTAGATGCAAATCTTAAAGAACATTTCCAAACCCAATTTTTTTCAGAACCAGTTCAGTTATAAAGTCACTTTGTGAGGCTTACATATTAGAAACCACCCATAAATAACCCTATTTTAGAAACTACACCCCTCAAACTATTCAAAACTGAGTTTACAAGCTTTGTTAACCCTTTAGGTCCCCCACGAGAATTAAATGAAAATGGGAATAAAATTTAAAAATGTCTTTTTTTTTTATTGCAGATTTTACATTTAATTTTTTTTTTTTCTGCAACACATCAAGGGTTAACAGCCAAACTAAATTCAAAATCTATTACCCTGAATCTGGAGAATACAGAAACACCCCATGTGTGCTCAAAAACTGATATATGGGCGCACAGCAGGCTTCAGAGTGGAAGGAGCACCGTATGTCTTTTGGAGAGCGGATTTAGCTAAAATGGTCATTGGGAGCTATGTCGCATATGAAGACACCTTTTGGTGGCCCTACAGTGGAAACCCCCAAAAAGTGACCCCGTTACAAAAACTACACCCCTCAAGGAATATTTCAAGGTGTGTAGTGAGCACTTTGACCCATCAGGCCTTTCAAAGAATTAGGAAACGATTGGCTGTGAAAATGAAGAATTAAAATGTTTTTCAAAAAAAGTTGCTTTACACCCATATTTTTCACAAGGGGTAACGGGACAAAATGCACCCCACATTTTGTTCCCCATTTCCCCCCAAATACGCCAACACCCCATATGTGCTCAAAAATGATGTATGGGCTCTAGGGTCAAACAGCTAAATATGGATTTTGCTGACCTGAATTGGCAGACATGTCGCATTAAATAAATTCTTGAGATCCCCAGAAATGAAAAACCCCAAGAAGTGACCCCATTTCGGAAAGAGCACCCCCGTCCGAACATTTTAAGTGGTGGAAAGGGTATTTGTCAGCAAACAGGTGTCTCTCAGAAGACAGAAATACTAGAGAGAGAGGATTTCAAAGCACACATTTGTAAAAATGAAAAATTACTAGCAGACCCTAATTTTTTACTTTCACAAGGGGTTAAAGGAGAAAATGCACCCCAGTATATGTTACCCATTTTCTCCCGTTTTTGCAAACACCCCATATGAGCTTCTAGCTTGCTATATGGGCTCACAGCAGGGCTCTAGAAGCAAAGTGCAAAAACTGTTTTTGCAGGCCTGAATAAACAGACATGGATTTTAGGTGCCATGTCGCATTAAAAAAATTCCTGAGGTCCCCAGAAATTATAAAACACCAAGAAGAGACCCCTTTTTGGAAAGTGCACCCCTGTACGAACATTTTAAGGGGTGAAAAGGGCACTGTTGTCTCACAGAAAAGAATATGCAGTGGTTGTTGGAAAGTAGATATGCAAGAGAGGTGGACCAAATCAGAGATATAAATATTACAGGGAGCATAAATGATTAAATTAAATTGTATGATTTTCCTAGTCTGACGTAAAGTCATGATTTTATGAAAGACACTGAGGCTCCTATTGCATAATCTCTCTTTACTGACAACCACAGCAGCAAAGAAAAACATACTGAAAATTAACCATGGCAACAGGCTCTAAATATTGAGCCACATGTTCCATCGGGATCCACTCCGCAGACCTGGGGTGGTGAATGGTCGGTTAAAGAGACCGCTGGGGTTGGCGTGGGCACGGAACCAGAGATTCCCGCGGACGGACCTGACGGAATAGGGGTAGGGAAATGTGAAGGCGATCCAGATAGGGACTCATCCGGTGCCTCGAGGTCCTCGAACTTGGCCTCCTCATCAGAGCCGATATCAGAATCAGTCTCAGCCATAGTCTGTGCTCTGGCACGTTTCTAGTTCCGCGCCTTTTCTGCCTGGCGGGATAAGGTTCGTTTGCGCGGATTCAGAGCATTCTCATGGGTGGCTAGTGTCAAACCAATCTCATTGTTTCTGGAGGCATGAGGGACCGTAGATGGGAGTGAGGTTGGATCCCTGGGAGGGAGAGCCCTAAGGGCCTTAGAGATAGATTGGGAAAGGGGCTGGGACATGGATCCCATAGCAGCAAATATGGCTTCAGAGACTGATCGCTGCAAGGCGTCTGCACGAGACATTTGAACAGAGGGGGCAACAGAAACCTCCAGGGGAGGATGAGGTGGGAGAGCCAGCCTCTGCGTCAGAGTCGTCAGCCAGAGGGCTGGGGGGCATATGCAGTTGAGACATGGCAGATGAGATGTGAACTGACCACTGTAATAGACTGCCAGGCTGGGAGCCGAACTAGGGACACTGCAACCTAGACATATCTGACAGTAGTGACCGGATTTACTGATATAGATAGATATATATATATATATATATCTATCTATCTCTATATATATCTCTATATCTATCTATATCTATCTCTGAGACAGGAAACCGGACAGCACTCCAGATAAAAAATAAATAAATTGTGGTTTATTCACCCATGTGGTGTAGGCAACGCTTCAGCTCATACAAAGAGCCTTTTTCAAGCTCTTTGTATGAGCTGAAACGTTGCCTACACCACATGGGTGAATAAACCACTATTTTTTTATCTGGCGTGCTGTCCGGTTTCCTGTCTATAATATTGGGTAAGCAGCTACACCCTTGGACCTAGCACTATAGTAGTGCTGAAGTGGGGGATGTACTGGCCAGGGGAGAGGAAGAGGCTAAACTAGTGAGAGTTTCCCAGTAACCCTGACCGGAGCACGCCAGAGGAGCCGCTGTCCGCCGTAAGGGAAAAGGTCCAGAGCAGATGCGGAAGGGGCGTGGCCGGGAACAAGCTCAAAAGAGCGCGAAGAATAGTGGAGGGGAAGGAGAGAGCCCGGGAAGAAGCCGAGATCTCGGCCGCAATGCAAGGCGTATGGCGGAGGAAGGTCCGACTGAGGTGAGCAGAAGAGAGCTGACAGAAGGGGAAGATGAGAGGAACGGAAGGGCCAGAGAAGACAAGCAGAGCAGGAGTAAGTAAGTGACGGCCGGCGGAAGAAGGGAGGGGGGGGGCACGAGAGCCTGGAAAAGAGAAGGAGTTATATATATATATCTGGGGAACAAAATAAAAAGGGGGGCAAAACAATCACTAGACACCATAAAGATAAGAGCTGTACTTATCTGTGGCAGCAGCAAAGAAAGAGGGGGTTCTCCTGGCCAATGGACACTATATAGGGGCTCAGGAGGGGTGGGACTGTTGCCATGGTGATATGTAAATTTTCTGTATGTTTTTCTTTGCTGCTGTGGTTGTCAGTAAAGAGAGATTATGCAATAGGAGCCTCCGTGTCTTGAAATAAAATTAATACTCCGTGGATGTGTGGTAGATTCTGAAAGACTCCTGCATGCATAGGCCAGGTTTTTCAGGGCAGGTTTCGAAGTGGTAAATGGTGTCTTTCCTTATCCCCCTTTTGGAACACACCCTGCATCTGTTTTCGTTCCTTTCCCTCCATGCTGTATGGGGGACTTGACCTGGAAAATGTTGCCCTGGTACAACATGGGCAGCGTAACTTCCTGAAGTACTGAGACCCTCCCCGGCCTGGGTTTGAAAAATTAGGGCCTTGATAACCACCTCTTGGAACTGAAGAAAAGTTCCTCTGTGGCCTGCAGAATGAAATAGCACGTATGCATTGGACATTGCCATCTGTACAATGTGTACGGACAGCTTTTTGTACCACAATTTGCTTTTCACGTGGCACTGTAGGGCTTGGATTGCATCCTGACTGTTGTAGTCCAGGATGCAAACTGGTTTGGGGGTAGTGGTTGTGGTACCACGTACAGGGGAGCTGGCGTTAGTGTGAATGTTGCTCAGTACAAGCATGTCTCTCTTGTCCTTGTACTTAACCACCAGCATTTTATCTTGGAGGAGAGCCCTACTTTCACCCATTCTCAGTGGTTGCCCTACCAGAGATCTAGGGAGGCCTCTGATTTTTGCGTACTGTGCCGCAAGCCACAGTACCTCTGGCAGTTAGAGAACATAATAGGGTTATGCTGGTATAATAGTTATCCACGTAGAGGTGGTAACCCTTATCCAGCAGTTGGTGCAGTAAGTCCCACACGATCTTCCCACTAACTCCTAGGACGGGGGCATTCTTGGGGTTCTATCCGGGAATCTCTCCTTTAATAAACGTGTAACTTGTGGGTGTACCCGGAGCTACTCTCACAAAGTTTGTATATTTTTATGCCATACCTTGCCCGTTTGCTAGGCAAGTACTGGCGGAATCTAATCCTCTCTTTGAACAGTAATAGGAACTCATCTACACATACATTTTTATCAAGGCTGTACACCTCACCAAACTGCGCTGAAGTGGTCAATGAGAGGCCTAACTTTGAACAGACGGTCAAATGTTGGTTCGTTTTGGGGTGGGCACTGTGCATTGTCATTTTAGTGTCGGAATTTCCGAATTGAATCTAATCGATTCTGGGTCATGGTCTGACTGTAAATTGGAGTCTGGTAGAAAATGTCCGAACTTCAATATTGCCTAATGGTTAGTTTTTTTACAATGCCCATATGCAGCACGAGTCCCCAAAATATCATCTCTGCTGCACTTACTGGGGTCCAACCTAGCGGTCTAGCACTTGCTTCAGCCAGCTTTCCACAAGCCTAATAGTACAGCTTTCATCTCCCTTGGTATAGAACGTTGCATATTCATCAATGTATACTATTTTCTGCAAGGGTGATATCCTTGTGATTAGTCCTTGAGATGTTCTTCCAATTGACCTGTAATTTATGTGACTGTTGTAATGCTTGTGATCTGTAGTGTTTTTATGGCTCATCCAGATCCTTAGCTTTGTTTGCTTACCTACATATAGCATCTCTTCTCATGTACCTTACTTCAGTGATTAATTGATTAATGAGCTAAATTACCCCTAGTTCTCTGATCACACTTCCTATAAATATAGACCCAATCTAAGGGGAAGCACTCGCAGGGCGCTATTTTGCCTAAGCGCTTGGCAGTTTATCATGGCAGTTAGACAGGGCAGGAAACTGAGATGCTATGTGTACTACTCTAGCAAAGTTACACACGGCACAGGTATACTTACGATATTGTCTCACTCAGGCGCTGGCTGTTCTTCTCATCACTATGGCTGTCTACTTTCATATTTAACCACACCTTCCAGCATGTGTCTCTTCTCTCCACATCATTCCCTCCCTCCTTCCCTCACCCTTGTTCAGTTCCCATATACTTTATACCCTCATACATTACATTGACCCATCTTCCTCTACGGTGCAGCATAAAAAACGCCAATATAAATCTTTCAACCACTTGCTGTCTCTTTCTGTTCTCCTGCTACTAGCTGATGGGCATATTTTACGAAATCCTGGCTGTGCTGCTACGCAGTTAAAATCGATATAGTTTAATTTATATGATATTCTATATTTGGTTATATGCTCCAATCTAGTGGTCGTTTTTGGTAATGCACATGTTTTTCTGTTCGTGATATGTCATTCATTTCATTGCTCCACCCCTTCTGTGTATCTCACTTCCTGTTTCTCCATACTGCTCCAGGCATTGAACAGATATACATGTATTCTCATGTAAGCTTACAAAAGCATCATCTTTTGACCGCACAATACCAGAATCCATCTGTTCTGCTGTTATCTGGCTTACAAAATAAAAAACTTACACGGATAAGCTGGTGTTGGTGAGTTCAAGCTATATGATAAGGATTGTCCGCAGTGATTATATCTGCTTATATAGGCCAGACATAGAGGTCTCACTAGGGATAAATCGCTATTACAACAATCTGAGTCAGAATACTGGCCCTCCCTCTCTTGATAACTTCTCCTCTGCCACACACAAATACCAAAAATCTGATTAATGTTCACTGCACATCCTCTTCAGTCTCTTTTAACTGCGCACCCTGGAACGCACGGTCGGTCCGTAATAAACTACCCACAATCCACGATTTCTTCCTCTCATGCTCTTTGAACTTGCTAGCCCTTACAGAAACCTGGCTTCAACCCTCTGACACTGCTTCCCCTGCTGCCCTATCCTATGGTGGCCTTTACTTCTCCCACACCCCCAGACCTAATGACAGACAGTGTGGAGGAGTAGGCATACTACTTTCTGCACAGTGCACATTTAAGGTCATTCCCCCTGTACCCTCTCTCACATTCCCCTCTTGAGGTTCACACCATTAGATTCTTCCATCCGTTCTCCCTGAGAGTTGCAGTTATCTATCGTCCCCCAGGCTCCCCCCGCCAATTTCTGGATCACTTTGCAGCTTGGCTTCCTCACTTCCTATATTCTGAATCACCAACTCTTATTATGGGTGATTTTAAAGAGGACCTTTCACTACTGTACAAACTAAACACTAACTAGATCAGTGGGCAGAGCGGCGCCCAGGGGTCCCCCTGCACTTACTAGTATGCCTGGGCGCCGCTCCGTTCGCCCGGTATAGGCTCCGGTGTCTGCAGCTCCCTCTGACTGATTTTTTGTAGGAGGCGTGTCCCTTGCTGCACTGCTGGCCAATCGCAGCGCACAGCTCATGTAAAAAAAAAAAAGTTTGCTGCACACAAACTTGCAGTGCAAACTGAGCAGACACAATCAGTAATGGACACTTATTGGTGCTCAGTGGTTGCAAAATGCACACACGCAAAACCTAAACTCCCACCAACTGAAATTTATATGTATATCTAACTAACTACCACTAACCAAGTATTTTTTCACACCCCAAAAAATAAATAAGAAAAAAAAAACCTCAAATGTGCAGATGCTACTGAGCACACTACTGATCGGTGCGTGCAAAAACTATAGTATAAAAATTCACTACAGTGCTCTGCAAAATGCATGTACGCAGATAGTGTGTTCCTGCAAAAACCTAAACTGACACTAACTGAAATTTATATACAGTTGCAAGAAAAAGTATGTAAACCCTTTGGAATTATATTAATTTCTACACAAATTGGTCATAAAATGTGATCTGATCTTCATCTAAGGCTACTTTCACACTAGCGTTTGGGGCTCCGCTTGCGAGTTCCGTTTGAAGGCTCTCACAAGCGGCCCCGAACGGATCCGTACTGCCCTAATGCATTCTGAGTGGATGCGGATCCGCTCAGAATGCATCAGTTTGGCACCGTTTGGCCTCCGCTCCGCTCAGCAGGCGGACACCCGAACGCAGCTTGCAGCGTTTTCGTGTCCGCCTGGCCGTGCGGGCCAAACGGATCCGTCCAGACTTACAATGCAAGTCAATGGGGACAGATCCGTTTGACGTTGACACAATATGGTGCAATTTCAAACGGACCCGTCCCCCATTGACTTTCAATGTAAAGTCAGGAGTCCCTATTAATATACCATCAGATCGGAGTTTTCTCCGATCCGATGGTATATTTTAACTTGAAGCGTCCCCATCACCATGGGAACGCCTCTGTTAGAATATACCATCGGATTTGAGTTACATCGTAAAACTCAGATCCGACAGTATATTCTAACACAGAGGCGTTCCCATGGTGATGGGGACGCTTCATGTTAGAATATACTGAGAACTGTGTACATGACTGCCCCCTGCTGCCTGGCAGATGCTGCCAGGCAAGAGGGGGCAGACCCCCCCCCTCCTCCTGTAATTAACTTATTGGTGGCCAGTGCGGCCCCCCCTCCCTCCCCAGTATTAATTGTAGCCAGTGCAGCCCCCCTCCCTCTATATTCATTGGTGGCCAGTGCGGATTCCCAGTATTAAATATGACCAGTGCGGCCCCCCCTCCCTCCCCAGGATTAAATATGACCAGTGCGGCCCCCCCTCCCTCCCCAGTATTAAATATGACCAGTGCGGCCCCCCCTCCCTCCCCAGTATTAAATATGACCAGTGCGGCCCCCCCTCCCTCCCCAGTATTAAATATGACCAGTGCGGCCTCCCCTCCCTCCCCAGTATTAAATATGACCAGTGCGGTATGTAAAACACTAAACAAGAATGGATTTCATGGGAGGATACCAGAGAGGAAGCCACTGCTATAAAAAAAAAAAAAAAACATTGCTGCACTTTTTCAGTTTGCACAAGAGCACCTGGATGTTCCACAGCAGTACTGGCAAAATATTCTGTGGACAGATGAAACCAAAGTTGAGTTGTTTGGAAGAAACGCACAACACTATGTGTGGAGAAAGAGGCACAGTACACCAACATCAAAACCTCATCCTAAGGCCTCATGCACACGACCGTTGTCGTAAGGGTACTCACCCGAAACGCGTTAACGTTTACCGTGTATGTGGTGGTTATGTCTGTCAACCATATTTGACAAATAAAGAAGAGCTATAGAGGAACTCGATCTGTCTCCGGGACCTTTCTTCATTTATCTGCAGCCTGCCACGGGAACACTCCCCTAGGGCCTCTGGAGCCGGGATTATATATTCCATCAAGGAGGTGAGCTGGACATTATTTTCAATAGGTATCGACGTACTATTAAAATATAAAAACATACTGGGTATGGGGGGAAAAAAAGTGACAAATCAGCGATTTTTTATTTTTATTTTGTCATTTCACCTCCCCACCAGTTTTTTTTATAAAAAGCATTCAAAAATGAATATGGGATCAATAAAAACAGCTACGTACATATAAAAACAAAAGAATATGGAGATGTAAAAGTAAAATTCATATTAAAAATCAAGAAAAACTATATAAATCACTGTAATTGTACTCACCCGGAGAATAAAGGGAACAGGTCAATTTTATCTCATCGGGAACGCTGTAAAAAAAAAAAACAATAAAACTGTGGTGGAATTGACTTTTGTTTTCCAACTCCACCCCATTTGTAAAAAAAATTTCTACTTCCCACTACATCATATGCAATATAAAATGACAAAAAAAAAAGTACAACTTGTCCTGCAAAAAGCAAACCCTCACATGGCTATGTGAAAGGAAAAATAAAAAAACAGTTAAGGTTGGCAGTAAAAAACTTAAATAGTACTGTCCTCAATGTGTTAAAGGGGTTATCCAAGACAAAAATAGGCCTCTTAGATCTGGCATACCCACATTGGCGATTATACTCACCTGGTCCTCATTGCTGAATTTGGCCTGTGTGGCTCCCGAATGGCACTTCTGCATCGGCATCCACATGTGTCATTGCCAATGACAGGCTTCGGCAGTGATGTCACACAGACTGAATCCAGCGGTGGGGACCAGATGAGTATCATTACCAGTGCGGGACTGTTTTGTTGTTGGATAACCCCTTTAATCATGTTGGTTGCAGCATTGAATGCGTTTCCTGGTGGGATCAGCGATAACCAGAATGGTGCCATTTTGTGGGGAAGATAAAAGAGACCAGACAGCATCATATATGTGCTAATCTGCCAGCAAAGTATTATCCCGTAGAGGACCCGTGCCGTACATGTACGGCGCTGTGATTGGGCGGGTGCAGGAGATGCGCTCGCCCGATCCGCGGGAGTCACCGATAGCCGGACCCCTGCTGCATGCTCTGGCATCGGTGAAATCACCGATGCCGGCGCATTAACCCTTGATGTGCCACGGTAAGCTTTGACCGCGGCACATGCGATGTCCTCACGGGTATCGGAGCTGCCATCGGGTCCCCGTGCTGCTGTGACCCAAAAAATAAATAAACCTACAGATTTCAAAAATTCATTGTTATGTAAAACTGAAGCAAACAGCCCAAAAAATATTTGGTATTGTCGCATCTGTAACAACCTGCTCTATAAAAATACCACATGATCTAACCTGTCAGATGAATGTTGTAAATAATAAAAAAATAAAAATGGTGCCAAAACAGCTATTTCTTATTACCTTGCCTTACAAAAAGGGTAATATAGAGCAACCAAAAATCATATATACCCTAATATAGTACCAATAAAACTGCCACCTTATCCCGTGGTTTCTAAAATGGGGTCAATTTTTTGGAGTTTCTACTCTAGGGGTGCATCACGGGGGCTTCAAATGGGACATGGTGTCAACAAAACCGTCCAGCAAAATCTGCCTTCCAAAAAGCGTATGGTGTTCCTTTCCTCCTGCGCAATGCCGTGTGCCCGTACAGCAGTTTACGACCACAATGGGGTGTTTCTGTAAACTACAGAATCAGAGCCATAAATATTGAGTTTTGTTTGGCTGTTAACCCTTGCTTTGTAACTGGAAAAAATGAATTAAAATGGAAAATCTGCCAAAAAAGTGAAATTCTGAAATTTTATCTTTGTTTTCCATTCGTTCTTGTGGAACACCTAAAGGGTTAACAAAGTTTGTAAAATCAGTTTTGTATACCTTGAGGGGTGTAGTTTCTAAAATGGGGTCACTTTTTTGGAGTTTCTACTCTAGGGGTGCATCAGGGGGTCTTCAAATGTGACATGGCAGCTTAAAATTCTCCCAGTGAAATTGCTTTCCAAAAACCATATTTCGTTCCTTTACTTCTGCGCAATACCATGTGCCCGTACAGCATTTACGACCACATATGTGGAGTTTCTGTAAACTACAGAATCAGGGCCATAAATATTGAGTTTTGTTTGGCTGTTAACCTTTGCTTTGTAACTGGAAAAAATTGATTCAAATGGAAAATCTGCCAAAAAAGTTTCTATTATGTAAGCCTCATAAAGTGACTTCAGACCTGAACTGGTCCTTAAAAAGTGGGTTTTGGAAATTTACTGAAAGATTTCAAGATTTACTTCTAAGCCTTCTAACGTCCCCAAAAAATAAAATGGCATTCACAAAATGATCCAAACATGAAGTAGACATATGGGGAATGTAAAGTAATAACTATTTTTGTAGGTATTACTATCTATTATAAAAGTAGAGAAATAAAAATTTTGGAAATTTGCAAATTTTTTTAAATTCTGGGTACATTTTTAATTTTTTAAATAAATAAAAATCATTTTTTTAACTCAATTTTACCACTGTCATGAAGTACAATATGTGACGAGAAAACTATCTCAAAATAGCCTGGATAAGTAAAAGCGTTTAAAAGTTATCAGCACATAAAGTGACACATGTGAGATTTGCAAAAAATGGCCTGGTCCTTAAGGTGAAAAATGGCAGGGTCGCAGTCCAAACATACACTACTCACAAAAAGTTAGGGATACTTGGCTTTCTGGTGAAATTTATGGAAAATGTAAATGTTCCGTCTCCAGTGATATTAGATGGAATTAGGGCATTTATTTAGAATCATGCAATGGTGATTTCCTCATCTCAAACAATATTTTGAAGCAAAAGCCAACACCGGTAGTGGGTATACCCCCACAAAATGTCAATGTCTCCAGAACTTGTCATGTGGCTTTAAGCATTTATTACAGCTCGAGAACGACGTCTCCTGCTGTTCACAAGTCGACTTGTCTGCTGAGGCATGGCATCCCACTCTTCTTGAAGGGGGACCTTCAGGTCATTGAGGATCTGGGCTACAAGCCTCTACACGGTCCCCCAGTCTCCAGCAGCCGTTCCCTAATGATGGACCTCGATGAGCTGGCGCATTGTCCTCCATGAAGATGACATTAGGCCTGTGTTGTTCCTGCAGAGGCACAATGACTGGATTAATGATGGTCTTCAAGTAGTATGGGTCATTCACAAAGTGTAGGGAGGTTCTGTATTGAAAAGACATCTACCCACACTGTAACACCACCACCACCAAAGCCTCGTCTGGTGACAACAGTGGCTGATGCATAGCGCTCAGCGTGAATCAACTTTCATAAGTGAACAGCGCTGAGGCCCACTGGTCCCTCATCCAGTATAGATGCTCCCTGGCCCATGCAAGACAATGACTCCGGTGCCTGGTGGTGTGGTCAGGTACCCTTGCAGGTTATCTAGCACGCAGACCGCGCTGATGTAAACTGTTTCCAATGGTCTGACGTGACACCGGTGCCTCTCACCTCCCTTGTGCCTGGAGTTGTGTGGCATTCATCATCCGGTTCTACAGGGCATTGCTCACAATAAAGTGGCCATGCTGATCAATTGTTAGGTGTTGTCTTGATCTCATAATGGCAAAATGTGAACATGATAAGGAGGACTGTTTAAATACCAATTATTATTGAACCAGGAAATTTATTGCGCAATTCATGGATCAAACACCTGTTGTGAATTTTACCGTTTAGCTTCTTGTTGGAGAACAGCAAGTACTGAAACATTGAACAGTTGGACATGTGCATTTTAGGTTCATCCACAAGCCAAGTGAGTGGTGTTGATAGTGTGAGCAATTTAGTGTGTGAATACAAGCGAATATTTATTTAAATAATAGCTGGATAGATTTAGGGATAGTGAAACAATCTATCTGTGCAAAAGAAAACTGACAATTAAGTGACTGCGCATTCTTTATTTTGTGTAGACAAACATCACACCACATTTTTGTTTGTATTTGAGAAAACTTACATTTCAATATTGCATTTTCTAAGGCAATTCAATTTCTTGCATGACTCTGTGTACAATCACCATTTATGTGTGTATTTAAAATAAAAACATACACTGGAATATTGCTCGTAGTACAGAAAAATTATTTCCTGCATCACAGACTGCAATTTGGTGTGTAGTTTAAGGCATATTTGATTATTATGTGTTTGGCAACAGAAAATGAAAGAGGACAGAATAATGAAGGAAAAACCACATCATCCGCCAGTAATGTCAGTGGCTGTAGCGGCAGTGGCGGCGCTGTCAGACTCAGCCCCAGCCTCTCAGTCAGTATTAATCAGTGACTCCACTAGCTGTTGGGCGACTGTTATTATGGACGAAAATGTGGAAAGGACGACTGAGCCGTCAACAACATCATCTGACAGCAGGATGATGTTACCTCTGACAGTGACGTCATACTCATTTTTGACCTCTTCCTACTATTCTGCCTTCACTGACATCTCATTTCACTGCCCCCGTCCACTAGTAATGTGTTAGCTGCCATCTAGGATCTGCCCCTTCTAAAGGGATGCATTTTGAAAGGCCATTTTTAAAAAAAGCAGCTTCATTTCTGAACCACGATTATGATCACTGTCACAATATTTTTATAAAGTTTGTGTAACAACTTCCTAGTTAATAGATGGAAAAGGTCCTTTTGGGGTAAGGAACAGAGTCACTTCTATGTAAGTAAGCTAAATCCCTGAAAATGACCTCAGCAGGAAAAGGACCTAGTACATAATGGATGAAAAAGGTATTTTTAGGGTACGGGAAATAGCCACTTCATTGTGAGTCTGCTAAATCCTATCCCTGAAAAGGAGCTCAGCAGTATGAATCCTACCTAATACAAAATAGATGGAAAACGGTCCTTTTGGGGTACGGGAAATGGCCACTTCAGTGGAAGTCGGCTAAATCCCATCCCTGAAATGGACCTCAGCAGTATGAATCCTCCCTTGTACATAATAGATGGAAAAAGTCCTTTTGAGGTATAAGAAATGTAAAAAAATTTTTTAAACAAATAAGGTTAAAGGGGTTATCCGATATCTGAAATATCGCCCCCAATGTCTGGGCCCCTTGTATGGATTATTCTTGTCTGCTCCTCGGCACCCATGTCACTCCGGATCCCTGCATGTCCGCCGCTGCATCTCCCTGTCGCTCAGATCAAAATATACGGTGACGGGGAGAGTAGCCAATAGCAATTGCCTGCGACTGGGATGAGCCCCCAGGGGACTGGTCACCGTTGCGAACTGCTATTGGCTGCTGCCCCCCGTCACTGGATGTTTTAATACGACTGACGGGAGATGCAGCAGCAGTCATGCAGGGATCCAGTCTGACGCGGGTGCCGAGGAGCAGGTGAGTATAATCCATTTAAGGGGCCCGGGCATTGGCGGGGAAGTCTATATTGGATAACCCCTTTAAGGCCTCTTGCACACAACCGTATGTGTTTTTTTTTTTTTCTGTATTTTGCGGTCCACAAAAAATACGGATGACGTCCGTGTGCATTCCTTATTTTGCGGAACGGAGCAGCTAGCCCCTGATAGAACAGTACTGTCCTTGTCCATTATGCGGACAATAATAGGACATGTTCTATCTTTGAATAGAAATATGGAAACGGAAGGCACACGGAGTACCTTCCTTTTTTTTCCGGATCCATTGAAATGAATGGTTCCGTATTTGGTCCATATATGGAACGCAATAAACGGAATGGAAACGGAAAAAAAATAAAAATTGTGTGCAAGAAGCCTAACTTCTAGGAAATTACAGAGATCACATGACCTGATGTTTCTGCGGAACGCTTTACCATGGATATCACAGAACCGGACATTTCTGCAGAGACAACTGGTCAGAAGTCACATGATATTTTTGTTTTTGTTTATTGTAAAGATTTTCTAAAATTAAACATAAAAGGGGCTTATTCTACAATAGTAGTATTAGTAGAAACCACGGCACTCTGAAGAAATTTTGGAATGATTTCTTATTTATTTCATTATTTTTATTTCATTGTTTTAATCCATCCATATTAATAGTCACATACGGATGGATTAAAACAATGACATAAAAATAATGAAATAAATAAGAAATCGTTACAAAATTTCTTCAGAGTGCCGTGGTTTCTACCAATACTGCTATTACCTTTTACCACTGAGCACCGCCTATCTCCAAGAGGAGTGCCATTCAATTCTCTTGCTTAAGTATTCTACAATAGTCACCGATATAACTTTATTGTATATGCAGCGCACCTACTATGGACCTGGGATATCCCTTGCCCCTTAGGAGGTTTCTACGAAATATGTCCCTCTTATAGAGCAAGTAGTCGTGACTCCAGTTGCAGTTAAGCAACGAGGACATGGAGTCCCCTTTGTAGATGGTAGTGTTGGTACCCAGGTGTAGGATTGCCAGAGTGGTGTCTCTCTGAAGGTGTTGTATGGACGTGTCACAGTGCTCCTACCTGGATATCCTTGGATCTCATACGTGGTGGTCTGAAGCAGTACAAAAAAGGGGTTGGTTAACTTGGATGGTGAAGGAAGTAGAATAAATGGAGTTAACGTTAAACACAGCTTTACTTGAATAAACGGTAATCAAAACCGTTTCCAGTCTTTTGTTGGTCATCAGCAGGTATTGGCTTAATTTCTCAGATCTGCTCAATCTCAGATCAATCTCAGATTTGCTATGCTGTAGCTTTCTCAGCTCTGCTAAGTTAGCTGGGTTAAATAGGAACTTTTCCTCTTCTGCTGGAACTTAGCTTAGCTGTAGTCTGTCTCTTACTTTATCTATATCTTTTAGTCCTAGGAACTTCTTCCTGGCACCAAGCTCACTTAGCTTAGATATGGGCAATGCAAGCCCGGGAGGGGACATGCAACCATGTAGACTTCACAGGCAGTGCTCTGCTGGCCGACCCACAACCTTCCCCTAGTAAGGGTAACTCTGAACTCACCTCTAACTAATTCCTCCCTCTTTAGAGAGGGCTGGAAGAAACAAAAAGCTTTCCTCTCCAGGAAAACTAGCTTTGCACACATTGACACCACCTGCTGGTGAACCAAGCACATTACATTTAAACAGTCAATTATGAGAAAATAGGAATACACACATTGCAGGAAATAAATATAAGAGATGACATATGGAGCACTAACCAAGATAGTGGGGGGTACAAAAGAGGTGGTAATGCCACTCTGGGGTATTACATATACTATAACACTGCATCCATGTAGAAGCTGTGTTACTGGACTTAGTTAATGACCAGGTCCTAATAGACAAGAGGATTTAGCCAAGTCATTGAGAAGCAACTAAATCCTAACACAGTTCAGTAACCAGAGCAATGAGGCAGAAGAGGTCCCTACAAATGATGGGAAATAGCCAGCTACTGTAGAGTCGACTATTTCCTATCACTGGTAAGGACCAGGTCCTTATGGAGTAAAGGATTTAGCCAACTCCCTGTGAACTGGCTATATACTATTTCAGTTCAGGACCTGACCACTAGGGGGTAAAAAGGTCCTTACTAGGGATGAGAAAATCGACTTCGGATGAAAAATCCGAAGTCTATTCCCATAAAACTTCGTTCCAATACTGTACAGAGCAGGAGCTCCGTACAGTATTAGAATGTATTGGCTCAGATGAGCCGAAGTTATTGCTCCGCGAAGTCTCGCGAGACTTCGGGTAATAACTTCATAAATGAATTTGTACTGTAAAAAAACATTTCCCGAACTCTGGTTCGGTTCCAAGGTACCATTGGCTATTTCCTATCACTGGTAAGGACCAGGTCCTTACTGAGTATAGTATTTAGTCACAACCGTATAAGCAGCCGGGTAATGGCCAGTAAGCAGACGGACGACATTCCACAGGCAGGACATCCACTCTTTCTTCCTAATGACAAGGAAATAGGGGAGGGGCCAGCACTGCCAGAGGCTACACTTTATCGGGGGGCGGGGCTTACGGGCGACGGAACCTGGACGCTGAGGAAAGCGCTGAAGCCGCGCTGCTTTGTGCTGTGATGCGGTTTTGATATGAAGTAACATGGCAGCATAGGAAATGTGGGGGTCCGGGTCCCCTGCTGCCCACCATACTGTATGAGTGACCTGGTGTGAAAAGGGCCTGGTATATGGACAAATGTTTAGTCTCCTTCACTTCTTAGCAAAGTTTCCCTGCTGTGTCCTCAGCAATTTTTTTTTATTGTTTAACCCTTTCCTGACGGAGGGATTTTGCCTTTCTGAAGCCATAACTTATTTTTTCATTCACATACTGTAGGACTTGTTTTTTGCAGAATAAGGCCTCATGCACACGAACGTATTTTTTAACGTCCCGCAAAACGTGGTTCCGTTGTACCGTGATCCGTGCCCGTTTTTTCTTCCGTGGGTCTGCCGTGATTTTTGGAGGATCCACGGACATGAAAGATGAAAAAAAAATCTAAGTCAAGTTTGCCATTGAAATGATAGGAAAAAACGGACACGGATCACGGACACAGATGACAATCTTGTGTGTATCCGTGATTTTCACGGACCCATTGACTTGAATGGGCCCGTGAACCGTTGGCCGTGAAAAAAATAGGACAGGTTATATTTTTTTCACGGCCTCGAAACACGGGTCACGGGCGCGGTGTAAAAACGGTGCACAAGCCGAGTTTTCTACGGCCCCATTGAAAGTCAATGGAGCCGCAGAAAAAAACGGCACAACGGCCACGGGTGCACACAACGGTCGTGTGCATGAGGCCTTAGTTGTACTTTCTAATGGAACCATTTAATATTGCATAGGATGTAGTGTCAAGCTGGGGTAGAATTTGAAAAAACACAATTCCACCACAGTTTTATGGGTTTTGTTTTTACGGTGTTGACTATGCGGTAAAACTGACCTGTGCTTTTCATTCTCCAGGTCAGTACGATTATGGCGATGTCACACTTGTATAGTTATCTTGCATTTTAATACTGAAAAAATAGATATTTTTTAAAAATTATTATTATTTTTTTTCATCGCCATATTCTGAACCCCATAACTTTTTTATAGTTATGTCTATGGAGATGTGTCAGATGTGTATTTTTCGCGGGACGATCTGTAGTTTTTGTTAATACCATTTTGGTACATAGTGCATCTGCCGTTTTTTTTTTTCTCTGTTACACCTTTTGCGCAGGCACTTTCTGATTCCTCTGGTACGCCTGCACTTGGCAGCGATGACGTTAGGTGGGGGACACGTAGCCCCCAAGTACAGGCACTCCAGAATAATCTCAGTGTGCCTGTGCAAGAACGGAAAGCGAATTCCAGATGCAGTAGGATGACGTGGGCATTGGGGGGGGGCAGCATCAGTCATGGTACAGAAGGCTGGAATAGGGCGCAGTAAAACATTGACTTGAAGGAAGCAAGCCGCGGCCCCCTTGACATCGAAAAGATAATTTACATATGGTGAGATCCCAATATAAAGATTCATAATTCAGAAACTAACGCACAATAAAAAAAACAGGAAAGAAGCATTGAGGACTCTACATGCCTCTAGGCTTATGGCAGGAGTGCACAACCTTTTATTGGTCTGAGGGCCGCATTGTCACATCTCTCTATATCGAGGGGCGGTTTGCATCTATTTTTGCATTACACAAGCTAATGAAAAGTGAATAGGGAGGAATGATCACTATTCAGTGCTATTGATTATCGGTAGCCCATTCCTGATTACACAGGGAGATGTGCTAATGATAATTGTACATCTTTCATCCTGACAAAATATGTAAATCAGCCGACAAACGAGTGATTCTTTGTTTATCAGCTGATCGGCGGCACTATTATACCGGCCAGATATCAAGAATGAGCGTATCTATGAACACGTGTTCCCAGTAATTGGCCTAAATATGATGCAGTGTAATAGATGCTTAAAGGGTTTTCCCGGTAAAAGTGCCCGCAGCATGGCCCCTGAAACCAAAGATTTTTACTTACCTGCTCCCTGGTGCTCCGTTCCTCCACGCTGCCCCATCTTCTGGTCCCTGCAATGTTTACAACTGTCTGGCTCTGGGCATAGTCACATGTAGTGCTCCAGCCAATGACTAGCTTCAGCATCAATGTGGCCACAAGCAGCATGTCGATGCTGAAGCCAATCTTTGGAGCGGTGTATGTGACCATGTCCACAGCCAGCTGGATGTAAACAGCTCAGAGACTGGGAGATGGAGGCAGCACAGGTGACCGGAGTGGTGTATGTGACCATGTCCACAGCCAGCTGGATGTAAACAGCTCAGAGACAGGAAGATGGAGGCAGCACGGGGGACCGGAGCGGTGTATGTGACCATGTCTACAGCTAGCAGGATGTAAACAGCTCAGAGATGGGAAGATAGAGGCAGCCCGGAGAACCGGAGTGGCAGGGAGCAGGAATCTTCTATTTCAGGGGCCGTGCTGCAGGAACTTGTTAAAAAATTATTTTTACCGGAAAAGTGGCGACATTTCCTTCCATCCTGCCTCCTGTTGATAAATCAGTGCTTTCCTTAACTGCAGAGGACGGCATTCACTGATTATAACCACCTCCAGTTTCAGGCGCCATGTAATAACCAGTAAGCACTTTGCCGTCCTAGTGTGAGGTGCGCTCATTGGTTAATCCTTTAATGACCAGGCCTGAAAAGACCTTAATGACCAGACATTTTTTTTTTTTTTTTAGCTCACATGGTTCAAACTTTATTTGTTGGACAACCAAAATAATTTTTGTAGTACAAGGAGATGTCACGATAATAAGATGAAATGACAAAGCTGAGATTAAAGGTGAAGGAATTGGAAACTGAAGTTATTTCTGTCACTCTAGAGAATGGTGTATTAAAAAAGAGATTGGAAAAAGTAGATCAAGATCGTTCTTGGTTAAAAAAGAAAGTGGTAGAGATGGAGGACAGGTCCCGTAGACATAACCTGTGGCTAGTAGGGTTCCCAGAAGGGGTAGAACAGGATAATCCTTTGAATTTCATTCAAAAATGGTTGGTTGAGAACTTAGGGCCAGATTATGACGCATCTACCTTCTGTGTGGAAAGGGCCCACAGAATCCCCTTTAAAAAACCTCCTCCAGGGGCTCCTCCTAGGTCAAGTCTGGCAAAATTTGTTTGCTCAAAGTACCAAGACTGGGTTCTTAGACGTAAAAGGGAAGTAACAGATGCTTACTTTGATGGCACTCTGATATCAATATTTGCCGACTTCTCGCGAGAGACCCAAATTAAAAGAAGATCTTTCGTGGACGTGAAAAAAAGACTGATTGTAGTCAAGATTAAGTATTCAATGTTATATCCTGCCAAATTGAGGGTGGTTCACAACAATTCTGTCAGTTTTTTTTCCACACAGGCAGAAGTGGTGCAATGGCTGGATTCGATGGGCCTATGAAAGAGGATGGAAAGGTGGCGAGGGGGGAGGTCAATGAGGCGAGATGGCGGGGGGGAGGTTTGGAGGAAGGAAAGAGGTTGATGGGTATTGTGAAATGCCCTGTCAACCAAGTAGTTTTTTTTTTTTTGGGGGGTGGGTGTAAGGGAGAGATTGGCTGTCGTCATTTGCTTTGTAGCTATGCGTGTCTCTCTTCTAGATGGGGGACTGGGATCTACTCTTACATATAGGTCATGCCATGTAATATTCTATTCTGGAATGTGAGAGGGCTGGGAGACAGAGTTAAGAGGATGGTGGTGTTTGATCAGTAGATAAGCTCCATACACTGAAAAGGAAATGGGCTTCTTTTGAGTATCACGCTTGTCGCTTGTTACTCTTCGTATGCAAGAGTTGTCAGCGTATATATTCATCGTGGGATGGAGTTTCAACCTGTAGATAATATGACTGATAAAAAAGGGAGATATGTATTCCTTCATGGGTTTTGGAAAGGGCAGGAGATGATATTGGCGTTCATTTATATTCCTCCACCATTCAAATCAACAGTCTTCTCTCAATTAGCTAAATACACTCACCTAAAGAATTATTAGGAACACCTGTTCTATTTCTCATTAATGCGATTATCTAGTCAACCATTCACATGGCAGTTGCTTCAATGCATGTAGGGTTGTGGTCCTGGTCAAGACAATCTCCTGAACTCCAAACTGAATGTCAGAATGGGAAAGAAAGGTGGGCCACAACAGCAGAAGACCCCACCGGGTACCACTCATCTCCACTACAAAGTCCGAATTTGGCGTAAACAGAATGAGAACATGTATCCATAATGCCTTGTTACCACTGTGCAGGCTTGTGGTGGTGGTGCAATGGTGTGGGGGATGTTTTCTGGCCACACTTTAGGGCCCTTAGTGCCAATTGGCCATCGTGTAAATGCCACGGGCTACCTGAGCATTGTTTCTGACCATATCCATCCCTTCATGACCACCATGTACCCATCCTCTGATGGCTACTTCCAGCAGGATAATGCACCATGTCACAAAGCTCGAATCATTTCAAATTGGTTTCTTGAACATGACAATGAATTCACTGTACTAAAATGGCCCCCACAGTCACCAGATCTCAACCCAATAGAGCATCTTTGGGATGTGGTGGAACGGGAGCTTCGTGCCCTGGATGTGCATCCCTCAAATCTCCATCAACTGCAAGATGCTATCCTATCAATAGCATCTTGCTATCCTATCAAGAAACTCATTTGCACCAGAAGGACTCCCATAGGCTCAAAAATAAACATTTCCTGCACATATATACTACACCTAATTCATGTAAATAAAGAGGAGTACTAATAGCTATAAGAGACTCGGTAGCATTCTCTATTGTCAATGTCAACTCTGACAAGAATGGGCGCTACATTATTTAAATCAATCACCTACCATATTGCATTGTATCACTGTACGCACCAAATAAAAAGCAGAGTAGGTTTTTCACGCGTCTCTTGGGTATTCTCAAGAGAGAGGGACAGGGAGCTTTGATCCTCATAGGAGACTTCAATAAGGTATTAATTAGTGATGATCGAGCACCAAAGTATTCGGGTGTTCGGGCTGAACACATTGCTATATTCGTGTGCTCGGCCGAGCATCCGAGTAAAATGGAAGTCAATGGGAGACAACCAGGCACCCCCTGCTCTGAATTGGGGAGGGTGCCTGGTCCATTGGAAAAGGTCAGAAACACAACCGAAATGGATTGGGAACACCATGGGGACGATGTCTGTATGCATCTTGGACTCCCAGGTCGCTGCTGGTAACCATGTTGTCCCAGTTGTATGCCACTTTTACAGACTGACAAAAATACGCACAACCCCCCCAAAAAAAATTTTTTTTACAGGAAAAATTGTTAGGAAGCATTCTTTCCTGTATATTCAATTGTATATAAAGTGCAAGTGCTGCAATAAAATTACAAGCAAGAGGCACTCCGAAACAGCCTGTATATCACATAAAGGAGGGCCTCATTCACATTGTGGCACAAATGTTCAGGTAGTGGGACTCCTACACTCATAAAGCCTATGCACTAAGTCAAAGGGCTGCTAAAAATTACAAGGAATTGGCACTCCAAAACACCCTTTGTTACACATAAAGGAGGGCATCATACACACCCTTGAAAAATTATGATTGATAGCCTGCTGGTGACCCTCAAAAACATTTAGAGCAAGGGCCTGCTGTTCTGACCATCTAAAACCTTAGGGGTGAGGACCTGCTGTGGCATTGATGACTCTAGATAACCTCTGGGCAATTGCACGTACCCGTGACAGCGACGATCCATTTGGATGTCTGCCCTTTTCAACTTTCGATGTTCTTTTCTGCGCCTATCATGGTGATCACGGGTAATGGGGAATCAGGGTTCGATGCTGGAGAGGGAGCTTGAGAAAGAGATACCACATCAAAGGGAGGTAAATGGCTAATCTGGTTGGGTGAAGAGGGTGGGTCAAGTTATTAAAGCAGAAACTTCCAAAAAAGGCAGCAGGCACGCGGCGATTACCCACTCCCGACTCGGGGAGGTAGTGACGATAAATAACAATACAGGACTCTTAAGATGCCCTGTTATTGGAATGAGTAAAAAAAAAATTACAGGGAATGTCACTGCAGTATTTTGGCTGAGGAAACGTTATACAGGAGAGGCCCTGCTGCCGCTTTGTTGACTCTAGATAACTTCTGCCTGATCGCACGTTCCCGTGACGTCCACTATCCATTTGGATATCTTCTCTATCAACTTTCTGTGTTCTTTTATGCGCCTAACATGGCAACCACTGGTAACGGAGAATCATTGTTCGATTTCGGAGAGGGAGCCTGATAAACTGCTACGGATAATACTTCAAAGCAAGGCAGCATGAGTTCTGGGCCTGCATGTGAGCTGACCCAGTAAAAGATTCAAGTTGCGGGCCTGCAGGTGAGCTGAACCAGTAAAAGATTTTAGATGCGGGCCTGGTGGTGAGCTGAGGTGGAAACAAAAAAAAAAAAAACAACTTGAATTTGATGGCTGCATTAATCTGCAGGTTACGGGGATACAGCTCCACCGATTGTTTCTATAGTCTTTTATCCAGACTCAGTCATGGTTCCACTATGTGGCCTCCTCATGCTGCCATCTCCACACCATGTCACCTTGCCACTCATTTTTATCACCATGCTGATGCTACTTAAAAGGCCTTAAACTGATCACCAGGCCCACAATTTAATTAAGGTTTTGTAATCGATAAACCCAACTTGCATTTGTGGGCTGCATCAGTGGCATAGCTAGAATTTTTGAATGGGGCTCCATCCCACAGTAATTTTTTAGCGACCCCTTCCTTTCATGCCTCCCCCATTCCTGTGGCTAGTAAGATCGCTCTCAGACCAGGGCCGGCAGCTGTTCCATCAGTTTTATACACTGTCTATAATGACACTGTATATAATTTAATTGTGTAATACTGTCACGAGGGTGTCAAGAGCCACGTCTGACTCCGTTATACCCGGGGTCAGGAAGTCGCAGCGGGTGGCTGCGCGCTCTATGTCTAAAGATCAATCTGCTTCTTAATGATAGCTTTCTGTGTTTGCCTTGCAATCCTTTTTGTCTCACTCAGGGATCCGTAGCTTCTTCTCCTCAGCTGTTTCTTGTCTGTCACTCCCAACCTCCTTATATTCTCCTCTCCCACTTCTCTGGTTGCCAGATATAGAGCTTCCTGCCTGGACTTCTATACTGACCCACTGGAGCTGTGTAGCTGTGATTCCTGGTTGTTGTTCCAGAGCGTCACCCTCCGGATCCCTGTTGGGCTTTTGTTGTCCACTGTTGTTCCCCACCTGGGATTATATGTTTTGTCTGTATTGTCTGTCCTCTCCTTGGTGTTTTCCTTTAGTGTTAGTGGTGCGGACTAGTGTTCCCACCGCCCTATTCACTACCTAGGGCTCATCTTAGGGAAAGCCAGGGTTTTAGGCACGTGATCGGCGTATGGGTGAGAAACCCGTCTAGGGACGTCGGGGCAGTCAGGTGCCAGGCTCAAGGTGAGTTAGGGGTCACCACCTTTCCCTCTCCCTTGGACAGGGCCTTCCCTTTTCCCTCCCTTTGCATCACGTATGTGATCGGCTTGCCGGTCGTGATAAATACTGACCAAATCCATTTCTCCTCCTCCTCCTGGATGGGCCGCTTCTGGGTCAGGGCCCCCAAGCTGCAGCTTCCCCTATAGCTACGGCTGTGGTCTGCATTAATCTGCAGGTGACCGTGATACAGCTCCACAGATTGTTTACATCTGCATCTTTCTAAACAATCTGTGGCCTCAGTCTTTTATCCAGTCTTTTATGTCATTGTGCCACTATGTGGCCTCCTCATGCTGCCGTCTCGACATCATGTCACCTTGCCACTCATTTTTATCACCATGCTGCTGCTGATGCAGCTTAAAAGGTTTTAAAGTGATCACCAGGCCCACAATCTAATTAAGGTTTTACGCACAAAACCAAAGTAAAAAATAGATTTTATATGAAAAATATATTAAAAACATTCTTTCCTGTATATTTACTTGTACAGTCAGGTCCATAAATATTGGGACATCGACACAATTCTAAAATTCTTGGCTCTATACACCACCATAATGGATTTGAAATTAAACAAGATGTGCTTTAACTGCAGACTGTCAGCTTTAATTTGAGGGTATTTACAGCCAAATCAGGTAAACGGTGTAGGAATTACAACAGTTTACATATGTGCCTCCTACTTGTTAAGGGACCAAAAGTAATGGGACAGATTAATAATCATACTTTCACTTTTTAATACTTGGTTGCAAATCCTTTACAGTCAATTACAGCCTGAAGTCTGGAACGCATAGACATCATTAGACCCTGGTTTCATCCCTGGTGATGCTCTGCCAGGCCTATACTGCGACTGTCTTCAGTTTCTGCTTGTTCTTGGGGCATTTTCCCTTAAGTTTTGTCTTCAGCAAGTGAAATACATGCTCAACCGGATTCAGATCAGACGATTGACTTGGCCATTGCATAACAGGCCACTTCTTACGCTTAAAAAACTTTGGTTTCTTTTACAGTATGCTTTGGGTCATTGTCCATCTGCACTGTGAAGCGCCGTCCAATGAATTCTGAAGCATTTGGCTGAATATGAGCAGATAATATTGCCCGAAGCACTTCAGAATTCATCCTGCTGTGTTTGTCAGCAGTCACATCATCAATAAATACAAGAGAACCAGTTCCATTGGCAGCCATACATGCCCACACCATGAGACTACCACCACCATGCTTCACTGATGAAGGTGGTATGCTTAGGATCATAAGCAGTTCCTTTCCTCCTCCATACTCTTCTCTTCCCATCACTCTGGTAGAAGTTGATCTTGGTCTCATCTGTCCATAGGATGTTGTTCCAGAACTGTGAAGGCTTTTTTAGATGTCATTTTGCCAACTTTAATCTGGCATTCCTGTTTTTGAGGCTCACCAATGGTTTACATCTTGTGGTGAACCCTCTGTATTCACTTTGGTGAAGTCTTCTCTTGATTGTTGACTTTGACACACATACACCTACCTCCTGGAGAGTGTTCTTGATCTGGCCAACTGTTGTGAAGGGTGTTTTCTTCACCAGGGAAATAATTCTTCGGTCATCCACCACAGTTGTTTTCCATGGTCTTCCAGGTCTTTTGGTGTTGCTGAGCTCATCAGTGCGTTCCTTCTTTTTAAGAATGTTCCAAACAGTTGTTTTGGCCACGCCTAATGTTTTTGCTATCTCTCTGACAATGTTCCAATTCCAACAATGTTAGAATTGTGTCGATGTCCTAATATTTATGGCCCTGACTGTATATAAAGTGCAAGTCCTGCAAATCATTATATTTGAGTGCCTGCTGCTAAGCTGACCCTCTAAAACATTAGGGGTGAGGGCCTGCTGGTGAGCTTACCCTGTAAAACATTATATGCGATGGCCTGCTGCTGAGCTGACCCTCTAAAACATTAAGAACGAGGGCCTGCTGCTGAACTGACCCTCTAAAACATTAGGGGCGAGGGCCTGCTGCTGAACTGACCATCTAAAACATTATGGGCGAGGGCCTGCTGCTAAGCTGACCCTCTAAAACATTAGGGGTGAGGGCCTGCTGGTGAGCTGACGCTCTAAAATATTAGGAGCGAGGGCCTGCTGCTGAGCTGACCCTCTAAAACATTAGGGGCGAGGGCCTGCTGGTGAGCTGACCCTCTAAAACATTAGGGGCGAGGGCCTGCATTTGAGCTGACCCTATTAAAAAAATTATAGTGCAGGGAAGATAGGCAATCTGGATGAGGAGGAGAAAACAAGATTCAACCATATACTCTTTTTTTGTGGTGGAAAAAGTGCATGGGAATACACTAGTACATTATAAATGATAGATTGAAATTGACTTTATGTTCATCATCAGCTCAGCTCTCCTCTGGTGGAGTTGAGAAGTCAGGGGCAATCCAGGCCTTGTTAATTTTTATCTGAGCCAACCTGTCAGCATTGCTAGTGGACAAGCGGATACGCTTATCTGTTATAATACCACCATCAGCACTAAATACACGCTCAGACAAAACGCTGGTGTCAGGGCAGGCCAGCACCTCCAAGGCGTAGAGCGCAAGTTCGTGCCACCTGTCCAGCTTGGACACCCAGTAGTTGTAAGGCACTAAGGGATCATTTAGGACGCTGACACGGTCTGCTATGTATTCCTTTACATCTTCCAAAACTTTTCCCTCCTTGTACCACTAGGCCGCGCTTCAGGCTGAGGTTGCTGGCTGGGTGTCATGAAAGTGTCCCATGCCTTGGAGAGTGTTGCCCTGCCTTTGTTGGAAGTGCTGTGAGTTCCCCTTGTCTCCCTTCCTCGGTTGCCTAAGGAACTCTGCCGCCAGCATTGTCAGATGGAAAATTTTGGAGCAATTTTCCAACAAGTATCTGTAATGACCGGCGTCACGCAAAGGGAAGGAAGAGGGAAGGCCCTGGGAAAGGTGGTGACCCCTAACTCGCCTTGCGGCTGGCACCTGACTGCCCTGACGTCCCTAGATGGTTTCCTCACCCGTACGCCGATCACGTGCCTAAAACCCTTGCTTTCCCTAAGATGAGCCCTAGGTAGTGAACGGGGCGGTGGGATCACTAGTCCGCACCACTGACACTAAGAGGAAAACACCAAGGAGAGGACAGACAATACAGACAAACATATAATCCCAGGTGGGCAACAACAGCAGACCACAAAGGCCCAACAGGGATCTGGAGGGTAACGTTCTGGAACAACAACCAGGGAACGCAGCAACACAGCTCCAGTGGGTCAGTATATTAGTCCAGGCAGGAAGCTCTATATCTGGCAACCAGAGAAGTGGGCGAGGGGAATATAAGGAGGTTGGGAGTGCTGGACAAGGAACAGCTGAGGAGAAGGAGCTACGGATCCCTGAGTGAGCCAAAAAGGGTTGCAAAGCAAACCCAGAAAGCTACCATAAAGAAACAGCCCTATCTTACTACATAGATCGCGCAGCCAACCGCTGCGACTTCCTGACCCCGGGTATAACGGAGTCAGGCGTGGTTCTTGACATCCTCATGACAGTACCCCCCTCTCTACGAGGGGCCTCCGGACACTCAGGACCAGGTCTCTCAGGATGAGAGGCATGAAAAGCCCGAACTAGCCTGTCGGCGTTTGCCTCAGATGCAGGAACCCATAATCTTTCCTCGGGACCGTAACCTCTCCAATGCACCAGATATTGAAGAGAGTGGCGGACCTGACGAGAATTAACAATTTTGGATATCTGAAACTCTAGATTACCATCCACAACAACAGGAGGGGGTGGCAGCGGTGACGGTTCTAGAGGTGGAACATATTTTTTGAGTAACGACTTATGAAAGACGTTATGGATTTTAAAAGTCTGAGGTAGCTCCAGGCGAAAAGCCACGGGGTTGATGATGGCTACAATTTTGTAAGGGCCAATGAACCTAGGACCCAGTTTCCAAGAGGGAACCTTTAATTTAATATTCCTAGTAGACAACCACACATAGTCATTCACTCCTAGGTCCGGACCTGGCGACCGTCTCTTATCAGCCATGCATTTGTATTTACCTCCCATATTTTTCAAGTTAGCTTGCACCTTCTGCCATACCGATGAAAGAGATGACGAAAACCGTTCCTTCTTCGGGAACCCCAAAAGACCCCCCCTCTTTGAAAGTACAGAATTGGGGATGAAAACCATATGCACCAAGAAATGGTGACTTGCCAGTGGATTCCTGACGACGATTATTTATGTCAAACTCAGCTAACGGTAAATATGATGACCACAACTCTTGGTTTTCAGACACAAAACATCTTAGATATGTTTTACCCGCAGACAAAGGTAAGTCAGTGATAAAATCCATTGACAGATGTGTCCATGGCCTATTGGGAATGACAAGTGGCAATAAAGACCCTGCAGGACGTGTATGAGAGACTTTCGCGCGCGCACAAGTAGAACAAAAAGACACAAAATCCATTACATCCTGACGCAACCTTGGCCACCAAAAATGACGAGACAATAGCTCCAAGGTTGCTTTACTACCCGGGTGCCCAGCAAGTGCCGAATTATGATGTTCCTTTAATAATTCGAAACGCAGGTTCAACGGTACAAACAATTTCTCTGAGGGGCAAGAGACCGGGGCGTCCCCCCGGGCCTCTAACACCTTCCCCTCCAGAGCAGAGTGTACCGCAGAGACAACCACTCCTCTTGGTAGAATGGGTACCGGATCACTCACATTACCCCCTCCAGGGAAACAACGAGATAATGCATCAGCCTTGGTATTTTTTGCCCCAGGACGATAGGTAATAACAAAGTTAAACCTGGTAAAAAATAGCGACCACCTAGCTTGTCTAGGGGTGAGACGCTTAGCTGATTCGAGGTACAGAAGGTTTTTGTGATCCGTAATCACAGTGACGGGGTGGATTGCCCCCTCTAAAAAGTGACGCCATTCTTCAAACGCTAGTTTAATAGCTAATAGTTCCCTATTGCCAATATCATAGTTCTTTTCTGCTGCAGATAGTTTTTTTAGAAAATAAAGCACAAGGACGCCATTTGCCAGGAGACGGACCCTGAGACAGCACAGCCCCCACTCCCACCTCTGACGCATCGACTTCAACAATAAAAGGCTGGGAGACATCAGGTTGGACTAGTACAGGTGCTGAGGTAAACCTCTCTTTTAGAGAGGAAAAAGCAATTTTAGCGGCATCAGACCATTTAGAAAAATCAGTCCCCTTCCTAGTCATGTCAGTAAGGGGTTTTACAATAACTGAATAATTTTTAATGAATTTTCTATAGAAATTTGCGAAGCCCAAGAACCGTTGCAGTGCTTTGAGGTTCTCAGGAAGATCCCAATCTAAAATTGCCTGGACCTTCCTAGGATCCATACGGAAACCTAAAGCAGATAATAAATGACCTAGGAATTGTATTTCCTGAACGGCGAAGACACACTTTTCAATTTTAGCATATAATTTATTCGTCCCTAGGACCTGCAGTACTTGTCTGACATGCACCTCATGTGTTTTCAGATCAGACGAATTAATTAAAATATCATCTAGGTATATTACCACAAACCTGCCGATAAGATGACTAAAATTGTAATTAACGAAATGTTGGAAGACAGCAGGGGCATTGGTCAGACCGAAAGGCATGACTAAATTTTCATAATGCCCCTCAGGGGTGTTAAAAGCTGTCTTCCACTCATCCCCCTCCTTGATACGAATCAGATTGTAGGCCCCCCTAAGATCAAGTTTGGAGAACCACCTAGCACCCGCAATCTGATTAAACAAATCAGGAATGAGAGGAAGAGGGTATGGGTCTCGGATGGTTATCCGGTTTTATTCGCGAAAATCTAGGCAAGGACGCAGGCCCCCATCTTTCTTTTTAACGAAGAAAAACCCTGCAGCCATGGGTGAAGAAGAGGGTCTGATGTGTCCCTTAGCCAAGCTCTCGGAGATATAATCTTTCATGGCTTGTCTCTCCGGACCCGAAAGATTATATAACCTGGTCTTGGGTAATTTTGCGCCAGGAATAAGGTTAACCGGGCAATCATAAGGACGGTGAGGTGGTAACTTCTGACAACCCTTTTCAGAAAAAACGTCCTCAAAGTCCGACACAAATGTAGGTAGGGTAGCTATGGAGGCGACTAAGCAATTGCTATTTAAGCAATTTTCTCTGCAATGCTCACTCCACTCCAATATCTCCCTGGCCTGCCAATCCACCACTGAATTGTGCGCTACCAACCAGGGAAGGCCCAGCACCACCGGAGTGGGAAGCCCCTCCATAACATAACATAAAAGCATCTTGTTATGGTGGTCCCCTACCCGAAGGTGTAAGTTATGGACAATGTGAGTGAGGTTTCTCTGAGACAGAATTGGGAATAGGTCTCTGTAGCGTACAGAGAGACAAACCCATAATGTGGGCAAAATGGGCATCAATCAAATTTACTCCTGCTCCACTGTCTAGAAAAAAAGAAATAGTCTCCGTCTTAACGCCAAAAACAACAACCGCTGGCAACACAAATTGCGATGTTCGTATGGAGGAAACATATACCCCCCGGCTGACATCCTCCACACAGCCTGGGGTTTGTAGTTTTCCGACGGTCTTTTGTTTTTTGAGGAAAGAAGGACAGACATTAATGAAATGACCCCTCTCCCCACAGAAAAAACAAACCCCACGCCTACGGCGAACCTCAGGAGGATGGACCTGACGAGTAGTTCCTCCTAGCTGCATAGGCTCGTCTAAGTCCATACAGACTAACTGCTGCTTGGGAGGGGTTACCAATCGCTCCGGGTTTTTCAATCTGTCCCTAAGACGTCTATCTATTCGGATAGAAAGGGAATATAACTGCATCAAGGGAAAAGGGGGTCTCATACAGCTCAAGCGCATCCTTAACCCTTTCGGATAACCCAGAGCAGAACTGACTCCTGAAAGCCGGGTCGTTCCACTGGGTATCCGTAGCCCACCTACGGAACTCAGAGCAATACTCCTCTACTGACCGCTCTCCCTGTAGGAGTCTCCGTAATTTTGATTCAGCCAGTGCGACTCGGTCAGGGTCGTCATATATGAGACCCAAGGCCCCAAAAAATTCACCCACTGACCGGAGAGCCTGGGAATCAGTGGGTAAAGAGAACGCCCAGGATTGCGGGTCCCCATGCAGCAGGGAAATAACAACCCCCACCCGCTGTTCTTCTTTACTAGAGGAGTAAGGGCGCAGCTAAAAATATAATTTACAGGCCTCACGGAATGTCACAAACTTGTCCCTTCCCCCAGAAAATCTGTCAGGAAGAGCAACCTTGGGTTCCGCAACAACCTGGTTACCTGTAGCAACCGCTGGGCTTGCGGTCTGTTGCAATTGCTGCTGTTGCTGGAGGACCGACGCCTTCAATCCTGCCACCTCCAAAGACAGGCCATGAAATTGGTTTGACAAAGCAGCAATTGGATCCATACTGGATTCTAAGTAGGTAAAAAAATAAATAAGGGCCAGATGTAATGACCGGCGTCACGCAAAGGGAGGAAGAGGGAAGGCCCTGCCCAAGGGAGAGGGAAAGGTGGTGACCCCTGACTCACCTTGCGGCTGGCACCTGACGTCCCTAGATGGGTTCCTCACCCGTACGCCGATCACGTGCCTAAACCCTTGCTTTCCCTAAGATGAGCCCTAGGTAGTGAACGGTCAGTGAACCCACTGACCGGAGAGCCTGGGAATCAGTGGGTAAAGAGAACGCCCAGGATTGCGGGTCCCCATGCAGCAGGGAAATAACAACCCCCACCCGCTGTTCTTCTTTACTAGAGGAGTAAGGGCGCAGCTAAAAATATAATTTACAGGCCTCACGGAATGTCACAAACTTGTCCCTTCCCCCAGAAAATCTGTCAGGAAGAGCAACCTTGGGTTCCGCAACAACCTGGTTACCTGTAGCAACCGCTGGGCTTGCGGTCTGTTGCAATTGCTGCTGTTGCTGGAGGACCGACGCCTTCAATCCTGCCACCTCCAAAGACAGGCCATGAAATTGGTTTGACAAAGCAGCAATTGGATCCATACTGGATTCTAAGTAGGTAAAAAAATAAATAAGGGCCAGATGTAATGACCGGCGTCACGCAAAGGGAGGAAGAGGGAAGGCCCTGCCCAAGGGAGAGGGAAAGGTGGTGACCCCTGACTCACCTTGCGGCTGGCACCTGACGTCCCTAGATGGGTTCCTCACCCGTACGCCGATCACGTGCCTAAACCCTTGCTTTCCCTAAGATGAGCCCTAGGTAGTGAACGGGGCGGTGGGATCACTAGTCCGCACCACTGACACTAAGAGGAAAACACCAAGGAGAGGACAGACAAACATATAATCCCAGGTGGGCGACATCAGCAGACCACAAAGGCCCAACAGGGATCCGGAGGGTAACATTCTGGAACAACAACCAGGGAACGCAGCAACACAGCTCCAGTGGGTCAGTATATTAGTCCAGGCAGGAAGCTCTATATCTGGCAACCAGAGAAGTGGGAGAGGGGAATATAAGGAGGTTGGGAGTGCTGGACAAGGAACAGCTGAGGAGAAGGAGCTACGGATCCCTGAGTGAGCCAAAAAGGGTTGCAAAGCAAACCCAGAAAACTACCATAAACAGCCCTATCTTACTACATAGAGCGCGCAGCCAACCGCTGCGACTTCCTGACCCCGGGTATAACGGAGTCAGGCGTGGTTCTTGACACCCTCGTGACAGTATCTTCTGTTATTGCACCATTTTGCTCGTCCTCCATCACAGGAATGAGAGATGAGAAGTTATCTTTGTAGCAGGGGTCAAGAAGGGTGAACACCCAGTAATCCATGTTATCTAAAATGCGTGTAACGCGAGGGTCGCTGGAAAAGGCAGCCTAACATGAAGTCATCCATGTGTGCCAGAGTACCAACAGGCAAGACGTCGATGACTCTCCATCTCCTTATCCTCCTCCTCTTCTGCCCATCCACGCTGAACAGATGGAATTAAAGTTCCATGGGTACTACCCTCTGTAGCAGAAGCAACTGTCTCCAGCTCCTTCTCCTCCTCCTCCTCTTCATGGCCAAATTCGTGCTGAGAAGATGAACTGAGGGTGGTCTGGCTATCACCCTGTGTAATGTCCTCCCCCATTTCCTCATCTGCCACATTCAGAGCGTCGTTCTTAATTGTGAGCAGCGATCGTTTGAGTAGACACAGCAGTGGGAAGGTTATGCTGATAATAGCGTTATCGCCACTAACCATCTGTGTGGATTCATCTAAGTTTTTTAAAACCTCACAGAGGTCTGACATCAATGCCCACTCCTCGCTTGTGAATAGTGGCAGTTGACTCGAAAGGGGACGACCATGTTGCAGCTAGTATTTCACAACTGCCCTCTGCTGCTCACAAAGCCTGGCCAACATGTGGAACGTAGAGTTCCAGCGCGTGCTCACGTCGCACAACAGTCGGTGAGCTGGAAGCCGCAAGTGCTGCTGCAGCGTTAACAGACCGGCTGAAGCTGTGGACAACTTGCAGAAATGGGCACACATGCGGTGTGCCTTCACTAGTAGCTCTGGCAATGTCACGGGTACTACGGGAAAGGAAAGACAACCAAAGGGAACAACAACAAAACAACTACCGACTAGGCCCCAAGCCTAGGAAATAAAGCGGTCACCTCCTAGCAAACCCTGACTCTCTCCCTAAGCTGCTAACCACATGTGCAAATCTCAAAGGTTTAAATGCACATGCACTGGAACATAAGACTGCAGACACACTGCACCAAACCCTCAGCTTAGGGAAGAGGGAAAGAGGCAACTGGCTTCTTCCAACCTGAAGGAGCCAGTGTCTCCCTGAGGCCTAGTCAGGACAGACGCAACAAGAAAAGGGAAAGGACTTAGCTTGAGAAGCAACTGGAACAGGAGAATAACCACACAAGAAGAGCACTCCTCAGAATAACTTTTAGCCGCAGGGAAACCAGTAAAAGGCGGAACATATAAAAGGGCCACCTGACTGATAATGAGCAACACCTGCGAAGGGGTGGAAACCTGTCAGCAACAATGAACACAATAGAGATCTGTCAGATCGACTCCTGAGTCTTCCGACTATCTGAACTTCTAAGATCTCTCCCAGAGCCAGCGGTGACAGGCAAATTGGGGTAGGTTTTGATAAACCGCTGAACCACTAAGTTTAAGACATGGGCTAGGCATGGGCTAGCCGCCACCAAATTACGGCCATTGTCAGACACAACCATGCCTGGTTGTAGGTTGAGTGGTGAGAGTTTGGTCCCTTATACCCTGCCACAGATCAACTTCAGCACGGCCTGCTGACGCTTACCCACAGCAGTGCTACACTGCTTCCAGCTACCGACTGATGGCTGACTGCTGCTGGAGGTGGAAGTGGAGGATAAGTGGGGGTTGGAGCCAGTACTATAGCTGCTGGCAGAGACCCTGATGAACATAGGGCCCGCAATCCTGGGCATGGGTAGCACCTGTGTCATCCCAGGGTACGACTCACTCCTGGTCTCCACAACATTCACCCAGTGTGCCGTCAGGGAAATATAGCGTCTCTGGCCACCAGCACTTGTCCATGTGTCCGTGGTTAAGTGGACCTTCCCAGTAACTGCGTTGGTCAGGGCACGGGATATGTTCTGGGACACATGCTGGTGTAAGGCGGGCATGGCAAACCGTGAAAAATAGTGGCGGCTGGGGACTGCGTACCGAGGGACCGCCGCTGACATCAGGCTGCGGAAGGCCTCAGTGTCCGCAAGCCTAAATGGCAACATTTCAAGGGCCAGTAATTTGGAAAGCCGCGAGTTTAGTGCTATGTGGATGGGTGGATATTTGCGCTTGCGTTCAAATGACTGTGTTATGGACATTTGGGCACTGCGCTGGGACAGGGAAGTGGATGTTGTTGCTGATAGTTCATGCGAAGGTGAAGGGCGAGGAGCATCCGGGCCTGCACCTTCGACAGGGGATAAGCCAGCAGTGCGTAACACAGGGGAAGAGGAGGCAGTGGTGTGACCCGCAGACCCAGATTGTGGACCCAGGCGTAAGGCCCACTTGTTAGGGTGCTTGGATGCCATCTGGCGGATCATGCTGGTGGTGGTGAGGTTGCTAGTGTTCACGCCCCGGCTCATTTTGTTACGGCACAGGTTGCAAACTACCACTCCTTTGTCGTCTGCACATTCCTCAAAAAATCACCATACTGCGGAACACCTACCCATTGGCAAGGTAGATTTACGCATGAGGGTGCTCAGTGTAACGGTTGCGGGCCTGTTTGGTGTGGGCCGACTTCTCCCTTTTGCAACCCCACTGCCTCTTCCAGCCTGTTCCCCTCTGTACTGCTGTCCTCGCTTGGCTTTTCACCTTCCCATGTTGGGTCAGTGACCTCATCGTCAACCACCTCCTCTTCCACTTTCTCACTCTGCTCATCCTCCTGACTTGACCTAACCACAACCTCAGTGATTGGTAACTGTGTCTTATCATCATCCACCTTGTGAACAAATGATTGCCATTCACCCCCGTCATCTTCTTGAGACTGTGAAGGCTCAAGAGGTTGGGAATCAGGCCATAATATCTCAGGTCCCTCTTCAAGCGTGCTGGGCGCAAGAGCCAAATGTAATAGTGGGCTGGATAGAGCTCCTCGGAATATCCGAGTGGGGGATCACTCGTTTGGTAAGCCTCTCCATGGTGGGAGGAAGGATGATCAGAGAGAGGATTCAGTTGACCAGACTCTTGGCTACAGAGACTGGACTTGGTGGAAGAGAGGGTGGTGCTTAACCGACTGGAAGCATTATCTTTAGCAATCCAACCGACCAACTGTTCACACTGATCCGACTTGAACAGTGTTGTCCTGCGCCACCCAGCTAAGTTGGACATGAAGCTGGGTAAGTTTTTTTTTTTCTGGTGCACTGGAAGCAGGCAAAGTTTCATTGTGCCCAGGGCCACGGCCTCTGCATCACTCCCACTTCCCCATCCCTTAGTGCTCGCCTTCTTCATATTAATGGTTTTGTGTAATGTCTCTTTATGTATGAAAAATGTATCAACCTGATTTGGTAATCCTCTCCAAATGTAGTGTATGCTTATTTGGAGTAAAAGACACCTGGAGGACTCATCACCAGGATTCAACAAGAGTTATATAAAAAATAAATAACGTGATTTGTTTTCAGTCTTCATAAGAGTTGATTACTTACAGAAATAGGTTAGGAAAAGTCTTAGTCTAATTGTCCATGAGTGAATGTTGGTAGTCCTTTAGATATCATTGTTGAAGGTCAGGAATCCTCTTCACAAGACTCCATGGGCCAGATATATCATTAGGCAAAGTCACTTTTGTGGAGTGGGAAAGTCGCAAAAAAGTCCCAAAAGGCTAAAACTGCGCACAAATTTGCGACTTTTTTCTGCTCTGCACTATGCTCGCCAGTTTTCTGAAAGTGGGCGTGTTTTCGTATGTAAATGAATCTCTAGACAGATTTACTATTGGGACTTTTTTAAAAAGTCGCAACTTCACTCCAGTGAGGACCATGCTTATCTTATGAGACTTTTTAATAGAACATGCGACTTTTTCATAAAAACGTGTGACTTTTGTAAAGCTGCTTACTGACGGATAAACTGCTACCGTCAAACCACATTTATTACAGTCTTAAAGGGGCGATCATAAATCTGACTTGGCTAAAACTGACTTTAGCCATATGTGAAAGTGGAGTCAGCTGTCAGAGTCGTGATAAATCTGGCCCAATGTGTCTTCATCTCTAGCCATCGTAAAACAACCCCCAACAGAGTTTGTGAGTGAGTGTAAGAAGACCACACCTTGTCTGTCCCTGTCAGTCATTTATACCATAGATACAGGCATGTCATTACTAATGTATGGGCTTATACATTGTCATATATGGTAGACTTCAAATATAGTTCTTGACATCCTCATCCAGATCTCCCATTGCCAAGTGTATTTCTATAAATGGTGTCACTGTGTAGTGTAATACTGTAACGGATCACCTGGCACCCCGACTGAGTACCTCCGTTGCTGGATGCTCCTAGCGTTTTCCTGAGGTTTCCAAGCACTCTGGCAGACACCACAATCACCGAACCGAAGCAGCATATAAATCCTCTTCAAGCATATGAATGCTGTAGACAATTGAATAGGAAACCATACGAATAGGTTTACACTCCTAGCAGTCAGACTGGAACAGCATGCAATAAATCCTCCCCCAAGAATGAGACGACACTTCACCTTGAGGGTTAAAACAGGAACTGACTTTATTTAGACATAGCACACCTACTTTAAACCCCCCCCCCCCCAACAGCCTAATTTCCATACAATAGGGCACATGGAGGGCTATGGTACAAGGAAGGGTGGGGCCCGACAATAGCAAGGGGTGATGGGATTTTTGAGGGGGGACAGAGCAGCTGGTTCAAACTGGTCTCCCAGTGTCCCTGAGACAACAACTTGCTGGGGGAACAATGGGACAGGAAAAAGGGGGAGGAGAAGAGGCACAGAATAGCAATGCCTCCAACATAGCAAACATCACAGCAAGATACATACAGTCCACAACACATAGCAATACAATTTAACCGAACCCATAATAACATACACAATATCTAAGACAGCCCGAATGCAATCCGCTACACAGTCTTAAAAGGGCATTGTTTCCAAAGGTCATAATATGTCCACGGATGGCCCAAATTGCATTCAAACGTACAAATTTACCAGGGGACCATAGTCAGCAGGTAGGAGGCGGGCAGCCAGGCCTCTCCAAGGCCCAGTGGCGAGGCGGGTTCCGCCACAAATACATACTTTATATTAAATACCAATTAATATTATATATTATTTAACATTTTGTCACTAAATGTGGCGCAGATTGTTTTACAGTCCGCTAAAGACACCATTTTTGGATGCAGGACAGTATATGTCACAGAAACACACAGAATATGGACACTAGATTAGACCCAGATTTTGGGAATTTGCCCTAAAGAAACTGTTTTTGGATGCAGGAGAGTATATATCACAGAAACACACAGAATATGGACTCTAGATTAGGCCCAGATTTTAGGAATTTGCCCTAAAGAAACAGTTTTTGGATGCAGTAGTACAGGGGTTCCTCACTTCTCAGAGCTTCTACATCGGCCGTTAACCCGATGTAGTCGGACACCTGTCAGTCTAGGCATTCCCTGAGGCTGGATCCGGAGGGCGGCTGTCGATGGGTTGGCTGCAAGAATGATATCATATCAGAAGTGACCAACACATCTTCAAACCGCCCTCTTTTTGCAGGCGCGGTAGGATTGATACCCGCACCTGTTTCGCTGTGGGTGGAAATTCCTCGGTGCCCGCAACAGCAGAATTCAGCATCTCTCACAGCAAGGCCTGGAAATGCTGCATTCTGACAGCCCTCTGTGATGCTGGTAACATGTCTGCCATTTTGTGTTTGTACTGGGGGTCTAAGTACGCTCCCACCCAGTACAGGTCCTTGACCTTTATGCTATGTATACGGGGGTCCCTCTTCAAACACTGGAGTATAAAGGCCCCCATTTGCACTAAATTGGAAGCGGTGGAGCGCCCTGGCTCCTGCTTATCGCCCAGAAGAATGTCGTCCTCGGTCTCCTCCCCCCAGCCACGGACAACACCAGGGATCCCCGAAAAGTTTAAAGCCTGCTCTTCTTGCTCCTCCTTCCCCCAGCCACCATCCTCTTACTCCTCTTCAGACTCCTGCTGACTTGTCTCAGATGGATTAGCCTTCCCTGGGAATTCATTCAGCATTGCAACTTCCTTATCTTCCTGCTCCTGCTCCTGCTCCTCAACGGCTTGATCAATGACATGATGCAATGCATGCTCCAGAAAGAAGGCGTAAGGTACGATGTCACTGATGGCGCCCTGGCTGCGACTGACCAGTTTGGTGATCTCATCAAATGGCCGCAGAAGTCTGCATGCATCGGGCTTAAGCATCCACTGGCGCAGTGAAAAAAAACAAGCTCCCCTGAAGCTGTCCTGCCGCAGAGTTTGTACAGGTAGTCGTTAACGGCACGCTTCTGTTGGAGCAGCCTATCAAGCATATACAAGGTGAAGTTCCAGCGCGTCAGGCAGTCATAAATCAGACGTCTGACGGGCAAGTGGTGTCGCCGGTGAATGTCAACAAGGCGAGCCATGGCCGTGTAAGATCTTCTAAAATGGCCAGAGATTTTCCTGTCCTGCCACAAGACGCCCTGGACCCCGGGGTATTTGGCAACGAATCGCTGCACGACTAAGTTAAGGATATGTGCCATGCACTGCACGTGTGTCATTTTGCCCTGTTTCAGCATGCTCAGCAGATTGGCACCGTTGTCGCACACCACTTTACTAACTGTCACACACTGATCGGCCTGTGACCGCAGAGCTGAAAGGAGTGCAGGACCGGTGTGGCTCTGGCACGCCAATGGTTATGGTCGTGACTCCTTGTGAGCCGCATGCAGTTGCCCGCGGTCTGGGTGTTGTGTCAACCGCAGCTGGGGGCACTTAGTTGTTTGCCTCAAGTGCGGTTGCCGCGGACAACAGGTATGCGTGCGGTTGCCTCTGGCTTTGTGTGTGTGTTTGTGTGCCCTTTTCTTTGTCTGGTGTGCACGAGGTTTATGTAGGTGTGCACTGTGACAATTCCCTTCACTTGTGGCTGCCCGTGGCAACGTTTTGTATTGTGTACATGTGGTGGCAGTGTCTCGGCCTCCTGGCTGACTCCCAGGACATGGTTGCCACGCATGTCGTTGCCCGCGGTAACAGCTGCAGTGTAATTGTTTATGGGTGCACGTCCCCTTTAAGTGGCTGTCTTCCCTTCCCTGGTGTGAGAAGGGTTAATTCCCTTCCTAGTCTGTGAGCACTGGGTGTGTCTGCGTGGTTGTGGCTCCATGGGCTATTTAGCCTCAGTTGAGACCTGATGTCTGAGGGGTACTCCAGGCATGTTGCTGGAGTCATCCTCCTGGTCTTCTACCATCTGCCAGTGAGGGCCACCCTTGTGGTCATAAATGTTATATGTGATGTTTAGTTGATGTTGCTTTTCTTTCTATGTTTTATGCAGCTATGGATCTGGGTTCCTGTGTGTATATGTATGTGTGCACGGGATCCAGTCAGCAAGGCTGTGGCAGGTAGGTTTGGAACTAGTGTAGTTCACCTGACATATCCATATGTCTGTTAGTGTTCCCCTTTTCCTTGCAGCTCGGCCAGTGAGACTCCTGTTCCTCCGTGCCTAGGAGGAACAGGTCATCTTACCCTGCTCCTTGTTCCAGGGAAATCCTGAGGGCTAGCAGGTATTATAGGTTCCGGTGTATGAGCCCTCCCACCATCAGGGTTGGCTCATATGGTTAGGTGTCAGGGTCAGATTAGGAACGCGATAGGAGGTGACCTGCTCCCTAATTCTGTCGTCCTGGCCGAGCAGCCAATAACATCTTCGGGCATCGCATGGCATGGCTGAGGGTTTCCCCCATCCTCAGCTGTGACAGGCTCTTGGCTTCCAGACACAACAGCCGCAGCACAGCATGGAAGGGTCTCACCTGGCACATCGAATAGGTTCTGGAGAGCTTGGGGGGTGCAGCAGAAGAGGCAATAGCAGTGGAAAAGAAAGGAGTCAGCCGAGGAGGAGACGGAGGATGGAGGAGAAGAAGAGGCAGGCCTGCATGCAATCTGTGGCGGTAACACCAAATCCACATGGGTGCCACGGGTTACATGTTTGACGGCCGTCAGAAGGTTCACCCAGTGGGCAGTAAAAGTTATGTACCTTCCCTGCCCGTGTTTGCTAGAACACGTGTCTGTGGTCAGATGTATCTTGGCACAGACACTGTGTGCCAGAAATACAGTGGATATAAAAAGTCTACACACCCCTGTTAAAATGTCAGGTTTATGTGCTGTAAAAAGATAAATCATTTCAGAACTTTTGCCACCTTTTAATGTGACCTCTAAACTGTACCTCTTATTTGAAAAACAAAGTGAAATCTTTTAGGTGGAGGGAAGAAAACAAAAAAACTAAAATAATGTGGTTGCATAAGTGTGCAAACCCTCTTATAACTGGGGCTGTGTTCAGAATTAAGCAATCACATTCAAAATCATGTTAAATAGGAGTCAGCATACACCTGCCATCATTTAAAGTGCCTCTGATTAACCCCAAATAAAGTTCAGCTGCTCTAGTTGGTCTTTCCTGAAATTTTCTTTGTTGCATCCCACAGCAAAAGCCATGGTTGACAGAGGGTTTTCAAAACATCAGACGGATCTCATTTTTAAAAGGTATCAGTCAGGAGAAGGGTACAAAATAATTTCCAAGGCATTAGATATACCATGGAGCACAGTGAAGACAGTCATCATCAAGTGGAGAAAATATGGCACAACAGCGACAAGAACTGGACGTCCCTCCAAAATTGATAAAAAGACGAGGGGAAAACTGGTCTGGGAGGCTACCAATAGACCTACAGCAACATTAAAGGAGCTGCAGGAATATCTGGCAAGTACTGGCTGTGTGGTACATGTGACAACAATCTCCAGTATTCTTCATATGTCTGGGCTATGGGGTAGAATGGCAAGATGAAAGCCTTTGCTTACGAAGAAAAACATCAAAGCCAGGCCTCATTTTGCAAAAACACATCTGAAGTCTCCCAAAAGTATGTGGGAAAAGGTGTTATGGTCTGATGAAAATAAGGTTGAACTTTTTGGCTATAATTTCAAAAGATATGTTTGGCGCAAAAACAACACTGCATATGACCAAAAGAACACCATACCCACAGTGAAGCAGGGTGGTGGCAGCATCATGTTTTGGGGCTGTTTTTCTTCAGCTGGAACTGGGGCCTTAGTTAAGCTAGAGGGAATTATGAACAGTTCCAAATACCAGTCAATATTGGCACAAAACCTTCAGGCTTCTGCTAGAAAGCTGAACATAAAGAGGAACTTCATCTTTCAGCATGACAACGACCCAAAGCATACATCCAAATCAACAAAGGAATGGCTTCACCAGAAGTAAATTAAAGTTTTGGAATGACCCAGCCAGAGCCCAGACCTGAATCCGATTGAAAATCTGTGGGGTGATCTGAAGAGGGCTGTGCACAGGAGGTGCCCTCCCAAATCAAAAGGTGCTTCAACAAAGTATTAGTTTAAGGGCGTGCACACTTATGCATATTATTTTATTTTTAGATTTTTTCTTCCCTCTACCTAAAAGATTTCAGTTTGTTTTTCAATTGAGTTGTACAGTTTATAGGTCACATTAAAGGTGTAAAAAGTTTTTTACATCACAGAAACCTGACATTTTAACAGGGGTGTGTAGACTTCTTATATCCACTGTATATTAACTTGCCGCTGAACGTGGCCATGTAGTTCAGGGATGCCCTTCTGGGAGAAATATTTCCTTCTGGGGATCTTCCATTGCGGTGTGCCAATGGCCACAAATTTTCTAAAGTCCTCCGAGTCTAGTAGTTCCGACAAGCCAGCGGTCAGCCGCTGAGCAAGAGGATTTTCCAGAGTCATCATTTTTTTACGCTCGAACATTTGGGCCACGGAAGCCTGCCTTGTGCCAGATGAACACGACAACAGCACAGTGGAAGATGGAGTGAAGGACAAATGGGAGGAGAGAGAAGAGGCAGGACGTGGAGCACAGGGAGTGTGGCTTTGTGGGTTCTGACGGCGTTGTTCCTACTGGGTTCGGTGATGGGAGGCCAGGTGCCTTCTTAAGGCGGTCGTCCCTAGGTGAGTGTTCAGCTTACCGCGACTTATGCGTTGACAGCACAGGCTGCAGATAGCAGCACTATTATCAGCAGCTGACACGTTAAAAAAGGCTCACACTGCGGAGCCATGTGCCGGTATCCTGGGAGCGCAAGATGTGATCATGCATGGTGGATGGCTCGCTCTAGATCAGTGGTTCTCAACCTTTCTAAAGCCGTGACCCCTTAATACAGTTCCTCATGTTGTGGTGACCCCCAACCATTAAATTTTTTTCCTTGCTACGTCATAACTAATTTTGCTACTGTTATGAATTGTAATGTAAATATCTGATATGCAGGATGTATTTTTATTGCTACAAACTGAACATAATTAAAGCAGAGTAATTAATCACAAAGACAAAATGTTGGGTACCCCTCAAATAAATAAATCAGTGGTGCTTCAAGTCCCCCCCAAATAAATCAGAAGTGCTCAGGGTCCCCCAAATAAATAAATCAGCGGGGCTTCAGGTCTCCCCTAAATAAATAAATAAATCAGCGGTGCTCAGGGTACCCCCAAATAAATAAATCAGTGGTGCATCAGGTTTCCCCCAAATAAATAAATCAATGGTGCTCAGGGTCCCCCAAATAAATAAATCAGAGGTGCTCAGGGTCCCCCAAATAAATAAATCAGCGGTGCTTCAGGTCCCCCCCAAATAAATAAATCAATGGTGCTCAGGGTCCCCCAAATAAATAAATCAGAAGTGCTCAGGGTCCCCCAAATAAATAAATCAGCGGTGCTTCAGGTCTGCTTAAAATTTAAGAAGACCTGAAGCACCGCTGATTTATTTATTTGGGGGACCCTGAGCACTTCTGATTTATTTATTTGGGGGGACATGAAGCACCGCTGATTTATTTATTTGGGGGACCCTGAGCACTTCTGATTTATTTATTTAAGCCTTAAATAAATAAATCAGAAGTGCTCAGGGTCCCCCAAATAAATAAATCAGCGGTGCTTCATGTCCCCCCAAATAAATTAAGCCTTGCTCAGCCAAATAATTAAAATAAAATTAGCCAGGCTCAGCCAGGCTCAATTAAATCATTGGTGCTCAGCGGCGGTGTCATTAACGAAAAAACTCGGACCTCAGCAGACAGGAGGCCCGACTTACCCGTCCAGACGTCAGGCTCCTTCAAGCACAGGCAGTGATAGGACATCACTTCCTGTGCGTGAGGATAAGGGGCCGCTGCAGTTGTGCGGGCGACCCACAATAGGAAGCCTCAGGTGACCCCCCGGAAAGGGCCGATCGACCCCCAAAGGGGTCGCGACCCCTAGGTTGAGAACCACTGCTCTAGATACTTTTGCAGTCTGCTTTTTGCCTCCTGTGCACTGCGAGTTCTGCCTGCTTCTCCTACCTATCTGTTGCTCCGTCTCTCCCTCTGAACTCCCCTCCTCTTCCTCTCTTGTGGGCACCCACGTGATGTCCATCGACACGTCATCATTGTCACTTTCACCACCACTGACATTAGAGATCTCGGAGTAGGCAGCAACAGTGGGGACCACCCTCCTTATGCTGATCTGGGTACTGTCGTCAGACCGCTGGATGGCGGCCATTGCTACCTCCTCTTCCTCATCTGATGCCAAGAATGGATGCACATCGGTAAGGTTTGGGAATGGATGGGAAAATAATTTCTTGACTTGAGTGGAGGGGCTATGGTGGTGGTGGTGTCTTTGGGGGTGCACACAGCAGAGAGTGAGGAGGGTGCAGAAGCGGAAGGCTGAGTGAGCCACTCAACCAACTTTGGTGCGCCCTTTGAAGTTATCACACGCGCCTTCTCCAACTTCTAACTTAGACTCCACCCTGGTGCACCTGCCCAACCCCTACCATCCCTGCGGAACACTCTGCCTCTTCCTCTTCCTGTCATTTTCTAAATGAACCTCTGCCTAAGTCCGTAGAGAAGAGTAGTATTTGTGGAAGAAGGTATATCGCAGCCCACAATCAGTATTTGGTGGAAAAAGGTATATAGCAATAGCACCCCTCAATCAGTATTTTGTGGAAGAAGATATATGGCACCCCTCAATCAGTATTTGGCAGAAACAGGTATATAGCACCCGTCAATCAGTATTTTGTGGAAGCAGGCATATCACAGCCCTCAATCAGTATTGGGTGGAAGAAGGTATATAGCAATAGCACCCCTCAATCAGTATTTTGTGGAAGAAGGTATATAGCACTCCTCAATCAGCATTTAGCGGAAACTGGTATATAGCACCCCTCAATCAGTATTTGGCAGAAACAGTTATATAGGACCCCTCAATCAGTATTTGGCGGAAACCGGTATATGGCACCCCTCAATCAGTATTTTGTGGAAGCAGGTGTATCGCAGCCCTCAATCAGTATTTGGTGGAAGAAGGTATATGGAACCCCTCAATCAGTATTTGGCGGAAACAGGTATATAGCACCCCTCAATCAGTATTTGGCGGAAACAGGTATATAGCACCCCTCAATCAGTATTTGACGGAAACAGGTATATGGCACCCCTCAATCAGTATTTTGTGGAAGCAGGTGTATCACAGCCTTTAATCAGTATTTGGTGGAAGAAGGTATATAGCAATAGCACCCCTCAATCAGTATTTGGCGGAAACTGGTATATATCACCCCTCAATCAGGATTTTATGGAAGAAGGTATATAGCACCTGTCACGTACTGGGGACCAGAGCGGCCCACCGCGTCACATGACAAGGGTTGCCCAAGCCCTTCAGGCCGATTCACCTCACGCCCTCACACGCTGTTAGGCCCTATGCCGGGCCCAGGGGTGGACACAGACAGCAGAGGGCCCCTGTGCAAGGAATGTACCTGCCCCACCCCCTAAACTACACATACAAAATTAAATATATACGTGCAAATAAAAAACATCTTGTTAATATGGGTCAATATGTTTACAGTATTTGCACATATTTTTTTCATACTAGGCCACACCTCTAACTCTGCCCAAAGCATAACTATACACAACCAGTCCCCTAAATGCCCCCACATAGTAATTATTCCCCCTTTGTACCTGCACATAGTAGTAATGCCCACACTGTGCCCCCTTCACAGTAGCTATGCCCAGAGATGCCCACTTCACAGCAGTTATGCCCGGATATGTACCCATTCACAGTACTTATGCCCAGATATGCGCCCCTTCATAGCAGTTATGCCCAGATATGTGCCCCTTCACAGTAGCTATAGCCAGATGTGCCCCTTCACAGTAGCTATAGCCAGATATGTACCCATTTCACAGTAGCTATGACCAGATATGTGCCCCCGTCACAGTAGTTATGCCCAGATATGTGTCCCCTTCACAGTAGTTATGTCCAGATATGTGCCCCCTTGTCACGACCCATGGTCATGGTCGTGACTCTTGTGGCTGCATGCAGTTGCCTGCGGTCTTGGTGTTGTTGTCAATCACAGGTGACGGCTATAGTATGTTGCCTCACCTGTGGTTGCCGCTGGCAACATTGGGTATGTGGCAGCAGAGCAGCCTGAGCGGTGCTAGGCAGCTTGCTGCAGTAGGCATGCGGTTGCACCTGGCAACCTCTCCTTATAGGTGCTCCTTTTATCAGTGTGCACGGGGTGTTATATGTGTTGTGTGCACTTCCCCTTTAAGTTGATGGTTTCCCTTCCCTGGTGTTGGAAGGGTTAACTTCCCTCCTAGTGTGTGTGTGCACTGGGTGTGTCTGACTGTTGGGTGTGGCTTCTTGGCCCTATAAAGCCTCAGTGGAAGGCAGTAGTCAGAGAGGGTGCTTCAGCCATGCTTGCTGGAGACATCCTTCTGGTTATTTACCATCTGCCAGTGAGGGCCACCCTGGTGGTCATAAACTTTTTGTCTGGTGTTAGTTTATGGTTTATGTGTTATTGCAGCATATGGTTTACTGGGTTCCCGTGTGATGTCTGTTGTGTGCTGTGTCCTTGGTGTTGGTTGTGGATAACAGCACTTGCACGTGGGTTCCAGGTTGTGTGTCTGTGGCAGGTAAGTGTAGTACTAGTCTCACTTACCTGTCAATGCCATATGTCTGTTTATGTTTCCCCTTTCTATGTAGCTTGGCCAGTGAGACTCCTGTTCCTCCGTGTCTAGGAGGAACGGGTCGTCTTACCCTGCTCCTAGTCCAGGGCCACCCTGAGGGCGAGCAGGAATATCAGGTTCCGGAGTATGAGCCCTCCTACCTTCAGGGTTGGCTCATACGGATAAGAGACAGGGTCAGTATTAGGGATGTGTAGGAGGTGACCTGCTCCCGAATTCTCTGTCCTGGCCTTGCAGCGACTCCATCTGCTGATACCGCACGGCTGAGGGTTTTTCCCATCCTCAGCCGTGACACCCCTTCACAGTAGTTATGCCCAGATATGTGCCCCCTTCATAGTAGTTATGTCCAGATATGTGCCCCCTCACAGTAGTTATGTCCAGATCTGCGCCCCCTTAACAGTAGTTATGTCCAGATATGTGCCACCTTAACAGTAGTTATGTCCAGATATGTGCCCCCATCATAGTAGTTATGTCGAGATATGTGCCCCCTTTACAATTGCTATGCCCAGATATTTTCCCCCCTTCACCGTAGCAGTGTAATGTGTGACACTACCTCCTGCTGCTGTGGAGCCAGGGCCATATTTAGCTTTTATACTGCCCTAGGCACTTTAGTGCCGGCTTTTACCCAACTAACTGAAGTCCATATTTTTTAGATAGCGGACAGTAAAGTGCTCCCAGAAGGCATCTGTGTTGTCCTATGTTCATATGTGCCCGAATTGCTGAGAAAAATTATGTTTTATTATATGAAAACGGGGGCATTACGATTAAACCTAGAGGCTCCGCTCTCTCTGTAACTGCCGCGCCCTCTGCACTTTGACATGGCCAGGTATGATGACATTTTCATGTCCTATCAAAGTAGACTGGGAGCAGCAGTTGCAAAGAAACCGAAGCCTCTAGGTCTAATGGTAACGCCCCCGTTGCTCCTAGAGGCTCATTTGAATAAATTAAAACATAATTTTTCTCAGTAATGCGGGCAAATAGGAACATGGGACCAACACAGATGTCTTCAGCTGCCAAGCGCACATTTAACAAGTCAGTCATAGGTTAAAAATTGCTGACAGATGCCCTTTAAAGCAGTTGTCCGGGTTTCATACTCCGATGCTCTACCATGGCCTGCTCTGTAAAGCGTAGGGCAAGGGCTGTTTTGTTTACAGCCCTAGTAGTGTTCCCGCTGACGTCACCCGCACTGATGGGCGGCTTTACAGGCTAAGGCAGCGCTAAAGCCTGTCAGGTGCCGGTTAGTGCCGGTGATGCCCCCCCCCTCCCATAGTACCCTCTCACTGCCCTCAGTACTAATAAGGCACCCCTAATAGAAAAAAGGCCACTCTATAAGGCACTCTTATGGAGCCCTCAGTAGTAACGCCCACCACCACTGCCCACAGTATTTATAATGATCCATGCAGTGCCCCCTGTAATTATAATACCTCCTGCCATACCCCCTGGAGTTATAATCTTCTCTGCAGTGCCTCCATAAATTATAATGCCTGTCCTCTCCCTACAGTCTTCTATACAATACAGTCCCATCTAAATAACATCACTCCTCTCCCTCCAGTCCCAAGTAAATAACATCTCTTCCTTACAGTCTTCTATTACATACAATCCCATGTAAGTATCTTAAACCCCCTCCTTCAGCCCCTCCAACACATAGTTCCATGTAAGTAACATTACTCCGTACCCTCCAGTCCTCTATAATATCCAGTCCCATGTAAATAACACAAGTTATCTCCCTGCAATCTTCAATAACATACATTCCCATGTAAATAACACCTCTCCCTTCCCTTCAGCCCCTCTAACATACAGTCCCAGTTAAATAAGGGAGGAGGTGTAATAAAACCACATCTCCCAGCATTTTTCTGGCACTCACATTAATTCCATGGCATCACAGGTCGCCACTGCTGTGTGCTGCCTTTTTCTGCCCTGGTCACATGATGGTGACAAAGATCACATGATTATGATGTCATCGCAGGTCCTTCAGCTATGGAGTTTAGGGAGAACGGGCAGCAGATTCACAGTAAGTGCTAATCACTGTATATGAATGTGAATCACACTGGACTATGTTACACTACGACATATACCCATAAAACATATAATATCACAGCAAACATTATAACTAGGAATAAGGCGGTTCTTATTCCTGACAGCACCCCTCAATCAGTATTTGGCAGAAACAGGTATAGGGTACCCCTCAATCAGTATTTTGTGAAAGCAGGTGTATCGCAGCCCTCAATCAGTATTTGGTGGAAGAAGGTATATAGCACCCCTCAATCAGTATTTGTCGGAAACTGGTATATAACACCCCTCAATCAGTATTTGGCGGAAACAGGTATATAGCACCCACGCAGAAACCGGTATATGGCACCCTTCAATCAGTATTTTGTGGAAGCAGGTGTATCATAGCCCTCAATCAGTATTTTGCGGAAGAAGGTATATGGCACCCCTCAATCGGTATTTAGCTGAAACAGGTATATAGCACCCCTCAATCAGTATTTTGCTGAAACAGGTATATGGCACCCCTCAATCAGTATTTTGTGGAAGTGGGTATATCGCAGCCCTCAATCAATATTTTGCGGAAGAAGGTATATGGCACCCTTCAATCAGTATTTGGCGGGAAAAGGTATATAGCACCCCTCAATCAGTATTTGGCTAAAACAGTTATATGGCACCCCTCAATCAGTATTTTGTGGAAGCAGGTGTATTGTAGCCCTCAATCAGTATTTGTTGGAAATAGGTATATAGCAATAGCACTCCTCAATCAGTATTTTGTGGAAGAAGGTATATGGCATCCCTCAATCAGTATTTGGCATAAACAAGTATATAGCACCACTCAATCAGTATTTGGCGAAAACAGGTATATTGCACCCCTCAATCAGTATTTTGTTGAAGAAGGTATATGGCACCCCTCAATCAGTATTTGGCACATTCAAGGGCCTCCGGCTCCTCTAATACCAGCGATACCGATTTTTTAGAAGATCCCCGACCCCGTCAAGGGTGACACTGAGGAGGTCTGGGCGGAAGCATCGGACGAAACAATACCAACGCCAACGGGCGGGATCCGATACAAACCAGATCCAGCAGCAGGGGCAGATAAACATTGATAATACCAGATTGGGTCCACCACCTGAAGAATCAACAGACCTGGTGGTGAATCTATCCAACACTGTATTAGACTCTACTGTAATCACGGTCCTCAATAAAGGACTTGGCTTTGCTGGCACTAATCACATCGATCCTTTCACTTTGGACTCTGAAATGGCAGAATTCTACCGCATGCTCCGCTTGAAGGCACATATTGCATTGGGTAATCCCATATGGGCCAATACACAACCTACCTCCACTCCATCTGTTTTCCACTCAAGAACCCAGAAATGTAAACCCAAAAGTACCTTTGAGCCACCACATAACAACGACGATGTCGAGACGTATATCTCCTTTGTCAAAGCTGATCTACTGGAACTCGAGAAAAGGGCATTGTCACGGCCTTTTGGCTGACTCCCAGGACATGGTTGCCACGCATGTCGTTGCCGGCAGTAACAGCTCCAGTGTGTTTGTGTGTGTATTCCCCTTTAAGTGGTTTCACTTCCCTGGTTGGTGTTGGAAGGGTTAATTCCCTTTCCTGTGTGTGTCTGTGTGGGTGTGGCCACTTTGGGCTATAAAGCCTCTTTGGAGACCTGAAGCTGAGGGGTTCTTCAGCCATGCTTTGCTGGAGACATCCTCCTGGTAATTCACCATCTGCCAGTGGGGGCCACCCTTGTGGTCATAAGTTTATGTTATATGTGATGTTCGGTTGATGTTTTCCTTTTGTTATTTGGTGCAGCTATGGATCTGGGTTCCTGTGTGTGGATGTGTGTTTGCTGTGTTCATTTAGTATTGTGTGGACATCAGCTTGTCAGCACAGGGATCCAGTCAGCAAGGCTGTGACAGGTAGGTGGAACTAGTGCAGTTCACCTGCCATATCCATAGGTCTGTTTGTGTTCCCCTCTTCCTTGCAGCTTGGCCAGTGAGACCCCTGTTCCTCCGTATCCAGAAGGAACAGGTCGTCTTACCCTGCTCCTAGTTTAGGGCCACCCTGAGGGCTAGCAGGGACTTCAAGGTTCCGGAATATGAGCCCTCCTACCATCAGGGTCGGCTCACAGCTAGGAGTCAGGGTCAGATTAGGGACGTATTAGGAGGTGACCTGCTCCCTGATTCTGTGCTCCTGGCCAAGTGGCGACTACATCTTCTGGCATCGCACGGCTGAGGGTTTTCCCCATCCTCAGCCGTGACAGGCATCTCCAAAAAAGGTGATATATATCTTTAAAAAATCAGAACAAAGGGCCCTTAATAACCTTAGGAATAATAATTAAGCCAGCAGATAAGTGCTCTGGTATTGTGGTTCTAAATAGGGAGGACTATAGGAAGGAAGTCCTTAGACAACTCTATGACACCAATACATATCAACGCATTAATTATGATCCCACAGATGAGTTAAAATCTACTCTACTTAACTTGATGTCACAAGCCCTAGATTAAAAAGTAATTGAGAAAAAAGTTTCAGATTTCTTGTTAATAGAACATCCTAGAATCCCAGTATTTTATGTTCTGCCCAAGATTCATAAGAGCCTAAGAAAAAACCCGGGCCACCCCATAGTTTCAGGATGTGAGTCAATCTTCCAACCAGCCACAATCTTTTTGGATAGACTCTTACGCCCCTATGCCCAAGCAGGAAAATCCTTCATTCTGGACACTACTAACTTTATTAACAAAACTAAGAGTCTAGGGATCCACGGAACCGATACATTCTTGGCTACCATGGATGTTTCCAGCCTATATACTAACATTCCCATTGAGGATGGTATCAACTATGCCATGGAAGTCCTGGTACAACACCGGGAATACTCCAACGAAGAAAACCTCTTCATCATAGAACTGTTGAGATTTGTGTTAAAAAGCAACTACTTTCTGTTCAAGGATGATTTCTATTTACAGCTTTCAGGTACTGTAATGGGATGTAATGTGGCGCCGACATTTGCAGTCATATATATGAATGGCTTTGAGGAACGTTATGTCTATACCCATCATCTGTTTCATAAATGTGTCAAGACCTGGCTACGATATATTGATGATGTTTTTTGTTTGTGGCAGGGGTCAATGGAGGACTTACAGAATTTTCATCTTGACCTGAACTCATTGGTTGGATCCATTACCTTTTCCTAGGAAACTAGCCAGACTAAAATTCCATTCCTCGATATGCTACTTCAGGTAGAAGATAACTCCCTACACTACGATCTATACTCTAAACTCACAGATTGAAACGGCTTGCTGTTATTTAATAGCTACCACCCACCAGGTCTGATTAAATCCCTCCCACTATCTCAACTAATGAGGGTCAAGAGAATTGTATCCAATCCTAAAAGAGATGAAATAAGGATACTATAAAAGAATAAAAAATTCTCTAACCGCGGGTTCCCATCAGAAGTATTGATGGAACACATGCACCGCATCAATAATATTAATAGGGATGACCTCCTCAAACCTAAGCTTATACCTGAGAACAAACAAAATATCAGGATCCCTTGCGTTACCACTTACTCCACTTGGAGTCCCTCCATCAAAAAGATTATAAACAGACACTGGCAGATCCTACAGAGAAATGCCCCCATTTTTTTTTTCATTTCAGACCTCTTATGTCATACAAACGCCCCCCCTATCATTCGTGACTGCTTGGTGAGGTCCGACTTCGGATCTGGGAAAAACGACCCACAACGAACCATCACCGGGTCACCCAATTTGGGCACATACCCATGTTTGGGATGTGTCAAATGTGGCAATGTCACCAAAGGTAACACTTTTACCCATCCGTCATCAGGTAAAAAATACTATATCAGAGTTCACTTTTCATGCACTACCAGTTTCGTCATCTACCTCATTAAATGTCCTTGAGGACTGGGGTATGTGGGCGAGACCACACAAAAAAATTAATGACAGAATCAGTCAACAAAAATCTAATATTCGTACCAGTAAGAGGGAAACTCCATTAGTACAGCATTTTCAGGAACTTAAACATACACCCAGCCAACTCCGTTTCCAAGTCATTGACTGGGTCCCGATCCCCCGTAGAGGGGGTAATCGCGAGGAAATCTTACACTTAAAGGGTTTCTACCACCACATTTTGACCTAATTAGCTGTCAGCGATCTGCTAGTGTCTTGTGTAACTAACCATGCTATTGTAATCCCTTTCTCTGCAGCGGTTTCCCTAAAAAACTAACTTTTATTGCTATGCAAATGAGCCTCTAGGTGCTATGGGGGCGTCTTTTCAGCATCTAGAGGCTCCGTCTACTCACCATGTCTGCCGCCCAGCTCGTCCCTCCAGCCCGCCCATCTCTAGATTGACAGTCTCCATCGCGGCCGAATTCTCGTGCCTGCGCCGTGTGCGTCTGTATTCAGCGCAGGCGCAGTGACTGTCGGACCGCTCACTGCGCCGGCATCTCCACTGCACCTGCGACGATGACGCCAGAGTGCTCCCAGGAACAGACGACGCCCGGCCTCAAGCAGTGGAGATGCGCCGAATACAGACGCACACGGCGCAGGCGCGAGAATTCGGTCGCGATGGAGGCTCAGTGGATTAGCCTTCAGTGAAGCCGCCAGTCCGCGCATACATCGCGGCACTAAGCAGCACCTGATGGGCGGGCTGGTGGCTTCACTATTTGCTAAATTATGCTGGCAGCCCGCGCTTCCCTTCACTTTCACAGTTTGCGGGCTGGCGGCTTCTCTGTATGCCCTGTACTGCCGCCAGCCTGCACGTTCTTGCTTATATGAAGGAGGCAGCAGGAGGATCTCCTTCTCCTCTCTGCTGCCTGGAGGAGCTCCCTACATCTCTCCCTGGTACCGTAGTTGCTGCCTAGTTCCTTTGAGTAAGGACAACTCAGGGGCAATATACAGTACCACAATTAAAAATGTGTGGCAAATATGACTATAACCCCCCTCATTCACAGGAATGCACCCATGTACTGCAGTACATGGGTGCATTCCCATGGATGAAGGGGGTTATAGTCATATTTAATATAAATACTGTCCAAGGACTGTTCTGTAATTGGCATGTGTCTATATAAAATATGTTCATGGAGCCAATAATAAGCCCTAACCCTTTTTTCGGAGAAATAAAATATATAAGACCCTGTCTTATTTTCGGTATACTGGCTACTTCTGGTTTGTTTGTGTGTAATTGAATTTTACATATTTATGGGCACCTTCTGCATTTCACTTCTGACCTGCATATAATATATTAACCCTAAAATATAATATATTAACCCTAAAAGGTTATTCCAGCCTGTCAATTGCTTATTTGTACTATGATACTACTCAACTGACCTGGTGCTTATATCAGAGTCATTCCCCACTGTAAGCATCCAGGCCAACTGATACTACCCTCTTTGGCTACTTGTTCTAATCAATTTGCTTAGTTTGCCACTCTTGAGATTGCGTCTGAAACTGTTTCCTGTAATCATGTTATTCAGTATATACGGTCATGTTTTCCAATCATGTCATTTCATTTTTCCGTTTCCTATTCACTTAATCATGTATTTTCATTATACTTAACCTTTGGCCTGTGTTACCCACACGGACATACTATGTTTTTTCTTATGTTATGGATGAAATATTGTACATTATGATTAATGAAATGAAATATTATGGATGAAATATTGTACATTATGATTAATTAATTTTTGAATATTTGTATTGATATATCCCTTGTTTTTGCATTTATAGCTTGATAAAGGGCACCAAATTAAGCCTGAAACGTCGCAATAAGCAATAAATGTAACTCTGAGATTGTACCACTGGTAAAATAAATGTTGAATTGAAGCTATATGCCGTCCTTGGTGTGCTGTCTCCAAACCACTGATCTGAGGGGACGTGCACCCACAAAAGCCACTGATAAGACGTGTGCTGAGGTCTTGCTGTGAGTAGAAGCTGCCACCTCACCACTCTGTGGTCTCCTCATGCTGCCACCTCACCACTTTGTCACTGGGCCACTGTATTGACAACTCATGCAATTTCTCATATGATTTCCACCCTCACTACGCTGTGACTGGGACACTGTGTTGATGACACATGGGATTCCTCATGCGATTTCCACCCTCACCACTCTGTGACTGGGCCACTTTGTTGACTACTCATGCGATTCCCACCCTCACCGCTCTGTGACTGGGCCACTGTGTTGATGACTCATGCGATTCCTCATACGATTCCCACCCTCACCCACCTCATGCTGCTGCCACCTCACCACTCTGTCACTGGGCCACTCTGTGGTCTCCTCATGCTGATGCTGCTACCTCACCACTCTGTGGTCTCCTCATGCTGCTGCCACCTCATTACTCTGGTGAGGTAGCAGCAGCATGAGGAGACTACAGTGTGGTGAGGTGGCAGCAGCATGCGGCGATCACACTCTGTGGTCTCCTGATGCTGCTGCTTCCTCACCACTCTGTGGTCCTCTCATGCTGCTGCTGCTGCCAGCTCAACACTCTGTGGTATCCTTAAGCTGCTGCCCCCTCACCACTCTGTCACTGGGCCACTCTGTGGTCTCCTCATGCTGATGCTGCAACCTCACTACTCTGTGGTCTCCCCATGCTGCTGCCACTTCACCACTCTGTGGTCTCCTCATGCTGCTGCCACCTCACCACTCTGTCACTGGGCCATTCTGTGGTCTCCTCATGCTGATGCAACCTCACCACTCTGTGGTCTCCCCATGCTGCTGCCACTTCACTACTCTGTGGTCTCCTCATGCTGCTGCCACCTCACCACTCTGTCACTGGGCCATTCTGTGGTCTCCTTATGCTGCTGCTACCTCACCACTCTGTGGTCTCCTCATGTTGCTGCCACCTCAACACTCTGTAGTCTCCTCATGCTGCTGCCATCTCACCATTATGTGGTCTCCTCATGCTGCTGCCACCTCATTACCCTGTGGTCTCCTTATGCTGCTGCCACCTCACCACTCTGTGATTAGACCACTCTGTATGTAGTCTGTTCATGTTGCTGCTACCTCACCACTCTATGGTCTCCTCATGTTGCTTCCACCTCACCACTCTGTCACTGGGCTACTCTGTGGTCTCCTTATGCTGCTGCTGCTACCTCACCACTCTGTGGACCCTCATGCTTCTGCTGATACCTCACCACTCTGTGGTCTCCTCATGCTGCTGCCACCTCACCACTCTGTGGTCTTCTCATGTTGCCACCTCACCACTCTGTCACTGGGCCACAGTATTGACAACTCATGTGATTCCTCATACGATTTCCACCCTCACTACACTGTGACTGGGACACTGTGTTGATGACACATGCGATTCCTCATGCGATTACCACTCTTGCCACTCTGTGAGTTTGTTGACAACTCATGCGATTCCCACCCTCTCCACTCTGTGACTGGGCAACTGTGTTGACGACTCATGTGATTCCCACCCTCACCGCTCTGTGACTGGGCCACTGTGTTGATGACTCATGTGATTCCTCATATGATTCCCACCCTCACCCACCTCATGCTGCTGCCACCACCTCACCACTCTGTCACTGGGCCACGCTGTGGTCTCCTCATGCTGCTGCCACCTCATCACTTTGTGGTCTCCTTAAGCTGCTGCCCCCTCAGCACTCTGTCACTGGGCCACTCTGTGGTCTCCTCATGCTGATGCTGCTACCTCACCACTCTGTGGTTTCCTCATGCTGCTGCCACCTCATTACTCTGGTGAGGTAGCAGCAGCATGAGGAGACTACAGTGTGGTGAGGTGGCAGCAGCATGAGGAGATCACACTCTGTGGTCTCCTCATGCTGCTGCTTCCTCACCACTCTGTGGTCCTCTCATGCTGCTGCTGCCACCTCAACACTCTGTGGTCTCCTCATGCTGCTGCCACCTCACCATTATGTCACTGGGCCATGCTGTTGTCACGGCGGATGGGCACTCAGACACACAGATAAACCAACAACCAGGCTCTAGGCAAGAAGCAGGGGAAGGGTCACCTCCTAGCTAATCCCTGACTTCTCTCCCTGCACTGCTCTGCCCACATTCAGACCTTGGTGGTAGGAATTATGTGTCCCCGTGCCTGGGCTAAAACACCCTAAATTCCCTGAGATGGTGAGAAGGGGAAATAGGAGCAGCCTGCTCGCACAGAACCTGGATGTGAGAGATGACACAAACACAACCTAGACAGCAAACAACAAAAACTGAAACCACACTTATCTTTTCTGAGCTGGAACAGACAACCTTCCTTCCTTGCTTCCAAGGCCAGACTGATTTCTATAACCCTTCCAGAGCACTGGAATGGAGAGCTATTTAAACTAATGACCCCACGCAGTGCACCTGATGGGAGGCGGATCCAGCACGACTCCAAAACAAAACACTAAACACGTGCTGCTATTCTGTCCGACCTCCGCACATAGTCAGAGCAGGGCATGACAGTACCCCCCCTTCTACGGGTGACCTCCAGACACCCCGGACCAACCTTATCCGGATGGGATCTATGAAAAGCCCTCACCAGTCGGCTGGCACGGACATCCAGCGCCGGAACCCACATCCTCTCCTCAGGGCCGTATCCCCTCCAGTGTACCAGATACTGAAGGGAACCCCGAAGAACTCTAGAGTCGAGAACCCTGGAGATCTCGAACTCCAAATTTCCATCGACCAGAACAGGAGGAGGAGGCAATAGTGATGGTTCCACTGGTTTCACCGCACATATTTTGTAAGGACCAATAAATCTTGGACCCAGTTTCCAAGATGGCACTCTCAACTTAATATTTTTAGATCACCCACACACAGGTCCGGACCAGTCACACGTCTCTTGTCAGCCATTTGCTTATACCTCTCACCCATCTTCTCCAAATTCCCTTGGATCCTCCGCCAGATGGAAGACAAGGCAGAAGAAAATCTCTCCTCCTCTGGCATCCCAGAAAAACCAGTCCCAGAAAAGGTACCAAACTGAGGATGAAAGCCGTATGCGCCAAAAAACTGCGACTTACCCGTGGACTCCTGCCTACGGTTATTCAAAGCAAATTCTGCTAGAGACAAGAAAGAGGACCAGTCCTCCTGATTCTCGGCCACAAAGCACCTCAAGTAGGTCTCCAGGTTTAGATTAGTACGCTCTGTCTGTCCATTCGACTGCGGATGAAAAGCCAAAGAGAACGAAAGTTGAATGCCCAACCGAGAACAGAACACCCTCCAAAACCTGGAGACAAACTGCGTGCCCCTATCGGAGACCACATCCGAAGGAATACCATGCAATTTCACAATATTATCCACAAAAATCTGTGGAGTCTTGGCGTTAGGTAGACTAGTTAAAGATATAAAGTGAGCCATTTTACTGAAACGGTCAACTACCACCAAAATTACTGTTCTCCCGGAGGAACTCGGCAGATCCGCAATAAAGTCCATAGACAAGTGCGTCCAGGGACGAGACGTAATAGACAATGGAAGAAGTGAACCAGCCGGTCGAGTATGAGCAACCTTTGACCGAGCACAGGTTTCACAAGCTGCCACGTAATCCTCAATGCTCTTACGTAACCCTGGCCACCAGAACCTCCGGGACACCAGATCACAGGTGGACTTACCACCAGGATGTCCAGCAAGGACAGTATCGTGATGTTCCTTGAATACCTTGTATCGCAGGCCCTCAGGAACAAACAACCTCCCTGGGGGACAAGAACCAGGAGCCCCCTCCTGGGCTCCCAACACCTCCATCTCCAATTCGGGGGACAGAGCGGAGACCACCACTCCATCAGCCAAAATCGGAGCAGGATCCTCTGAATCACCTCCCCCAGGAAAGCTGCGAGACAAGGCATCTGCCTTGACGTTCTTAACCCCTGGGCGAAAGGTAACCACAAAATTGAACCTGGTAAAGACGGTTCAGACACTTGGCAGATTGCAAGTAAGCCAAGTTCCTATGGTCTGTATATACTGTAACGGGGTGAGACGCCCCCTCCAACCAGTGACACCATTCCTCAAAGGCCAGCTTGATAGCCAGCAACTCTCTATCTCCAACATCATAATTCCTCTCGGCGACCGAGAGCTTCTAGGAGAAAAAAAGCACACGGGACCCATTTGCCAGGAGATGAACCCTGCAACAGCACTGCTCCAACCCCCACTTCAGATGCATCAACCTCCACAATGAATGGCTGAGACACATCGGGCTGCACCAGAATGGGAGCAGATGCAAAACGTTCCTTAATAGCCCAAAAGGGCTGCAATAACTCATCCGACCAAACAGAGACGTCAGCGCCCTTCTTAGTCATATCAGTGGGAGGTCTTACAATGGTGGAATAGTTCGAAATAAATTTCCGATATTAATTAGTAAACCCCAAGAACCGCATCAAAGCTTTCTGATTCTCTGGTCGGTCCCATTCCAGAACTGCCCGGACCTTTTCGGGGTCCATACGAAAACCAGAGTCAGAAAGCAGATATCCCAAGAATGGAAGCTCCTGCACCGAAAACAAAAATTTCTCCAATTTAGCATATAATTTATTCTCTCGAAGTATCGTCAAAACCTGTCTCACATGATCCTGATGGGTCTTAAGATCAGGAGAGTAAATTAAAATGTCATCCAAATAAACCACCACGAACCTCCCCACCAAATGATGAAAAATGTCATTGACAAATTGCTGAAATACTGCTGGCGGGTTCGTCAACCCAAAAGGCATAACCAGATTCTCAAAATGACCCTCGTGCGTATTGAAGGCCGTTTTCCACTCATCCCTCTCCTTGATTCTGATCAGGTTGTAAGCTCCTCTCAAATCCAACTTGGAGAACACCTTGGTCAGAAATCAAAGGCAGGGGATATGGATCCCGGAACATAATACGGTTCAATTCCTGGAAATCCAAACACGGTCTCAGCGATCCATCCTTTTTTTTTTTTACAAAGAACAAGCCTCCTGCCACCGGAGACTTAGATGGCCTAATATGACCTTTGGCCAAACTCTCGGCGATATACTTTTGCATGACCTCTCTTTCGGGTTGAGAAAGGTTGTAACGCCGAGATTTGGGCAATTTAGCCCCTGGGATGAGATTAACTGGACAATCATAGTCTCGATGAGGGGGCAATTCCTGAGCCCCACCCTCCGAAAAGACATCCGTAAAATCTAAGAGATACTGAGGTAAAGCCGTAGTGGACACACCAGAGATAGATGTGCCAAGACAATTGTCCGAACAAAACTCACTCCAACTAATGATTTGTCTCGCTTGCCAATCTATAATTGGGTTATGTTTAATCAACCGTGGCAACCCCAAAACTATAGGAGCTGGCAAATCCTTCATGACAAAAATAATCTCAACATGTGAATCACCCACCCCTGAGTGAATACCATGAACAATGTGAGTAAGACTCCTTTGAGAAAGAGGGGAAGAATCAAATTCTCTAAAGTGAAAGTACTTAGTCCCAGATTTTGAAGAAAAAAAAAGTCAATTGGGTTTACCCCAGCACCACAATCAAGGAATACTTCAACAAAAAATTGTCTTGACTCTAGCGCCACCACAGCTGGAAGGAGAAAACGGGAACTGCAGGGAGCTTGCATACCTGCCTGCTCCACCACACCATTCACGCTACCAAGTGTCAGGGAAGTTTTTTTTTTTTGTTTTTTTTCTCTTTCACCTGCGGTTTAACAAAAGGAAAAGCAAAAATAAAATGACCACTCTTTCCACAGTAGTAACACAGTTTGCGCAATTTCCTAAAGTCTCTACTATCAGAATGGCAAGAAACCTGTCCCAGCTGCATGGGTTCCTCTGCTACCCCAGAGTTACCTGTAACATCACCCGGGGAGGCAGTAGAGACGAAACCACTCACAGAAGGGATCCCTTGCGTGGAGGGAGCCCTACACCTTTTTCTGATACGTCTATCTAACCGTACTGCTAAAAACATGGCATTCTCCAAAGAGTCTGGGTATTCATGAAAAGCAAGGGCATCCTTCAATCTCTTAGATACCCCCTGACAAAACTGACTACGTAACGCGGGATCATTCCACTCTGATTCAGTAGCCCATCTCCTAAACTCAACACAGTAAGCCTCTGCAATACGTTCATCCCGAAATAAATTACGCAATCTCGACTGGGTCATCGATCTGGGTCATTGTAGATTAATCCCAGAGCCTTAAAAAATTCCTCCACCGACCGGAGGGCCCGAGAACCGGGCGGCAGAGAAAAGGCCCAGGATTGCGCATTCCCTTTAAGCAGTGAAATGATTATACCTATCCTCTGACCCTCATCACCTGACGACGATGGACACAGCCGAAAATACAATTTGCAAGACTCTCTAAAACGGATAAAGTCATCCGTACCCCCTGCAAATCGATCAGGAAGAGACACTTTAGGCTCCACACAAATTTGACCTGCACCTGATGCCAGAGCATTCTGACACCGTGTGACCGAACCACGTAGCTCCGCAACCTCTAGGGATAGCCCCTGCATGCGGTCAACTAACGCATCAATTGACGCCATCACAAAACCGCTGAGCAATGACAGTCAAAGTTTTCGGGTTATAATGTCACGGCGGATGAGCACTCAGACACACAGATAAACCAACAACCAGGCTCTAGGTGAGAAGCAGGGGAAGGGTCACCTCCTAGCTAATCCCTGACTTCTCTCCCTGCACTGCTCAGCCCACATTCAGACCTTGGTGGTAGGAATTATGTGTCCCCGTGCCTGGGCTAAAACACCCTAAATTCCCTGAGATGGTGAAAAGGGGAAATAGGAGCAGCCTGCTCGCACAGAACCTGGATGTGAGAGATGACACAAACACAACCTAGACAGCAAACAACAAAAACTGAAACCACACTTATCTTTTCTGAGCTGGAACAGACAACCTTCCTGATGGGGGGCGGATCCAGCACAACTCCAAAACAAAACACTAAAAACTTGCTGCTATTCTGGCCGACCTCCACACATAGTCAGAGCAGGGCATGACAGCTGTGGTTTCCTCATGCTGCTGCCACTTCACCACTCTTTAACTGGGCCACGCTGTGGTCTCCTCATGCTGCTGCAACCTCACCACTCTGTGGTCTCCCCTTGCTGCTGCCACTTCACCACTCTGTGGTCTCCTCATGCTGCTGCCACCTCACCACTCTGTCACTGGGCATTCTGTGGTCTCCTCATGCTGCTGCAACCTCACCACTCTGTGGTCTCCCCATGCTGCTGCCACTTCACCACTCTGTGGTCTCCTCATGCTGCTGCCACATCACCACTCTGTCACTAGGCCATTCTGTGGTCTCCTTATGCTGCTGCTACCTCACCACTCTGTGGTCTCCTCATGTTGCTGCCACCTCAACACTCTGTAGTCTCCTCATGCTGCTTCCATCTCACCATTATGTGGTCTCCTCATGCTGCTGCCACCTCACTACTCTGTGGTCTCCTTATGCTGTTGTCCAACACTTGTCACTATGTAGCCCAGGCTACACAGACAAATACTGTAGATATTCTTTTATCTAATCAGGAGCAGTGTTGGGAGGGCAGAAAAGTGCAGATTGCACTCACATATGAGATAAATAGATAAATAGATAGTTATGAGATAGACAGACAGATAGATACAATATTTTTCAGACTATAAAGAAGCACTGGACTATAAGATGCACCTTGGATTTGGAGGTGGAAAATAAGAAAAACTTTTTCCATCAGACCTCATATCAGACCCTCATTCTTCATCAGACCTCATATCAGACCCTCATTCTATACAGAATAATGGAGCAATTTCCATTAGTCTTTATAAGTTGTAAATTGTGGTCCACTTGGGGACCAAACAAAAAAAAAAGATACATTTGTAAAATATGAAAATTTTAAAAATTCTAATCACCCCCCTTTCCCCCCCAAAACAAACAAAACAAAACAAAAAAATACATCATTGGCATCACTGCATGTGAAAACGTCCACTATTAACATATTTTAAAAAAGTTATCCCATATGGTGAATGATGTAACAGAAAAAAAAATGACTGATTTGATGTTTTTCATCACTTTATAGCCCAAGAAAATTGAATAAAAAATTATCAAGTTATACAGACCCCAAAATGGTATTGTCAAAAACAACAGATTGTCCCTCAAAAAATTAGCCCCCACACATCTCCGTAGACATAACTATACAAAAGTTATGGGGGAAGGGAGGGTCAGAATATAGCGATGAAAAGAAGAAAATTCTTTTTTCCAAAATGAGTCCTAATGTTTATAGCACTGACTGAGGCTGGGCTTGCTGCAGTGAGTGGACCTATAGAGGTCCTGAGCAGGGGTTATGTTGGGGTTGACACCTTTCCCAACAAAAAATACTGGCCAATTTTACACAAGTTAAAAAGGTTGGTGTGGTTTAACACAGGCGTTATTTGATCATATTTTACAGTTTGCTCCATTTTTTTTTCCAATAACATCTAATTTATTAAAGTTTTATTTAGCCCATATTTTTGAAATGTTTCTGCCAGGATTTGAACTTACAACCAACTACATTAAAGGCAAGAACCTAAACTACTGAGCTATAGAGTTCCATGTTAAAGTGTTGAAAATGTATTAAAGCTAAAAATCTCAGTAGTAGTTTCCCATGTATTATGCATTCAGAAGTATCTTTATTTATATATATACATATATATATATATATATATATATATATAGATGAAGAAACGGACAGCACTCCAAGTAAAAATCAGTAATCTTTTATTCACCCATGTGGGTAGCAGCAACGTTTCGGCTCATGCAAGAGCCTTTTTCAAGCAATGAACACACTCAAACTGGGGTATAAATAGCCCAACCCCTGTGATGTCACAATATGGTCAATTATCAAACATTTTACAATAAAGTGCAAAAAGTGCTTATAGTCACAGTCAAGTTATAAATATAACGGTGTATCGTATACCAATAAATCAATAGTGGGTAAGAATGCATTATAAAATAAATGCATTGTAGCATAAAAGTGCATATTGGCATAACGATATAATGATCAATTAATAAATACCAGGTGCTTAAGTGATAAAAAAGACATGATGCTGTCAAGGGAAGGAGGAGCGAAGACATACCAGGAGCTGTTGTCAATATCGCACATGTCAGGTATCACCATGTCCGGCGTTCCGATGATCGTAACGCGCAGGCGCCGAGTCGCATCGCGCCTGCGCATACATAATGCGCCGAGTCGCATCGCGTACACAATGCGGCTCACTCAGATGACATCACCGGAGCCTGCACACAAGTCACATCCGGCGTTCGGCTCACTGCAGTGCGCAAGCGCCGAGTCGCATAATGTCCACGATGCGGCTCAGTCAAATGATGTCACCGGATCATGCATCCATGTCCAATGAAGCTCTTGCGGCCATCTTGGAAAAGGCACATAAGACTCCCCATAGATAGAGCAAATGGGGCAAATACTGCACCGCATCTTTTATCCCAATGTAATATAATGCCCCCACATATATAGAAAAGGGGCAATTATAAAGAACCATTAAAGGACCAAAGTAAATATACATACACATAAATAATGACAACTGTTATGTGTGCGCTCAACCAAGTGATAGACCGGATGGCGCAACACGGAAAAATTGCCGTGTACCTATTAGTGTCACCATGAGGGAAAAGGGGAGAGAATGCAACCAAAGGCGCAATACATCTCACAAAAAGACCCATGGGGGCAATGTCCAAAGTGAAACACTGTGGACATGCCACTAAAGGTCAACAATTCCCACAGGGGGGCGAGACATCTTCAATCTAGGACATCAAACAGTTGGCATAATGTATTGAGTATAAAGATCTTTATCAGGAAAGAACCATCATACATATTGAATAAGGGCATTAAACTAAATATAAAGTACAACAGATACGCTCCACTTCTCCAACCCGCAGCATCATTCTTATCTGTGAAAATAAAAATAAAAATAAAAATAGAAAAATTAGAACTCGGCTTAATGGTGTTCATAGTCCTCCATGTAACACCAAGGGAACAACATATATCGCACAAAAGACATTAAGGGGCAAACTGCTCATCTAAACAAATAACCCCGGATTATAATCCACATTGAGCCCATAGGGTCTCAAACTGTTAAGAGTGTGGATCCAAAAAAGCTCTCTTTTTCTCAAAGTCATCACCCTGTTGCCCCCACGTCTTGGCATGGGTATGTGATCAATGGCCCAACACTTAAGGTCTTTTTCAGAGTGTTGAAGCTCCGTGAAATGTTTGGCAACAGGGAGGTCCTTCCTTTTCTTGCGTATGGACAATCTATGATTGTTCAACCGCGTTTTGAGGTCCGTAGACGTCTCACCCACATATATTAATTTGCACGGACAAATCAAAACATAAACCACATAGTTCGAATTGCATGTGAGGTGGAATCGAATTGGATATGAAACTCCAGTGGTAGGATGAGTAAAGTTACTACCCCTACCCATATACCTGCAATCCACACAACATAGACAAGGAAAACTACCTTTACCATGTGTAGTAAAGGAAGTTTGAACAGACTTGGATCTAGGTCCAATATCTGCTTTAACCAATTGGTCACGCAGATTTCTGGACCTACGAAAAGAAAAGAGGGGAGGAGCCCTGAACTCTACGATCTCACTGTGGCAGCCACCCAAAATCCCCCAATGGCGCTTAATAATCTGGTTGATGGCATCGCTTTGCTCCGTGTACTTGGAGATGAAGGGGATCCGACCAGTGGACTTTTTGGACACCCCCCTCTCCAAAGTACTGCTTCTTTCCAAATTGCGGACCTTTTGTTTATGGAAATCAAGAAGCTGGATAGGATAACCCCTTTTTTGGAATTTATTGGCCATGTTGTCCAAAGCCAAGTCAACCTGTTCAGATTCCGATACTATGCGCTTAACCCTAAGAAACTGGGAGAAGGGCAAATATTTGAGCATACTACGTGGATGACCACTATTAAAACAGAGGAGGGTATTCCTGTCTGTAGGTTTGGTATATAACTGTGTACGTAACTCCCCCTGATCATAAATAACCGTGGTATCTAAAAACTGTAGTTCCCTCTCAGAATGAACCAAAGTGAATTGCAGGTCTTTGTTGACACTATTGAGAAATAAATTAAATTCCTCAAGTTGGTCGACATTCCCTGTCCATATGAGGAAGATGTCATCAATGTATCTCCACCACCGCAGCAAATGGCTGCGGTGGTGTGACACATGGATGACATCCTCCTCAAAGCACCTCATGAAGATATTTGCATAAGTGGGTGCTACATTCGACCCCATTGCCACGCCCCTTTCTTGTTGAAAAAACGTATCCTGAAAAAGGAAATAGTTGTATTTTAAGACAATCTGCAATAAATCCATAATAAACTGTCTAGCAGCCAAGGAATAGGATGAGGAACCCAACATATGATTGACCGCCTTCATACCTATATCATGGTCAATTGAGGTATACAAAGAAGTGACATCAAACGACGCCAAATGAATCTCATGAACACCAGCAAAATCAATCCCATTTAGTTTGCACAGGAAATCCGTCGTATCCTGAATATACGAATCGGCTCCTGTAGCAAAGTCATGTAGGACCTTATCAAGAAACATAGAAATGCAACTAAAGATAGAATCAGAACCGGACACAATTGGACGTCCGGGCGGATCCTTGAGTGACTTATGCACTTTCGGGAGTACATATAGGACTGGCGTGACCGGATGGTCTACAGTAAGAAACGTGCATAAGTCATCATCAATGGTGCCTGCCAAAACCGCATCCATCATACATTTCTTGATAAGTCTTGCTATTTCAAATTTGGGGTCAGCCTGAAGGACAGAGTAAACATCCCTGTCGTCTAGTTGACGCTGAATCTCGCACACATATTTGCTGGTGTCCATGACGACCACTGCGCCCCCCTTATCTGCAGCTTTAATCGTCAAAGAGGGGTCCTGTCTTAATTGCTCAAGTGCCTCAATTTCAATCCTAGAAAGATTGGGATGTTTAAAAACATAATTTTTACACTTCAACTTATATGCAGATATATCAGATTTAACAGCACTTATAAATGCATCAACAGAGGCGTCATTCACAATAGGGGTGAAATGGCTCTTGATAGACAGATCGAGGCGTCTCAGAGAGAACTCGCTAGTCTGAGGCGTCGCGATCTGTGTTCTATTGTTGAACCATATTTTCAATTTAATTCTACGAAAGAATGCAGATAAATCTGCATCCAAATCGAACCAATTGAGGGAAGACATAGGGCAAAACGAAAGTCCTCTATTAAGAACACTCACTTGTGCTGGGGTGAGTATTTTGCTAGATAGATTGATGACAGTCACTTCCTCTTGTTCATCGGTAATTTGTTGGTCTGGGCTCTGGTTTTGTTGTTTCTCGGTAGACTTGGCTCTGTGGTGTCTGCGACCCCCTCTCCTGGTCCGACCCCGTTTTTTCTCTGTGGGTCCCCATTGTTCCCTAAAAAAAGGGAAGAAGATGGTGCGGTGGTAGCTGGTACATTTCTTTTCTTCTTTCTGGGATCCTTGAAATTGGAATTTGTAGCCTCAGATTGCCAGGTATAGACTGTATCTTTCTTGTAGTCATCGGAGTCTCGGTTCCATTTGGACCTTTTACCCTCCTCCAACTCGATTTTTGCTCGTGCCACATAGGCCAATACGTTATCGCTGAATACTGTATAGTCCTCAATCGACATGGTTGTACGAAGTACTTGATCAACCTCAGCCGTATCATTGGCAATAGTGGACAGTTCATGTTGCAAAAACTGAATATTTAACAGGATGAAATCAAATGAATACCTGTTGGATAGCATTTCAAATTTCTTGCAAAACAATGCATTGTGCGAAAACAGGTTAGGTCTCAGATTGGACCTCATCCCACGTGGGATCCTCTGCATTTTGAAATATTCGCCAAGCGTGGTCATATGTAATTGTAGTGAAGCCGTCTTTTTGGACAGGAACTCGAATTTCTTTTTGAGCTCATGGACTGAAGGGGTGTTTAAAAAAGCAGCATCTCCCCCAATGTCATGCAATATGCGATCAGTCTCCTCCTGGGAGTACATGGAGCCACATGGGAAGTCAATGTCCGTCATAGTAAAAATATTAGAGAATTCACTATGTGAATTGGATCCGTGCTCAGCCACCCAAGCGATAAATGGAGAAGAAAATCGATGGCGGCACTGGAAAAAAGCAGAATGGGTGCTAGGTCCAGGGATGTAGCGGCTTACCCCGTCTGATGCAGATGAAGAAACGGACAGCACTCCAAGTAAAAATCAGTAATCTTTTATTCACCCATGTGGGTAGCAGCAACGTTTCGGCTCATGCAAGAGCCTTTTTCAAGCAATGAACACACTCAAACTGGGGTATAAATAGCCCAACCCCTGTGATGTCACAATATGGTCAATTATCAAACATTTTACAATAAAGTGCAAAAAGTGCTTATAGTCACAGTCAAGTTATAAATATAACGGTGTATCGTATACCAATAAATCAATAGTGGGTGAGAATGCATTATAAAATAAATGCATTGTAGCATAAAAGTGCATATTGGCATAACGATATAATGAGCCGCATTGTGTGCAGGCTCCGGTGATGTCATCTGAGTGTGCCGCATTGTGTACGCGATGCGACTCGGCGCATTATGTATGCGCAGGCGCGATGCGACTCGGCGCCTGCGCGTTACGATCATCGGAACGCCGGACATGGTGATACCTGACATGTGCGATATTGACAACAGCTCCTGGTATGTCTTCGCTCCTCCTTCCCTTGACAGCATCATGTCTTTTTTATCACTTAAGCACCTGGTATTTATTAATTGATCATTATATCGTTATGCCAATATGCACTTTTATGCTACAATGCATTTATTTTATAATGCATTCTTACCCACTATTGATTTATTGGTATACGATACACCGTTATATTTATAACTTGACTGTGACTATAAGCACTTTTTGCACTTTATTGTAAAATGTTTGATAATTGACCATATTGTGACATCACAGGGGTTGGGCTATTTATACCCCAGTTTGAGTGTGTTCATTGCTTGAAAAAGGCTCTTGCATGAGCCGAAACGTTGCTGCTACCCACATGGGTGAATAAAAGATTACTGATTTTTACTTGGAGTGCTGTCCGTTTCTTCATCTGCATCAGACGGGGTAAGCCGCTACATCCCTGGACCTAGCACCCATTCTGCTTTTTTCCAGTGCCGCCATCGATTTTCTTCTCTATATATATATATATATATATATATATATATGTGTGTATATATAGTGGGGATTCGCTCTGGTAGACAGGATAAGCGGACTCAGTATAGAGGCACCAACCAGGTCTTAAATCAAACAGTTTAGTGTTTATTCACACTCTTGGTAAGTTCATAACAAAAAGTCACATTCAACATAAAAAAAAAAATCACCTTATGGTTTTGGTGTTAGTTCACACCCTGCTTGCAGTTCTGCCTCAAAGAGTCCATGAACAGGGTTTAGGCGGCCTGTTTCCCCTCACACAGGTCTGAGCCGCCAAGCCCAGCACAACTCTCAGATCTCAATAAAGAGATCCTTTCTGCTGAACCCAGAAGTGGTCGGTCACCAGGTGGAAATTTCTCCCCAACAAATAGTAGCGGGGAGACTCGAGTGCCCACTTGATAGCCAGGGACTCTCTTTCAGCTTTACTGTACCTGGTTTTGACTGGGGTGAACTTGCGGCTTAGAAAGACAACAGGGTGCTCTTCCCCGTTGACTTCCTGAGACAGTACCACACGAGGCTTACTTCAGAGGCATCAGCCTGTACCACAAACTCACTCTTTAAGTCGGGCGTCATCAAAATCGGTGACCCACACAGGGCCGACTTCAAATCGGAAAAAGCCTCTTCCGCCCGATCATCCCAGCGAACCATCAGTGATTTTCGTTCCTTCAAGAGTTCTGTCAATGGTGCAGCTAGAGTAGCAAAGTAGGGAACAAACCTCATGTAATAGCCCACCATTCCCAGGAATCACTTTACTTGCCTAGTGGTGATAGGTCGGGGCCAGTGCCGTATCGCCTCTATTTTGTTCAATTGGGGTTTGATGAGTCCGTGCCCAATGACATACCCTAGGTATTTAGTCTCCTCTAACCCAATCGCACATTTTTTTGAGTTAGCGATTAGTCCAGGCTTCTGAATGGAGTCCACTATGGCCTGCACCTTGAGCAGGTGACTCTCCCAGTCGGTACTATGAATGACTTTTAGACTCCTATGACATCCAGCTGCACTTCCTCGGAGATGGCTTTTCGCTAGACTCGAGCCTGCCGGTTATAGAGTCGACTCTGGGCTCCCTGAGCCACCTCCATATGTTCCGAACACGGTCTCTATGCATTCTTGCATTTGGGTGACGTATTTAATAACACTTTTATACAGAGTGGGCTGTTGTTCCCATGCCTTCTTGGCTACGTCAAACAGCCCGCAATGATGTCTGCCATATAGCAGTTCCAAGGGCGAGAACCCAGTAGAGGCCTGAGACACCTCTCGCACTGCGAACATGAGATAGGGCAGGAGGAGGTCCCAGTCGCTTCCATTTTTGGACACCACTCTTTTTAACATATATTTTTTAAGGTTTGGTTAAACCTTTCTACCAGCCCGTCAGTTTGCAGATGGTAAACGGACGTCCGTAACTGTTTTATGTGCAGCAATTTGCACAGTTCCCCCATGATCTTGGACATGAATGGGGTCCCTTGTTCCGTCAAAACCTCTTTGGGTAGTCCTATGTGGGAAAACATCTCCATTAAATGTCAGAACTATTGGGTATAAATAAAGTCAATAAGTATAAGGCCTATTTAGATGTATGGACATGAACCTTAAGAACGACCATTTTGTCTTATTTTGAAATGGCAGGATGAGGTCAAAGCCCTTTGAACTCAGGATTACTAACCTAAGATTAACAATCTGTACCAGAGTATTAACCCAAGTCTGTTTTTGTCAGAAGGAGGTTTTACAAGGTCTAATGAAAAGTATTTACCCAGATAAGACAATGGAGTAGAAATGGAGTAGAGTGTTAGTTTATCTCAGTGAATAGAAAGAATATAATTGTATTATTAATTGTAAGGTTTATATTAATCTTCATGTGTATGGCTTTTATGTTCTATATGATATGTCTTAATATTGTATGGGTTTTAAATAATTAGATGTGTGATATTTATATATTTTGTAGGGGATCGTCTCTCTTCAGGGGGTCACACTCACAGATATCTTCGCAGACACGATTATAATGTCCAAACTCTTGCTTTAATTCAGACACTTTAGCAAAGCACAGGTTAAGAAGTCGCAGTTTCAACTTATCACGTGTGACATCCACATAAAATAACAAACCCTTGCCCGGCTAGGCTCTAACTAAACACATAAGTGTATCCCTGACTCACCTAGAGAGCCCTGTTCACACATGGAACACAAATGCGGCTTTCCTCAGCCATTCAGTCCAGCAACCTCCAGGCTGTGACACTTCAATACCTTTTGGGGGATTGTGGCCCAGTAGTCCTCCCGACTCTGGCCTCGTGATCCTTGTTTTACAGGCGTCACCGTGTCCCCCAAAGTTCAGGCTATCGCCTAGTCTCGTGGCCCCTCAGCCCACTCGGCTGAGACCACTCACAGCTTCGCAAGACACTCCAGAGTGAGACACACTCAAGATCCAGTAGCAGGATTAAATAGGATCCCTGGACATGAGCATGCCTCAAGTCCCGGACTGGAACCTGGGGAAACAACACCTCAATGTTCACATTGCCACAATATATATATACAGTACAGACCAAAAGTTTGGACACACCTTCTCATTCAAAGAGTTTTCTTTATTTTCATGACTATGAAAATTGTAGATTCCCACTGAAGGCATCAAAACTATGAATTAACACATGTGAAATTATATACATAACAAAAAAGTGTGAAACAAATGAAAATATTACATATTCTAGGTTCTTCAAAGTAGTCACCTTTTGCTTTGATTACTGCTTTGCACACTCTTGGCATTCTCTTGATGAGCTTCAAGAGGTAGTCACCTGAAATGGTTTTCACTTCACAGGTGTGCCCTGTCAGGTTTAATAAGTGGGATTTCTTGCCTTATAAATGGGGTTGGGACCATCAGTTGCGTTGTGGAAAAGTCAGGTGGATACACAGCTGATAGTCCTACTGAATAGACTGTTAGAATTTGTATTATGGCAAGAAAAAAGCAGCTAAGTAAAGAAAAACGAGTGGCCATCATTACTTTAAGAAATGAAGGTCAGTCAGTCCGAAAAATTGGGAAAACTTTGAAAGTGTCCCCAAGTGCAGTCACAGAAACCATCAAGCGCTACAAAGAAACTGGCTCACATGCGGACCGCCCCAGGAAAGGAAGACCAAGAGTCACCTCTGCTGCGGAGGATAAGTTCATTCGAGTCAACAGCCTCAGAAATCGCAGGTTAACAGCAGCTCAGATTAGAGACCAGGTCAATGCCACACAGAGTTCTAGCAGCAGACACATCTCTAGAACAACTGTTAAGAGGAGACTGTGTGAATCAGGCCTTCATGGTAGAATATCTGCTAGGAAACCACTGCTAAGGACAGGCAACAAGCAGAAGAGACTTGTTTGGGCTAAAGAACACAAGGAATGGACATTAGACCAGTGGAAATCTGTGCTTTGGTCTGATGAGTCCAAATTTGAGATCTTTGGTTCCAACCACCGTGTCTTTGTGCGACGCAGTAATGGTGAACCTATGGACTCTACATGACTGGTCCCCACCGTAAAGCATGGAGGAGGAGGTGTGATGGTGTGGGGGTGCTTTGCTGGTGACACTGTTGGGGATTTATTCAAAATTGAAGGCATACTGAACCAGCATGGCTACCACAGCATCTTGCAGCGGCATGCTATTCCATCTGGTTTGCATTTAGTTGGACCATCATTTATTTTTCAACAGGGCAATGACCCCAAACACACCTCCAGGCTGTGTAAGGGCTATTTGACCATGAAGGAGAGTGATGGGGTGCTGCGCCAGATGACCTGGCCTCCACAGTCAGCAGACCTGAACCCAATCGAGATGGTTTGGGGTGAGCTGGACTGCAGAGTGAAGGCAAAAGGGCCAACAAGTGCTAAGCATCTCTGGGAACTCCTTCAAGACTGTTGGAAGACCATCTCAGGTGACTACCTCTTGAAGCTCAGCAAGAGAATGCCAAGAGTGTGCAAAGCAGTAATCAAAGCAAAAGGTGGCTACTTTAAAGAACCTAGAATATGACATATTTTCAGTTGTTTCACACTTTTCTGTTATGTATATAATTCCACATGTGTTAATTCATAGTTTTGATGCCTTCAGTGTGAATCTACAATTTTCATAGTCATGAAAATAAAGAAAACTCTTTGAATGAGAAGGTGTGTCCAAACTTTTGGTCTGTACTGTAAGTACGATATGTGTAAGAATTAAGGTAATTTCTCCCAGAGTAAAGTGTAAGTTAATGATCTATTTCCCTGAAGATTTCTTGAATGGAGAAATGTGGACACAGGTGATCATAAACAAACCCTGTCTTTTTACCAAACAATGACCATAAGTGTTGTAGTGTATGTTTGGAATGAATTGGGTTTAGTTAGGGATTTAGAAAGAGTCTAAATGTTTGACAAAAGATAAACGTCATTGTTTCTTTCCAGTCTCTTCAAGGTCTGTATGAAACCTTAGTTAAAATGTATCCCTTCTTCAAATTAAAAGAATATATACAGGAACTAGCTATAATTGCCTCGACTTTTGTATGGAGTACTAGTGCCATCTAGTGTTAGGGTAACATTAAGGTTTAGAGTGTATTATCCCTAGGGGAGGTCCTATTAGTTATAAAATGAGGTCACTAGTTAATGATAAAACTTGACCAAGCCCTTTCTAAGATAGGATAAAAAGATGGTATGGGCTGACAGAGGGAGACTCATCATCAGAAAACCTTCATCAGACATTCATCTTTAGATCAGGAAGCAAACCATCATCAGATCATCTTAATCCATCAGATCCAGCCCAGACCACCTTTTCAGTCATTGGAGGCAGCCATCTTAGAACCATTGAAACAGATTTCTGCTAGCTGACATTTTTGGTATAGTATAACCTTACCTATCTTTTATAGGATAATTAATTAATATAATAGATATCTATATATATTCAATTAAAACCATACCTTGTATATAGTATCTGTTTTGGAATAGGATTGGGGTGTACCTGCAGCATCATCTTGAAAATTAATCCAATACAGGGAGATTGAAAATATACTGGTGAAAACACGGTATTATCTCCAAGGAATTGAATTCAGTTCTAGACCGGTATGGTTGATTTTATATATATATATATATATATATATATATATATATCTTTATAGATAAAATATAAACCAGATTTGAGTTTAATCAGACATTTGTCGGCTGGGAGAAATCAAGTACCAAATTGATTTAAAATATAATTGAGGGGTATCATTATAATAAGGCATAATTGTGTATATATATACTCTCAATTATTTAGATTTTCTTACTATTTTGCATATCATTGATTGGATTTCAATTGTCACCAATTTTATTATAGATATAATTTTGCACTAAAAATTGTATTAATAAATTACATATATATTTTGTCTGTAACTAGGTTTTGTCTTCAATTAAATGCAGATCACTAGCTTGTTTTAGCTTGGTATTTATGATATTAGATTAGAATCTCCTTCATTACAGATTCTAATTTATTCACATAAATAATATAGACTGTCAATCGGAGACAGCATAACTATTCCGACATACAGACGTGGACAAAATTGTTGGTACCCTTTGGTCAATGAAAGAAAAAGTCACAATGGTCACAGAAATAACTTTAATCTGACAAAAGTAATAATAAATTAAAATTCTATAAATGTTAACCAATGAAAGTCAGACATTGTTTTTCAACCATGCTTCAACAGAATTATGTAAAAAAATAAACTCATGAAACAGGCATGGACAAAAATGATGGTACCCCTAACTTAATATTTTGTTGCGCAACCTTTTGAGGCAATCACTGCAATCAAACGCTTCCTGTAACTGTCAATGAGACATCTGCACCTCTCAGCAGGTATTTTGGCCCACTCCTCATGAGCAAACTGCTCCAGTTGTGTCCGGTTTGAAGGGTGCCTTTTCCAGACTGCATGTTTCAGCTCCTTCCAAAGATGCTCAATAGGATTGAGGTCAGGGCTCATAGAAGGCCACTTTAGAATAGTCCAATTTTTTCCTCTTAGCCATTCTTGGGTGTTTTTAGCGGTGTGTTTTGGGTCATTGTCCTGTTGCAAGACCCATGACCTGCGACTGAGACCAAGCTTTCTGACACTGGCTAGTACATTTCTCTCTAGAATTCCTTGATAGTCTTGAGATTTCATTGTACCCTGCACAGATTCAAGACACCCTGTGCCAGACGCAGCAAAGCAGCCCCAGAACATAACAGAGCCTCCTCCATGTTTCACAGTAGGGACAGTGTTCTTTTCTTGATATGCTTCATTTTTTCGTCTGTGAACATACAGCTGATGTGCCTTGGCAAAAACTTTGATTTTTGTCTCATCTGTCCACAGGACATTCTCCCAGAAGCTTTGTGGCTTGTCAACATGTAGTTTGGCATATTCCAGTCTTGCTTTTTTATGATTCGTTTTCAACAATGGTGTCCTCCTTGGTCGTCTCCCATGTAGTCCACTTTGGCTCAAACAACGACGGATGGTGCGATCTGACACTGATGTTCCTTGAGCATGAAGTTCACCTTGAATCTCTTTAGAAGTCTTTCTAGGCTCTTTTGTTACCATTCGGATTATCCGTCTCTTAGATTTGTCATCAATTTTCCTCCTGCGGCCACGTCCAGGGAGGTTGGCTACAGTCCCATGGATCTTAAACTTATGAATAATATGTGCAACTGTACTCACAGGAACATCTAGTTGCTTGGAGATGGTCTTATAGCCTTTACCTTTAACATGCTTGTCTATAATTTTCTTTCTGATCTCTTGAGACAGCTCTTTCCTTTGCTTCCTCTGGTCCATGTCGAGTGTGGTACACACCATATCACCAAACAACACAGTGATTACCTGGAGCCATATATATAGGCCCAATGGCTGATTACAAGGTTGTAGACACCTGTGATGCTAATTAGTGGACACACCTTGAATTAACATGTCCCTTTGGTCACATTATGTTCTGTGTTTTCTAGGGGTACCATCATTTTTGTCCATGCCTGTTTCATGAGTTTATTTTTTTACATAATTCTGTTGAAGCATGGTTGAAAAACAATGTCTGACTTTCATTGGTTAACATTTATAGAATTTTAATTTATTATTACTTTTGTCAGATTAAAGTTATTTCTGTGACCATTGTGACTTTTTCTTTCATTGACCAAAGGGTACCAACAATTTTGTCCACGTCTGTAACTCTTTAGCTATGAGTTTGGCCAATGTATGCCGCAGTGGCACCGCCACTCCGGGTCTAGGATGACTAAAATGTGTTGGTGCCCTCTAGCGGACTTTGGTAGTGGTCCTATGAGATCCATAGCGATTCTTTCAAACGGGACCTCAATGATCGGGAGAGGTACTAAGGGACTACGGAAATGGGGCTGGGGGCTAGTTATCTGGCAGATCAGCCAAGACTTACAAAACTCTTCCACCTCTCTAAACACACTGGGACAGTAAAACCGCTGTAGTATATGGTCCGGTGTTTTCTGCAATCCCAGATGACCCCCGGGAACATGTTGGTACACTAGATCTAGTACCAGTTTGCGATAAGCCTTGGGCACCACCAACTGTTAGCATTCTCAACCCGTAGTAGGTTGACCCGATACACAAAATCATGGAGAACCACAAAACGAGGAAATATCGACTTGGCCCCCGGTTGTTGTGGTTCTCCATCGATCATTAATACATTCTCCCAGGCTTGGGATAATGTCAGGTCCCTGTGTTGTGCTGTACCAAAATTATCACCGGCGGCATTCAAGTCTGCCAATTCAGGGCCCGGGGGCAACCGTGGTTAAAGACACCAGAGTGGTGGGGTAGTCTTTTAAGTCACCATGTATGCACATTATCTCGACTTTCAAGCCAGTAAACACAGCTGGTCACACCAGGGTAGCCTTTACCAGGGTCACCATACTCCCTAAGTCCAGCAGAACCACCGCTGGAGCGTCTCCCACTTCCACCTGGCACAGGTGATTATTATCTAGAGACTCACTGGTACCTGTTGCACACAGCTTCTGGCATACAGCAACCGACGGTAGCCATAGTTAGTGTCCATGGACTCAACCATATATGGACAGTCGGCCCTTGCGCGACCAGGCTCATGACTCCGCTAACAGATCATCAAAGCCAGGTCTGCAGTGGGTACCTCCTTTTCCAGCTCCAGTCCCAGGGTCTGGAGTGGGAATTGTTGGAGTTTAACTGCCCCCTTCCCGAAAAAGCCCCCCCATTTAGCTTCCTGGTAGCCTCATATCGTTCAACCAGGTCCACCATCTCAAGGGCATTAACAGATGCCTGGCCAATCCAATGCTGAAGATGGTATGGCAACGCCCTCCAGAACATATCAGCTAAAATAAGGTCCAGCATGGCAGTGGGACTCAGTACGTCCGGTTGTAGTCATTTTTACAAAAGGTGCAATAAAGCATAATACTGGGGTCTTGCGGGCTCAGCCAGGTTAAACTCCCACTGATGCACCCTCTGGGCCAGACCAACACATTCACCCCCAGCCTCGCCAGAATCTCATCCTTGACTTTCCAGGCATCGTGAACGTCGGGTATGCTCCTGCCATCTGTAGAGCCATCACGTGTTGCAGCAGCTAGTTTGTTTCTTGCTGCTGCTTATTAGCTTCCTGCTGTTGCAGATTAGCCCCCAAGAGGGCCTTCATTACAGCTTTCATTTTGCAGAGTAACACGGGTTGAAATTTACCTGGTTTAATCCAGGACATACATCTGTGCCCGGAGGGGGAAAAAAAAGTAATTTCGTCTTTTACGCCAGCCTCACTGTGTATGCACGCATCCTCTACTAACTGTGGGCAATCGCTCTGGTAGACAGGATAAGCAGATGCATTATAGAGGCACCAACCAGCTCTTAAATCAAACAGTTTAGTGTTTATTCACACTCTTGGCAAGTTCATAAACAAAAAGTCACATTCAACACAAAAAGTCACCTTGTGCTTTTGGTGTTAGTTCACACCCTGCTGGCAGTTCTGCCTTAAAAAGTCCATACACAGGCTTTAGGATGCCTGTTTCCCCTCACACTGGTCTCAGCCCTCCAAGCCCGCCACAACTCTTAGATACCAATACAGAGATCCTTTCTGTTATACCCAGCTGTCTTTTAAAGGCAGCTAGGTGTTGCCAAAATCCGGACTGGCACATGAGATCTAGTCCGGTGTTTGACCCCACCTGGCCGCTAATCAATCCAGCAGCATACACTGGGCGGAAAATACCTGCCTCCCTGTGATGAATACCACACCTCGTGCCTGCTTGACGTCAACCACGTCGAGCTCACGAGACCTGGTATTATCACGGGTTTGCCAAAACGTGAAGTTACGCCCTCCAGAGGAGCACGTAAGGTCAGGCTGGTATAGTTTACACACACACTTCCTGTCCACGCAGGCACAGAGAGGCAACAAGCTGAGAGAGCCTTTTCACTGCCGCAGTGAAAACAGCACGCCCTCAGCTCGGGTAACTGCCACCAGTTCTTGTTTGATATAAGCCCGGTCCGCTAACGGGATTATATAGGGTCAGAAACCAACCCACGGTAGCTTATAACTAGGCCAAAACACGGACGTGGGGATTCGTGATCGAGATACAAGATAGCGCAAGATTAAATTATAGATTTAATCGCCGTATGGGCACACTAGATTTAACACAATATACACAGACAATATATACAGTGGTCTGAGGTTACAGATACAGGTTATATGGTTACAACAGGGTTAAGCAGTGTAAAAGTCAGTTACCGAGTATGATGAAAGTTCCTTTGAGATGTTCTTTGCTGGAGTCCACATGACGGGCCGTGAGCTCAGCTATTTCCTGGATCCCTCTAAACACATTTGTAGGATGTGACCCCTCTTCAGAGAAACATAGAATGTGTCGGCAGATAAGAACCATTTGGCCCATCTAGTCTGCCCAATATACTAAATACTATAGATAGCCCTATGCCTATCCCATGCATGCTTAAACTCCTCCACTGTATTTGCAGCTACCACTTCTGCAGGAAGGCTATTCCATGCATCCACTACTCTCTCCGTAAAGTAATACTTCCTGATATTACTTTTAAACCTTTGCCCCTCTAATTTAAAACTATGTCCTCTTGTAGCAGTTTTTCTTCTTTTAAATATTCTCTCCTCTTTTATCTTGTTGATTCCCTTTATGTATTTAAAAGTTTCTATCATATCCCCTCTGTCTCGTCTTTCTTCCAATCTATACATGTTAAGGTCCTTTAATCTTTCCTGGTAAGTTTTATCCTGCAATCCATGTACCAGTTTAGTAGCTCTTCTCTGAACTCTCTCCAAAGTATCAATATCCTTCTGGAGATATGGTCTCCAGCACTAGTGAGGTCTCACTAGTGCTCTGTAGAGCAGTATGAGCACCTCCCTCTTTCTACTGATAATTCCTCTCCCTATACACCCAAGCATTCTGCTAGCATTTCCTGCTGCTCTATGACATTGTCTGTCACCCAAGCATTCTTGCTGCTGGCACCAGACTTTTAACTTGTAGCCAGCCCCTCCCCTCCCGGCCTCAGGGAGGGGTCCACTCCCCCTCTTCTGGGCTGGCAGCAAATGACCCACAAAACCCTTTAGGGTTCATATCTCAAGACCAGAGGGTCACAGGGAGATGGTTCTGGGATCAACAGACCTGCCTGGGTTCCGGCTACAAGTAGAGTCCAAACCTGGTACCGTTATGTGGTTTCTATGGGGAGATATGGATATCTCCCTATCCTGACCTCGTCCCATTAAACAAAGACCATGGGAACGTACCTCGTGGCCACCGGGACACAGATATGTATCCGGTTTGCGCCTGCGATGGCCAGTCGATTCATAATTCCTTATGAAAGGTAGGTGCCAACATGTCTGGGAGGTCTCATTGATCCTGGGCAAGGGTGGATACCCCATGCTGGGGGTTTTCCTGCAAGATTCAGCTTGACTTACAAACTGGTGGACTGAGGTGTGACCTTCTCCTTGAAGCCTGGACCCCCTGGGGGTTTTTCTTCTTTGCCAACTGACACTCAGATGGCTGGGGGGTGGAAACTTATTTTGCATGTACACTGAACATGCCAAGAGGTGCATCAAATTACAATCAGGGCTGGGGATTTAAAGCAGGGCCCTCCTGTGGCGTTCACTACCTCCGCTATCTGTCAGCAGATGGGGGTGTGAGGACCATATTCCTCACATTCCCCATACAACTCCCTTTACGTGTCACTATATATATACACAGTACAGACCAAAAGTTTGGACACACCTTCTCATTTCAAAGAGTTTTCTTTATTTTCATGACTATGAAAATTGTAGATTCACACTGAAGGCATCAAACCTATGATTTAACACATGTGGAATTATATACATACCAAAAAAGTGTGAAAAAACTGAAAATATGTCATATTCTAGGTTCTTCAAAGTAGCCACCTTTTGCTTTGATTATTGCTTTGCACACTCTTGGCATTCTCTTGATGAGCTTCAAGGGGTAGTCACCTGAAATGGTCTTCCAACAGTCTTGAAGGAGTTCCCAGAGATGCTTAGCACTTGTTGGCCCTTTTGCCTTCATTCTGCGGTCCAGCTCACCCCAAACCATCTCGATTGGGTTCAGGTCCGGTGACTGTGGAGGCCAGGTCATCTGGCGCAGCACCCCATCACTCTCCTTCATGGTCAAATAGCCCTTACACATGGAGGTGTGTTTGGGGTCATTGTCCTGTTGAAAAATAAATGATGGTCCAACTAAACGCAAACCAGATGGAATAGCATGCCGCTGCAAGATGCTGTGGTAGCCATGCTGGTTCAGTATGCCTTCAATTTTGAATAAATCCCCAACAGTGTCACCAGCAAAGCACCCCCACACCATCACACCTCCTCCTCCATGCTTCACGGTGAGAACCAGGCATGTAGAGTCCATCCGTTCATCTTTTCTGAGTCGCACAAAGACACGGTGGTTGGAACCAAAGATCTCAAATTTGGACTCATCAGACCAAAGCACATATTTCAACTGGTCTAATGTCCATTCCTTGTTTTCTTTAGCCCAAACAAGTTTCTTTTGCATGTTGCCTGTCCATAGCAGTGGTTTCCTAGCAGATATTCTACCATGAAGGCCTGATTCACACAGTCTCCTCTTCACAGTTGTTCTAGAGATGTGTCTGCTGCTAGAACTCTGTGTGGCATTGACCTGGTCTCTAATCTGAGCTGCTGTTAACCTGCGATTTCTGAGGCTGGTGACTTATCCTCCGCAGCAGAGGTGACTCTTGGTCTTCCTTTCCTGGGGCGGTCCGGATGTGAGACAGTTTCTTTGTAGTGCTTGGTGGTTTTTGTGACTGCACTTGGGGACACTTTCACAGTTTTCCCAATTTTTCGGACTGACTGACCTTCATTTCTTAAAGTAATGATGGCCACTCGTTTTTCTTTACTTAGCTTCTTTTTTCTTGCCATAATACAAATTCTAACAGTCTATTCAGTAGGACTATCAGCTGTGTATCCACCTGACCTCTCCACAACGCAACTGATGGTCCCAACCCCATTTATAAGGCAAGAAATCCCACTTATTAAACCTGACAGGGCACACCTGTGAAGTGAAAACCACTTCAGGTGACTACCTTTAGAAGCTCATCAAGAGAATGCCAAGAGTGTGCAAAGCAGTAATCAAAGCAAAAGGTAGCTACTTTAAAGAACCTAGAATATGACATATTTTCAGTTGTTTCACACTTTTTTGTTATGTATATAATTCCACATGTGTTAATTCATAGTTTTGATGCCTTCAGTGTGAATCTACAATTTTCATAGTCATGAAAATAAAGAAAACTCTTTGAATGAGAAGGTGTGTCCAAACTTTTGGTCTGTACTGTATATATATATATATATATATATATATATATATATATATATATAAAAAAGGAAAACAATGGCGGCACTGGAAGAAAGCACAAGGAGGGTGCTATGTCCAGGGATGTAGCAGCTTACCCCGTCAATAGGAGATGAAAAAGGACATCACTCCGGATAAAAATCAGTGATGTTTAATCACCCATGTGAAGGCAACGTTTCAGCTCATACAGCTCATATGAGCTGAAACGTTGCCTTCACATGGGTGATTAAACATCACTGATTTTTATCCGGAGTGCTGTCCTTTTTCATCTCCTATATATATATATATATATATATATATATATATATTTAGTAATTACATATTTATTTTGTGCCATACAATTTTTTTACAATTACTGATAAAAATATCAAATTATACTTCTGCTGTATATGAATACCTAATACATGAGAAACTATGAGATTTAACATTAAACTCTATAGCTGTCACGGAGGGAAGTGGGGGAAACTCCCCACCGAACACCGTAGGTAAACGGGAAGAGCAACTAGGCCTGGGCTGGAATAAGGAAGCAGGTTAGCTCCTATTGCAAACCTGATCTTTGCCCTGACTCCTATCCGTATAAGCAAACCCAGACGGTAGGAGGGCTCATACACAGGAACCTCCGACCCTGAGTCGCCCTGAAAATCCCTGGAATAGAGACAGGGCTGAGACGACCTGTTCTTCCAAGACACAGAAGAACAGAAGTCTCCACTGGCCTAGATGCACAGAAAGGGAAAGACAGAGAACAGCCACTGGATCGGCAGGTAAGAGCCCAGAACCACAAGCACTTACCTGCCACAGCAACAATGACTGGAACCCATGCATCTGTACTGGAACCTGAACACCAAACAGGATGCAGCACAAAACAACAAACACGGAATCCAGCAAACCAGTAACTGCCTGGACCCCCATGCGGACAGGGTGTATGACGACCCCCGACAGAGCTGCTCACTGACTTGTTGTTCCCCCTTGAGGGAACCCAGGAGCCCTCTCACCGAAGGTACAAAACAGACAGGGAACATGTCTAGCATCCATGCAGGACTATACACCAATATACCAAAGACAAACCAGACATGGAACAACAACTAGACATACAACAACCCGTACGAACCACACCACACATAGAATAGGGGAGGGAAGCGAAGGTGACATCAAGATGACTTTGATGTCTCACTTGGTGGCCCTCAAAGACTGGGCAGATGGAACACCCAGAGCATAGCACACACATGCTGCAAAACAACACTTTGACCCTGTCAACCAGCATGCACGGCTAAAGTGTCACGGCGCACAACAACAAGACCGAGACACAGCAGTGACACTCCCCCCCCCCCTCAAAGCCCTCCTAAACAGAAAAGGGGAAACTAGGTGGAACACCCAAAACAATGGGGGAAGAAAAGAGAAAGATCAGCGTCAGCGCAAGGAAGTCACCCAAAACTGTCGCCAGCACGCCCGAACCACACCTAGGAAACAGGCAGCCAGCCCACAGTCAGGAGTGACCGCACTGAATACTGCATCAAACTCAGGCCCAGTTCACACCAGGTCGTTGCCAGCAAGCATCCCCAACCAGCAAACACTAGAGCCAGTACAACAAGGAATGCAGCCAGCCAAACCGCACAAGCGACAGAACCACTGAGATATGGATGAGGGGAGACACAAACACAAGTAACGGTACATCTATACTGCAACCACTGTCACAGAGAACTGCACTGTTACAGGATCTTACCTTTCACCCTCCCTCCGGAGGACAAGCATGCGCACCAGAAAACAGAAGGTGAAACATGCTGACACCCTCTTCCGAAGGTAACACAGAAAATGGGAACAAACAGAGTGGCCTAAATGACTCATACTGTCACAGAGGGGAGTGGGGGGAAACTCCCTACCGAGCACCATAGGTAAACGGGAAGAGCAACTAGGCTTGGACCGGGATAAGGGAGCAGGTCACCTCCTATTGCAACCCTGATCCTCGCCCGACTCCTATCCATATGAGCGAACCCAGATGGTAGGAGGGTTCATAAACAGGAACCTCGGACCCCGAGTCGCCCTGAAAATCCCTGGAATAGAGACAGGGCTGGATCGGTAGGAAAGAGCCCAGAACAACAAGCACTTACCTGCCACAGCAACAATGACTGGAACCCATGCATCTGCAAACCAGTAACTGCCTGGACCCCCATGCGGACATGGTGCACGGCGACCCCTGCCAGAGCTGCTTACTGGCTTGTTGTTCCCCCTCTGACCCATAAATTTTGGGTCTAGGGGGTCTGGGTTTGTATCATGTTGGGTTTGGGGGTCCGTATTTATTTCGGGGTTTGCCTGAAAATCTGTATTAATTATGGAGTCTGTCTGGAGTTCTTTATTCATTTTTGGGTTTGTCTGGGAATCTGCATTCATTTTGGGAGTTTGGGGGTTTGTAGTAATTTTGGGGCCTGTATTAAGGAGTTATCCAACCAATGATAATTTACTTCAAAGCTGATTTGAATGTTATAAAACAATAAAAGTAGGGGTACCATTCCGATCCCCCGCTGTTCTGCTTCTGTTGCTTCCCATGTCCTCACTGGTTATTGCTGCTTCCCATGTCCTCACTGGTTATTGCACTTCCACGTCGTATAGGTGGTTCTTTGCTATAGAACAGGGGTGCACAACCTGCAGCCCCCAGAGCCAAGGTTTGCGGCCCCCGTCCTGCTGGACAGAAACACAGCTGATCGTGCGATCAGCTGTCTTTCTTCCTGGAGCGCCGCACAGGGAAGGATGACACCTCCTGCCCCTGTACTGTAGCAGGAGTCTGGAGCAGGACGGGTTCCTGGCTATTGGTGAGAGTGGGGGAGCCGAGGAGAACGCAGGCGCAGTTTATTAGTGCTACTGCCTTCTTCTCAAGGAGTGCTCTGCAGTAGTGGGGTACTAAGGGGGGGGGGGGGGGGGGGGTGCGTTCCACTACGGGTACCACTCTCAGGGGCTGCCAGAGCCTAGAAGCAATGAGCGCTTCCATCACTACAGATGGAAGCGCTCATTGCTGGGGAGCTGCGGTCCTGTCATTTGCCTCTCAGCTCCCAGCGCTCCTCCCCTCCTTCAGGCCTGTGGCGCTCTCAATGGTAGAGCAGGAAGACTTCTTCCCGCTCCACCATTTAGCCTGCAGATCGCGCTGCCAGCCTGGCCTGGGAGAGAGGACTGTGAGCTTCAGGAACAGGACAAGGTGAGTAGTTACTGTGGTTTTTCTTTAAAGGGAACCTGTCACTGGGATTTTGTGTATAGAGCTGAGGACATGGGTTGTGTAATGACCGGTGTTACGCACAGGGAGGAAAACAGGGAAAGCCCTGCCTAAGGGAGAGGGAAAGGTGGTGACCCCTAACTCACCTTGCGGCTGGCACCTGACTGCCCTGACGTCCCTAGACGGGTTCCTCACCCGTGCGGCGTTCACGTGCCTAAACCCTGGCTTTCCCTGAAATGAGCCCTAGATAGTGAACGGGCTGGTGGGATCGCTAGTCCTCACCACTGCACTAAGAGGGAAACACCAGGGAGAGGACAGACAAACACAGACAAACACAAACACCCAGGTGGACGACAACAACTGTCCACAAAGGTCCAACAGGGATCCGGAGGGTAGCGTTCTGAATCAACAGTCAGAGAACGCAGCAACACAGCTCCAGTGGGTCAGGATAGATGTCCAGGCAGGAAGCTCTATCTCTGGCAACCAGAGAAGTGTGAGAGAGGAATATAAGGAGGTTTGGGAGTGCTGGACAAGGAACAGCTGAGGAGAAGGAGCTACGGATCCCTGAGTGAGCCAAAAGGGTTTGCAAAGCAAACCCAGAAAGCTACCATAAGGAAAACAGCCCTATCTTAAATAGAGCGTGCAGCCAACCGCTGCGACTTCCTGACCCCGGGTATAACGGAGTCAGGCGTGGTTCTCGATACCCTCGTGACAGTACCCCCCTCTCTACGAGGGGCCTCCGGACACTCAGGACCAGGTCTCTCAGGATGAGAGGCATGAAAAACCCGAACTAACCTGTCTGCGTTTACCTCAGACGCAGGAACCCACATTCTTTCCTCGGGACCGTAACCTCTCCAATGCACCAGATATTGAAGAGAGCGGCGGACCCGACGAGAATTAACAATTTTGGATATCTGAAATTCTAGATTACCATCCACGACAACAGGAGGGGGTGGCAGCGGTGATGGTTCTAGAGGTGGAACATATTTTTTGAGTAACGACTTATGAAAAACATTATGAATTTTAAAAGTCTGAGGTAACTCCAGGCGAAAAGCCACGGGGTTGATGATGGCTACAATTTTGTAAGGGCCAATAAACCTAGGACCCAGTTTCCAAGAGGGAACCTTCAATTTAATATTCCTAGTAGACAACCACACATAGTCATTCACTCCTAGGTCCGGACCTGGCGACCGTCTCTTATCAGCCATGCATTTGTATTTACCTCCCATATTTTTCAAGTTAGCTTGCACCTTCTGCCATACCGATGAAAGAGATGACGAAAAATGTTCCTCTTCGGGAACCCCAGAAGACCCCCCCTCTTTAAAAGTACAGAATTGGGGATGAAAACCATATGCACCAAGAAATGGTGACTTGCCAGTGGATTCCTGACGACGATTATTTATGGCAAACTCAGCTAACGGTAAATATGATGACCACAACTCTTGGTTTTCAGACACAAAACATCTTAGATATGTCTCAAGGTTTTGGTTGGTTCGCTCAGTCTGTGTCAAGGAACCATGAACCAGACGTACAACAAGAGATAAGTGGAAATAAGAAGGCTTTATTGAAAATCAAGCCGTAAGGCAAAAGTCCAAACGGATGGCTAAACCGAAGCAGGGTCTTGCGAAGCCAGAGGTCAGGAACCAGAAGGGTAGTCAGACGAAGCCTGGATCAGGAACCAGCAGGGTAGTCAGACGAAGCCAGGATCAGGAACCAGCAGGGTAGTCAGACGAAGCCTGGATCAGGAACCAGCAGGGTAGTCAGACGAAGCCAGGATCAGGAACCAGAAGCAGCAGCAGTCTTAGAAGCATGTGAACACAGGAGGACCAAGCAAGGAACTGAAGCCACAGACCTCCTATATATATGAGCTAGGCATCCAGCTCCTCCCAGTGGGAAGGAGAAGCCGCAGGGTGGGAGGCTACAAGAAACCCAGAAACCAAGATGGCCGCCAGCACATGTCAAACGAAGGAGAACAGCAAGAAGGTAAGACCATGACAGTACCTCCCCCTCAAGGGCCCCTCCTCCGCGGAGTAAAGAACGGTTTCTGAGGGAAGCGTGCGTGGAAGGCTCGGAGCAAGGCAGGAGCATGGACATCTGCGGAGGGAACCCAGGAACGCTCCTCTGGACCATAACCTCGCCAATGGACCAAAAACTGCACCCGACCGCGGACCAGGCGTGAGTCCAGGATATTGCTCACCTCATACTCCTCACGATTGCCCACTTGGACCGGACGAGGCCGAGGAACCGAGGAAGTGAAACGATTACACACCAGTGGCTTCAACAGGGAGACATGAAACACGTTGGAGATCCGCATGCCAGGAGGAAGCGCAAGGGCATAGGCTACCGGATTTACTCTGGGAAGCACTCGGAAGGGACCAACAAAGCGAGGCGCCAGCTTGGGAGTGGGCACTCGAAGGTTGAGGTTGCGGGTGGACAACCATACGCGGTCTCCGACCTGGTAGGAAGGAGCGGGCGCTCGTCTGCGATCAGCCTGGAGTCTCTGGCGCTGCGCAGAGACCTCAAGGGACCTCTGGATCTGTACCCAAGAAGCACGTAGGACGGAAAGGTGATCCTCCACAGCCGGAATATCCTGGGGAGAGAATACCTCCGGTAACACGGCAGGTTGGAACCCATAATTGGCCATGAAGGGAGACGTCCCAGAGGAAGAGTGTCACTACCAGAGCTTTGAGACGTTCTCACAGCTCTGTGTCTCCACCCCTGTGATGATGTCACTTAGAGTTTGGAGGTGTTCTCACTGTTCTGTTTCTCCGCCCCTGTTGTGAGGTCTTTACTCCCAGCTGTCTCTCCTGATTTCCCTGCCTTTAAATCACCCCTCCTCCTATTGCAGGGCGTGGATTATATTTCTCTTTTCAGTTGTAGCTCTGCCTTGAGTATCTTCACTTCTTTAGCTACTAGTTCCCTGGACCTGTGTTCTGCTGCTGCAAGCACTCCGGATATTGCCAGCGGCCCTTGGATCCGTCTTCTCTGCGGTTGCAGCTTCATCAGCTAAGTGTGCAGACTTTGTTGTGTACCTGGTGGTTTCCTGACTGGATCTGAGGTGGCCCCGGTTCCCTCCATATTCTGAGCAGGGCATCGGTTGCCGTGCCCCTTCCACTATTGTAGGGGTTACAGGGCTCATCAGTCTAAGGTACGCGGGCATGCCTCGTTCCACCATTTGGATCCGGGCATGTGCTTTAGCAGCATAGGGAGAGTGTTGAGGGTCTGACAGGGGTCACCCTTTCTCTTCCCTAGTTTGGGGTCCGGTCAGTAGCTCTTCTTACTGCGTATGCTCTGGTTACCCTTAAACAGCCGTGACATTATAATCCACCAAAACCGTCCTTGTTGACATGGATCCGCTTTCTGACCTGGTTGACCGCATGCAGGGTCTTTCTTTGGAAGTAGCGGATCTCCGTCAATCTGTGACTCAGCTACAAGCATTGGGCTCTGCTCCGGCTCATGGAGTCTGTTGCGAGCCAAAGGTCTCACTTCCGGAAACGTTCTCCGGGGGCAGTGAGAATTTTGTTCGCTTCAGAGAGGCATGTAAACTCCATTTTTGTTTGTGTCCCCACTCCTCTGGTAATGAGTAACAGAGGGTGAGGATTGTCATCTCCCTGCTCAGAGGTAATGCTCAGACTTGGGCTTTTTCGCTCCCATCAGGGGATCCTTCCCTTCGATCCGTGGAAAGGTTTTTTGTGGCCCTGGGGCAGATATATGATGACCCGGATCGTGTTGCTCTGGCAGAATCGAACTTACGTGTTTTATGCCAGAACAAACTGTCTGCGGAGCTTTATTGTTCTGAATTTCGGAGATGGGCAGCTGATTCAGGCTGGAATGATGCTGGACTCCGAAGTCAGTTCTGTCATGGTCTCTCAGAGGATTTGAAAGATGCCTTTGCTTTCCATGAGAGACCAACATCCTTAGAGTCTGCCATGTCATTAGCGGTACGACTTGACAGGCGTCTAAGGGAAAGAAACAAGACCTCTCCGTCCAGCCATTGTCAGTCTAGGGGCAGTGGTGCGGACTCATTCAGTATGCAGGGGTCTCATCCTGTCTCGCTCCCTTCTGAGGAGGAGCCCATGCAGCTAGGCCGACTTGCCCCTGATAAAAGAGGATTTAGTCCTCAGAATATGGTGTGTTTTTGTTGTGGGGGTATAGGTCATTTGGCAAATGTTTGTCCGTCTAGGAGATTCCTGACCTGTTCTAAGAGCGATAATAAGAGAAAAACCTCAAGAGGTAGATCATCAAGTTCTGCTTCATCTGCTACTTTGGGCAAAGTTGATGTGGGAATTGATGCTTTTCCTTTGACCTGCAGTTCCCGTTTTCTCCTGTCTGCCAGGGTGGCGCTAGAGAGCAAAGTCATTCCTTGTGAGATTTTTGTCGATAGTGGAGCGGCCGTCAATCTTATTGACACTCAATTTGTAGCCTTGCATGGTTTTCGGGTTTGTACATTAGAAAAGGATATACCTGTTTTTGCTATTGACTCTGCCCCACTCTCGCAGAGATCTCTGAAAGGCATTGTTCACAATATCCGGCTAGCTGTAGGTGACACTCATGTGGAGGAGATATCTTGTTTTGTCCTTAACGGATTGCCTTCTCCTCTAGTTTTGGGGCTACCCTGGCTCACTAGACATAACCCCACTATTGATTGGCAAGGAAGGCAAATAAATGAGTGGAGTGACTTTTGTAGAGAGAATTGTCTCACAGCCACTCTTGCAGAGGTGTCTACTAAAACTCTGCCATCATTTCTCTCTGATTTCTCGGATGTGTTTTCCGAGAGCGGTGTTCGGGAGCTACCTCCTCACCGGGAGTTTGACTGTCCCATTAACCTCATTCCCGGCGCCAAGCTGCCAAAGGCACGCCTCTACAATCTCTCACAACCGGAAAGACTCGCAATGCGAACCTATATCTCCGAGAGTCTCGAGAAGGGGCATATTCGTCCCTCAAAGTCGCCTGTTGCCGCGGGTTTTTTTTTTTGTTAAAAAAAAAGATGGCTCTCTGAGACCTTGCTTAGATTTTAGGGAGCTGAACCGTATCACGATTCGCGATCCCTATCCCCTTCCTCTAATCCCGGACCTCTTCAACCAAATTGTTGGGGCCAAGGTGTTTTCCAAATTGGATCTGAGAGGCGCGTACAACCTGGTCAGGGTCAGAGAGGGGGATGAATGGAAAACGGCCTTTAATACCCCTAATGGGCATTTTGAGAATCTCGTTATGCCTTTCGGCCTGATGAATGCTCCGGCCGTCTTTCAGCATTTTGTTAATAGTATTTTCTATCATTTAATGGGGAAATTTGTATTGGTGTATCTTGATGATATTTTGATTTTTTCCCCTGATGTTCAGACCCATCAGGATCATCTTTTTCAGGTCCTGCAGACACTGCGGGAAAATAAACTGTATGCCAAGCTGGAGAAATGTCTTTTTATGGTATCGGAGATTCAATTTCTGGGTTTTCTCCTCTCTGCTTCTGGTTTTCGCATTGGTCCGGAGAAGGTCCGTGCTCTGCTGGAGTGGGAGCTTCCTGAAAATCAGAAGGCATTGATGCGCTTTCTGGGTTTTGCTAACTACTACAGAAAGTTCATTTTGAATTATTCCTCTATTGTCAAACCCCTTACTGACATGACAAAAAAGGGGACGGATTTTTCCTCTTGGTCGGAGGAGGCGCTTGCAGCCTTTTCTAAGATTGAAGAGAGTTTTGCGTCTGCTCCCATCTTGGTGCATCCCGATGTTTCCTTACCTTTTATTGTTGAGGTGGATGCTTCCGAGGTGGGTGTGGGTGCAGTTTTGTCCCAGGGCCCCTCTCCTGCCAAATGGCGACCTTGTGCCTTTTTCTCTAGAAAACTCTCCCCGGCAGAGAGAAACTATGATGTGGGAGATAGGGAGTTGTTGGCCATCAAGTTGGCTTTCGAGGAATGGCGCCATTGGTTGGAGGGGGCCAGGCACCCTATCACCGTTTTTACCGACCATAAGAATCTGGCGTACTTGGAGTCGGCCAGGCGTATGAATCCGAGACAGGCCAGATGGTCTCTGTTCTTCTCCAGATTCAATTTTGTTGTTACTTTCCGCCCTGGGATCAAGAATGTGAAGGCTGATGCTCTCTCTCGCTGTTTTCCGGGAGGAGGAAACTCCGAGGACCCGGGTCCCATTTTGGCGGAGGGGGTAGTTGTTTCTGCTCTATATTCCGATTTGGAGGCCGAGGTCCAGGCTGCCCAGTCTGAGGCACCTGCCCGTTGTCCCTCCGGGAAGTTGTTCGTGCCTCCTGAGCTACGTCACAAACTCTTTAAGGAACATCATGATACAGTTCTTGCTGGTCACCCCGGGAGTAGAGCCACGGTAGATCTCATTGCTCGGAGATTTTGGTGGCCGGCTCTTCGTAAGTCTGTGGAGGGTTTTGTGGCAGCTTGTGAGACGTGCGCTCGCGCTAAGGTCCCTCGTTCACGACCTTCAGGTTCCCTTCTCCCGTTACCCATACCTTCCCGTCCTTGGACACACCTGTCCATGGACTTTATCACGGATCTTCCTCGTTCCTCGGGGAAGTCGGTGATCCTGGTGGTCGTGGACCGTTTTAGCAAGATGGCTCATTTCGTTCCTTTCCCTGGTTTACCCAATGCTAAAACGTTGGCGCAAGCTTTTGTCGATCATATTGTTAAATTGCACGGCATTCCCTCTGAGATTGTTTCCGATAGAGGCACGCAGTTTGTGTCCAGGTTCTGGAAGGCTTTCTGTTCTCGCCTGGGGGTTCGGCTGTCCTTCTCTTCTGCTTTTCACCCGCAGTCGAATGGTCAGACTGAGCGCCTCAATCAGAATCTGGAGACATATTTGCGCTGTTTTGTGGCAGAGAACCAGGAGGATTGGTGTTCATTTCTCCCTCTTGCTGAGTTTGCTTTGAACAACCGTCGTCAGGAATCTTCTGATAAGTCACCATTTTTTGGTGCATATGGGTTCCATCCGCAGTTTGGGACATTCTCGGGAGGGGCTCTTTCTGGTTTACCTGAGGAGGAGAGATTTTCCTCGTCTTTGTCTACCATTTGGCAAAAGATTCAGAGTAATCTCAGAAAGATGAGTGAGAAGTATAAGCGTGTGGCTGATAAGAGACGTGTGCCTGGTCCGGACCTGAATGTGGGTGATCTGGTGTGGTTGTCTACAAGAAATATTAAACTGAAGGTTCCCTCCTGGAAATTGGGTCCCAAGTTTATTGGGCCTTATAAAATTTTGTCAGTCATCAATCCTGTTGCCTTCCGCCTTGATCTTCCACGGGTTTGGAAGATACATAATGTATTTCACAGATCTCTCTTAAAACCATATGTCCAGCCCACGGTACCCTCCTCTTTGCCTCCTCCTCCGATTTTGGTTGATGGCAATCTGGAGTTTGAGGTTTCCAGAATTGTGGACTCTCGCATTGTCCGCGGTTCTCTTCAGTATCTCGTTCATTGGAAGGGTTATGGTCCTGAGGAGAGGATGTGGGTTCCGATGTCGGACATTAAAGCCACTCGCCTTATCAGGGCATTTCATAGGGCTCATCCTGGGAAGGTGGGTCCTGGGTGTCCGGAGTCCACCCGTAGAGGGGGGGGGGGGTACTGTCACTACCAGAGCTTTGAGACGTTCTCACAGCTCTGTGTCTCCACCCCTGTGATGATGTCACTTAGAGTTTGGAGGTGTTCTCACTGTTCTGTTTCTCCGCCCCTGTTGTGAGGTCTTTACTCCCAGCTGTCTCTCCTGATTTCCCTGCCTTTAAATCACCCCTCCTCCTATTGCAGGGCGTGGATTATATTTCTCTTTTCAGTTGTAGCTCTGCCTTGAGTATCTTCACTTCTTTAGCTACTAGTTCCCTGGACCTGTGTTCTGCTGCTGCAAGCACTCCGGATATTGCCAGCGGCCCTTGGATCCGTCTTCTCTGCGGTTGCAGCTTCATCAGCTAAGTGTGCAGACTTTGTTGTGTACCTGGTGGTTTCCTGACTGGATCTGAGGTGGCCCCGGTTCCCTCCATATTCTGAGCAGGGCATCGGTGGCCGTGCCCCTTCCACTATTGTAGGGGTTACAGGGCTCATCAGTCTAAGGTACGCGGGCATGCCTCGTTCCACCATTTGGATCCGGGCATGTGCTTTAGCAGCATAGGGAGAGTGTTGAGGGTCTGACAGGGGTCACCCTTTCTCTTCCCTAGTTTGGGGTCCGGTCAGTAGCTCTTCTTACTGCGTATGCTCTGGTTACCCTTAAACAGCCGTGACAAAGAGTTCACCGCCGTGTTCCTGGCAAACTCAGCCCAAGGCAGGAGGTCAACCCAAGGAGACATAGCAACGAAGGAATTGCTCCAAGGCCTGATTGGATCGTTCTGCGGCCCCACTGGACTGAGGGTGGTAGGCCGAGGAGAAAGAGAGATGAATCCCCAACTGGGAGCAAAAGGCGCGCCAGAACCTGGACACAAACTGACTCCCCCGATCCAACACAATCTCCTTGGGCAAACCGTGCAACCGGAAGACCTCCCTGGCAAAAATCGAGGCCAACTCTTGTGCAGAGGGTAACTTCTTGAGAGGAACACAGTGGCACATTTTGGAAAACCGATCCACAATCATGAGAATGACCGTATGACCTCGGGATGCAGGGAGGTCCACAATGAAATCCATCCCCAGGTGTGACCATGGACGCTCCCCGGTGGCTATGGGTTGCAAAAGGCCCAACGGAAGGTGCCGAGGGGACTTACTCTGGGCACAAACGGAGCATGCCGCTACATATGCGGCGATGTCGGAACGTAGAGAAGGCCACCAGAACAGACGTGAAACAGCCCAGGACAGCTGATTCTTTCCAGGATGCCCCGCGGCCTTGGAGTTATGGTAGGTTCGCAACAACCGAGTGCGCAACTCCTCAGGCACAAAACATCTGCCGTTGGGTCTCCCAGAGGGAGCACCAGATTGAGCCGCCAAAATCTGCTCACCCAGGGGAGAGGTCAGGCTGGTGCGAATAGCGGCAAGGATCTTATTCGGAGGTATGACCGAAGTCGGAATCGACTCCTCCCCGGACAGCTCGGAGTACTGCCGTGATAAGGCATCCGCTCTGATGTTCTTGGAACCGGGTAGGTAGGAGACCACGTAATTAAAACGTGACAAGAACAGAGCCCATCTGGCCTGACGTGGTGTCAATCTCTTGGCCTCAGAGAGGTAGGTCAGATTCTTGTGGTCCGTCAGGATGAGAACCGGAACCACCGAGCCCTCGAGCAAGTGCCTCCATTCTTTAAGGGCCTGCACGATGGCCAATAACTCCCTGTCACCAATCTGGTAGTTGCACTCCGCGGAAGACAGTTTCCGGGAGTAAAACCCACAAGGAAGCAGAAGACCCTCTGGTGTTCTACGCTGAGACAGAAGGGCGCCTACTCCCGTCTCAGACGCGTCCACCTCGAGGACAAAAGGCAACCCAGGGTTGGGATGCGACAGAATCGGAGCCGACACAAAGGCGGACTTTAGAGCCTCAAAAGCTCGGATGGCCTCGAGCGGCCAGACCTGGGGATTACTGCCCTTCCTGGTCAGATCCGTGAGAGGCTTGGCTAGCATGGAAAAGTCCCTGATGAACTTCCGATAATAATTGGCGAAGCCCAAAAAGCGCTGCAGGGCACGAAGACCACTGGGCTGGGTCCACTGTAAGACAGCCGAAACCTTCTCAGGATCCATGGAGAACCCCTCAGCGGAAATGATGTAACCTAAGAAGGTTACCTGGGATCGGTGAAATTCGCATTTCTCAAGCTTACCGAACAGCTTGTTCTCTCGTAACCGTTGCAACACTCGTCTGACATCCAGAATGTGGGCCTCCATGGATTCAGAATATACCAAGATGTCATCCAAATAGACCACCACACACTGCTGCAACAGGTCACGGAAAACATCGTTGATGAATTCCTGGAAGACTGCGGGCGCATTGCACAATCCAAAGGGCATAACCAAGGATTCATAATGACCGGTCCTGGTGTTAAACGCGGTCTTCCACTCATCGCCCGCCTTGATCCTTACCAGGTTATATGCCGCCCTCAGGTCGAGTTTGGTAAAGACCGTGGCCCCTTTGAGGCGATCGAACAGCTCGGAAATCAAGGGTATCGGGTAAGCGTTCTTGATCGTGATGCGATTGAGACCCCTGTTATCGATGCAAGGCCTCAACTCACCGCCCTTCTTTTTCACAAAGAAAAATCCAGCCCCTGCCGGGGACGAGGATTTGCGAATGTGTCCGCGTGAAAGCGCCTCCCTCACGTACTCCTCCATGGCCTCATTCTCCGCTACCGACAGTGGATAGACTTTGCCACGAGGAGGAACGGCACCAGATTGTAACTCTATGGCACAATCGTATGGGCGGTGCGGAGGTAGGGCAACCGCACGCACCTTATCGAATACATCCCGGTACTCCTCGTATTCAGGAGGCAACAGAGAGTCCGAGGAAGTACACAGCAACTTGACAGGCCCATGGATGCAACTAGCCCCACACTGCGGTGACCACGAGAGGATCTTGGCCGATCTCCAATCGAAAGTCGGATTATGCTTCTGGAGCCAGGGGTACCCCAAGACCACCGAGTAGTGTGGAGACGAAATAACCTGGAGACAGACCGACTCTCTGTGAACGGCACCAATGGCCATCCCCACTGGAAGGGTCTCCTGAGTCACGTGTGGCGGCAGAAGGGGTCTGCCGTCTATCGCCTCAAGAGCCAGTGGGGAACCTCGAGGCTGCAGAGGAATGGAATTGGCGGCAGCGAACACACTATCAATGAACAAACCACCAGCACCAGAGTCCACCAACGCCTGGGTCGTCACCGAGCCCCCGACCCAGGAGAGGACAACAGTAATCAGTGGTTTGTCAACACGGGAAACCGGGGACGAGGAGACTCCACCCAAGATCTGCCCCCGACAGGATCTCAGGTGCGAGCGTTTCCCGGACGGTTCGGGCATGCCAACCGAAAATGCCCACCGAGACCACAGTACATGCATCGGCCCTCGCGTCTCCGGAGTACCCTCTCCCCCTCGGACAGGCGAACAAACCCCAGCTGCATGGGTTCACCCCCAGACAAGTCATCCCCAGGAGGCGTGGGAGGAGAGGGAGGCACGGGTGGGACAGCAAACGTAGGCGCCAATCTGTTAGAAGACCTCCGCAGGCTCTCCTTAAAGGAAGGTCTCTCCCTGAGTCTGGTGTCAATCAAAATCAGGAAAGAAATAAGGGACTCGAGCTCCACTGGTAGGTCCTTAGCTGCAACCTCATCCTTCAAGGCATCCGAGAGACCATGAGAGAAAGCAGCGACCAGAGCCTCATTATTCCAGCCCACCTCTGCTGCCAGGGTACGAAACTCAATGGCGTATTCAGCTACGGATCGTGAACCCTGTCTGATGGACATAAGGAGCTTCGCAGCAGAGGCAGCACGAGCCGGCACATCGAATACCTTCCGAAGAGAAGCAACAAAACCGGAAAACTCGGCAACCACCGGATTGTTGTTCTCCCATAAAGGGCTGGCCCAGGCCAAGGCCTTGTCCGAGAGCAGCGAGATCAAGAAGCCCACCTTTGATCTCTCAGTAGGAAAGGCATGTGGCAGCAACTCGAAATAAATGCCCACCTGGTTAAGGAAACCTCGGCACTGAGTTGGCTCTCCTCCAAAGCGCTGTGGAAGGGGGGCAGAACCGGTCATACCCCGAAACACCGCAGGCGCAGCAACAGGTGTCGGGGTAGACTCTGGCGCAACAACCGGAGCGGCAGTAGGAGCGGGCCCAGGAGCGACAACCGACCCATCGGCAACGGAAGCTAAATGAGCCGTGCGTTCAAGCAGGGTTTGCAACGCCACAGCGAGCCGACCCAACAGGTGATCCTGCTGATCAAGTCTGGCAACCAGCGTAGGTAGCGAGGATGGCCCTGTACCGTCAGAATTCAGGGCTTGGTCCTAATGTCAAGGAACCATGAACCAGACGTACAACAAGAGATAAGTGGAAATAAGAAGGCTTTATTGAAAATCAAGCCGTAAGGCAAAAGTCCAAACGGATGGCTAAACCGAAGCAGGGTCTTGCGAAGCCAGAGGTCAGGAACCAGAAGGGTAGTCAGACGAAGCCTGGATCAGGAACCAGCAGGGTAGTCAGACGAAGCCAGGATCAGGAACCAGCAGGGTAGTCAGACGAAGCCTGGATCAGGAACCAGCAGGGTAGTCAGACGAAGCCAGGATCAGGAACCAGAAGCAGCAGCAGTCTTAGAAGCATGTGAACACAGGAGGACCAAGCAAGGAACTGAAGCCACAGACCTCCTATATATATGAGCTAGGCATCCAGCTCCTCCCAGTGGGAAGGAGAAGCCGCAGGGTGGGAGGCTACAAGAAACCCAGAAACCAAGATGGCCGCCAGCACATGTCAAACGAAGGAGAACAGCAAGAAGGTAAGACCATGACAGTCTGTCCATTCGACTGAGGATGGAAAGCTGAGGAAAAGGACAAGTGTACCCCCAAACGGGAACAAAAAGCTTTCCAAAATTTAGAAATATACTGGGTACCCCGATCCGAAACAACATCGGAGGGGACCCCGTGAAGCTTCACGATTTCACTGACGAATACCTGAGCAAGAGTCTTAGCATTAGGTAGTGCGGGTAACGCAATGAAGTGTACCATTTTGCTAAACCTGTCCACTACTACCAAAATCACTGTTTTACCCGCAGACAAAGGTAAGTCAGTGATAAAATCCATTGACAGATGTGTCCACGGTCTATTGGGAATGACGAGTGGTAATAGAGACCCTGCAGGACGTGTATGTGAAACTTTTGCACGCGCACAGGTAGAACAAGATGACACAAAATCCAATACATCCTGACGCAACCTTGGCCACCAAAAACGACGAGACAATAGCTCCAAGGTTGCTTTACTACCCGGGTGCCCAGCAAGTGCCGAATTATGATGTTCCTTTAATAATTCGAAACTTAGGTTCAACGGTACAAACAATTTCTCTGAGGGGCAAGAGACCGGGGCGTCCCCCTGGGCCTCTAACACCTTCCCCTCCAAAACAGAGTGTACCGCAGAGACAACCACTCCTCTTTGTAGAATGGGCACCGGATCACTCACATTACCCCCTCCAGGGAAACAACGAGATAGTGCATCAGCCTTGGTGTTCTTTGCCCCAGGACGATAGGTAATAACAAAGTTAAACCTGGTAAAAAATAGCGACCACCTAGCCTGTCTAGGGGTGAGACGCTTAGCTGATTCGAGGTACAGGAGATTTTTGTGGTCCGTAATCACAGTGACGGGGTGGACTGCCCCCTCTAAGAAGTGGCGCCACTCCTCAAACGCAAGTTTAATAGCTAATAGTTCCCTATTGCCAATATCGTAGTTCTTTTCTGCTGCAGATAGTTTTTTCGAAAAGAAAGCACAAGGACGCCATTTGCCAGGAGACGGACCCTGAGACAGCACCGCCCCCACTCCCACCTCTGACAATAAAAGGCTGAGAGACATCAGGTTGGACTAGTACAGGTGCTGAGGTAAACCTCTCTTTTAGAGAGGAAAAAGCAACTTTAGCGGCGTCAGACCATTTAGAAAAATCAGTCCCCTTCCTAGTCATGTCAGTAAGCGGTTTTACAATAAGTGAATAATTTTTAATGAATTTCCTATAGAAATTCGCGAAGCCCAAGAACTGTTGTAGTGCTTTGAGGTTCTCAGGAAGATCCCAATCTAAAATTGCCTGGACCTTCCTAGGATCCATACGGAAACCTGAAGCAGATAAAAAATAACCCAGGAATTGTATTTCCTGAACGGCGAAGACACATTTTTCAATCTTAGCATATAATTCATTCGTCCGTAGGACCTGCAGTACTTGTCTGACATGCTCCTCATGTGTTCTCAGATCAGACGAATAAATTAAAATATCATCTAGGTATATTACCACAAACCTGCCGATTAGATGACTAAAAATGTCATTAACGAAATGTTGAAAGACGGCAGGAGCATTGGTCAGACCGAAAGGCATAACTAGATTTTCATAATGCCCCTCAGGGGTGTTAAACGCTGTCTTCCACTCATCCCCCTCCTTAATACGAATCAGATTGTAGGCCCCCCTAAGATCAAGTTTGGAGAACCACCTAGCACCCGCAATCTGATTAAACAGGTCAGGATAGATATCCAGGCAGGAAGCTCTATCTCTGGCAACCAGAGAAGTGTGAGAGAGGAATATAAGGAGGTTTGGGAGTGCTGGACAAGGAACAGCTGAGGAGAAGGAGCTACGGATCCCTGAGTGAGCCAAAAGGGTTTGCAAAGCAAACCCAGAAAGCTACCATAAGGAAAACAGCCCTATCTTAAATAGAGTGTGCAGCCAATCGCTGCGACTTCCTGACCCCGGTTATAACGGAGTCAGGCGTGGTTCTCGATACCCTCGTGACAGGTTGCTAGATGGCCGCTAGCACATCCGCAATATCCAGTCCCCATAGCTCTGTGTGCTTTTATGGTGTATAAAATCTGATTTGATACATATGCAAATTAACCTGAGATGAGTCCTGTCCCTGAGATGAGTCAGGGACAGGACTCATCTCAGGTTAATTTGCATATGTATCAAATCGTTTTTTTTACACAATAAAAGCACACAGAGCTATGGGGACTGGGTATTGCGGTTGTGCTAGCGGCCATCTAGCAACCCATGTCCTCAGCTCTATACACAAAATCCCGGTGACAGGTTCCCTTTAACACAGAGGGGGCACAATGGTCATTGCTAATGTGAAGGGGGTACAATGGGCATTTCTACTATGGAGGGGGCACAATAGGCATTTCTACTCTGGAGGGGGCACAAAGGGCATTGCTAATGTAAAGGGGACACAATGGGCATTTCTACTCTGGAGGGGGCACAATGGGCATTTCTACTATGGGGGGGGCACAATGGGCATTGCTGATGTGAAGGAGGCACAATGGGCATTTCTACTATGGAGGGGGCACAATGGGCATTTCTTCTCTGGATGGGGCACAATGGGCATTTCTACTCTGGAGGGGGCACAATTGGCATTTCTACTCTGGAGGGGGCACAATGGGCATTTCTTCTCTGGAGGGGGCACAATGGGCATTTCTTCTCTGGAGGGGGCACAATGGGCATTTCTTCTCTGGAGGGGGCACAATGGGCATTTCTTCTCTGGAGGGGTCACAATAGGCATTTCTTCTCTGGATGGGGCACAATGGGCATTTCTACTCTGGAGGGGGCACAATGGGCATTGCTAATGTGAAGGGGGCACAATGGGTATTTCTTCTCTGGAGGGGGCACAATGGGCATTTATTCTCTGGAGGGGGAACAATTAGCATTGCTAATGCGAAGGGGACACAATGGGCATTTCTACTATGGAGTAGGCACAGTGCACAGAGGGTATTACTACTATGAAGGGGGCACAGAGGGCATTATTACCGTGAAGGGGTCACAATGTGCATTATTACTATTAAGGGGGCACAATGGGCTTTATTACTGTGAAGGGGATAATGGGCATTTTCTATTATTAAGGGGCATTATTACTCTAAGGGGGGCACAAAGAGAACATTACAACTGTGAAGGGGCACAGACAGGGCATTACTACTGTGAAAGGGGCACAGAGAGGGCATAACTACTGTGAGAGGGGCACAATGGGAGCATAACTACTATAAAGGGGGAACAATGAAGGAATAAGTACTTTAAGGGGGCACAATGTGGGCATAACAACTGTTAGGGGGCACAATGTGGGCATAACTACTGTTAGGGGGCACAATGTGGGCATAACTACTGTTAGGGGGCACAAATCTGTACAAAACTACTGTGAAGGTTGTACAATGAGGGCAATACTACAGTGAGGGGTACGAGTTTTTTAAGTATTGGGGGGGCAACCTAGGCACATCACTGCCGCTGATCAGCTGATAAACAAGGGATCACTCGTTTGTCGGCTGATTTGCATGTTTTATCAGGAGGAAAGATTACAATTATTGTCAGCACATCTCACTGTGTAATCAGTGTAATGCCAATAATCAACAGAACTGAATGAGGGAGCAGTGACTGTGGTAGCGATCATTCCTCCCCATTCACTTTGTATCAGCCTGTATAATAGGCTGATGCAAACAAGTGCTAACTTTTTTTTGCGGCTCCTTGAAATAGGGCAATGTGACAATGCGGCCCCGAGACCAAAAAAGGTTGTGCACCCCTGGTCTAGGCTAAATGGAGAAGATAAGGAAAGTGAACAAATAAAATATGTGGAGACGTCATCTGTGAGTCTTTGGATTTACACTGCCTAAATCTCTTTATTAGATAGTATGGTCACTTTAAATTATTTGGGGGGAGGGGGGCAGGGGCGCAATTTTTCTACTCTGCCTAGAGCACTAAAATACCTTGCCCTGTCCTGCTGAGAAGGTTTTTTTTTGTGATATTTCAGAAGCTGCTATAGACTTTGTTCCAGGCAGCAATCGAGTTAATCAGTTTCTGTAAATGTTTTTTTCTAGCAAAGTTCATATATGAGTAAATGGATGACAGAAAAATATTTGCAAGCGTGAGAGAGACTAGAAAACAGTATCAAACTATCTGTTATATTAAAGAGGACCTGTCACCTCTCCTGACTACTTGCATTCCCAATGCATTCCTACAGATGTTAACGGTCACATTTGAGCTATCACATTTAGTTAACGCATTACGACTGTGACTGTTAACTCTGCTACATCTGTAATTCTGGAGGATCTATTCCTATGACTCTATGTGCCTGTAGAAGTTTGCAAATAAATTGGCAGCAGTCTGCAGTAAAGGTACTGCTGGTTGTTACCAGTAGCGGGTGTGGCTGACTCCAATCAGTTCTGCTGGTGTCAAGCCTTATCAGTGTCTTGGTCAGTGATTACCAGCAGTTATTGTGAGCCTCCACAGACATAAGGTATAATGGAGAGAGATCTGCACCTGTTCTGTGTTTAGAGCCGCACCTGGTTTTAGCTCACTATGGCCTCATGCACACGACCGTTGTTTGGGTCCACATCCGAGCCGCCGTTTTGGCGGCTCGGATGCGGACCCATTCACTTCAATGACTATTCGCTAAAAAAAGATAACATGTCCTATTCTTGTCCGCGCGGACAAGAATAGGCATTTATATCGCCGGCGCCCGTTCCGTAAACTGCGGAAGGCAACACGGGCGCTTCCGTTTTTTGCGGATCCGCGGATTTCGGACCGCAAAAAACTGAACAGATAAGTCAGTGTTTCCCAACCAGTGTGCCTCCAGCTGTTGCAAAACTACAACTCCCAGCATGCCCGCACAGCCAAAGGCTGTCCAGGCATGCTGGGAGTTGTAGTTTTGCAACAGCTGGAGGCACACTGGTTGGGAAACACTGGGATAAGTAACAAGTCAGTTTGAGCTCTTTGGGTGCTGGCACACAGTGCAGTTCTGAGATGCATTCAGGATGCAGTTTTTAATTTAGCCAGTTTAGCTGCCTCGTTAAACCCTGGTGTTCTGCATCGTGGGAATGATTTAATTAAATTTATCTTGCTACAATAAAAAACTGCATCCTGTATTCATGTCAAAACTGCACTGTGTGCCAACACCCTTTTGAATCAGCCTTAAAGGGGTATTCCCATCACAGACAATGGTGGTTATCGCTAGGATATGCCCCAATTGTCTGATTGGTGCGTGTCCCAGAGGTGGGACACCAACAACGGAGTGAGGAGATTGGTGGCCGGAGGACCCTGAGTTTCCCGGGGCCTGACCACCGCCAAGCGCTCTCCCCATACAAGTGAATGGGTGTACAGGGCTCTTGCGTAGCCAGCGCTCCCATTCATTTCTATGGGGCCCAATAGAAATGAATGGAAGGCGACTGCGCATGTGCAGTGTGCCCTCCGCTCCGCCACCTTCCCCACTCTGTTCTCGGTGTAGGCGTAGGTCCCAGAGTTAGGACCCCCACCTATCAGACAATGGGGGCATATCCTAGTGATATGCCCCCATTGTCTGTGATAGGAATACCCCTTTAAGCCTCATTCACACGTCAGTGTTTTGGTCACTGATTTCCATCCGTGATTTTGAGCCAAAACCAGGCTTGGAGCCTCCATAGACATACGATATAAGGGAAAGATCTGCACCTGTTCTGTGTTTAGAGCCAAATCTGGTTTTGGCTCACAATCACTGATGGAGATAAGGCATTACACAGTTCAATGCAGACTACTTGGCTGATCAATTGCCACAGCAATCATTTGTCCCCCATACAGTTTTATTATGTCAGTAGCACATCCTTCTAGATAATTATGGCATTAAACAACAATGATATTTACTGTATATTTTTACCCATACATAATAATTAGGAACGTTTATCTACACAAAAAAAGTCATTATCTATTAACTTCCAATTCCACTTACACATCTTTCCACTCTCCCATATATTACTGCTATAAGCCTATAAGGTATTATTCATCCTCACCATTAGAGCTCATGCATACGATATTGACAGGGAATGTCCCACAGGATTGTCGCAAAACAGAGCCTGGAAACTATAGGCCGGTAAGTTTAACATCTGTTGTGGGTAAACTGTTTGAAGGTTTTCTGAGAGATGCTATGTTAGTGCATCTTAACGAAAATAAGCAAATAACGCCATATCAGCATGGCTTCGTGAGGGATCGGTCATGTCAGACTAATTTAATCAGTTTCTATGAGGAGGTAAGTTCTAGACTTGACAGCGGCGAATCAATGGATGTCATGTATCTGGACTTCTCCAAAGCATTTGACACTGTACCACATAAAAGGTTAGCATAGAAAATGAGAATGCTCGGACTGGGAGAAAACGTCTGTATGTGGGTAAGTTACTGGCTGAGTGATAGAAAACAGAGGGTGGTTATTAATGGTACATACTCAGATTGGGTCACTGTCACTAGTGGAGTACCTCAGGGGTCAGTATTGGGCCCTATTCTCTTCAATATATTTATTAATGATCTTGTAGAAGGTCTGCATAGTAAAATATCAATTTTCGCAGATGACACTAAACTGTGTAAAGTAATTAAGAGGGCAGTATACTGCTACAGATGGATCCGGATAGATTGGAGGCTTGGGCAGATAAGTGGCAGATGAGGTTTAACACTGACAAATGTAAAGTTATGCACATGGGAAGGAATAATGCAAGTCACCCGTACATACTAAATGGTAAAACACTCAGTAACACTGACATGGAAAAGGATCTAGGAATTTTAATAAACAGCAAACTAAGCTGCAAAAACCAGTGTCAGGCAGCTGCTGCCAAGGCCAATAAGATAATGGGTTGCATCAGAAGGGGCATAGATGCCCGTGATGAGAACATAGTCCTACCACTTTACAAATCATTAGTCAGACCACACATGGAGTACTGTGTACAGTTCTGGGCTCCAGTGAACAAAGCAGACATAGCAGAGCTGGAGAGGGTCCAGAGGAGGGCAACTAAAGTAATAACTGGAATGGGGCAACTACAGTACCCTGAAAGATTATCAAAATTAGGGTTATTCACTTTAGAAAAAAGACGACTGAGAGGAGATCTAATTACTATGTATAAATATATCAGGGGTCAGTACAGAGATCTATCCCATCATCTATTCATTCCCAGGACTGTGACTGTGATGAGGGGACATCCTCTGCGTCTGGAGGAAAGAAGGTTTGTACACAAACATAGAAGAGGATTCTTTACGGTAAGAGCAGTGAGACTATGGAACTCTCTGCCTGAAGAGGTGATGATGGTGAGTACAATAAAATAATTCAAGAGGGGCCTGGATGTATTTCTGGAGCGTAATAATATTACAGGCTATAGCTACTAGAGCGGGGTCGTTGATCCAGGGAGTTATCTGATTGCCTGATTGGAGTCAGGAAGGAATTTTGTATTCCCCTAAAGTGAGGAAAATTGGCTTCTACCTCACAGGTTTTTTTTGCCTTCCTCTGGATCAACTTGCAGGATGACAGGCCGAACTGGATGGACAAATGTCTTTTTTCGGCCTTATGTACTATGTTACTATGTTGGTGGTACTAATGTGTAACAATGTTATATAAGAACAATAAACACAAAGCTCTGGCTGTCCACTGCTTTACCCTCAACACAGAGCTTGGTCTTGTTCTTGAGGGGATTCACTGTATGCTGTTAGAGACTGATTGCTAGGAGTGTAGGCCGCTTGGGTGCGTTTCCTATTCATCTGCTAGCAGCTATTCGTGAGGTTCTGTTCGGAGTTTTGAGCATTCCCTTGTATGCCGTTACAATTGGTGGCAGCAGTGGGATCGTTCTCACAGCCCAGAAGGACAGCTACAAAGTAACATCAGTCCCTGGAATTACAAATTGAGGGCAACGCATGTCCCAGTACAGCGACCCTGACAGCAGCAGGATGGAACCAGCAGTGGCATACGATGAGGAAGACCTGGATGGCCGGGATGCATTAAGGAAAGGCATCTGGTACCAGGCCCTGGATAATGTACAATACCAGCGAGGAGAGAGTCTCCCCAGTGAACACCAGTGATTGCAGAAGCAAGTGGCCCTGCGGATGCCCTTCCTGGGAGAGCAGCCCCTGGAGGAATGGGTGAAGGAACTAAAGCACCGGGTATGGCAGGAGCTATGGCTGGAGGATGCCTACCAGGCACTCTGGTGGTATATGGCACACTATATACCCTGGACAGCTGAGCATGCCAAGCCAGAGAGAGAGGAGTTTGATGGTCCTGGCTTGTTATGGGAGTCCTTTGCAGAGCCTGACTTCGGGAGCCCTGCACAGTCCAGACTTCAGGACATTTTCTATGAGAGGGAGGCTAGGCAGGATTGGGATGACCCCCATGAGGTAGAGAAAGACCTGGCTCACCTAGCAACCCTTGAGTGGGAACTATAGCAGGACCACCGAGATCTCTTCCACTCCATTGGGAAGGCTCAGTGAGAGAGCAGAGTGTCAGACCCAGGTCCAGAGCCCTTCAGCTGGGAGGATATTGTGGAGGTTTACTGGGAAGAACCCGAGGGGGCCAGTGGAGATGGGATCGAGGTCTCTCCACCGATCCTGCAGGGAATTGGGAGCCCAGTCTCCATTCCCCAGCGGCAGGCTGAGTTACAGAGGGCAGAGACAGTCGGTCCTGTCCCCCAGCGGCAATGTGATTTATTGGGAATTGGGAGCCCAGTCTCCATTCCCCAGGGGGCCAGTGGAGATGGGATCGAGGTCTCTCCACCGATCCTGCAGGGAATTGGGAGCCCAGTCTCCATTCCCCAGCAGCAGGCTTAGTGACAGGGGGCAGAGACAGTCGGTCCTGTCCCCCAGCGGCAATGTGATTTATTGGGAATTGGGAGCCCAGTCTCCATTCCCCAGCGGCAGGCTGAGTTACAGGGGGCATAGACAGTCGGTCCTGTCCCCCAGCAGCAGAGTGTTTTATTGGGAGAGGAGAGCTTTGTCCTCCCACCCGAGCGGCAGAGTGTCCAGCAGGGAATAGAGAGCCCAGTCTCCTTTCCCCAGCAGAAGGTCACTGTATTGGGAGCGGAGACAGTTGGTCGCCCTCCCCAGCGGCTGGAAGTATGTATGGGAGAGGAGCTTGTTACCCCCTCTCCCTAGCGGCAGCTTAACGTACCAGGGGGAAACAGTAAGCCCCACAACAGTGCAGATGGGACCGTGGTCTCTGCACTTACAGCCCAGGGGGTAGGGACAGTCTGTCCTGTGCCCCAGCAACAGGGCTGTTTAGCCAAAGGGGAGACAGTCGGTCTCCCCCTCCAGCAGCAGAGCTGGGTATCCAAAGGGGAGACAGTCGGTCTCCCCCTCCAACAATCAGGCTCCAACCAGGCTTCTTCCGTGGTAGCGCAGGCTCAAGGGCATAGTACCCTTGGTCTCTGCCCACTTAGCAACCCACCAAGGCAGTCGAGCAGTCCCCTACACAGCCGTAGTGAGGCACATGGACATGGACAGGTTTCTCCCTTGCTCGGGTGTAGTAACCATTTATTGCGGGTGGGCTGTACTGCTGTTTCTATTTTGTGGGTGGGCTGCTGGACTAACAAGGGCACTGACCGGCAGAAGGTCAGATACCCTGTTAGTCTGTTTGGAAAAGGGGAGAAATGTGGCGAAACCAACCTTGCCACTGGGTGCTGGAGAAGCCTGGGTGTATCACTGATTTCTTTTCCTACTTTAAAACTTAACTTTTATCAGATAATATATATAAAATATATGTCCCACAGTAATAGTAATGATGACTGCATGGAGAAGAAAACATACATAACTTTGCTCAGACGTAAATTACTAGGTACTGCGTATATGCATGTAACACATTGGTTTATGCATACACATACGTAGTCCTATCGCATAAATATAATACAATGGTTTGACCATTTATTGTGATCCCCACTCACGGTTTGTTGATTGTGCCAGATGTGATCAAGATATTCCGGCCACTTGAGTGATCAAGGGGGTCTGTGGTGGTTACCGTTGTCTGCTGAAACAAATATGGTTCCAGGTAAAGTTCAGTTGCTGAATAGCTTGAGTCAGTGGGTCAGACAGGTAGGAGGATGTCCCTGATAGACTATTTTTCTCCTGCCTAAAAGCGGAGAGGTCTCCCGCCTAAATGCGGGAGAATCACCCCCTGCGGGGCGACCCCACTTCTCGGTGGCTGTCCCTGCTGTTCTGGCCCTGTTGCTGTCTCCTAGAGCTGGCCTGTTAGGATGTTTCTTCCAAAAGTATTTCCCTTCTTTCAAAGGTATTTCCCGACGCGTTTCCTCTGCCAGATGATGCTAACAGATTCATCAGGGGTGTAATGGATAGTTTAGATGGTATAATAACCGTCAGCTCGATCGCTTATTTGGTGGTGTCCCAGCTAGATTGCAGTCCAGAATGAGATCTGTGACTGCCCCCCTTATATATACCATTATATCAGGTCTAATTAATGTGTTTAATTGCTCACGTACCCTTTCTTTTTTTCCTCGTTTCCCTTTTTGTTTCCGGCGTGCGTTCCATTTGGGTTAGAGGCGGATACGGAAATACGTCACTGTACGCATGCGCATTGTGCAGGGGGCATAGACAGTCGGTCCTGTCCCCCAGCAGCAGAGTGTTTTATTGGGAGAGGAGAGCTTTGTCTTCCCACCCGAGCGGCAGAGTGTCCAGCAGGGAATAGAGAGCCCAGTCTCCTTTCCCCAGCAGAAGGTCACTGTATTGGGAGCGGAGACAGTTGGTCGCCCTCCCCAGCGGCTGGAAGTATGTATGGGAGAGGAGCTTGTTACCCCCTCTCCCTAGCGGCAGCTTAACGTACCAGGGGGAAACAGTAAGCCCCACAACAGTGCAGATGGGACCGTGGTCTCTGCACTTACAGCCCAGGGGGTAGGGACAGTCTGTCCTGTGCCCCAGCAACAGGGCTGTTTAGCCAAAGGGGAGACAGTCGGTCTCCCCCTCCAGCAGCAGAGCTGGGTATCCAAAGGGGAGACAGTCGGTCTCCCCCTCCAACAATCAGGCTCCAACCAGGCTTCTTCCGTGGTAGCGCAGGCTCAAGGGCATAGTACCCTTGGTCTCTGCCCACTTAGCAACCCACCAAGGCAGTCGAGCAGTCCCCTACACAGCCGTAGTGAGGCACATGGACATGGACAGGTTTCTCCCTTGCTCAGGTGTAGTAACCATTTATTGCGGGTGGGCTGTACTGCTGTTTCTATTTTGTGGGTGGGCTGCTGGACTAACAAGGGCACTGACCGGCAGAAGGTCAGATACCCTGTTAGTCTGTTTGGAAAAGGGGAGAAATGTGGCGAAACCAACCTTGCCACTGGGTGCTGGAGAAGCCTGGGTGCCAGCCTCTTGCCCCAGGATTATGGGTCCTCTTATCAGCCCATGCTAAACTTAAACTCCATGGCAATTGAACTGTATTCGTGTAGTCTGAGTGCTATTCACCTAATAATTGAATGCACTCAGACCGAAGCTATCTGGGGATCTATTAAATGTCTATGTTTACTGTAAAGGTTGTGACATTGTATATTTGAATAGTGATTTCTGTCCTATTGTCCCCACGTGTGTATTGGCGATTTCCCTTTGTCCTGAGAGATAATTGAATTACTCCCCAATTGTTTCCAGGTCAGAAGACGTCTAAACTTTGTATTTTCCTGCCTGTGATAAGTACATTAACCTATTGTGTAAGGTAATTGTATCACAGGCAGAGGGGAGGATTTTGTGTGGGAGTGTCTGAGTGTATTGTACGTGTTTACTGGTTGTCTTACAAAACCCTGTGGTACTAATGTATAACAATGTTATATAAGAACAATAAACACACAGCTCTGGCTGTCCACTGCTTTACCCTCAACACAGAGCTTGGTCTCGTTCTTGGGGGGATTCACTGTATGCTGTTAGAGACTGATTGCTAGGAGTGTAAGGCGCTTGGGTGCGTTTCCTATTCGTCTGCTAGCAGCTATTCGTGAGGTTCCATTCGGAGTTTGGAGCATTCCCTTGTATGCCGTTACAGTATTTTCTTTCAGTGTCCGGTCTGCAAAAAAAAAAACAGAAGTTACTCCGTGTGCATTCTGTTTCCGTATGTCCGTTCCCTAATATGCCTACTTTTCTTTTTTTCCCATTTTTTTTACTTTATTTGGGGAAAATGACTTTTTTTTTACTTGAAACTTTATTTTTTTGGGTGGGAGAAACTTTATTTTTTAAACTTTTTTTTACTTAATATTTTGTCTCACTTCTGTATTGGAATGCATTCTCTGTATGTGTAATACAGTGTGTATTACTCATACAGCTTCCTGCCTGTGAGATCCAAGGGGCTGGATCTCACATGCTCTCCATCTGAAGGCAGCCCCGATGCCTAAGGAAGGCATCGCGCTGCCTTCCATGCCATCGGGTTCCCGTCACAGCAGCACCCGATGGCAGCTCCGATCCCCGGCCAATATCGCACGTGCGGTGGACAGCACTGACCGCGGCACATGAAGGGCGATTTCACCGATGCCGGCGCATGCAGCAGGGGTCCTTTTATCAGTGACTGCCGGACCCCTGCTGTGGATTGGGCGGGCGCAGCTCCTGCACCCACCCGATCCCCATATAGTACATGTCTTTAAGTCCCAGAAAGAAATTACGTACATGTACATCATGGGTCCTAAAGGGGTTAATTATAGCTGTTTTTTATGAATATCATACAGTATCAGTTAATGTTTACAGGGGGCGTTCATTAAATATTTCCTCTGACCCACTTCCTGTGGACTGAGAGCAATGAAACGTGGCACAGTTATTAGTCCTTCTCTACATAGGTGCCACCTAGGGACACAGACTTCTCCCATCTCTTTATGCAACTGTAAACACCTCACTTGTAGAAGTCACCAGGTTGCTCCAAAAGCTACGTTGTGACTTCGGAAATCAGAGTCTCATCATCTGGAAAATGCTTGTCCTTCAAAAATAACTTAATTGTGAGAAAGAGGTGGAAGTCCGATGGTGCGAGGTCAGGTGAATAAGAGGGATACTGTAGAATTTCAAAGCCACAGGAGCATGCTTCCATTTGGGCAACATGTGAGTTGTAAACTGGTGCATTGTCTTGCAGAAGGTGGACACTTTTGGTGAGCATGCCACGTCTCTTGGTTTTGATGTCCTCCAACAATTCCCACAACAGTGAAGCATAGTATGCCCCAGTGATCATGGTACCCTTTGCTAGGAAATCCATCAATACTACTCTGTGCTGGTCTCAAAAGACTGTGAGCATGACCTTGCCTGTCGAGGGTTGGGCACGTGCCTTCTTTGGAGGCGGTGAGTCATGATGCTTCCATTGCATCGACTGGACTTTAGTCTCTGGATCATAGGGATGGACCCAGCTTTCATCTTGTGCGATCAGTATGTTGAAAAAGTCCTCCTGGTTTCCATGGCACATCGTCAAAAGTGCCTGAGAGCATTTTGACTCGTTCCTGCTTCTGAAAAGGTGTGAGCAGCCGGGGAACCCAGGGAGCGGATACCTTATGCATGTAAAGATGGTCTTTCCACGGACCCCACACTAATCTTGAAATTTTGGGCTAGGTGGCAAATGGTTATGCGGCGATTTTCCAAAATGGCGACCTCCACTTACTAGATTGTGTGTTCATCGATAGCAGAGAGTGGGATCGCCCTGGAATTGGAGCTGTTTCCACACAAGTCTGACCACATTTGAATTGACTATGCCAGTTCTTGACTACATCATATGATAGGGAATCATCACAATACATTTTCATCTCATGGAACGTCTCCTTTGGTGTGCGGCCTTTCAAGTAAAGGAACTTGATGACTGCTCTGTATTCCACTGGGTCCATTATCATACCTCACACTGCTTCAGCACCTGTAAAATCAAGACCGTTATCAGTTCTGAGTTGCAAATTGGCATGTAACCTATAGAGACTTATATCATTGCACATGTGCAGTTACAGTTTCAGCGTCCTGTGATAAATAGAAGTGGGTCAGGGAAAATCTTTAATGAACGCCCCTCGTATGTTGCCCACCTAGCAGTTTTCTGCAAGCTCAGCTCGGGCTCTGGGAAAATAACTTAACTGCTTTGTCTAGTCCAACTCAGGTAGACGGGGAAGGGGGGGGGGGAGGCTGATTTAGCTGCTCCTATCTCTCCATAGCAGCTAAAGACATGGGCTAAAGACATGGGCTTGGTCTTGTTTGAAAGCTGGCATTCCGGGCTGTAATACAAGACCAATTAGCAGACCATTAGCAGGAGCTATTACTGTTAGAAATTGAGTCATGTATAAACCCAATAAAACCTGCTTTTACTTTCACTTTCAGCTCTATTCACTGCATCAAGATTTGTAATAGGATATCTTCCCACGTACTCAAAATAGTGCTGTGATTTTGGTATTGCTTGAAAGCTTGGAATGCCAGTTTTCAAACAATGCAATCTCTAGCTGGAAAAATAGTAAAATAAATAAATAAAGGAATGTGGCATTATCATCAGTGTACTGATCTACATAATAAATTATTATACATATTACATTATGTTATTTATACCACATATTGAATGCTGTAAATAAAACAAAATAATGTAAACAATGCTATTATCTCCTCCCCTAAATTTAAATAATAAAAGTTATTACCCCAAATAGTTCCTAAAAAACCTACAACTAATCCCACAAAATAAAATAAAAAATTAGAAAGAAAAATTAAAAAGTTATGACTGCTAGAACACAAAGGGGAAACATGTTACTGGTCCTTAAAGGGGTTCTCTGGTCCAAACCTAATAATTGCTGGCTAAATCTAACTTGTGGAGGGAAGGTTAGTGGCCTAATACTTACCTTCCACAGTGCAGCCAGTTTGGAGACTCACCTCCTGGTCACATGGTCCCTCCTGATTGATTTTCTATCTTCCGGCCGAAGTCCGTCTTCTTCTCTTCCTTTCTCCAGCAGGAGACGTATCATCATGAGTGACGTCACTGCCTCCTGCTGGAGAAAGCGCCGGCCGGCAGTCTTTACAGCGCACTAGGCACTGAAGGACCCACATCCGGCTGTCAGCCTCTGTATCGTACAGGCTTCACAGCAGGATGTAAGCGCTGTGCAGGAGTGACAGCATAGTGATCAGTCACAGAGGCTGATCGCTATGCTGTGCATGTCACAGGAGGCACTTTGGATGGCAAACAGGGGGGACTGGATGGCACAATGAGGGCACTGGATGGCACAAAGGGGGCACTGGATGGCCCAAGGGGGTAATGGATGGCACAAGGGGGCAATGCATGGCAAATAGGGGCACTGAATGGCAAACAAGGGGGCACTGGATGGCACAAGGGGGGCAATGCATGGCAAACAGGGACACTGGATGGAAAACAAGGGGCACTGGATGGCACAAGGGGGCACTGATGGCTAAGGTACACTGGATGGCAAACAAGGGGGCACTGGATGGCAGAATGGGCAGCACTGGGTGGCAGAATGGGGCACTGGATGGCACAAGGGGGCACTGGATGGCACAATGAGGGCACTGGATGGCACAATGAGGGCACTAGATGGCACAAGGGGGGCAATGGATGGCAAACAAGGGGGCACTGCATGGCACAATGAGTGCACTGGATGGCACAATTGGCAATGGATGGCACAATGAGGGCAATGGATGGCACAATGGGGACACTGGATGTCACAAGGGGGCAATGCATGGCAAACAGGGGCACTGGATGGCAGACAAGGGGGCACTGGATTGCACAATGGGGGGACTGGATGGCACAAGGGGCAATGAATGGCATAGTGGGGGCACTGGATGGTACTAGGGGGCACTTGCTGACAAATAGGGGGCATTGGATGGCACTAGGGGCACTGTTATGGGGCACTGTGGATGTCACTGTTATGGGGGGCACTGTGGATGTCACTGTTACTGAGGGCACTGTGGATGTCACTGTTACTGAGGGCACTGTGGACATCACTATTATGGGGGGCACTGTGGATGTCACTGTTATTGCGGGCACTGTGGACGTCACTGTTATGGGGGATTCATATACGGCATCAGGAGAAAATATACAAATGCTCCCACATGTATATACATGACATAGCCGCAAGATTGCAAAGCTGTAAGGGAAAACAATTAGTTCGCGCAAATGGATACAGACCTTGTCATTTGGATCAAGAGGTATCAGGAGGACTGCTGGAAAGCGCGTGGATTAGGGATTTAAACTCTTGGGCAGAAATGGGAACTGCGCATGCGCTGGCGTCTCTTGGCTCCTGCCGAGGTATCGCGACAACAGGAACGTCATTCGCGCATGCGCCCGAGTTCCCCGCTCCGGTCTTAGAATTAGACATTCTAAGTCCTTAATGACTAAGTCCATATGTGATTAAACATACAGCGTCGGTATAAACCTTTTATGACGCTACATATAAAATATTACTGTCTCTTGATAGCGATTATGTACTAATGATACTCTTGTGGCTAGTTGAGAACTACTATATGACATCTCATGCTGTTGTATATTTTTTCATATATATCTTTTCGCTTATCTAGCACCACCCCCTCACATAGGTCCTAGATTAGTTCAACTCGGACTGAAGAAAAATGATATCATCTTGGAATCATCCTACTCAGATTGATATGTCTATGTGATAATATTCAACTTCATTTTTCTATGTTTTTGACATCCATGTATTTATCTTATATCTCTATATTTTTGTCATATGTAATATTGTGTGCCTGTCCCGAGGGCTAAGCCTGTATTTAAACTCTACATATTTATCTATACTTAGGCCATGAACAAGGTCCTGGTGGACGGAAACGTTGGCCACTATTTAAAAGATTACTTTGGGATGGACAATTAAATAAATGAATTATCTTTGATCATCCAAATGAGTGTCGTGGTTACTTCCTAAGTCATAAGGGTTTAGATACACATCTCAGCAGGCAGGATCATACAAGATAGGCTTAGATACACCATTCAGCAGGCTGTGTCATATACAATGGGATTAGATACACTGCTCAGCAGGCAGTATCATACAAAATGGGATTAGATACACATTTTAGCACGCTGTATCATAGAAGATGGGAATAGATATACACTTCAGCAGGCAGTATGATACAAAATAGGATTGAATACACACATCAGCAGGCAGTATCGCTCACAACAGGATGTGTATCAGGCACACACACAGGTGAAACTCAAAAAATGTGAATATCGTGCAAAAGTCCATTTATTTCAGTAATGCAAATTAAAAGGAATTGCATTAATGTAGCTTAAAATTAGAATTTTGTAAAAAGGTTCAATTTTCTAGGCTCAAAGTGTCTCTAGTCAGCTAATTAATCCATATCCCCTGAGCAAAGGGTACCTCAAAATTGTGACTTTGGGGTTTTCATAAGCTGTAAGTCGTAATCATCCAAATTATAACAAATAAAGGCATGAAATATCTCGCTTTGCATGTAATGAGTCTCTCATATGTTAGTTTCCCCTTTTAAGTTGCATTACTGAAATAAATGAACTTTACACGATATTCTAATTTTTTGAGTTTCACCTGTACATGATAGGATTAGATACAGATGTGATTGGATACGCTTGCTGCTTCCAGCTGTTTATCACACTCAGGAGATAGTGTGGAAAAAGCCTGTTGACGGTCAGTGATGGGATTAGATACACCGCTCAGCAGGCTGAATCGCCCAGGATAGGATTAGATACAGATGTAATTGGATACGCTTGCTGAGACTAGAGTGTCCCTGCTAGTGAGATATACACCGCGCCATCATAGATTTTTTTTTTTCTGGGGAAATTAACCTCATTTGTGCCACATCTGTGTGTGTGTTCAATCCGCAACCGTTATATTTAGTACTCCAGCAGAGAATTATTTATATTTTGGGCAAATTTAACTAGTTTTGGGCACATCTGTGTGTGCGTTCAATCCACAAATGTTATATACAGTATTCCAGCAGAGAATTATTTTGCTGGGGGCAAATTTAAATAAGTTGTCCAACATCTATTGAATAAACCTTTTAATATTTAGAAGGCGAGCACTAAGGGACAGGGAAGTGGGTGTGTTGCTGACAGTTCAGGCAGAGGCCATGGCCCTGGGTGCAATGAAACTATGCCAGCTGCCGGTGAAACTGGAAAACAGAAAAAATCCACCATACCCAGTTTCATTTCACAGTTAACTGGTCGTCGCAGGACAACACTGTCCAAGTCGGACCAGTGCGACCAGGTGATCGGTTGGATGGCAGAAGATAATTCTTCCACCCACTCTTTCACTAAGACCAGTCTTATTAACAAAGAGTCTGGTCCACAGAATCCTCACCCTGATCCTCCTTCCTCCCACCATGTAGAGTCAGGAGTCGGACAAACCATTGATACCACACTCAGACATTCCGAGGACCTATTTTCATCATCATCACTATATTTGGCCCTCTCGCCGAACACACGTGAAGAGGCACATATCTTGTGCCCTGATTCACAACCTCTTGACCTATCACAGGGACAAGAAGATCAGGGTGGTGAACGTCAATTATTTGTTCACGAGGTGGATGAGGATGAGACACAGTTGTCAATCAATGAGGTTGTGGTTAGGTCAAGTCAGGAGTAAGTGAAAGAGGAGGTGGTGGATGATAAGGTCACTGACCCAACTTGGGAAGGTCAAAAGCCAGGCGAGGAAAGCAGTACAGATTAGGAGGGATCTGCAGCACCGCAACAAGCTGTAAGAGGCAGTGGTGTGGCAAAAGGAAGAAGTCGGCCCACACCAAACAGGCCCGCAACCGTTACACGTAGCAGCCACATGAGTAACTCTCCCTTGCCAAGGGGTAGGTGTTCTGCAGTATGGCGCTTTTTGGGGGAAAGAGCAGCGGGCACCTTGGTGACACGCTCCTGGTGCAAACAACACCTCAATGTTCACATTGCCACAATATATATATATATATTGTGACTAGGGTTAAGCGAACCCAAACTTTACAGTTCGGGTTCGTACTGAACTTTAGGATTTTTGGACCCTGAACCCAAACTTTTCAGTAAAAGTTCGGGTCCAGTATTCGGCTATTTTATGGTGCTTTTTGAAAGGCTGCAGAGCATCCAATCAACAAGTGTTTAACTCTGTGCCCTTAGAAGCCATCACAGCCATGCTTACTAATGGCATGGCTGTGATTGGCCAGTGCAGCATGTGACCCAGCCTCTATATAAGCTGGAGTCACGTAGTGCTGCACGTCACTCTGCTGTTAACAGTGTAGGGAGAGAATGCTGCTGCTGTGAGGAAGAGAATAGGAAAGAATCTTTAATCAGAAGTGCTTGTTAACTCAGCGATACACATAGATTTAGTTGTATGGGTGCAGTGCACAATCTTTTTACCCTGCCCTGAGCCCAGTGACAGAGAAAAATAACTTTTATCCGTATGTTAGTTAGGTGGCACAGCGGCCATTTTATGCAAGATCACTGCACCAGCACTGCATATGTGCTTTTGTGACATACTGCAATAATAATTTTAAAAAACACCCATTCCTACATCTGGTGCCTTTGCAGCATTTGTCAGTGTGAGATACAAGCTTGAAATACTGCAATAATATTCTGGGTTTAAAAAAACACTCATTTTTGGCAATCCCCTACATCTGGGGCCTATGCTGCATTTGTGTCACGGCTGAGGATGGGGGAAACTCTCAGCCATGCGATGCCAGAAGATGTATGGTCGCTGCTCGACCAGGATGACAGAATTAGGGAGCAGGTCCCCTCTTATTGCGTCTCTAACACTGACCCTGACTCCTAGCTGTATGAGCCAACCCTGATGGTAGGAGGGCTCATACACCGGAACCTATAGTCCCTACTAGCCCTCAGGGTGGCCCTGGACTAGGATCAGGGTAAGATGACCTGTTCCTCCTAGGCACGGAGGAACAGGAGTCTCACTGGCCAAGCTGCAAGGAGAAGGGGTACATAAACAGACATATGGATAAGGCAGGTGAACTACTTTGGTTCAAACCTACCTGCCACAGCCTTGCTGACTGGATCCCGTGCTCACAAGCTGATGTCCACACCATACATAAATTGACACAGCCTACACACATACACACACAGGAACCCAGATCCATAGCTGCATTAAACATGAAAAGGAAAACAACATCACATATAAACATCTATGACCACAAGGATGGCCCTCACTGGCAGATAGTAAAAGACCAGGAGGATGACTCCAGCTTACAAACAAGGCTGGAGTACCCCCCAGACTTCTGATCTTAACTGAGGCTAAATAGCCCATGTAGCCACACACAGACACACCCAGTGTTCACACAAAGAAGGGAGTTAACCCTTCCTACACCAGGTAAGGGAAGACAGCCACTTAAAGGGGAAGTGTACTCATACATAAATCCCGTGCACACCAAAACAAAAAAAGCACAAAGAAGCACACACTTCACCTGTTACCGCGGGCAACGGCATGCGTGGCAACCATGTCCTGGGGATTAGCCATAGGGCCGAGACACTGCCACCACATGCACACAACACCACACATTGCCACGGGCAACCACAATTGAAGGAAAGTGTCACAGTGCACACATAACATAGCCAGAGGCAACCGCACGCATCAACAGTGAGACGCCTAGCAAGCAACTCAGGCTGCTACACTGCCAAATACACCTGTTGTCCGCGGCAACCGCACTTGAGGCAAACAACTAACAGCCCCCAGCTGCGGTTGACAAAACTCCCAGACCGCGGGCAACGGCATGCGTGGCAACCATGTCCTGGGGATTAGCCATAGGGCCGAGACACTGCCACCACATGCACACAACACCACACATTGCCACGGGCAACCACAATTGAAGGAAAGTGTCACAGTGCACACATAACATAGCCAGAGGCAACCGCACGCATCAACAGTGAGACGCCTAGCAAGCAACTCAGGCTGCTACACTGCCAAATACACCTGTTGTCCGCGGCAACCGCACTTGAGGCAAACAACTAACAGCCCCCAGCTGCGGTTGACAAAACTCCCAGACCGCGGGCAACTGCATGCGGCTCCCGAGGAGTCACGACCATAAACATGGGCGTGATACTCCCACCCCTTAAAGAAAGCCCCCCCACCAAAAAAAAAAAGGGGAACTAATGAGGAACTCAAAAAGGGATGGGAGAAGGGAAAAAATGGGGGAATCAGCGCCAGTACATGCGAGTCTCCCCAGGACTGCTGCCGGACCCTGGAGCAACACGCAGGAACCAGGGATCCGACTGCCAGGCTCTGGAGCAACACACAGGAACCAGAGACCAGCAAAGAAACAGCCCGGGGAGACCGCACTGACACTGCGTCCCCTTTCTACTCACGTCCCCATTCCAGTCGCTGCCAACAGACACTCCTACCTAGCACACAGCCGAAACACTAACGGAATGCTGCCAGCAGACGATCAGAGATAGGAACATAGAGAGGGACGAGGGATCACCAACACGGACACGGAAGGTAAGGTGTCGGGGAATAAGCCACCAACCGCGCCGTTAACGGTGATCCCCAAAACGCTCTCCCTCCGGAGAACGCGCATGCACCCCACAACTTATGGCGATGAATGCTGTACCCTCTTCCGAAGGTAACCAGGTGAGGAGCCATTGTGGTCATACTGTCACAGCTGAGGATGGGGGAAACTCTCAGCCATGCGATGCCAGAAGATGTATGGTCGCTGCTCGACCAGGACAACAGAATTAGGGAGCAGTTCACCTCCTATCGCGTCCCTAACACTGATCCTGACTCCTAGCCGTATGAGCCAACCCTGATGGTAGGAGGGCTCATACACCGGAACCTGTAGTCCCTACTAGCCCTCAGGGTGGCCCTGGACTAGGATCAGGGTAAGATGACCTGTTCCTCCTAGGCACGGAGGAACAGGAGTCTCACTGGCCAAGCTGCAAGGAGAAGGGGTACATAAACAGACATATGGATAAGGCAGGTGAACTACTTTGGTTCAAACCTACCTGCCACAGCCTTGCTGACTGGATCCCGTGCTCACAAGCTGATGTCCACACCATAAATAAATGGACACAGCCTACACACATACACACACAGGAACCCAGATCCATAGCTACATTAAACATGAAAAGGAAAACAACATCACATATAAACATCTATTACCACAAGGGTGGCCCTCACTGGCAGATGGTAAAAGACCAGGAGGATGACTCCAGCTTACAAACAAGGCTTGAGTACCCCCCAGACTTCTGATCTTAACTGAGGCTAAATAGCCCATGTAGCCACACCCACACACAGACACACCCAGTGTTCACACAAAGAAGGGAGTTAACCCTTCCTACACCAGGTAAGGGAAGACAGCCACTTAAAGGGGAAGTGTACTCATACATAAATCCCGTGCACACCAAAACAACAAAAGCACAAAGAAGCACACACTTCACCTGTTACCGCGGGCAATGGCATGCGTGGCAACCATGTCCTGGGGATTAGCCATAGGGCCGAGACACTGCCACCACATGCACACAACACCACACGTTGCCATGGGCAACCACAAGTGAAGGAAAGTGTCACAGTGCACACATAACATAGCCAGAGGCAACCGCACGCATCAACAGTGAGACTCCTAGCAAGCAGCTCAGGCTGCTACACTGCCAAATACACTTGTTGTCCGCGGCAACCGCACTTGAGGCAAACAACTAACAGCCCCCAGCTGCGGTTGACAAAATCCCAGACAGCGGGCAACTGCATGCGGCTCCCAAGGAGTCACGACCATAAACATGGGCGTGACAATTTGTTACTGTGACATACAAGCTTGAAATACTTCAATAATTTTCTGGGTTTAAAAAAATCACCCATTTTTTGCAAGACCCTACATCTGTAGCCTTACAGCATTTGTCAGTGAGAAATCCGATCTTGAAATACTGCAATAATTTTCTGTGTTTAAAAAACATCAATTTTTGTCAATACCCTACATCTGGGGTCTATGCTGCATTTTTTTGTGTGAAATACAAGCTTGAAATACTGCAATCATAATCTGGGTTTAAAAAAACCACCCATTTTTGGCAATATCCTACATCTGGTGCCTTTGCTGCATGTGTCAGTGTTAAAGACAAGCTTGAAATACTTAAACAATTTTGTGGGTTTAAAAAGACACCCATTTTGGGCAAAAAACAAAATTTGCAGCCTTTGCTGCATCTGTCAGTGTGAGATACATGCGTTAGATACTGGTGTTCTATTCTGTTATTAAAAAAACACCCATTTTGGGCAAAATACTTAATTTTGCAGCCTATGCTGCATTTGTCAGTGTGACATACAAGCTAGAAATACTGCAATAATAATCTGGGTTTAAAAAAACACCCATTTTTTTTTATATCCTACATCTGGTGCCTTTGCAGCATTTGTCAGTGTGAGATACAAGCTTGAAATACTGCAATAATATTCTGGGTTAAAAAAAACACCCATTTTTGGCAATCCCCTACATCTGGGGCCTATGCTGCATTTGTTTCTGTGACATACAAGCTTGAAATACTTCAATAATTTTCTGGGTTTAAAAAAACACCCATTTTGGACAAAAAAAAAAATTTGCAGCCTTTTCTGCATTTGTCAGTATGAGATACACGCGTTAGCTACTGGTGCTCTATTCTGTTATTAAAAAAACACCCATTTTGGGCAAAATACTTAATTTTGCAGTCTATGCTACATCTGTCAGTGTGACATACAAGCTTGAAATACTGCAATAATATTCTGGGTTTAATAAAACACCCATTTTTGTCAATACCCTACAACAGGGGCGTATGCTTCATCTGTCAGTGTGTACACGCATTAGATACTGGTGTTCTATTCTGTGATTAAAAAACACCCATTTTGGGCAAAATATTTAATTTTGCAACCCATGCTGCATTTGTTAGTGTGACATACAAGCTAGAAATACTGCATAACAGTGCGTCAGCCACAGATCCTCCATAACATTGTTATCCACAGGTCCCCCATAACAATGTCATCCCCAGACAAATTCACCAAAAGCACACCTTTTTTTTCTTATTTTCCTCCTCAAAAACCTAGGTGTGTCTTATAATCAGGAGTGTCTTATAAAGCGAAAAATATGGTATATCTTGAAAAAACTTTATTCATTTATAGCAGTAAAAAAATAAAAATATATTCAGTGTTCACTGTTGCAGTTATATGAGGTAAAGCCTTTAGTGGCGTATTCCTGTACAAAAATCAAGATATATTCATCGTTCAGCACTGCAGTTATATGTAGGAAAGTCCTTTTTGCAGTATGGACTGAATTACGTTGTGTTGAAATTTTGTATTTACATTTCACACACTGCGCACTTACGTGACGACCTCCATAAGAGCAGCATACCAATACAGGTAAATACACTATCTACTTACCCTGCACAAAAATGAGAAATAATTCACACCAGCCCACATCTATATTCGGTATTGCTTACTGGACACTACGGGGAATTTTCTGCAGCACAGAAACTGCACGAGGTCCCCATCTCGCTCTTCCAACGCGGACCTACTTCCTCCGCTACATCCCTTTCACTTCCGAAAAAAAATCTTGTATTCTGCGTTAAGCGCTGCACTGATATGCACTAAAATCTCTTTTGAAATATTTGGGTGCCAAAAAATCTTGTATTCGGTGTTGCGCTTACATGCGGTAAAATGTTTTGTGAATTATTTTGGTGGAAATAAAAATTTCCACCTCCTCCATTAATTTCCTCATCTCTTCATTAACATCAGACACACTAATTTTACACCCCCCCCCCAGCTATATATCTAAGTGGTTCCTGCACCACCTAGGAACGAATAAAGGTAAATGATACTGCCAGCCTGTTAAAGGGAACTACAGCATGATACCACAATACATTTGATATGACATTTAGCAAGAGTTTAAAGTGCCCACATATAGCACATAGTGGGACACTGCATCAAGATGAATCAGGCGTGGATCAGACAGGATTTCAACACACCAATGCCTGATGCATCAGACTAGATCATCCATGGTGCCACACCAACATTTTGACAAAAGAGACCGTTTTCTTCTGGCCACCTGCTTCAGCTATTATTCTGATGCTGTTACCCGCCTGATGCCAAACATCCAATGCCAAGTGCTCCTTCTTTAACCCACCATCTTCAGCGAGTACTAGTATTGCCACTCACCTCCACACTATGTCACCTTGCCACTCTGTGGCCTACTGATGCTGCAATGTCCACACTATGTCACCTTGCCACTCTGTGGCCTAATGGTGCTGCCATGTTCCCACTGTTACAGTGTCACTCTGTTGTATCATGCTGCTGCTACCATGTCCACACTATGTCACCTTGCCACTCTGGCCTCCTGATGCTGCCATTGCAGCGTCCCACTCAGGACATGTGGGAACTGCAAAATTATCCTACTGCATGTCATTTTGTATTGCAACACCTATTGTATCCCTGTTCATAGGCTGGCTAGGTGTAATTTATACATCCCACCACTAGATGGGGATAGCACTTAGGTCATTTAAATACTTAGGTCAGCCCTAGTGGGAGAGGTTAGTGGAGCAGCAGTTGAGGTAGAGAACAGTGAGGAGATGAGAGGAGCAGAGCAGTTTGTTGGCTACACACCACAGATTAGTGGGTGAAGCCAGCTACAGAAATAAGGTAGAGCCAAAGTATGAGGCGCAGGAGAGCGTTTTCCTCCTGTGACCTTAGATCCTAGATCCTATAACCAAAGGATAGCATTTTCGTCCCTGGAAGAAGTTAACCAAACTAAAGAGAGACATCAGTGATAACAGCCATTACATAAGGCTTAATGGGCACCTTTGCACATGGTGGAGGACAATCTAGCTACAGGCAGCCTCACCATACATTGAAGAATACAGATTAGCTACCTGTTCAAGGGCTTGGAAGATACAGAAACAAAAGGACTAAGCATACCAAATAAGCATTACAGGCAACCTCACCAAATTACTCTGGTTTACAAGGAACCTGAGCGCAAAGTCACCTACCAGAAATACTTATACAGAATCTTCAAACTAAGCTAAACCCAGCCAAACCTATTAACAGTGGATCAACAGAATTCCTCTAAATTGCAAAAGACTGTATTCTATCTGGATGTGAAATGCTACAACTGGAACCAACATCAGTAAAAGTTGAGAGTTGTGATCTACCACTGTCTACTTCATTCTTACAACTGGTTGTACCACCATTAACGGTACTGGCGTCACGACAAATAACACCAAGGGACCCAGCCGCCACAAGCACCCTAAACACCACTGCCACCAAGGGCACCTCGACCTCCATCTAGGCTGGTGCTTCCCTACCACAGAGTGTGCTGCCAGCCCAGGGAGGCTTTCTGCTAACCGTGAGTAAACCGATGAACTGTGTTATTGTTTGGCCCCTCATCGGCCCACCGTGCCCCTCACGTGTTGCCCCTGCAGTTCTGACTGGCTGCATATCTTTTATTGGCGTCATGAACAGGATATTAACCCTTGCGCCATATTTGAGAGACTATTGCATGTGAATAAGCCCCTTTGCTTTATTGAGAGACTTTTGCTTATTGTGCACTGTATTGGGCTGCAGAACGGTTTAAACTGCTTGGGAATTACATGGAAGTGCTATACTAGTCATCAGCATAAAAATCGCAGTGTTAAAAGTGAGAAAAGCAGACATTTGTGTGTCACTAAAACGGCTTGCTGTAATTGAATAGCCTTGTTTGAAAAAAAATACTGCGTCATCACTGTGGATAAGTTAGCGACACCCCCTGAAGAGTGGGAAAACCTAGTGCCGCCCATTTATACAGCATTGTCGGGTCAGCCCTTCCTACCTTTGCTGTGTCAATTCTGAGAGGCCAACCCTGTATGCAAACAAAACGCTGCCTCCTTAGCCCAATAAGTAGTTCTACCATAAAAACAGAATGGGTGGTACCATGTGTGGACTATCGATGTGCACACCTGTTGGATGTTGTGACAAAAACACAGCCGCTTATGGATATCTTAATGCACAAAAGACTGCTCCATTATTGTGTGTCACCAAACCCCCAAACTCCAGTGGGATACTGACCATTGATGCTACGGACGCCCGACCACCTGGGACTGCCCCTTTTACGGTGGATAATGGTTGCGTCGCTCCTGTCAGTCATACAGACCTGGGAGGCGGGCCTAACACTCAGGAAGAGCGCGACGTGCGTGCACATGTTGAAAAGAGAGACGCTGACTGCTTTATGGAGAGGGAAGTGTATTGCCGAAGCAGCATGGCGGAGAAACAAGAGAGCTCTGCACCAGAAATTGGATCCGGTCGGGACCTGGTCGCCGCTCCGACATGGACCCCTATGCCTATTACTCCAGAACTGCAGGTTCGTGTCCAAGACTTGTGGGACTGCCACTGGAGGGAACGCAGTGTGGATCGCAACACTGAATCGGCGGATCACAGTGCAAGTCAGCACACAGTCGCAATGCCGTGACACCGGCCTCCAAAGTATGCCGAAAGGTCTGGTCTGGTTGCTGATTCCCGTGCCATAGCGTGACCCACTACTGAACAGACAGCGCTTTGGGCTAAGTTGTACGCGGAGATTCAGTTAGCTCGCCTCCCGCGCACCCATGCTTGCAAAAAGTATAACGAGGGTCTGACTCGCAAGTTACTAGAGGAACCTGTAAAAGACTTCCCGGTTCCAGTACGGAGATTGGACCGAGTTCTCGACTTCTGTAAACAACGAGGATTTGGATTTATCCGTGATATGGAGACTAACAGGGACTATTACGTAAATCGCCGGTCTGTGAAGAGAAAGGAGCTCCCGGCTTGGCTACATAGTCTGTATGTCAAGGGGGTGGTTGAGTTCACCCCTGCAGAAGGTACACGTGGACCTTACGCTACAGCAGTACGTCGGCCAGGACAGCCCACGGAGACCCAGGAGCTTGCCAAAGACTCTGAGTCTGAGGAGGATCTAGACCAAGAACCTTCTACCGCCCCCGTGCGGCCTGCTGCAAAGTATGTGCCATCCAGCACTCAGAACCAATATGCCACAGGATTTGCAGGTACCAACATTTTATGGCAACCTGCCATTGTTACCAAAGACCCCGTCAGTGAACCTAGACCCCAGAGAGAATGGGTTAGGCGAAGAAGGCCCGAACCAAAAAGCCTCAGTACAGCTGTAGAGGATTGTGGAGTTCTATTTCAGCAACTAGCTGTACAGCAGCATCAGGGATTCCCTATCCCAACCTGTAAAGGTGAATCAGTGTCACAGGGCACCAAAGGCTCACTCGGTCTCCCATCAGCCACAGACCTGCTGCTTAGATTCGGGAGCGAGGATCTGTGTTTGGCCTTGTTCCCAGGGCGGCTTTGCTAGCTGGGAGGCTCCCTGCTCCTAGGTCAGCCTTGAGCGCCGAGCTGATCACTCGGTGCACGACTTGTCTGTCTGTCGGTCATGTGACGCTGGCCACGTCACATGACTCTCAGAACCCACTATAAATACAGGCAGCCTGCTGGCCACAGGTTGCCTGTTAATTCTAGGTTCCTGGCTATTTGTTGGACTACTGACTACTCACCTGCTCCTGTTCCCTGACGATTCTTTGCCTGCTCCTCCTGCACTGCGCATCCCTCCTGGTATTGTGACCTCGGCTCCCACCTGACTACTCTTTGCGGATTCCTCTGGTACTTCTTTACTCTCCTGGTATTTGACCCCGGCTTCTCCTGACTATTCTTTGCTTAACCGTTTGTACTGTGTAGCTCTCTTGGTTCTGACCCAGTCCGTTCACTTTCCGTATTTTGTCTTGTCTGTCTTCCCTGCACATATCCTAAGTAAGGGACTGTCGTCCAGTTGTCCCCTGTCATCAGGACTCGTGAGGAAAGTAGGCAGGGCCAGGGGTGAGGGTGGAGAGCAGTGGTCACTATCCTTCCCCCTGTGTGTGTCTGTGGACGTGACCGTTACAATCAGCCAATTCTTCATAAATGAGAAATCCACCAGAGGAATCAAACCCGGATGTGTCATCTAGAGATGTCCCGAACTATTTGCCAGCGAACATAGCTTGTTTGCGTTCGCCGTGGCGGGCGAACATATGCGATGTTCGTTCCGCCCCCTATTCATCATCATTGAATAAACTTTGACCCTGTACCTCACAGTCAGCAGACACATTCCAGCCAATCAGCAGCAGACCCTCCCTCCCAGACCCTCGCACCGCCTAGACAGCATCCATTTTAGATTCATTCGGAAGCTGCATTCTTAGTGAGAGGAGGGACAGTGTAGCTGCTGCTGATTTAATAGGGAAATCGATAGCTAGGCAAGTGTATTCAGTGTCCACTACAGTCCTGAAAGACTCATCTGATCTCTGCTGTAAGGACAGCACCCCAAAAAGCCCTTTTAGGGCTAGAACTTTAGTCTGCTTTTTTTTTTTTTCCTGTGTAATCAAATTGCAGTTGCCTGCCTGCCAGCCGTGTGTGTCAGGCTAACTAGCAGTCAGTTGCACACACGTGTTTGTGTGTTTAAGGCCCAGTGCAAGTGCATAGTGTCACTTCAGCGCCATTCATATCTGGTGTCACATTCGATTACATTTAAAGACGGTCAACTTAAACCATTTTTTAATATCTGACAAGAGTTCAATCTCCCCCATGAAGACTTTTTAAATACTTGGAGTTAAGGCATCTTATATAGCTCAGCTGCCCACATCAAGTAAAAACTACATCTGGAGTCAATCCGTTATATATACAGCCTTGGGGTCCAAACAAGTATTTTGTAAATCTACTCCATACTTGACCTGGGATAAAGAATTAGATACCACAATTCCTGCTGCTAGCTGGTTACTCTATGTTTTATTTCCAATACCTTTCACTGTATGACACAATATGAAGCTGCCAGTAAAACTTGTTTGAGGCGGTATCTTACTCCAGGTAGAGGCGGTACTCCTATGTGTTAGCGTCAATGTTGGGCTAAAGGGACCCTGCTACACATCTTATGGTCATGTCCTAAGTTAAATACCTTATGGACTGAGATATTTCTTAGGGCCTTGCAGTTCAGTGGAATAGTTATTGAAAAGTTACCCTATTGGGCATTATTTTATGTAATGTATTGTATTGTATTTTATGTAATGTATTGCATAACCATGGTTTAACCTCTTTTTAGCCACAGAGTTGGCCATTACCAAAAATTGGAAAAGCACAACTATCCCTTTAGTGGCAGAAATTACAGCTCGCGTTCATTCTACTTGTTTGTATGAAAGGTTGATACAAAGACCACAAATATGCTAGAGTTGTGATGCAATGGAGAGCCTGGACAGTAAATTCTCCCCTGCTATTTTGGTGTAGAATAGATGATATGCTAATCTTCCTGAGATATTTTGTTGTTAGTTATATTTTGTAGTTAGCTTTTTTTGTTCTTTAAGTTTTGGAGTAAACAACTGTTATGCAAATGGACGATGAGCTTGGACCCAATTTGTAAGAGGATATTTTCAGCCTGAGTATTTGGAGGCAATCCACACTTTATCACCAGGACGGAACTTTCAGAGCCTCTTTCAGAGCTGCCCTGGTCTCCTCCAGGGCAGCTCTGCCTCATGATATAATAGTACAGCATACTCCTTTGCTGTACTATTATATCATGGTGATTGGGAGGGCACTGGAGCGGTGCCCGTCTGATCACTGCGGGGGCCCGGGAGTCACTGATTTAGCTGGGCCCCTGCAGTATCCACCGGCTTCGCTGTAAAAGCCAATGCTGGCGGATTAACCCCTTCTATGCCGCTGTCAGCGCTGGCCACGGCATAGAAGGTGTTTGTGGTCAGTGAGTAATCCCATCGGGTCCCCGCTTTGCAGTAACGGGGACCCAATGGGTGATAAGGCAGCTCAATGCCTTGCAGAGTCGGCCCAATGCCTTGAAAGGCATTGAGACCTGCCTTCTACAGAAGCAGAGGAGATCCAGCCCCGGCCCGGTCTCCTAGGCAACTTGTTAGTGTATTACTCAGTGTAATACACTAACAGGCAATGCATTACAATACAGATTTATTGCAATGCATTGCAGAGGGGATCAGGCCCCCAAAAGTTGAAGTCCCAGAGTGGGACAGAAATAAAGTGTAAAACTTAAATAAAAAAAGTTTACATATTAGGTATTGCCCCGTTCGTAACGACCTGCTCTATAAATATATCACATGACCTACCCCACAGGTAAACACTTTTAAAAATAAATAAATAAAAACTGTGCCAAAACAACCAATTTTTTGGTCAGCTTGCCCCAAAAGTGTAACAATGAATGATGAAAAAATCATACGTACCCAAAAATGGTACCAATAAAAACATCAACTCTTCCTGCAAAAAAAGAGCTCCTGCACAAGATGATCGGCAGAAAAGTAAAAAAATACGTGTTCAGAAAATGGAGACACAAAAACATAATTTAGTTTCAAAAATGCTTTATTATGTAAAACTGAAACAAACAAAAAAAGTATATTTGATATTGTCGCATCTGTAACATCCAGCTCTATAAAAATAGCACATGACCTAACCCCTCAGGTGAACACCATAAAAAAAAACTGTGCCAAAAAAAGCTCTTTTTGTCACCTTACATCACAAAAAACATAATATAGAGTGATTATACCAATCCAATTTAAAAAACCATACAGCGCTCCTTTTTTTCTGCTCCCTGCCGTGTGCCCTTACAGAAATTTACCACCACATGTGGGGTATTTCTCTATTGATATTGAGCTTTATTTGGCTGTTGACCCTTGATCTGAAAAAAAAAAAATGGATTAAAATGGAAAATACAGAAGTATTGGAATGCATTGTAAAGGATTAGACCCCCAAAAGTTCAAGTCCCGAAGTGGGACAAAAAATTAAGTTTTCCCCCCAAAAAATTAAAAGTTTCAAGTAAAAATAAACAAAAACGTCATTTTCCCCAAATAAAGTTTAAAAAAATTGGTAAAAAATAAGGGGAAAAAAAGTATACATATTAGGTATCGCCACGTCCGTATCGACCGGCTCTATAAACATATCACATGACCTAACCCCTCAGATGAACACCGTAAAAAAAAAAACGGTGCTAAATAAAAAAAAATTGGTCACCTTACATCACAAAAAGTACAACAGCAAGCGATCAAAAAGTAATATGCACCCCAAAATAATGCCAATCAAACCGTCATCTCATCCCGCAAAAAATGAGACACTGCCTAAGATAATCGCCCAAAAACTGAAAAAAATATGGCTCTCAGAATATGGAGACACTAAAACAAGATTTTTTTTTGTTTCAAAAATGATATTATTGTGTAAAACATACATAAATAAAAAAGGAAACATATTAGGTATCGCCGCGTCCGTATCGACCAGCTCTATAAAAATATCACATGGCCTAACCCCTCAGATGAATACCGTAAAAATTTAAAATAAAAACTGTGCTAAATAAACCATTTTTTGTCACCTTACATCACAAAAACTGTAATAGCAAGCGATCAAAAAGTCACACGCACCCCAAAATAGTGCCAATAAAACAGTCATCTCATCCCGCAAAAATCATACCCTACCCAAGGTAATCGCCCAAAAACTGAAAAAATTATGGCTCTCAGACTATGGAAACACTAACACATGATTTTTTTTGCTTCAAAAAAGAAATCATTGTGTAAAACTTACATAAATAAAAAAAAAGTATACATATTAGGTATCGCCGAATCCGTGACAACCTGGTCTATAAAAATATCACATGATCTAACCTGTCAGATGAATGTTGTAAATAACAAAAAATAAAAACGGTGCCAAAACAGCAATTTCTTGTTATCTTGCCTCACAAAAAGTGTAATCTAGAGCAACCAAAAATCATATGTACCCTAAACTAGTATCAACAATACTGCCACCCTATCCCGTAGTTTCTAAAATGGGGACACTTTTTGGGAGTTTCTACTCTAGGGGTGCATCAGGAGGGGCTTCAAATGGGACATGGTGTCAAAAAAAACAGTCCAGCAAAATCTGCCTTCCAAAAACCGTATGGCATGGATGTCAAACTCATGGCCCTCCAGATGTTGCAAAACTACAACTCCCATCATTCCCTAATAGCTGTAGTATGCCCAGGCATGATGGGAGTTGTAGTTTTGCAACAGCTGGAGGGCCACGAGTTTGACATCCCTGCCGTATGGCATCCCTTTCCTTCTGCGCCCTGCCATGTGCCTGTACAGCAGTTTACAACAACATATGGGGTGTTTCTGTAAACTACAGAATCAGGGCCATAAATATTGAGTTTTGTTTGGCTGTTAACCCTTGCTTTGTAAAAGTAAAAAAAATATTAAAAAGGAAAATATGCCAAAAAAGTGAAATTTTGAAATTGTATCTCTATTTTCCAAGATTTGCTTCTAAACTTCTAAGCCTTGTAGCGTCCCCAGAAAATAAAATATAATTCCCAAAATGCTATTTTTGTAGCTATTACTATGTATTATAGAAGTAGAGGAATTGAAACTTGGAAATTTGCAATTTTTGTACCAATTTGGTATTTTTTTTTATAAATAAAAATTATTATTTTTTTTACTTCATTTTACCAGTGTCATGAAGTACAATATGTGACGAAAAAACTGTCTCAGAATGGCCTGGATAAGTCAAAGCGTTTTAAAGTTATCACCACATAAAGTGACACTGGTCAGATTTGCAAAAAATGGTCCCTTAAGGTGAAATAGGGCTGAGTCCTTAAGGGGTTAAATAGTGGGTTTCGGACTAACTAACGTCCTAAAAAATAAAGACATTTACAAAATGATGCCAATATATAGTAGACATATGGGGGATGTTAATAAATATTTTATGAGGTATTACATTCTGTTTTAAAAGCAGAGCTTTGCGAATTTTTGATAAATTTTAAACTTTTTAATAAATAAAGTTGAAATATTGATTCACATTTATGACTGTCGTGAAGTGCAATGTGTCATGAGAAAACAATATGAGAATGGCTTGGATAAGTAAAAGTGTTCCAACTTCCAAAGTTACCACATTCCATTACTGATCTTTATTAGTACAGCGCACGGAACATTACCCGGCTGCTGCGCCAAACCCATGTGACTTTAGCCGATCACGTGATCACGTGACATCACGACGCCCTTACGGCGCATTGAGGTTAGACACGAACCTCAACCAATCAAACTACCTAGAATAACTTCCTAGCGTCGCTCCTCCCTCAGCAAAGTGTGGTCACATGGGCACGAAGTTGCGGCTTTCTCATTTAGAGGCTCCCCGCGACATCTGATCTACCAAGGTTGGGAGTACACTCCATGCGCCCTAAGGACTTTGTGATGTCACAAGGTCACGTGACAGGCTAAAGTCACATGGCTCCTACTTGTCAGGAGTAACTAGCCGCCGGCTATTGGATTGGCGGCGTGCAATAACCCGGCCACTGTAAAGAGCTGTAGCATTGCCGGATAATCATGGAGTGTGAGGTTCCTGCGCTTCTCACAGAATCCGCTTTTGCACAAGCTTACAGGTACTCCAGTGTTGTAGAATGTTGGGCGCAGTAGTCCACATGGTTAAATCCCAGGCGCGTCCTCCAGTTTACGCTGCAGGTTTTTTCTGTGGGTTGTAGTGGAGAGTTCACTTTGCTAGTATTGTACAATGGCAGATCTGTGTGTATTAACCACTTGTGTGCTCTGCATCCTGAAGGCCCTTTACACTGCCTGATGTGCCGGTGTAAAGGTGGTGCAAAGTGATCATGTAATAAGCCTAAATCATCGAGCGGTCTAGACAGCCTCTGAGCAATGGCGCGCTTCCGTCCTGACAATCATCTGCTAAATTGAGCCTCGGAAAGGGGCCAGGAATAGATTTCAAGTGGATCCTCCTGGATCCCCTTCTGTCTCAAAGCCTCTTCCTAAACTTCCTGAGAATCTGCCTCAAAGCCTCTTCCTAACCTCTGTGAACCTTCCCAGGAGCATCAGTGCAGCCTGTCCCTGCCTTGCACCTTGTTACGTCGGCTCTTTTTAATAAAGGATTATGTTCGTATCCAAATTTCCAGTCGGTCAAAGGAGATATTTTTTTCCTCAGTCAACTTGAGCCAAAACCAGTGGTGGAGACCACACAGAGATGAGGTATAATGGAAAGATGTGCTCCTGATCTCTGTTTTTGACCCACATCTGGCCACAGTTTGTGATGTTACTGGACAGACAGCCGATCGTCTGCCTGTGCCATGCAGGACTGTACAGTGCAATCTGAAGAGAAGACAGAAAACGGGGGCGCTCCCGTTACACCTAGGGGCTCTGCTCTCTTTGCAAATACTGCGCCTTCTCCGCTGTGCTTGACAGGACCAGGCATGATGACATTTTCACTGCCTGGCCCTGTCAATCACAGTGGAGAAGGCGCGGCAGTTGCAAAGAGAGCTGAGCCTCTAGGTGTAACGGGAACGCCCCTGTTGCTCCTAGAGGCTCATTTACATATATTAAAACCATATTTCTCAGCAATGCTGACATATGAACATGGGACCAACACAGATGTCTTCAGCTGCCGAGCGCACATGGAGCCGGTCAGTCCGTGTCATAGGTACAAATCTGCTGACAGATGCCCTTTAAAGAATAAGAAGCTATAGTTTAAAAAAAAAAAATGATTGAAAAAAATTATACAGTTTTCTCCAATAAAGCTAAAAAAATAAGAACTGCAAAAAAATATATTTTAGGCTACACTTGCATTCAGAGCGGATCCGTCTGGGGTCTGCACAGACGGATCCTCTCCTATAATGCAGACAACGGGATCCGTTCAGAACAGATCCGTCTGCATTATATTTTAGAAAAAATTCTAAGCGTGAAAGTAGCTTCAGACGGATCCGTCCAGACTTTACATTGAAAGTCAATCCGTTTGAAAATTGAGCCATATTGTGTCACCTTCAAACAGATCCGTCCCCATTGACTTTCATTGTAAGTCTGGACAGATCCGTTTGCCTCCGCACGGCCAGGCGGACACCCGAACGCTGCAAGCAGCGTTCGGGTGTCCGCCTGCTGAGCGGAGCGGAGGACAGACGGTGCCAGACTGATGCAGACTGATCCGCATCCACTCAGAATACATTGGGGCCGTACGGCTGCGTTCGGGGCCGCTTGTTAGAGCCTTTAAACGGAACTCACAAGCGGAGCCCCGAACGCTCATGTGAAAGTAGCCTAAGAAGCTGTATGTGTCATGTAAAAATTCAGCAAATTATTTTTTTCGTAGTCCACCAAAAAAAGTTACAACCGTTAAACCATCAAATGCGCTAAATTACAAAAAAGTCAACAGAGCGGGCGCCATAGCAACCAGGTGCCTGCTGTTTCATTCAGCAGGCACCAGCGGCTATTGACCATGAACGGCATGGCATCTGAGCGTGTGAAAATCCCGGAAGCACGCGCTTTTGGGTAAGTTCTGGCACCCCTGTGTGGCCATCGGAAAAGCCGGAGTGTATATGCGGCAGCCCCTGTCATTCAGAATGACAGGAGGCTCCTGTATAGTCGATGAAGCAGAAGAGACGCGGCACTCACCAAGGTCTTGAGAATACTTGTAGCTTTATTGCAGGTTAAGTGGCATACTGCGCAGGCTGGGGAGCGGGATGGCCACGGTGCGCATCAGCGGTGACGGCCGTTTCGCGCAGGAGTCGCGCTTCTTCAGACCGGCTATGACGTGCAGGCGCACGGACGTACCTTTAAAGGGAAGCTGTCAGTCGTCACCATGGTGATCCCAGACGCTCCCCGAATGCACAGCTGCAAAAGAACAGAGAGAAATGCAGGAAAATAATAACAGTCACATAGAATACAACATTGCGGTTACAGCAAAAATACCATTATACGCATCCTATTATGGTGACAACTTCCAGAAGCCTAGTACAAGGGTACATGAGAGAATACATAAATAATACATAAGAAGTACATGGTTGCCTGGAAGACATAACAGGGAAGTAACCAAGCATATTGGAGGGGTTTCATTCAAAACCCGTCAATACCTGCGGGATGGTGGGGTCATAAAAAGACCACCATGTCGTTCTTGTTGTTGAGGCCGCGGGGTCCCATGGCACCCGTCCAGATAATCCATCTGGCCTCCCGTTGCAGCAAAAGGCGGTGGCGATCACCACCCCTGGGGATGGGTCCCACGGCCTCAATGCCAGCAAAGGAGAGGCCAGAAGGATCACCATTGTGGGTAGACGGAACGTGATCGTTCAAGCGGGGTGAACCTCGTCCAGTACGAATGGAGTTAAGGTGCTCACGCACCATTTCGAGCAATGGCCTAATTGTCTTGCCAATGTAAAACCTGCTACAGTTGCATGAGACAACATAAACCACGTACGAGGTGCGACACGTGATAAATTGTCTGACTTTGTGTGTAATACCCCCCAGGGACAGACTCTTTGCTTGTGAGTTGTGAAGACAGAGGGAACAAGTTCCACACTTATAATTGCCTAAGGGAATTCTACTATGTAACCAATTCGACCGTTTAGGGCATGGATGTCAAACTCATGGCCCTCCAGATGTTGCAAAACTACAACTCCCAGCATTCCCTGATAGCTGCAGTATGCCCAGGCATGATGGGAGTTGTAGTTTTGCAAGAGCTGGAGGGCCACGAGTTTGACATCCCTGGTTTAGGGGATCTAAGAACACTATGAACTAATCTGTCCTTCAAGGTGTGGCACTTCCTGAAAGTAATAAGAGGTTTACTAGAAACCACTGCGCCCAAAGACGGTTCACCTTTTAGGAGGTCCCAGTTACTATAAACGGCTCGTTTTACTATATCAGCTGCTGGGCTGAATTTGAAAATAAAAGCAAACCTGTCTTCATTATCATCATGGGTCCTGTCATTGAGGAGACTAGGTCGAGGACGAAGAGCCGCTCGATGGAGTGCATCTACCACGATCCTCCTTGGATAACCTCTCTTTAAGCTGGGCTCCTGTATAGTAGTTGCAGGGCCCCATAGAAACATAGTACATTTCTCATAGACTCCACTGCTAATGCTTTGGGGTCTATGAGAATAGCAATCCAATGATTGTTTGTTATAGTTCGCTATGGGGAGAAATATTAAAATTCTAATCGCCTCCTTTCCCCCAAAATGAAAAAATAAAATAAAAATACAAATCATGGGTATTGCCGCATGAGAAATCGTCTGTACTAGCAAAATCTAAAAATTATTTATCCCATGTGGAAAAAGAGGAAACAAAAAAGTGCCAAAATGGCCGATTCACAGTTTTTATTTTTGTCTCTTCTTCTCCTACTCGAAATTAAATGGCGACAAAGATTTTTACTTTTGTTTTTTTTTTTCAGTATCAAACGCAAGAACTACACATATGTGCTATCCCCGGATTCGTACTGACCTTGAGAATGAAGCACACAAGTCAATTTGTCATAGTAAATGCTGTAAAAAATAAACAAATGTAAAACTGTGGCAGAATTTTTATTTTTTTCCAATTCCACCCAATTTGGAATTTTTTTCCCCACTTCCCACTAAATCCTATGCAATATAAAATGGTGGCATTAGAAAGTACAACTTTTTCTGCAAAAACAAGTCCTCATATGACTATGTGTTGTGAACTGAAAAATAAAGAAGTTATGGTTCTGGCAAGACGGGGAGGGAAAAGCGAACAAGAAAAAACGGAAAATTGCATCATCAGAAAGGGGTTAAAGGGGTTGTCTCCTCCAATTTGCTGAAGGGAGACAACACCTTTAAGTATAACTGTAATATACATGCAATTAATTTATTGTAAGTTTTTTATTTATTTTTTCTTATGTACATTACATTTTCCTCTTTGGTAGCGCCCCCTGCTGTTTATCCTTCTTGTCCACCTTATTCTGCATTCAGTGGTGGACTACCATGCTCAGTAAGGGTATGTTCACATAGGAAGCAGTGCAACATTGCTGTATTCTACAGTTCTCTGCTGGATCCCCATTGACTATAATGGGGTCTGGCAGTGATCCAGCTCCTTTCCAGCATCTATGCCGGAACTGGCTACTGGAAGAGCCTGCTGGATTTGAACCACACCTGTTACCATAGCTGAACTTCCCTGCCCTCTTCCTCCTCTAAGCGCCAACATAGGGATCTCATAGAAGCAGGTGAAATGGCCCAAACACCTTTCATTCATTGTCCCAACTTCAAAATTCATAGATACGTACCGCTTCTCTCAATTGTGGGGGAAGTACATACCGTATGTATTTCCAAGGCTATATTCGATGGGCTATTTTCTATACAGAGGAGGAAGGGGTTAACAAGAGCTTACAGCAGTGTCCTGGGAGTTGCATTTGATTAACTGCTGGCCTCCAAGAAGGGAAACAAGTCCTCCAAATACAGGTCCTTCTAAAAAAAATTAGCATATTGTGATAAAGTTCATTATTTTCTGTAATGTACTGATAAACATTAGACTTTCATATATTTTAGATTCATTACACACAACTGAAGTAGTTCAAGCCTTTTATTGTTTTAATATTGATGATTTTGGCATACAGCTCATGAAAACCCCAAATTCCTATCTCAAAAAATTAGCATATCATGGAAAGGTTCTCTAAACGAGCTATTAACCTAATCATCTGAATCAACTAATTAACTCTAAACACCTGCAAAAGATTCCTGAGGCTTTTAAAAACTCCCAGCCTGGTTCATTACTCAAAACCGCAATCATGGGTAAGACTGCCGACCTGACTGCTGTCCAGAAGGCCATCATTTACACCCTCAAGCAAGAGGGTAAGACACAGAAAGACATTTCTGAACGAATAGGCTGTTCCCAGAGTGCTGTATCAAGGCACCTCAGTGGGAAGTCTGTGGGAAGGAAAAAGTGTGGCAGAAAACGCTGCACAACGAGAAGAGGTGACCGGACCCTGAGGAAGATTGTGGAGAAGGACCGATTCCAGACCTTGGGGGACCTGCGGAAGCAGTGGACTGAGTCTGGAGTAGAAACATCCAGAGCCACGGTGTACAGGCATGTGCAGGAAATGGGCTACAGGTGTCGCATTCCCCAGGTCAAGCCACTTTTGAACCAGAAACAGCGGCAGAAGCGCCTGACCTGGGCTACAGAGAAGCAGCACTGGACTGTTGCTCAGTGGTCCAAAGTACTTTTTTCGGATGAAAGCAAATTTTGCATGTCATTCGGAAATCAAGGTCCCAGAGTCTGGAGGAAGACTGGGGAGAGGGAAATGCCAAAATGCCTGAAGTCCAGCGTCAAGTACCCACAGTCAGTGATGGTCTGGGGTGCCATGTCAGCTGCTGGTGTTGGTCCACTGTGTTTTATCAAGGGCAGGGTCAATGCAGCTAGCTATCAGGAGATTTTGGAGCACTTCATGCTTCCATCTGCTGAAAAGCTTTATGGAGATGAAGATTTCATTTTTCAGCACGACCTGGCACCTGCTCACAGTGCCAAAACCACTGGTAAATGGTTTACTGACCATGGTATTACTGTGCTCAATTGGCCTGCCAACTCTCCTGACCTGAACCCCATAGAGAATCTGTGGGATATTGGGAAGAGAAAGTTGAGAGACGCAAGACCCAACACTCTGGATGAGCTTAAGGCCGCTATCGAAGCATCCTGGGCCTCCATAACACCTCAGCAGTGCCACAGGCTGATTGCCTCCATGCCACGCCGCATTGAAGCAGTCATTTCTGCAAAAGGATTCCCGACCAAGTATTGAGTGCATAACTGAACATAATTATTTGAAGGTTGACTTTTTTTGTATTAAAAACACTTTTCTTTTATTGGTCGGATAAAATATGTTAATTTTTTGAGATAGGAAATTTGGGTTTTCATGAGCTTTATGCCAAAATCATCAATATTAAAACAATAAAAGGCTTGAACTACTTCAGTTGTGTGTAATGAATCTAAAATATATGAAAGTCTAATGTTTATCAGTACATTACAGAAAATAATGAACTTTAGCACAATATGCTAATTTTTTGAGAAGGACCTGTACACTGCCTGTCCAAAAAAAAAGTTGCCACGAAAAAAAAAAGCCTTTAGCTTTCATTATGGCACGCATTCGCTGTGGAATTGTTTCGATAAGTTTCTGCAATGTCACAAGATTTCATTCCATCCAGTGTTGCATAAATTTTTCACCAAGATCTTGCATTGATGAAGGTAGAGTCTGACTGCTGCACAAAGCCTTCTCCAGCACATCCCAAAGATTCTCAATGGGGTTAAGGTCTGGACTCTGTGGTGGCCAATCCATGTGTGACAATGATGTCTCATGCTCTCTGAACCACTCTTTCACAATTTGAGCCTGATGAATCCTGGCATTGTCATCTTGGAATATGCCCGTGCCATCAAGGAAGAAAAAAATCCATTGATGGAATAACCTGGTCATTCAGTATGTTCAGGTAGTCAGCTGGCCTCATTAATGGAGCACATACTGTTGCTCTACCTAGACCTGATCAACTGTAGCAACCCCAGGTCATAGCACTGACCCCATAGGCTTATACAGTAGGCACTAGGCATGATGGTGCATCACTTCATCTGCCTCTCTTCTTACCCTGATGCGCCCATCACTCCTGGAACAGGGTAAATCTTGACTTATCAGACCACATGATCTTCTTCCATTGCTCCAGAGTCCAATCTTTAGCAAATTGAAGCCTTTTTTTTCTGGTTTGCCTCACTGATTAGTGGTTTTCTTACGGCTACACAGCTGTTCAGTCCCAATCCCTTGAGTTCCCTTCGCAGTGTGCGTGTGTAAATGCTCTTACTTTCACTATTAACCCCTTAAGGACCGGGCTCATTTTCACCTTAAGGACCAGGCCATTTTTTGCAAATCTGACCAGTGTCACTTTAAGTGGTGATAACTTTAAAACGCTTTGACTTATCCAGGCCATTCTGAGATTGTTTTTTCGTCACATATTGTACTTCATGATACTAGTAAAAAAAAGTCAAAAAAATTAATTTTTTTGCATAATAAAATACCTAATTTACCAAAAATTTGGAAAAATTAGCAAATTTCAAAGTTTCAGTTTCTCTACTTCTGTAATACATAGTAATACCCCAAAAAATTGTGATGACTTAACATTCCCCATATGTCTACTTCATGTTTGAATTATTTTGGGAATGATATTTTATTTTTTGGGGATGTTACAAGGCTTAGAAGTTTAGAAGCAAATCTTGAAATTTTTCAGAAATTTACAAAAACCCAATTTTTAGGGACCACTACAGCTCTGAAGTCACTTTGCGAGGCTTACATAATAGAAACCGCCCAAAAATGACCCCATTCTATAAACTACACCCCTCAAGGTATTCAAAACTGATTTTACAAACTCCGTTAACCCTTTAGGTGTTGCACAAGAGTTATTGGCAAATGGGGATGAAATTTGAGAATTTCATTTTTTTGCCTAATTTTCCATTTTAACCCATTTTTTCCACTAACAAAGCAAGGGTTAACAGCCAAACAAGACTGTATCTTTATTGCCCTGACTCTGCTGTTTACAGAAACACCCCATATGTGGCCATAAACTACTGTACGGCCACACAGCGGGGCGTAGAGTGAAAGGTGCGCCGTATGGTTTTTGGAAGCCAGATTTTGCTGGACAGTTTTTTTGACACCATGTCCCATTTGAAGCCCCCTGATGCACCCCTAGAGTAGAAACTCCATAAAAGTGACCCCATCTAAGAAACTACACCCCTCAAGGTATTCAAAACTGATTTTACAAACTCCGTTAACCCTTTAGGTGTTGCACAAGAGTTATTGGCAAATGGGGATGAAATTTGAGAATTTCATTTTTTTGCCTAATTTTCCATTTTAACCCATTTTTTCCACTAACAAAGCAAGGGTTAACAGCCAAACAAGACTGTATCTTTATTGCCCTGACTCTACTGTTTACAGAAACACCCCATATGTGGCCATAAACTACTGTACGGCCACACAGCGGGGCGTAGAGTGAAAGGTGCGCCGTATGGTTTTTGGAAGCCAGATTGTGCTGGACAGTTTTTTTGACACCATGTCCCATTTGAAGCCCCCCTGATGCACCCCTAGAGTAGAAACTCCATAAAAGTGACCCCATCTAAGAAACTACACCCCTCAAGGTATTCAAAACTGATTTTACAAACTTTGTTAACCCTTTAGGTGTTGCACAAGATTCAATGGAAAATAGAGATATAATTTCAAAATTTCACTTTTTTGGCAGATTTTCCATTTTAATATTTTTTTTCCAGTAACAAAGCAAGGGTTAACAGCCAAACAAAACTCATTATTTATGGCCCTGATTCTGTAGTTTACAGAAACACCCCATATGTGGTCGTAAACTACTGTACGGGCACACGGCAGGGCGCAGAAGGAAAGGAATGCCATACGGTTTTTGGAAGGCAGATTTTGCTGGACTGGTTTTTTGACACCATGTCCCATTTGAAGCCCCCCGATGCACCCCTAGAGTAGAAACTCCAAAAAAAGTGACCCCATTTTAGAAAGTACGGAATAGGGTGGCAGTATTGTTGGTACTAGTTTAGGGTACATATGATTTTTGGTTGCTCTATATTACACTTTTTGTGCGGCAAGGTAACAAGAAATAGCTTTTTTGGCATGTTTTTTTTTTTGTTATTTACAACATTCATCTGACAGGTTAGATCACGTGGTAATTTTATAGAGCAGGTTGTCACGGACGCGGCGATACCTAATATGTATACAATTTTTTTATTTATGTAAGTTTTATACAATAACTTCATTTTGAAAACCAAAAAATTGTTTAGTGTCTCCATAGTCTAAGAGCCATAGTTTTTTCAGTTTTTGGGTGATTATCTTGAGTAGGGTCTAATTTTTTGCGGGGTGAGATTACAGTTTGATTGGCACTATTTTGGGGTGCATATGACTTTTTGATCGCTTGCTATTACACTTTTTGTGATGTAAGATGGCAAAAAATTGCTTTTTTTACACAGTTTTTTTTTTTTTTTTTTTTTTACGGTGGTCACCTGAGGGGTTAGGTCATGTGATATTTATATAGAGCCGGTCGATACGGACGCGGCGATACCTAATATGTATACTTTATTTTTATTTATGTACATTTTACACAATGATTTTATTTTTGAAACCAAAAAAAATCATGTTTTAGTGTTTCCATAGTCTAAGAGCCATAGTTTTTTCAGTTTTTGGGCGATTATCTTGAGTAGGGTCTCATTTTTTGCGGGATGAGATGACGGTTTGATTGGTACTATTTTGGCGTACATGCGACTTTTTTGATCACTTTTATTACCTTTTTTGGGAAGTAAGGTGGGCAAAATTTCAATTTTCTCATAGTTTTTATTTTTTTATTTTTATGGCGTTCACTGTGCGGGGAAAGTAACATGACCATTTTATAGATCAGGTCGTTACGGACGCGGCGATACCTAATATGTGTAGTGTATTTTATTTTTTTAATTTTTATTCAGTGATAAATGTTTTTTTTTTTTATCTTAACTTTTTTCACTTTTTATTTGATTTTTTTGACCCAGACCCACTTGGTTCTTGAAGATCCAGTGGGTCTGATGTCTGTAAAATACAGAACAGAACCTATATAGGTTTCTGCACTGTATTTTACTTACACTGAACAGGTCTATGCTTTCAGCACAGATCTGTTCAGCACCATGGACAGCAGGACGCCTGATCAGGCGTCCTGTTGCCATGGGAACCTTCCCCGTCTGCTCAGTTATGGTCAGAACTTCGCAGACGGGGAAGGGTAAGGACGGGGTTCTGGGGGGGCTGTCTGGGGGCTCTCTCCTTCTCCCATCGGGGGGCTGCAAAGGCACAGCAGCCCCCCGATCGGAGAGGGAGGGAGCTCCCTCTTACTGTTAACCTTTTCCATACAGCGGTCCGTACGGACCGCTGTATGGAAAGGGTTAAACGGCTGACATCGCATCAACGATGTCAGCCGTTTATACCAGGGTGCCAGCAATGTGCTGGCACCCTGGTATACCCACTGTACACCAACGATTATGCAATGGGAGGCGGGCGGGGGATCGCGATCCCGCCTGCCGCACCGCCCGCCTCCCGCAACGCCCCCACTGCATGCGACACCCCCCCTGCACCACCCGCCGCCATCAAATCGTGCAGGGGTGCAGGGGGGGGTTAACAATATTGATTTCGGGCACTCTGAAGTTTCTGATCCCCGCGGTCAGGGACCGCGGGGATCAGAAACGGCAAAAAGCGCAGCAAACCGCAGGTCTGAATTGACCTGCGGTTTTCTGCGATCGCCGATACGGGAGGGTCAAATGACCCCCCCCTGCGTTGTTACGGGATGCCGGCTGAATGATTTCAGCCGAAATCCCGTTCCGATTAACCCCAGCGGCGCCGGAATTAAGATTTTAAGTTAGGACGTACCGGTACGCCCTTGGTCCTTAAGGACTCGGGAAATAGGGCGTACCGGTACGCCCTATGTCCTTAAGGGGTTAAACATAGCCCTGCGTTGTACTGTTGTTTTTCTTCGATTTGATTTCACGAAACGTTTAAGTGATCGCCGATCATGGTCATGCAGGATTTTTTTCCCGCCACATTTCTTCCTCGAATACGATGGGTCCCCACTATCCTTCCAGTTTTTAATAATGCGTTTGACAGTTCTTAACCCAATTTTACTAGTTTCTGCAATCTCCTTAGATGTTTTCTCTGCTTGATGCATGCCAATGATTTGACCCTTCTCAAACAGACGAACATCTTTTCCACGACCACGAGATGTGTCTTTCGACATGGTTGTTTAAGAAATGAGAAGCAACTCATTGCACCAGTTGGGGTTAAATAACTTGTTGCCAGCTGATATATAATCGCCCATGCAGTAATTATCCAATAGGAGGCTCATAACTATTTGCTTAGTTAAAGGGGGTATGCACTTTGTTTTAACTGATGATTTATCCTCTGGATAGATCATCAGCATCTGATCGGCAGGGGTCCGACACACGGGACCCCCGCGATCAGCTGTTTGAGAAGGCTTCTCACTGTTTACCGCCGGCCCACTGGCGTCACAACTAGTATCAACTAGTGTGAGCGGGGCTACGCTCCATCCAAGTAAACAGAGCTTAGCCCCGCCCACGCTAGTTGATACTAGTCGTGACATCACTGGGCCAGCGGTAAACAGTGAGAAGGCCGCGGCGCTACTGGAGCGCCGCTCCCTTCTCAAACAGCTGATCGGCAGGGGTCCCAGGTGTTGGACCCCTGCCGATCAGAAGCTGATGATCTATCCAGAGCATAGATCATCAGTTAAAACAAAGTGCAGACCCCCTTTGAATCCAGGTGGTGACTTTTATTTTTTTGGACAGGCAGTGTATGTAAAGCTTCTATATTTGTGGGATTTTGCCTTGAATGTTAATATACTAGTGTCTGTCACTACACAATATACTTTCTCAGAGAGGGCAGCATAAAGGAGCTCGCTGTTCCCTTTAAAAAGTGCAAAGAAAGCTAAATATGATAATATGCTATGCAAATTTCTCTCTATTCCGTGCTTTTCTTACAGAGAGTACTTGGAGAAGGCAGGCATTCTAGATGGTCGTTACCGTGCACAGAAGCTTGAGAATGGCATGGTAGCTCTTCCAGTTCTTGAAGAAAAACTTAATGTATCTGTGCAAGAAAACCTGTTAGAAAAGATCGCCCCTGGCAGCTCTTGCAGGAAAACTTTGATTACTGTAAGTATTAGCGGTTTTAGACTAGGTTTACACAACATTTCTGCAGGATGCTTATACCGTTACCACTCACTGCATCTATCATGAGTTATGATGCTCAGTGACTCTGCCTGACCTGCCTTCTAATCACACTGACAGCTTTATGTCACTATGATCCTGTAGCAGTAAGGGCAAGCATCATGATAACAGCATTGTACTCCATGATAATGCCGTGCGCTCCTGCAAGTCCAGGATGGAGGATCACTCACACTCACACATGGACTCGCTTGTGTGAAACAGCCCTAAATGGGACTCAGCGCTCTGTACCTTTAGCCTTCATTGACTCTGCTCAGCTTTTTCAGCATGACCTTTGTCTACATGATAAATGCCATTTGCTGAAGCGGCCAACCCCTCCTGGTAGTTCAGAGGGAGTCTGTCACCAGTTTTATGTTAAGGGCAGCATAAACTAGTGACAGATACCCATAGGAAACGGGACAGCGTCAGCGCTGGATGCATTCAGTACATACTGCCTCATTTTCCTGATGTCCGAGCTCTACTTTCCTTCATACACCCTGTAGTAAGCGCCTGCGCTGTGAGTGACCGCTGCAGTGCTCTCCTGGTTGAGATCCTCTGCTGAACAGAATTGCCCAGAGAGGCTTCCCCTTCTGTAGCGTGTCTCTCTATGCAATGTATGGCCTTGAACTACTGGAATTGGAGATCAGTTTGGCAGGTAACATTATATTATGAAGCTCTTCTTGAAGAATAAGCAGAAAATGGCACTTATCATGCAGAGGAAGTTAATACAAGTCACTTACTAATGTATTCTGATTATCCATATTGCTTCCATGTTTCCATCATATTATACACTGCTCATTTCCATGATTGAAAAAATTAAGGATTTGTTTGGAAAATGCCACAAATGTAATTCTGTCGCCAACAAAATGATTGCTTGAAAAATGGGCAAAATCATGAATGCAATTTTATGCTGCTAAAGTAAAAAATATTGAATAATTTAGATGTCTATATTTTGGTCATAACACCCAGATTCTTCTGCGGTTTTACAGACCTGAACTCTTGTTCTCATTAGAAGCTTTCATACTAATTTCCCCCCACGCTACCTGTGAAGCCAAACCCCCATGAGCACCCCTCGGTTTTACCTGTCTAAACCTGGCTGAGGTGGCAACCCAAAATCCTGCACAAATTAGTCCTTATTTGTAACACAATAGACCTAACTATACCCCATCAGGCCTGGACCGGCAATCTGCCCCACCACCGGTCTCTGATGCTGAGTCAGGCCGCAGTGTGCAGGCGCTGATGAGCCTGCTTCCCTCCCACCATCACACTGCATGTCGGTGTTCTCTTCAGCAGCCGCCTCCCGCACAGTCTGTTTTCCCACTGCAGTGCATAGGACTCAATGTCATCCCGCCACTGAGAAAAACCGCCCATTTCAGATGGTTTATGCAGTGGCCGTTTTCATTCCTATCCACAGCGGATCAGGCACCCGTGGACTTACTCTAAGGTTATATTCAAACAATGTGGTTGTGTATTTTTCATATAATTAAAGTGTGTGAATAAACCTGAATTATAATGTAAATTATGCAGGTTAAAGGAGGCGGCGCACCTGTGACCCTGGCACTGGAAAGCCCCACGTTCACATGGAGCTGACTTTATTGGTGTGAGGGCCGTCACTGTTTGTGTGATTCTTTCTGCACTTTTATATTTCTTCTTTAAAGAGGTATTCCAGGATTTTACTATTGGAGTCTGAAAGTAATTTTTTCCCCTAAAATGAGGAGAATTGGCTTCTACCTCACAGTTTTTTTTGCCTTCCTCTGGATCAGCTTGCAGGATAACGGGCCGAACTGGATGGACAGATGTCTTTTTTCAGCCTTATAAACTATAGGTGTTATTAATTAAAACGCTGGTCTTAATAACCCCCATATCTGGCAAAGGGTCCGCCAAAGTTATGAAGAGGTGCAGGCCTCTACATAATTTCGGCGCATACAGCGCCAGTGTAAATGTAAGACGGCTTCCTTCCTGGCTAATATTTAGACCATTTTCTACGCCTAAAACGCCCACTTTTTTTAGACCTGGTGTGAGTGGCGAAAAGTCGCAGACTGAGGCGCCAGAAATACACCTAAGGCTACGTTCACACTCGCGTTTGGCGCGGATCCGTCATGGATTTGCACAGACGGATCCGTTCAGATAATTCAACCGTCTGCATCTGTTCGGACGGATCCGTCTTGAGCACCATTGAAAGTCAATAGAGGACGGATCCGTTTTCTATTGTGCCAGATTGTGTCATAGAAAACAGATCCGTCCCCATTGACTTACATTGTGTTGCTCAGTTTCGTCAGACGGCCACCAAAACGCTGCAAGCTCCAAAGCGGAATGGAGACGGAACGGAGGCAAACTGATGCATTCTGAGCGGATCCTTTTCCATTCAGAATGCATTAAGGGCAAAACTGATCCATTTAGGACCGCTTGTGAGAGCCCTGAACAGATCTCACAAACGCCAGTGTGAAAGTAGCCTAATATAGGTGTAGTTCTGGATAATAAGTTATCCCCTGTGTTACCTTGTTCTAGTCCAGGGATGGCCAACCTGCATCTCTCCAGCTGTTGTAAAACTACAATTCCCACCATGCCCTGCTGTAGGCTGATAGCTGTAGGCAGTCTTTGCATGTTGGGAGTTGTAGTTTTGCAACAGGTGGAGAGGCGCAGGTTAGCCATCCCTGTTCTAGTCCATTGTGTAGTGAACAGAACTGGTGACTGTAGCGCTAGTCCCATTCACTTTTAGTGAGAGGAGTGCTTCAGTTACCAGCTCTGCCCACAACACTTTGGATTGAGCTGTGTAGTTCTGGCGCTAGAGCTATGCTGATCGGCAGCGATATTTGTTGGCATACCCTGGGGAAACAAATACTGATAGCCTAGCCGAGGGCTAGGTTATCAATAGTAAAATTCTGGAATACCTGTTTAAGTGCATTAAAGTAGTTGTTAGGAAAGGTCATCAGTATCAGAGCGGCGGGGGTCCAAGACCCGGCACCACCGTCGATCAGCATTTTGAGGAGACGGCGCACGCAGTGTGCACGTGCCTTTTCTCTTCCTGCTCGCTGTTGTACAGTACAGACCAAAAGTTTGAACTCTCATTCAAAGAGTTTTCTTTATTTTCATGACTATGAAAATTGTAGATTCACACTGAAGGCATCAAAACTATGAATTAACACATGTGGAATTATATACATAACAAAAAAGTGTGAAACAACTGAAAATATGTCATATTCTAGGTTCTTCAAAGTAGCCACCTTTTGCTTTGATTACTGCTTTGCACACTCTTGGCATTCTCTTGATGAGCTTCAAGAGGTAGTCACCTGAAATGGTCTTACAACAGTCTTGAAGGAGTTCCCAGAGATGCTAAGCACTTGTTGGCCCTTTTGCCTTCACTCTGTGGTCCAACTCACCCCAAACCATCTCGATTGGGTTCAGGTCCGGTGACTGTGGAGGCCAGGTCATCTGGCGCAGTATCCCATCTCCTTCATGGTCAAATAGCCCTTACACAGCCTGGAGGTGTGTTTGGGGTCATTGTCCTGTTGAAAAATAAATGATGGTCCAACTAAACGCAAACCGGATGGAATAGCATCCCGCTGCAAGATGCTGTGGTAGCCATGCTGGTTCAGTATGCCTTCAATTTTGAATAAATCCCCAACAGTGTCACCAGCAAAGCACCCCCACACCATCACACCACCTCCTCCATGCTTCACGGAGGGAACCAGGCATGTAGAGTCCATCCGTTCACCTTTTCTGCGTCACACAAAGACACGGTGGTTGGAACCAAAGATCTCAAATTTGCACTCATCAGACCAAAGCACAGATTTCCACTGGTCTAATGTCCATTCCTTGTGTTCTTTAGCCCAAACAAGTCTCTTCTGCTTGTTGCCTGTCCTTGGCAGTGGTTTCCTAGCAGATATTCTACCATGAAGGCCTGATTCACACAGTCTCCTCTTAACAGTTGTTCTAGAGATGTGTCTGCTGCTAGAACTCTGTGTGGCATTGACCTGGTCTCTAATCTGAGCTGCTGTTAACCTGAGATTTCTGAGGCTGGTGACTCGGATGAACTTATCCTCCGCAGCAGAGGTGACTCTTGGTCTTCCTTTCCTGGGGCGGTCCACATGTGAGCCAGTTTCTTTGTAGCGCTTGATGGTTTTTGTGATTGCACTTGGGGACACTTTCAAAGTTTTCCCAATTTTTCGGACTGACTGACCTTCATTTCTTAAAGTAATGATGGCCACTCGTTTTTCTTTACTTAGCTGCTTTTTTCTTGCCATAATACAAATTCGAACAGTCTATTCAGTAGGACTATCAGCTGTGTATCCACCTGACTTCTCCACAACGCAACTGATGGTCCCAACCCCATTTATAAGGCAAGAAATCCCACTTATAAAACCTGACATGGCACACCTGTGAAGTGAAAACCATTTCAGGTGACTATCTCTTGAAGCTCATCAAGAGAATGCCAAGAGTGTGCAAAGCAGTAATCAAAGCAAAAGGTGGCTACTTTGAAAAACCTAGAATATTACATATTTTCAGTTGTTTCACACTTTTTTGTTATGTATATAATTCCACATGTGTTAATTCATAGTTTTGATGCCTTCAGTGTGAATCTACAATTTTCATAGTCATGAAAATAAAGAAAACTCTTTGAATGAGAAGGTGTGTCCAAACTTTTGGTCTGTACTGTATGTCTATGGAACAGCAGCAGACAGCACATGCACGCCGTGTCCTCTTACAGCTGATATGCGGGTGTGTCGCCCCCTGCCGATCTGATGTTGATGACCAATCCTGAGACATGGTCATCAATAGAAAAAGCCCGGATAAACCCTTTAGTACTCCACACAAACAATGCGTGCTGCTATTTTTCTTTGACTTGGTGTTTTTCAGTCCCAGTCCAGCCCTGACCCTCATAGAGACATTTATCTATTTGGTAAAGCACACTCACATTTTATATTTAACATGTGTTATGTGAAATATTATCCTATTCATGTCCAATGGAAGAAAATTATATTTCATATGAAGATAAATTGAATTTTGATGCGTCTAGTGATGTGAGGAGCAATTCTTCTTCTGAAGATAAAGCAGGCAGAGCACTTTTTCCCACAGAAGATATGGAGCCATTATTAAAAGCAGTAAGAGCGACAATGCAATGGAGGATGTTAAGCAGCAGAAATCCATTGCCGACCACGTTTTTGAAGGATTAGCACCTAAAAGTTTTTCCTGTTCATACAAATATGGAGGCCCTAATTAAAAAAGAATGGAGGAATCCAGATTGTAAATTTTTTGTTCCTAATACAATTAAAAGAAAATATCTTTTGATGAACAAGTGTCTTCAGTCTGGGATAAAGAATCTAATGTAGATGCCCTGGTGGCAAAAATTTCAAAGAGATCGTCACTTCCCTTTGATGACTTAGGGGTTCTTAGTGATCCCTTTGATAAGAAAGCAGACGTCTACCTTTAAAAAACCATGGGATTCTGCTTCTACTAGTTTTAGGCCTAGTATTGCTGCTTCCTGGGTATCTAGGTCTTTAAAGCTATGGTTTTTTTTGGCGGATGCTTCTTCTGAGAACATTAGATTTTCTGCTCGATCAGCGGCTTTATCTAATGCTGCTAGACGTGCCATCTGGCTTAAATCTTGGAAAGGCGACCAGGGTTTCAAAGCGAGGCTTTGTTCCCTATCATGTGAGGGTCAGAGGTTATTTGGGTCTTCCCTAGATGACATTCTTGAAAAAGCATTAGACAGCAAAAAGGTATTTCCGGTACCTCAGAAAATAAGTGGGTTCAGAAGGTCTAGAAATTTGAAAAGTAAACAGAGGTTCAGACACCCAGAAAAGAGAGAGCTCCCAGAAAGTCATTATTATTATTATTTTTTTTTTGTTTAGAGCGTCAAATGACTCCAAATCCAAGGATAAGCATGATTGACGCCAGGTGCCAGGAAAGTTTTACCCGGCCTGGGAAGAAATTACAAAAAAACAAGTGGATCTTAGACATCATTTTAAGAGGGGTTCAAATATAATTATTTGCACCACAGGAAGATTATTATTTTTTTTTTTTATAAAATAACTAAGAATCCAAAAGAAGCAGAAAAATCTTTAATTTCACAAAGGGAGGTTTTTTCTTTACTTCACAAAGGGGTTGTAAGTTTAGCTCCTGAGGGGGGGGGGGGGGGAGGAGAGGCTCCTTCAGAGTAATATTGAATTTAAAGAGATTAAACAAGGATCTGAGATACAAAAAATTTAGTATGGAGACTTTATCATCTGCCAAGAGACCAGGTGAAGTGAATAAACGGAAGAGGAAGGCTGTTCAACTGAGTGTTTGATAGTATCAAAAACACTTAGAAGAAGTCGATTCTTCTCGATTTTTGGCGCTTGACTATCCACCCTTTTTTTGTTTTGTGTATAGAAGGGATCTGTGTGCACTGGAGGTGCCCCCTACACAGGCACCTTCCCTTCTCCACATATCTCTAATCGATCCCTTTGGAATATCACAGGCTTCTCTACTTTACCAAGATTATAGCGGAAGTAGCAGCCTAATGTAAGATTAAAAAGAATCACTCTAGTCCCTTATTTAGACGACTTTTAAATAATTTCCCAGACAGAACCTTCTTTGAAGCAGGAGACAGATCAATTGTGTGTAATTCTGGAATCTTTAGGATGCAAGATAAATTGGAAAAAATCCAAGTTACTTCCTTTTCAGAGATACGTGTTTTTGGGGATACTACTAGATTCCCAGAATCAGAGATGTTTCCTGCCAGAACAGAAGGTGATGTTGTTGGTAGACAAAATACAGGATCTCTTTCTCAGTTATGGGAGTTCCCTGAGACGGACTATGTCAGTACTAGGTTTAATGACATCCACCATTCCAGCGGTAAGCTATGCTCAGTTTCATTCAAGACCTTTGCAGGAGGACATTCTAAAGAACTGGGACGGTTCTCGCCTATCCTTGGACTACAACTTCCATCTGAGGTCAGTAGCAAGGATGCCATTACTATGGTGGACAATCCCAACAAATTTATCGAGGGGATGCCCTTGGATGTCTCAGAATCCAATAGCAATCACCACGGACGCAAGTCCTTGGGGATGGGGGAGCCTATTCAGGGGGAACTTCTGGCAGGGAAGATGGAACATTTAGCCCAGAAACCTTTCCTCAAACTACAAGGAACTCTGCAATAAAAGAGGCTATATTCAAAATCCCATCGATATTGGCGGAAAGAACTGTAATAATATATTCAGACAATACAACAGCAGTGTCTTATATAAACCACCAGGAGGGCACAAGAATAAGATCTGTTGACGTTATCCCAGGAGATTTTTCAAATTGCAGAGAGGAACCAGTTCATTCTCAGAGCAGTTCACCTCAGAGGGAAGGACCATGCCCTGGTCGATTTATTTTATTTATTTAGTTATTTTTAGCAGGAAAGAGTTAAAGCAGGGAGAATGGTGCCTTCACAATTCAATTTTCCAGCTCTTAGTACAGAAATGGGGTCTACCAACTATAGATCTTTTAGCGACAAGGGAAAACAAAAAGGTGGACAGATTTTTTTTCGCTCAACAGAATCGACCTCCCGACGGGGATAGATGCATTTTCCCAGTCATGGGATCAGGAGTTCGGATATGCCTTCCCTCCGTATTTACTCACTTCCAAAGTCCTGAAGAAAGTTATCCAGGAGAGGGCTTCTTTGATTTTAATAGCTCCAAGATGGCCCAAAAGAGCCTGGTTCTCAATGTTACAAAGCCTAGCGACTGAACCCCCATGGATGCTTCCAGTGTGAGACAACCTTCTGTATCGGGGTCCAGTTTTTCACCCCAGACCAGGTCTTTTACAACGAGCAGCCTGGAAATTTTTTATTTTTTTTGGTTCATGGTAATGCAAACGGATCTAAGCGTTTGCATTATAGGTGCGGATCCGTCTGTGCAGATACCAGACGGATCCGCTCCGAACGCAAGTGTGAAAGTAGCCTAAAAAGTATGTTAGGATTTGGGATACATTCTCTACATTTTTGGAAAGGTCTCCTGACCCTTTGCAGGCACCTTGTGTACCGGACATACTAAATTTTGGGATTTAAATGTAGTATTAACTGCCTTGACTCATTCCCCATTTGAACCTATCGAGATACCAATCAAGATGCTCTCTTTAAAAATGCCTTTTTTTTTTTTTTTTTTAGTTTTAGCGATCATATCTGCTAGGCGAGTTTCTGAGATCCAGGATCTTATTGCCTTTCCTCCTTGTACAAATTTATTGGAAGATAGTCATTTTAAGTCCTTTTACCTTTTTTCCTGCCTAAGGTGGTTTCTGACTTCAATAGAAACCAGGACATAATTCTACCTTTTTTTGTGTTTAATCCCAATAATTCTTGAGAACCAAATTTTCATTGTCTAAACGTTAGAAGATGTTTAATCACTTACCTGGAATCCACTATGGATTGGAGAATAGATGAAAATCTCCTGATCCAGTTTGAGGGATCTGGTAAGGGAACGAAAGCTTCCATAGCATCGATTGCAAGATGGGTTAAGTTTGTCATATCTTGTGCTTATTTGTCAAGAGGTCTGCTCGTTCCAGAGAGGTTTGGTGCCCACTCAACTAGAGCAGTAGCTACTACTTGGGCAGAGAGGGCGGAGGCTTCCGTATCTCAGATTTGCAGAGCGGCCACATGGTCTTCGCCCCATACTTTCTTAAAACACTACAGGTTGCATCTGGGCTCGTGCCTTTGGGAGGAAGGTACTGCAAGCTGTGGTCACCCCGTAATTTTAAATTCATAGTTTAGTCCGCATGGGTGCTTACCGGTAATTGTTTTTCTTGAAACCCATGACAGCACCCCAAAATTTTCCCAACCCTTTATTTTTCTTTTCTTTAATGGGGCCTGTTCTTGAAGTTATATCCCAGGTTAGGTAGGAAAAGAATGTACCGTATTGGTTCCCTGGCTGGGGTTTATCTCTTTTTTTTCTTTTCTTGTGTTATCACGCCTCCGGGGGTCTTTTCCTTGCAAATCACTGAGGTGTGGTGGGGGTGTGAACGTTTTATATCCTAAGGTTTCCTGTCCAGGATGGGAGGCCCGTCACGAATGCTGTCATGGGTTTCAAGAAAAACAATTCCCTGTAAGCAATTTATGTTTTCTGCACACAAGTGCTTAGAGGAGATACCTGGTGAAACCAGGGTACCCTGCAATACAGAAGAATGATAGCAGAAAACGACGACACTCATCGAACCTTATACTATTTCCTTTTCATTTTTATACTAGTATAAATACATTATCCCAGGCTAGTTTAAATTCTGTTACTGTAGATTTTCTAACCACATCCTCTGGATATTTGTTCCAAGCATCTTTCTGACATTGGTTCTGATGTTCCTCCCAACCTCCTCAGACTGTGCCCCCTTGTTTTTGTGGTCAGTTTCTTATTAAAAACTCTTCCATCCTAAACGGAAAGGGGGGTGATTTAAACTTTTATATTATTTTCCCTTTTTTAAATATATTTTTTAATTTTTTTTTTATTTTTCCAGTAATTATTTTGAAACTCATATGAGCCTATAAAATCAGTTTTTTTTATTTTGAACCATCATATTTTTTAAAATGAGTTTATTACTGAAAATTGCTCATTTCTTATGTTGGCCTGCCATCAGGTGGCCAAAATAAGAATTGCAGCATAAAAGCTGTGTGTCTCGTCAGTGAGACTCACAGCATTGACAGCAACTACCGGCATCCCCATTGGCCATTTTTGACCATTTTAGATGCCATGATCTCACTTAACCCCGGTATCTAAAGCCTTTAATTACTGCGATCAGCATTATTGCCAATTACGGTAATTAGCGGCCGGTCTCTGCTGTTTGATACAGAAGAGACCTGCCGGCCATGACTCCTGCTGCACATGCGAGCAGGCGCCATGTTTACACATTGCTCAAGTGCCGTGCATGTACGGTGCTGGTAGCAAACAGGTTAAACTGGACTTATTACTGAGAATTGCTCATTTCTTATGTTGGCCTGCCATCTGGAATTGCAGTTTGAATGTTCTTAGCCTCCTCAGCAAGGCTGAGCGCATTCAAACCTATTACGGGCATCCCCATTGGCCGCAGGTGATGCTGGTAAGTGGCATCTAAAGCCTTTAATTACCGCGATCGGCATTATTGTCAGTCTTGGTAATTAGCCGCAGGTCTCTGCTGTTTTATAACAGCTGAGACCTGCCGGCCACGACGCCCGCTGCACGTGCGAGCGGGTGCCATGTTTGCCTATTGCTCTAGCGCCTTACATGTATGGTGCTCGTAGCAAAACAGTTAAAGGGGTATTCCGGTTGTTAAAAGTTATTCCCTATCCACAGCATAGGGAATAACTATTAGATCAGTGGGGGTCCTACTGCTAGGAACAGATCACGAGAACAGGGGCGCATACCCGTTGCAGCCACCTGAAAAGAACAGAGCGGCTGGTCGCACCATTCATTTCAATGAGAGTTCCAGTCATAGCAGAGTACAGTTATCCCCTGTACTGTAACTTGTAACAACTGGAGTACCCCTCTAAATTAGTACAGGAAAACTACCACATCATGACTTATACTCACCTGCCACAGCTATGGAAGGTCAGCAGTGGAGTGCAGGTGAGACAATTTGAGACTTTCCCTATGATAAATAATGCGAAAACCAATTTACTCCACAGGAAAGCCCACAAAACAGCTGGACTTCAAAATTTTACTTGATCCTAGAAACTGTACATACAGGTGAAACTTGAAAAATTAGAATAGCGTCCAAAAGTCCATTTATTTCAGTAATGCAAATTAAAAGGAATTGCATTAATGCAGCTTAAAGTTGGCTCAAAGTGTCAAACTGTTGTTGGCTAATTAATCCAAACCCCCTGAGCAAAGGGTACCTCAAAATTGTGACTTTGGGGTTCCATAAGCTGTAAGCCGTAATCATCCAAGTTATAACAAATAAAGGCTTGAAATATCTCACTTTGCATGTAATGAGTCTACCTCATATGTTAGTTTCACCTTTTAAGTTTCATTACTGAAATAAATGAACTTTGCACAATATACCAATTTTTCGAGTTTCACCTAAACAGTACCTCTGAACTATTCTCCTGTATTCTAGTTGCATCTGTGTTAGACAGTATCCAGAAGATCGTACACCAAACGAGCTTGGGACACCAGCTTGAGTTCCTCAACTCAAACCACAGTTGTGGGACAGGTGGAAATAATGTGCTGTCTGGATTGGTTCTTTCCATTGGTATTGCAGGAATCTGCTGACTCATTTTTGTAACTATTGTGGGGATTCGCTCTGGTAGGCAGGGTGAGCAGGCGCAGTACAGGGGCACAAAAACTGTTAGTTACCAGACTTCGGTGTTTATTCACACCTGGCAGGTTTCACAAAACAGAAAACAACTTCACCTTAGTTTTAAGTTCTGGTGTTCAGTTCACACCAAGCTGTGGGTACAACATGAAGATCAAGTCCTGGAGTTCAGTTCACACCTTGCTGCAAGTACCGTGTATACTGGTCAAGTTTTGGGGGAAAATACCTCCCATCTACTAACAGACCCTTCACTGTGTTACACTATTAACATGAGAAACTCTTTTTTTGGTCTTTAGTGGGTTTGATTTATGGTACTATTTGATAATTCTACATGCTGCCTATATTCCAGAATCCTGTCCTCTCCAAAAGAGCTAGGGTTCAATCTCCTGCACAGAAGTTACGAATGGACCTATACAACCTATTGGAAAGCTATGGAATAATGTGGACACGGAATTTGGATCGTGACCTTCCTCACTCCTGGCAGGGACATGGTGACTTAGCCGTTTTGAGTGAAGACTGCTTTTGTGACACTATATGGAAACAATTAGGTATACAATATTGTTTGTGGCGTATGGTAATAGGTCTTACATTTAGAAATCGAAAGTCATTTACTTCTTATGCATCTATAGGTGATGAACTCTGGAACAGTGTAGCATGCTCTCTTGGAGTAAAACGCCTAGCAAAACAAGGTCGTGTGTTGAATGATGGTGTAAGATCACCTAATGTGACTTTGTTGCTTGGGGACAATAGTTGGGTGGAACATGTGGACAATGGCATTCAGTAAGTATTGTGGTATTTGATGCTCCATTTAAATTTTTTATATTTTTTTCCCCATTTGACTTTATTATGTCATGATCTATAAATTTGTTTGCAGCTACACTTTTGATTTGACAAAGTGCATGTTCTCAGCTGGAAATATAGTAGAAAAAATGAGAGTGGCAACTCTTCAGTGTTCCAAAGAAATAGTTGTTGATCTCTATGCAGGTGAAGTATGCCGTTTTACTTTTTATTTACTTTATTGATTCAACAAATGGCATAGATTTGAAGAATGTGTTGTACTTTTTTCAACTCTCAAATGACCCTGACTAATCAATACTTTGGCTGTAAATGTCATCAAGGTCAACCTTTCTCATATTAATGATATCATTCATGTCCCCAAGGGAAGGGTAACATGATCTTCTGTGCATGTTATGTAGCCCCCTTTCCCTATCAATCAGTGGGCATACTTGACATTAGAGGAGTGAGAAGGTGAGCACATGCTGATCTAATCTCTCCTCTGCACCTCATGGCGTTAGTGAACATTGGATCAATTAATCAGATAAGTTGCACCACATTTTTGCTTACCTGTAATTGTTTTTCTTGAAACCCATGACAGCACCCCAAAATTTTCCCAACCCTTTATTTTTCTTTTCTTTAATGGGGCCTGTTCTTGACGTTATTATATCCTAGGTTAGGTAGGAAAAGAATGTACCGTATTGGTTCCCTGGCTGGGGTCTATCTCTTTTTTTCTTTTCTTGTGTTATAACGCCTCCGGAGGGTCTTTTCCTTGCAAATCACTGAGGTGTAAGTTGCACCAAATTTTTGTACCCCACATGCAAGCTCCAATAAAGTTCCCATTTTATACTGTCTGTATGCTTTCCATACCTGATCTTCAGGCTAAAACCAGTGTGGCACTTCTGTAGTGATACCCGTTATACACTGCAGTAATAGCGATCACCAATGAGGTAACCAATAGTTGTGTATAACAAAAGAGCTATGTGTGTAAATGGCCTGTAGATTTACAAGTTAAGGAGAATTGGAGTCAGTCAACAGGTGAGGGGGAGGAAGTGTGTCCATGTAAAGTGTCATAAATCCAGGTTTCAGATTGAATTCTCTTTTCAATGATTGAATTTAGGGATAAGCAAAGCGAGCTTTGGATCCTAGATACAAAGTCGCACCGCTCAAAACTTTGATTTAATGCTGTACGGAGTCTAGCTATTTGCCGGCAGTAGATCGTGACTACACAGCACGGTCTGCCGCCAGCAAACCGCAATCTTTTAGCATGCTGAAAGATCACAATTGCTCGATGCTCATTCATCGGGTAATCAGTGGCAGTACTAGACTGCCAGATGATCACTAACGTGCGTTATTATGAACGTTCGTTAGCAATTGTACTCGGATCGACTATCAGAACAACCGTGCCTTAAGCATAGCAGTAGAGGCGTGGCAGAACTGCTGTAAAGGGTAGCCTAAAGGGTGCCACCCTATATGGAAGGATAAAAGAAGGGGTTGGGTGGGAGGGGCACACGCTGCAGTGCCGGGAATCGTAACGACAGCTGCCAGGGGGAAGGGCACGGAGGTGCCTTAAGTAGTGAGTGTGGGAGCCTCTCCTCCCACAAATACGGCAACTACGTTGCCTACACTTGTACTCGGATCGACTATCAGAACAACCGTGCCTTAAGCATAGCAGTAGAGGCGTGGCGGAACTGCTGTAAAGGGTAACCTAAAGGGGCCAAAAATACACGACACAGTAATGTGAACAAAGAACTGTATTAACACACATCACAGTAACAAATTCCGGAAAGCTAAAGACATCTCGCATTTAGGGTTGGGGATGTAGCGAGTGTAGCATAATGATTTCCAACGCCCTAACCTCTTAATGATGTGACCCGGTACATTGTTTTTAGAGGCGGCTGACGCTGCGCCTATCCGGAAGGAATGTCCGGTAATGCTCAAAGGATCCACCCCCAGTCCCGGCAACAATGTGCGGATGAACCTGAGGAAAGTCTGGATAGTGAGTGGACTGGAATCGTAAGCCAACAAAGGGGAGTGAGGTGCGTCATGTTTGATCACCACCGACCATTCGTTAAATATAGCTACTGGGCACCATGCATTGCCCATGGGAAAATACTTAACCTTGGTGGCCTCGCCGGGTCTGGTCGTTTTGGTATGGTTAAGTGTGAGCATGTAGTGGGAGCCTAAGGCTGAGTTCACACGAGCGTGACAGATTTGGTCCGGATGCGTTCAGGGTGCGTTCAGTTAAACTCGCACCATTTTGCAAGCAAGTTCAGTCAGTTTTGGCTGCAATTGCGTTTAGTTGTTCATTTTTTTCCGCGCGGGTGCAATGCGTTTTGATGCGTTTTTCACGCGCGTGATAAAAAACTGAAGGTTTACAAACAACATCTCCTAGCAACCATCAGTGAAAAACGCATTGCATCCGCACTTGCTTGCAGATGCAATGCGTTATTAACGCAGCCCCATTCACTTCTATGGAGCCAGGGCTGCGTGAAAAAAGCAGAATATAGAACATGCTGCGATTTTAAAGCATTGCAGAAGTGATGCATGAAAAAAAACGCTCATGTGCACAGCCCCATTGAAATGAATGGGTCAGGATTCAGTGCAGGTGCAATGCGTTCACCTACTGCATTGCACCCGCGCGGAAATCTCGCCCGTGTGAACTCAGCCTAAGTGTAGTAAGTGTTGTTTCTGAATGAAAGTATTGCGGGACATGGGGCACGTGAACTCCCCGGGTCGTAGGAAGCCGTAGAAGCATAGGTACAGGGTGGTTTTAACGAAGGCGCTAGTCCTTAATCCGAAGGGGTTGGTATCTAGGACGGCCGATAAGGACTTAAACATGTCCCCGGAGAAGGGTCTCCTGGAAACTGTGCTGACGGCTGTTGAATTCTGGATCCCCTTGAGGATCGTTTTAATAGGGTGAGCGGAGAACAGCGAGGGTCTATCTGGGTAGGAGATATGCCAGAGATGTTGTATACCGGCTAAGTATGACTTGATTGTGCTAGTTTGAGGTCTGAGTGGCACAAAGCTATAAACGCGAGTAAATACGTAATATCGTCCATGCCCAGTTGTGGACACTTTAGCTGGAACCTAGAAAAATGGGACCACGCTGTCTTGTACATCCTGGCCGTATTGTCGGACAATGACTTCTGCATGAGGAGCCTGGCTGTGACCAGGTGCGTGTTCAAGGCATGACTAACAGGCTGTGCGATGGTGTAGGGGTTGGTACGGGATCCGCCTCTGGTGAAATCTGAAAAAAAAAAATCCCGTTTACCTCTAGATAGAGCATCTGCTGCCACGTTTACCTTGCCGGGAATATGTGCACATTCGAAATGAAATTGGTGCTGTAAAGCCAACCAGATGAACCGTCTCATGAAGGCCATGATCTCACTGGAGACTGACCTACCCTTATTGATCAGTGCTGCCAGTCCTTCGTTATCGGTCAGAATCAACACTGTGTTCTTGCGCCAGTAAGCTCCCCACGCCTGTGCTGCAGCGACAATGGGGTAGATCTCGAACAGCGAAGATGACTGGGAAAACCCAGGTATGGAAGTAACCTCGGGTGGCCAAGCGCTGGCCATCCAGTGGTTGCCGTAAATGGCGGCGAAGCCCAGAGCTGATGAAGCATCGGCGTGGAGGACGGGGGAGTGGCTGGACACTGAGGGAGTAAACAACGAAATGCCGTTCCAGTTGGAAAGGAACTGGTCCCACATCACTAGATCGGCCAGAGCTTGTTGATCTAGCCTCACCTGGCTATCTTGGTCGGTGGTAGCTGGAAGAAGGCTAAGGAGTCTGGAGATGAAAGTCCTGCCTTGCGGGATGATCCTCATGGCATAATTGAGCATGCCAAGCAGGCTTTGGAGCTCCGCTCTGGAACAAATGCCTGCGCAAGCTAACTTGTGGATATTATCTCTGATTCTACGTAGTTTGTCGGGAGGCAAACTAGCTTGCAACGTGACGGTGTCTAGTTGGATACCTAAAAAGGTCAAACTGGTGTGTGGGCCCTCGAGCTTATGATTCGCTACTGGAACACCGAGTTTGTTGAACACTTCGGTCAAGACTCCTAGATCACCTGGAGGCCGTGATGGAGGTTCGATCAGCAGAAAGTCGTCCAGATAGTGGATGACGTGATGGGCACTGAAGGTGTGCTCAAGGATCCAGTGTAGACTGCTGGCAAACTGATCGAACAGCCACGGGCTTGATTTTGAGCCAAAAGTGAGACAATTGGCAAAATAATACAGCCCGTCCCACCTAACGCCATGCCACTGCCATAGTTGGGGGTGAATGGGCAGCAGTTTAAAAGCGTCGGTGATATCTGCTTTTGACAGCCACGTGTGCTGCCCCAAAGACAGTATGACCTGAATTGCCTCGTCTATGGACGCATATTTCATGCCGAATTCCTCGGAGGGAATGAGAGCATTGAGGCTAGGCACGTCAGAAGAATGTGGAGCTGACAGGTCATAAATCAGGCGTTTTTTATTGGCGAACTTGCCAACAACCATGCCTATCGGACTAATTCTCCAGCAGTCGAAAGGGGGCTGGCGCAGAGGACCTATCAGGTAGCCCTTTGCCACCTCTGCTTGAATGAGGCCGACTGCCTCGGGGCTCCTCACAGCGGACAGCAAATTCCTACATTTGTACGTGGTCTGTGGTAGGGATATCTGGCCTGTGTGGAAACCTACGGTGAAACCGTTTAGGAGGAACCTCACCCACTGTTGGTCTGGATGATCAGCCAGGAATGTGGCTAGCGTGTCAACATGTACCCAGCCTAGTCATGCCGGGTGAAGGCCTTTCTGGGGGCACGCTGTCTTGGGGTGAGCCCTGAAGCAGTTGGTGCATAAATGCAGCAACCGGCATTGGCTGTAGAAACACCCTGTGTAATTGAAGTTATTGCAAATTTGTGATTTGCCTAAGTACTTGATGGGCCTGCCTAATTTATCAACCCCTGTGGCGGATTTGGGCATGACGCTATCGGGTGCCTGTCTAGTCTGGGAGCTGCCTGACGGAGGATTGCTGGAGGAGCACCACTCTGCGGTGTGGGAGTGTGAACTGCAAGTGGAACAAGCGGGGGCTCTCAAGCCAGCAAAATGGGAGCAAAAAAGCTTGGTGTCCGTCACTGCCCAGTCGACGGTGTGCTGAAACTGTGTGAGTAAGGCTGCTGCCCTAGCGGAAAAAGACCTGTGATACTCGTAGAAGGCCGTGCCACCGTATTTGCGGCCTAGGTCTACCACTTTGTAGAGGTATAGGTCTAATTCTTCACGGCGACTGGGCGACACGGAACAGATGACGTCCCGGTATAAGCTAAACGCCAGCACAAACTCAGTGATGCTGAGTTTGCGGTTTAGCCTGATGTCCCGTGACTTGAGTATGACAGACACCTCCCCGCAGGCGATGGTCTTATTATCAGGTACCTCGTGTGTAGCGATGAGTAGACAGGCTAAATTGACATCCTTACCGTCTAGAATATCCTGCCTAACGTTGGCCGGAATGAAATGCGATGGTGCGACATTGGGGAAGTTGGGGGGGGGGGGGGTTCGCCGCAGACGTGGAGGGAACTGACGGAGACGGAGTGTAGGTGCGCCAGCGCTGGAGGTGGATGCCCTGTTATGAATTTCCTCTAGTCTGCTATGAAAGCCAGACATGGAGGACGCCATGTTGTCAATTGCTGCATGTAGCTGGGTAATGGAAGTCTGTATGGTGTTGGGCGTAAGCAAATCTTGACTGGAGCCTGGTTCGGACTGTAGCAAACGAAAAAGTTCGGCCTTCCTAGCAGATGCTGAGAAAGGAATCCCTCTGCTTAACAGTTCCGTAGTTATTCTGGATATGGTCCATGACCTAAGGGAGGGGGTCATGCCTCTTTCTGACTGTACGTCCCCGCTGGCTTGGGATGACGCAGATGCAGTCGGAATCTGGTTGTGTGGCAGTTCCATCTAGAATACATGAAGAAAAGCATGACACGATGGCTAGCTACACGTGACGATAGCCCATACCATACACCCTGGTGAACTAGTAAGGGAAGAAAGACTAACCGTGCAAGCTGTGCCTGAGGGAAATTACGCACAACACCCATGTACCGCGACATCCCCTGCCACCTAGAGTACCCCGTGACGGGGCATGTACAGCCGTGACAGCTGATGACCGTGGGGGCCCGCAACTGCGTGTGAGTGGGTTAACGTGGATGCCTGTGAGGCAGGAGACCTGTACGCTCGAACTGTAAGCCGTACCGAGCTGGGACTAAACTGGCGCCTGTAGACGTGACAGAACTTGCGTCATCTCTGAAGACGTGACAGAGTTGCGTATGCCTGAAGTCGTGTCAGGACTTAGACTGAGTCTGAAGACGTGACAGACTTGACGAGTTCGCCTGAGGACATGACAGGTCTTACGGTGAGTCTGAAGACGTGACAGAACTGGAAAATGCTGAAACGTGACGGAATTGGCGTGAGAGTCTGAGCACGTGTCAGAAGTGGGGCGGCTGAGATATGTCGTGACTATGAACTGAGTCTGATGACGTGACAGACGTGCCGAGGCTGAACGTGCCGGGACTGCGTGTGAGTCTGATGACGTGACAGACCTGCCGAGGCTGAATGTGCCGGAACTGCGTGTGAGTCTGAGGACGTGGGGAGAACCCCCCCCCCCCTTTTTTTTTTATTTTTTTTTTTATTTTTATTATTGGCTGTACATGAACCCCCTGGTGAGGAGTGGAACCCCTGGTGAGAAGAGAGAGAGCAAGGAGGAAAGGGAAAGGGGGAGAGAGAGAGAGAGAGAGAGAGAGAGAGAAAATATATATATATATTTTTTTTTCTTTACCGGATCCTGACGGAAGAAGTACGTGACTACTAGACTGTGAAACGAAACAGAGCACCGGGTCAGCTTAGGGGAGAGAAACAAACAAAAAAATAAAAATAAAAATCTGACCTAACCATGTTTTCCGAAATCTACCTGCACCAGGATTTGTGAGAGTTTGATACTCTGACCGTCCGAACCCCTGAAGCCTGTGAAGACACCTGTTAAGGGATAAAATACAGCAATGATATCGACGGTGCCTACAACCGAGTGGCCATAGTGAATAACCTGTAAAACATAAAACACCGGACAAGTATGTGCGACCCGTATGCTGGTCCAGAGCTAGATGCACGGAACAAGCTTCAGAATAATTACGTATGCCCGGCATGGGTATGCTACGAATTGCGTAGTGGCCGGTGCGGTCTCGAGAGCGGTACAGTTGACGCCACTGTATGACCAGTATTGTTGAACACGAATATTCGCATTGCGATTTAAATCGCGACTTCCTGAACGTCGCTAAACGCGATCGCAATTGCGAATATTCGATCAACTTTCGTGCGCCTGTTCAGTGCGTGTGATGCGATTTTCGCAGTAAGAAAACGATGCCATTAGTGAGTGGTGGGAGGGACCATGGACCGTGCGACTGCGTGGATGGTGTCACTCTGCGAATATGAACCCGGCAGCATGCGGGAAGCGATCACGGAGACTGGACAGCCTGAGGCCTGCCGTTCGGATAATGATAAACTATCCTAGGGATAAGTGTAATTTTATAGTCAATAGTTTACCTTTCTCAAGTCAGGTAAACATTTAAGGGGTCTCCGTGATGTCAGTACTAATGGCCTGTCCTCAGGATAGGCTGTCAGTATTAGAATACCCCATAGATCAGCTGTTTGAAGAGGCCAAAATGAGCGCTGTGGCCTCTTCCTCAGCCGATGACATCACATGTATGTACGATCACTGACAGTGGCGGCAGCATCGCCGCAGGAGCTCTGACGACACGGGAGCTGTGGCTCCTGGGGCGGCCCTGCGGCCAGAGGCTGCTGACGAAAGGATGGGGGAACAACTTGACATCCGCACCCACAGCCTCATGTGACCCGAGCAGACACCGAGCCGAGTAAACGCCGCGGCGGCTGCGGTCATGGAGTGCCCGGGAGGGGGATCCGGTGAGTGTGGTGCCGACAGCACTCTCCGGCGGAACAGGACGTGCGCAGCTTAGGCGGTGCCGCCGCTAGGAGGATGCTGTCGGCTGCATGTACCCATGGCTGCCCGGCGGGGGAGGGAGATGGCGCGCGGCAGCCAAACCCTCATGGAGCATGAATCGAGGGGGCCTGCCCGTTACCTGTGGCGGGATACCTGCCGGACGGGAGCGGCTGTGGGTAGCGGAGGTGAAGCGCTGTAAACGCGGGACGGCTGCCGTCGGACGCTGATCCACCACGTGACCCGGAAGTGACGCGGCACACGCTGTAGTGCCGGGAATCGTATCGACAGCTGCCAGGGGGGAGGGCACGGAGGTGCCTTAAGTAGTGAGTGCGGGAGCCTCTCCTCCCACAAATACGGCAACTACGTTGCCTACACTTATCTGGCAGAAAATCCACCAGTGTAAAATCCAACAGGCTTTAGAGGGAGTACAAATCTCACAGGCAGCAACATAAGGCGCAATAATTACAAAATTAAAATGAGTAAAAAACAATGCCTACCTTTCCTGCCTAGGGTTCACAGTTGTTTGGCAGATTCTAAAAAGGTTACATATTTGTGATCTGTAATAACCGTTAATTCGTGTTGAGCTTCTTCCAAGAAGTGACGCCATTCTTCAAAAGGCCCACTTAATGGCAAGGGAGCTCCTGATTTCCATCATCCTAATTTCTTTCGACTGCAGAAAATTTACGAGAAAAAAAAGGCACATGGCCTAAGAGGAGTCAGAGCCCTAGTTCCCTGAGAGAGCACTGCTCCCACTGCTCAGAAGCACCCTCCTCAACCATAAAGGGCCCCTGGTTGCCAGTGACGTAAATCTGCCCCCTGTTTAGTCAGGTAACTAGTTTAACCACTACTGAAACATTTTTTATAAATTTGCAATAATAATTTGCTAACCCTGAAAAGCACGGAAGAGCCTTGAGAAACATAGGTTGAACCCAATCAACGATTGCCTGAACTTTACTGGGATCCATCTTAAAGGCATTAGAAAAGAGAATATACCCTAAAAATTTACTTTCTGGAGTCTAAATACACACTTCTCTGCGTTCGCATACAATTAGTTCTCCCGGAGAATCTGTAGAACCAGAATAACATATAGAATAACATGTACAGTAATACATTAACAGAGAAAGCAGATGTCCAAAATCGCTGCCTATACATAGATTCCATGGCTAGCTAACAGAAATAACTCGCAGAGTGACACTTATACCTAGCTAAACAGCTTTGCATAATATAATGCCCTGAAACAAGGTAGAGCTCACTCACCAGATATACTTGCACAAAGATGGTGGAGTTTAAGAATGAGTACTGCATGGAACAGCTCTGCTGATGTCCTGTAGTCTGTATATAGACTGAAGACTGGGCTTCTCCTTCCCAGAATGCCTTGCACTACCCACAATGCCTAGCACTGCCCACAAACAATAATCTTAACAAGAAAACAATACATTTTTACCAACCGCTAGATGGTGCTGTTACCTAACTAATAACTACAGGAATGCAGAAATTGCAGCAGAATGAATTAGAGATGAAATAGACGTGAACTGAAATTAAAAAATTATAAAAAAATAAATAAATACACATAGAAAAAAAGAAAAGAAAAAGTTGCAAAATAAAGAGTATTCACTGTCCCTTAACTGTCTCTTTATGATCCCTTGGGGGACACATTATGTGGCAAAAATATATTAAAAAAAATAATAAAAAAATAATAATAAAATACAATAAATAAAATAAAAAAGTGCAAAATAGTTGTGTTCATTGTCCCCCAACAGTCTTTTTATGACCTCTTGGGGGTCATATGTGAAAAAAATATATTTAAATAGCAAGTAATAAACCAATTATAAAAAAAAAAATACAATAAAATATTAATAAAAGGAAAAAGTGAAAAATTTACATAAGTGTCAGTGTCCCCCAAAGGTCTTTTTATGACCTCTTGGGAGATATTATTTGTAGCAGAAATATATTAAAAATAAAGTTAAAAAAGCTAAAAAATAAAATACATAAAAGAAAAAACACCCACACCAACCAAAACCGTCACCATTCTTGCCCCATTCACGTGAAACTATACATATATAATAAAATGACCGACACAAAATAGGGAACTAATTATAATAATTTATTTTGGTGTCAGTTTGCATATTTTAAAGAATAAGGAGCCATAGTTTGAAAAAAAAACTTTAAAATGTTTTGTACAGTTTCCCCAAATAAAACGAAAAAAATTAAATTATAAGGCCCTATGTGTCAAGTGAAAAATTGTTGCAAAAATTATTTTGCTAGTCCCAACACATAAAAAAGTTACAACTGTTCGTACTACCACGTATGCTAAATCACAAAAAAAAAAGTGTCTGTTCAGGCCTGGTTATTAAAGTGTTAACCAATAAGCACTTTTCCCATTTGTAAGGGAAACTGCTTACTGGTTATTGCATGGCGCATGTAACTGTGAGGAGATGGTAATAACCAGGGAGCGCCATCCTCTGCAGTGAAGGAAAGCGCTGATTTATGAATAGGAGGCAGGAAGGAAATGTCTCCTCTTTTCCTGTAAAAAATTACTTTTAACAAGTTCCTGCAGCACTGCCCCTGAAAGATAAGATTCATACTAACCTGCTTTATGCTGCCCTGGCCCCCTCGGCCTCCATCTTCTGGTTCCTGCACTTTTTTACCTGTCAGTGCATGACCATGGTCACATACACCGCTCCAGTAAATGACTGGCTTCAGCAGTGACATGCTGCTTGTGGCAGTAATTGGCTGAAGAGGTGCATGTGACCATGGCCAAACAGCGCGGGGACCGGAAGATGGAGGCAGCAGGGGCAGTGCGGAGGACCGAATTGGCGGGGAGCAGGTAAGTAAACTCTTCGGTTTCAGGGGCCATGCTGCAAGAATGTGTTAAAAATTCATTTTTACTGGGAATTTCCTTTAAGCCCCTATTACACTGCGAGATGTTCAGCCAATTACTGGGAACTAGTCTTCATAAGAACACTCATTCATGATAACTGGCTGGTATAATGGTGCCGCACATCTCTCTGTGTAATCAGGGATGTGCTACTGATAATCAACATCACTAAATGAAGGAGGAATGACTGTGATGGCGATCATTCCTCCCTAGTCACTTTGGCCTGTGTAATAGGCTGATGCAAATGAGCGCCAATCAACTTTATTTTATTTTTTTGCTTGCGGCCCCTTGAAATAGAGCGTTGTGACAATGTGGCCCTCAGACTAAAAAAGGTTGCGCACCCCTGCCCTACAGGGTGTTAAATGCAGTTTACCATTCATCCTCTTCCTTCATACGGTTAAGTTTATAGGCGTCTCTGGGAACCAATTTAGAAATCCGTTTTGCCCTCAGAATCTGATTAAATAGATTGGGATTAAAGCAAAGGACCCTGTTTATTCACAGTGATTCTGTTCAATTCCTGAGACCCCCCATCCTTACTGACAAAAAGAATCTTGTTCCGAAGGACGAATATGACCCTTATGTAAGCTTTCCTGTATATAATCTTGCATCGCCTGACATTCAGGACAGATTATATATGCATGCAACCTTTAGGAAATTTTTACCCCAGGCAATAATTGTATTGCACAGTCATAATGCCTATGAGGGCGAAGGATTTCAGAGTCAATTTAAGAAAATACGTTAACGTAATCCTGTAAATATTTTCGAAGATGCTCGGATTCTGTTGCAACACTAGCCATACAGAAACGGTTACTGGAACATTTGGGTCCCTATTTCTCCAACTTCCCGGAAATCCAGTTGGCAGACCCAAAATAATATTTGTTGGCAAACCCTTTATTACAAATAAAAATCTTTTTTCAGTATGAATGACCCCAAACTGTCAAAGAGATGCAAGGGGCACAAAATTCTATAAACCTCTTAGCCAAAGGAATGGAAGCTGGGAGCCTACATAAGGGGATACCCGTCTTAGTGGCAAATTCAAAATCAGTGAAGCTAGCTGAGGACCCAGAATCAACAAGGGCCACCCAAAATCTTTTACATCGACACAGGGAGCAACACCTTTGATTGACAGGGCTAGAAATCAGCATGTCCTAGAGATGTCTCCTAGCATGTACATGTTATACACACCGCTTAAAGTAGCTTTACCACATTGAGATCTGCTCAGAATGCTAATGTACATATTTCGGCTTTATTCACAAGCCCAATATGTGATTATAAAGACACCAGTAATACATGTTGGCTTATAAGAATTTTTTTTAAAAGCTTACTTTTTGTGTGAAAAGGCATAGTTTTGTGGTAAGTGCATAGTTTTGCATGTATCTATCCTGTAATGTTTTTATTTATTTTTATCTATACTATATTTTTTGTCCTATAAGAGCCACCTGCCCATTATATGCACCTAGGTTTTAGAGAAGGAAAATAAGAAAAAAAATATTATTCATTAGACCTCAAATCAGAACCCCATTCCGACCTCGGGTCAGACTCCCAATGTAAATGACCCCCGTTCAAACCACCATGCTCAGAGCAGAAAAATAAATCAACTTGCCTCTCCTGCTTTGGACGCTGCTCCTAATATCCATCGCTGATCCTGGTCTTCCTGCCACACTGTGCTGTAACCCGACGTCGCACAGATTGACAACATCTTCACACTGTACGTAGGTCACAGCACAAGGAGCCTCCAAGAGAATACCAGGAAGTGGCGAGTACAGAGCCAAGGGAGAGCTGCATTCACCGCCTCCCGATCCCATAATTTAAGCGCTCATTACTATTGGCCCCATAAGACTGGGACTTGTACTTAGGATCTCTATATACGAGGCTGAACACTTACTACTAAGCTACAGCCTTATGACATACAGGTGAAACCCGAAAAATTCGAATATCGTGCAAAGTTCATTTATTTCAGTAATGCAACTAATATATGAGATGGACTCATTACATGCAAAGCGAGATATTTCCGCTTATAAAACCCCAAAGTCACAATTTTGAGGTACCCTTTGCTCAGGGGGTATGGATTAATTAGCTGACTAGAGTGCGACACTTTGAGACTAGAATATTGAACCTTTTCACAAAATTCTAATTTTAAGCTGCATTAATGCAATTCCTTTTAATTTGCATTACTAAAATAAATGGACTTTTGCACGATATTCTAATTTTTCGCTTTTCACCTGTAGAGTAGTGTTTTTTTTTACATTCTTAATGTACATATTACTTTATAATAATGTGAATAAAGGAGTAATATGTAGATTAGCTTTCTGAGCATATGTCAATGTGGTAAAGCTACAGTAAGTAGTTTATATAATATGTACATTCTAGGAGACACCTCTAGGACACTGCTGTGCCCTCAACATGCTGATGTTTAGCCCTGTCAATCAAAGGGAGTGCTCAAAGGATTCGCCCCCCCCCCCCTTTTTCCCCCTCGTGCTCCATCTTGCTAATTTGCATATAAATAAAACATAGATAACTCTGCATCAGCCTGATGGGCCCTACCACGCAGTATGCCTGGTTTAATGGGGTTGATCATGCTGACAGAGCTTGTTTAACTGTTCGCAGTAACAGCAACCAGGGGTGCCCAAACTTTTGCATTTAACTGTATAGACACTGTTAGACAATTTTATTTTTAAAATTAATGCATTTCACTTATTTTGGGCTAAAAGGTATTTTCCAGTTTGCCTTTATTAAACATGTTTAACCCTTTGTCCTGTACAGTATTCTGAGTCATTCTGCACTCAGTGAAAACTTGAGGACAAATGGTCAAAACATTTTAATGAAGACCAATTGCAAAAATTGTCCCAAAAAATGTCTATAGCTTGGTGGGTATCCGAACTTTGGTCCCAGACCTGCAGTACCATATTCTGGTCATGTAAACCTTTTGCATTACTACAATCACTGGTGTAAGTATTTTTGCAATATTATTTTAGGTATTGGATACTTTACCCTGCCTTTCCTGGTCCATGCAGGAGCAGCATTTGTTTACGCGTGTGAATGGAATCCCCATGCTGTAGCTGCTTTGCGGAAAAACCTGGAGCTTAACAAGGTGTCTCACAAATGCCAAATTATTGAAGGTGACAACAGACAGGTAACACAACAAGGAATTAAGGCATCAAGGAAATCTATATTTTATGCTTGCTTATCTATTTTAACTTAAATATTTTTAATCTGACTAAGGTGTATTGTTATTGTTTTGTGTATTAAATCATGTTATTTATACTACAAGTGCCCTCTGGAACAAAATAAATGGACCATAAGATATACAAACCGTTTCTACCACTGGGCGGGATTAGGTTTGGTGGCCACAACAACAAATCGGGCAGCTGCTTAGAGGTGCTTTCCATACAGAGAGAGACAGAATGCAGACAGCAGGGAGCACCTGCGAGCAGCATAAATAACTGTCCGAATTTATTACTGCTGTTTTGATGCCTAGCCTTGAGTGGAAGCAAGCAGGTGGGTGGGCTCCTGTAGGAATGAGCCAGTGGGGTGCCTTGTGTTCAGGTGGTAGCTGCACTTTTTGCTTTGTTTTCTTGCCATTGTGCACACAAATCACTCCATGCAAATCTCTATACATTTGGCTCAAAAGGTTTTTTTACTCTGTCGGAAATTTTGTTAAGCTGTTCGCGGGGAGGAACCGCTAGATGCTTGTAGTCACAGGAGGGCAAGCACCATGTGTCGGAACCCCCAAAGTATTGGTTTCCATAATATGCTATCATATGCACATGTCTTCAGGCCTGGGCTACACTTCTATTTAGTTAAAGGGTTTATCCAACCCCCAAAATGCCCTCCCCCCCTCCAAATTCATGGGCCCCTCATACAGATTGTACTTGCCTAGCTCCCCGTCATCCACGTCGCTTCTGATGCCCGCACAGCTGCCGCTGCATCTCGCCGTCACTCGGATCAAAACATCCAGTGATGGGCATCAGAAGCAACGCGGGTGCTGGGGAGTGAGGTAAGTACGATCTGTGTGAGGGGCCTGGGCATTTGGGGAGGCAATTATGGGGTTGGCTAACCCCTTTAAAATCAGTCAGTAGCACTGCAAGTATTTGCTGTGTTTCCCTAGCCTAGTATAACCTAACCTTCCTGATTTATTACTCCATAGATATTACCTTTTTTATTTTGACGGTCACCCTGACCTCTCCAAATAATACCTATAACAATTCCAGTCATAAATTGCTTTGAAACTTTAATCTTTTTCTGTTCTTCAAGAACAGAAAAATCTTATATGCCACATTCAGATATTCATGCATAAATGAGTCTGTTAGCTGAAGAACCTGATGTTAGAGATCAGTGAAGCTCCATGGGATGGATTGATGGTTTCATTTACATTGACAAATGAGTCTGCGCCTAGAATTTGTCTAAAAAGTGCAGCAGTTTGGTGCAAATAACGTTTTCTACAATTTTTATGACTTGCTTGAAAAGGGGTAGGGATTGGAGTGGTGGGGACTAGTGGAAAAGCTGCTTTGCCCAAGATGCAACATTTTGTGCCAAAATTTTGCCACAATTCTGGCGTAAAACTATGTCTCAAAGAAAGCCAACTAATAGTTGGTATAGTTAGATAAAAAGTGTGTAGCCCTGCGCCAGATTTATCATCCATCCTGACACCCTGTGATAAATCTGGAGCAGGTCTGTCTGTATTTACACCAATTATAGGATTCATTTTTTAAGCGTTTGGGGAAAAATTGTCAAAAAAAAAAGAAAAATCCTGCCATTTTTCATTGCAGCTTCACTGAGATACTTGCCTAGCTCACTTCTGGTCAGAGCTTATGAACACGACCATTGTTTTAGTCTGCATCTGATCCGCATTCACTTCAATGTTACACTAGATGACATGATCTCATGGTTATATAACACTTTTTTTCTTTTATTCTCTTAGCTATTGCTGCAAGATGTAGCTGATCGTGTGAATTTGGGCCTAATCCCCACATCTGAAGCAGGTTATCTTGTAGCTTGTAGAGTTCTGAAGAAGAATACTGGTGGTATACTACATATTCATCACAATGTGGACTGTTTCCTGAGCAAAAATGAAGAAGGTGCTAAAAATCCTAGAGATTTACAGAGAATAATCTGGAGAGAGTGGGCAGAGTCTACTGAAAGTAAAATCCGGACGTTTTTACAGGAAGTTCATAACACTCCATGGCACACAAGTATTGTACGTATTGAGAAGCTGAAATCATATGCACCACATGTGGACCACGTTGTATTGGACCTTGATTGTCGACCTTTACAATAAATGCTATAATATCTTAGTGTTTTTTGTTTTTTTTTGTTCTCCCACGGCATTGTATTTGATTATATAATTACCATATACCAATTTTTGCTTTTTCTTTTTTTATATATAAAGTATTAATAAACGTAAAAAAGAAGTTGCTCTGTGTTAGTAATTAAGATTAATCCTGCTTTAGACAAATCCGGATCTTTTTTCTGTCTACAGTAAATGTTATGAGTTTCCTAATGCTGTATGTAAGTTATACAGTATTAGTCCCATTGCGGCCCAATGAACATGGTTGCTATCTGTAAAGAATAAGTCAAGGCAACTGGACATACTGTAGATTTCTTGAAAACGTTTCACTCGTTCTTCCCAGAAAAAGGTGTCAAGACAGCATTGTATGTGGCAGACAATAGATGTCTAACCCCCCCACCTCTATTCAAGCTTGGCTTCTCCATTTTTACGGAGGCCGATTGGTACAAACGAGGCGTGAAGGAGGCCATCTACGTAAAAATTGAGAAGCCAAGCTTGAATAGAGGTGGGGGGGTTAGACATCTATTGTCTGCCACATACAATGCTGTCTTGACACCTTTTTCTGGGAAGTCTTTATCACCTACTGACTCCAATTAGGATAATGGAATCAACACCTTTGACCCAATGCTGGGTATAATTACCAGATGTGGATTCAGTTACATATTTATTCCCAGAATTTTTGTACAGTCACTCAGAATTGAGAAAGTTCGTTGGAAGAACGAGTGAAACGTTTTCAAGAAATCTACAGTAAGTCCAGTTGCCTTGACTTATTCTTTACAGATATATACCATGACCTGAATAAATGAGAACCTTCACAGACAACATGGTTGCTAGTAACGTGAGACTATGGGAGTCTTGTGCATACGCCATTAACTGTGAGTAGTGGCACTTGCCAAACGGAACGAATCCGAACCTGTATTCGTTATGGGTTCGGATTTATCCAAAGCAGTATGAATCTGAATCTACCATCACTACTCTGTGTGTTTTAAAGTTTTTTTTTAAACCGTTATATATTAGCTATAAATCAGGGTTTTAAACTCAGCCGGATATATGGGCCACACATTTCAAGTTGACGATCCGTGTTCATAATAATTAACCCAATTATTGTTAATCAGTTATTTATTTGATCTCCCATTACAATACTACATTACTGCAATAATACCTGTAGGTTTAAAGGAAATTTTAGGAGTAGGACCACAGATAGCCCAGCCAACCAGTGTTAGGCTTAATTTTGAGAACAGTGGAGCTCCCCTAACCCCAGGCATCAGTGAATACTGGCTGTCTTTTTTTTATTTTATTCGCTTTATTGAAAACTCAAAGCAAGTATCAATGACAGTCGTAGGACAATATTCAGTAGCATTAATACAATTAAAGTATCCAGATCGAATGTACATACGACTTGAACATCATTTTGCCAAGTAATTTAAGCAAAATCACAAGAAATAAAAACTTTTAACATCAAACACCTGTGCTGTGCCGTTGTTATTCTATAAGTACCTTGAGCATAAAGACCCACCCAAGTAAAGCGAATAAGAGTACAAAAACTGTGTATGACGTCTCAGCTGACCCAATTCCTTGCACTTCGCTCAGCTCCTCCCATACGTCAAAATCAATGCTGTGCGGCATGTTCTGCACTTAAGGCCTCAGACAATCCACGTGTTGAGTAAGCAGTACTTGAAGAAGCACACCATGTCCCCCACACCTTCTGAAATTTAGATGTGCAGCCCCTATTTTTGAACACTATATTTTCATATGGTATGATAGTGTTGACTAGCTGTTTCCATTGTGTCAAGGTAGGTGGAATGTCGCCCATCCATCTCATGGCGATCGCCAATACTGGCTGTCTTTACTCTCCGTCAGTCGCTTTATTGCAGAGGTAGCGCTGCACTGACACCGAAGTAGGTTAGATGTTAGTGGGTCACTGGAGGATCCTCCGGCGGGCCATGTGATTGAGACCCCTGGTGTAGGATAACTCATGACGGTATGCAATTTAGTTACTTTTCACTAGTGCTATATTACCCTGGGCCTTATAAATTGTTTTTTTTCTTATCCTCTTCCCAATTTTGTTGCCTCTTTCTGCTCTTATTAGAATATTTACCTTGTCCCCCTTCTCTGTTAATTCATTGTTCAAATCCATCTTCAGTGAAGACAGTCTACAGCTCACTGAAGGGACAGATTACATAGAAGTCTATGGAGAGGTGAGGAGGAGAAGATACAGTAGGGGCTTCTGCAGACAGGCACAAAGACTGCTGCTAGCTTGTAAGTCTCTTTTACCTATTGTGAATTTAAATTACTATCCATGCTCATGCTAACGCACACAGAAATTGACTAAGGAGATGTACACCACTTCAAGTGATAAGATACTGTAGGTGTCCGGTAATCAGTAGAAGCAGAATTGTACCTTGTTCTGTCCAGTTTTTAATAAGGAATTCTCCACCCGCTAAACTCCCTGTGTCAAAAATAGGAGCAGGCAACTTCCAGTCTTCATGCTCTTTACACATGCAGTGCCCCAGATGGTAGCAGAAGCACATGGAGAAACAGCCTTGTGAAGATCACTGCAGGACTTCTGTGTAACGACATGCGCTTGAGCGGCTGCCAAAGGGGGACACACTTCCAATGCATTTCGGAGCACACTGTGTTCCTTCCTAAGGGTTGGGAGCTGCACTTTTTATTTAATCATATATAGCGTTCAAGTTTCCATGGTAACCTGCAAGTTACATTACAAGGAGTGTGCCACTTCCTACATTTTCCAACTGAAGTACATGACTGCGTTACCTTATCAATAATGGCCTATTGTTGCTACCCTTATCCTTCAAAATACAAAGCAGAACAAAAAAAGGGGAAACTGAAAAAAAAACTGTATTAAAAGCTAAACTACAAAGTAGGGGGTAGTGAAAATCAGCCAAATTTAGACTTTAAGGGTACTTTCACACAAGCTTTTTTCTTTTCCGGCGCTGAGTTTTGTCCTAGGGGCTCAAATCCGGAAAATCAGGATCAGGTATATCCCCATGCAGGGTGGATAAAAATCAATGATTTTATTTTATTTTTTATCAGATTTTTTTGATTTTAATCTGATTTTTATTTTTTTTATATAAAATGCTTTTTGAGGAAAATATATTACCATCCAAAGGTTATTTCATTATGAAATAAAGATTACTTTTTAATTATGTAGAAAAAGGCTGTATGTGTTTTAATTTTTTGTTAAATTCCAGTAATCCATTCACAATGTCATGCTCTTCCAGAGGTTTTTGTAAGCTTATTGGGCAGTTTCTCTGCCTACAAGATATTATCACAGATGCTTGGTTTAATTTTGGAGTTCTTAAAACTAAATTTATAGCATGAAAAGAGTTGAGAAAAAGATCTTAATCCTAACTTCTACAAACCTATAAATACAGAATCAATCCCTTCAGTGCTAAGTTTAAAGTTCAGTGAATAGAATATAAACAATATTTTTCTGATTGTTTGGAGTGGAATAGATCTGCACAAGAAGAAAGTGAAACTAAGTGTAAGGAGGAAAAGGCAAGCAGACAAGGAGTACTACAAAATGACAGTGAAACTTTCTGAGCACAGTACTGCACAGCCACAGACAGACAAGTCTTTTTGGATCTTTTTGTGTGTATGACCTGAGGTTTATCACATTCTTTCCTTGGAGGGAAAAAAACTATAATGGCAGCAGGCCGTAAAAGAGACCCAGTTTGGCAATATTTTAATGAAGTTCCTTTACCTATCGGTAAGGCAAGCATGCGTGCAAAATGCAAACACTGCAACAAACATGGATGTTTAAGCAAATAACATGCTGTAATGTTATTGTTTCAGTTGAATAAATCCTATTTAAATTGTTATTATTAAGGTAATGATTATTTTTCTCCTTCCTAAGTACAACAGAAAAATTGTCCAAATATGAATCTTTATGTAAAAAACTATGATTTAAATCAAGCCTTCCTGACTAGTGATTTAAATCAGTTTGATTTAAATCAAATCCACCCTGTCCCCATGCGATCTGAATGGAGAGTAATCCGTTCAGGATGTCTTCAGTTCAGTCTTTTTGACTGATCAGGCTTTTCAGAAAACCGTAGCATGTTATATTTTCACCTCCGGCCAAAAATCCTGAACACTTTGACTGAACGCCGGATCAGGCCTTTTTCCCATTGACTTGCATTAATGCCGGATCCGGTGCTGTGTGTTCAGTCAAACAGGATCCGGCTTTTGCATGTTAAACCCGAAAAATGTGAAAAAAAAGTTAAAGTCCATAAATGGCGGATCCGTTTTTTCCAATGCATTTTTTCATTGTGATCAAAATCCTGATCAGGATTTAAATGTAATCCGTTTTCACACGTTTTTTCCCGATCCGGCAGGGAGTTCCGGTGTCGGAATTGAACGCCGGATTTAAACAACGCTAGTGTGAAAGTAGCCTAAAAAAATGCATTATATGAAAATGGTGCAACAAAAAACAAGTTAAAAGTTGCTAAAAGGTGTGCAGTTCAATTTCATGATTATGTCCCACTGGGGCTAGACAATTCAAATTATATATAATTTTGCTCTCAGCAGATACATATTTAATAAAATCCCCACTTTGACAGTCCGATTGCACTTTCTGAATACCTCCAAAACACAAGTGTGCAAATTTGCTTCCATGTTTGTCTTCAAAATGGCAGGATAATGGGTGGCCAAATTTTTTTTTAAATTAATGTTACATATGTGCTCACCTATCCTAGTGCTTAATTGATGATTAATTCTACCAACAGGAAATTTATTACAAGGGCATTTGATTAAATAAATCACCCTCTTCGTGACAAAAGTGATATAATCTTTATTAGAAATTTACTGTTAATGTCAGTTCTATATATACACAAAACTTGGCTCCTGGCGGTCATATTACACCCTATTACAGGCCCCACAGGGATAAAGACCTACCCTCCTTTTATTTTTGTTGGATATAATGGTTGCTTACTCAGGTTACCTAAATTCCAGGCTTTTCTACATAAAAACCGTGACAATTTATCTCCAATGATTTAATCTTGCTACAAGATTTCCCAGTGTTGTTTAATAATTTTCCTAAAGTGCCCCTATTGTTCACGATACTGAGTGATAATTGGAATTTTCAAGGCTTGGTCTATATAACCTTTACTTCCACCTTTCTCTTGTATAAGCATTTTGTGATTCATAATATTTACTTCATTTTTAATCTATCTTGACCTAACAGAGTCGTATCCCTTTCCCCAAATTTGGATTGTAAGGTCTCTGCCTCTACCTGATACTGCTCTACATCGGTACAGTTTCTTCTAAGGCATGTAAATTGGCTCCTTGAAATATTAGCTAACCAAACTGGTAGATGGCAACTACTAGTTAGAATAAAGCTATTACAATCAGTGGGTTTATAAAGTTTTTGTATGTATTTTCCCATCTTTAACCTCTTCAGGACACAGGGCGTACAGGTACTCCCTGATGTTCTGGTACTTAAGGACACAGGGCGTACCTGTACGCCCTTTGTATTTCTGATCACCGCTGCACGGCGGGCGGTGATCGGAAGCCGGTGTCTGCTCAAATCATTGAGCAGGCACCTCTGCTAAATGCGGTTTTACCTTATGCGGCGGTGTCATCGGGTCCCCATGCGGCTGTAGGGAGAACTCGATGGCATGGAAGGCAGCGCGATACCTTCCGGTGACGAGCCTGTGAGATCCAGCCCCTTGGATCTCACAGGCCGGAAGCTGTATGAGTAATACACACAGTATTACTCATACAGCCAATGCATTCCAATACAGAAGTATTGGAATGCATTAAAAAGGATCAGACCCCCAAAAGTTCAAGTCCCAAAGTGGGACAAAAAAAAATTGAAAAAATTAAGTCCCCCCCCCCCCCCCAAAATAAAAATTAAAAGATTCAAGTAAAAATAAACAAAAACGTCATTTTCCCCAAATAAAGTTTAAAAAAATTGTTAAAAAATAGGGGGAAAAAAATGGACATAATAGGTATCGCCATGTGCGTATCGACCGGCTCTATAAACATATCACATCACCTAACCCCTCAGATGAACACCATAAAAAAATAAAAACTGTGCTAAATAAACCATTTTTTTTTGTCACCTTACATCACAAAAAGAACAGCCAGCGATCAAAAAGGCGTACACCCACCAAAATAGTACCAATCTAACCGTCACCTCATCCCACAAAAAATTTGCCCCTACCTGAGACAATCGCCCAAAAAATAAAAAAAACTATGGCTCAGAATATGGAGACACTAAAACATCATTTTTTTTTTGTTTTAAAAAAGCTATTTATTGTGTAAAACTTACATAAATAAAAAAAGTAGACATATTAGGTATTACCGCGTCCGTATCAACCGGCTCTAGAAAAATATCACATGATCTAACCCCTCAGATGAACACCGTAAAAAATAAAAACTGTGCTAAATCATTTTTTGTCATCTTACATCACAAAAAGTGTAATAGCAAGCAATCAAAAAGTCCCCATATGCACCCCAAAATAGTGCCAATTAAACCGTCCTCTCATCCCGCAAAAAATTAGACCCTACCTAAGATAATCGCCCAAAAACTGAAAAAAACTATGGCTCTCAGAATATGGAGACACTAAATTAAGATTTTTTTTTTTGTTTAAAAAATATTATTGTGTAAAACTTACATGAATAAAAAAAAAAGTATGCATATTTGTTATCGCCGCATCTGTGACAACCTGGTCTTTAAAACTATCACATGATTTAACCTGTCAGATGAATGTTGTAAATAACAAAAAATAAAAACGGTGCCAAAACAGCTATTTCTTGTTACCTTGCCTCACAAAAAGTGTAATATAGAGCAACCCAAAAAATTATATGTACCCTAAACTACAGGGTGGGCCATTTATATGGATTCACCTTAATAAAATAAGAATGGTTGGTGATATACTAAATGTGCCACAAACAGGAAGTTAATATGTGAGGGGGGGAAACTTTTCAAGATGGGTGGTGACCATGGCGGCCATTTTGAAGTCGGCCATTTTGAATCCAACTTTTGTTTTTTCAATAGGAAGAGGGTCTTGAGACATCAAACTTATTAGGAATTTCACAAGAAAAACAATGGTGTGCTTGGTTTTAACGTAACTTTTCTTTTTTCATGAGTTATTTACAAGTTTCTCTTTGTTTACAGCCATTGACATGTCGCCGAGGTTAACACGTGCGGAGCGGATAGAAATTGTGTTGATGTCTGGTGAACGCAGTAACCGGGTCATTGCAGCAAATTTCAATGCAAGACAGCCTACGAGACCACCCATCTCCCATGCTACAGTTGGCAAACTGCTTGCTAAGTTTCGTGAAACTGGTTCAGTGTTGGATTTGCCAAAATGTGGACGCATGAAATCTGTCACTAATGAAGAAACATCAGTGGCTGTCCTAGCTTCATTCAGCAAGAGCCCACAGCGTAGCACTCGCTGCATGTCACTGGAAAGTGGCATTAGTCGAACATCCCTTTGGCGGATATTAGCTACTCACAAATGGCACCCTTACAAACTCCAGCTACTGCAGCATCTCAATGAGGATGACCCAGATCGGCGCACTGAATTTGCAGAATGGGCAAAACAAAAATTGGAACAGGACCCTCAGTTTATGCAGAAGATTTTGTTCAGTGATGAGGCAAACTTTTATGCGAATGGTGAAGTTAACAAACAAAACCACCGCTATTGGTCTGACACTAAACCGCATTGGATAGATCCCTCCAAGACTGTTGGAACCAAAAAATTGATGGTATGGGGTACAAAGATAGTGGGGCCATTCTTTATCAATGGAAACCTCAAGGCCACTGGATATGCGAAATTGCTACATGATGATGTGTTTCCCTCTTTATGCACAGAAGCTGGCACATTCCCTGAGTTTTTACAGCAAGATGGTGCACCACCACATTATGGGTGTCAGGTCCGAGCATTCCTAGATGAACAGTTTCCTGGAAAGTGGATTGGTCGTCGTGGGCCAGTTGAATGGCCCCCAAGGTCTCCCGATCTGACCCCCTTAGACTTTTATCTTTGGGGTCATCTGAAGACAATTGTCTACGCTGGGAAGATACGAGATGTGCAGCACCTGAAACTACGGATACTGGAAGCCTGTGCTAGCATTTCTCCTGCAGTGTTGCTATCCGTGTGTGAAGAGAAGAGGGTTGCATTGACAATCCAACACAATAGGCAGCACATTGAACACATTTTATAAGTGGTCAGAAACTTGTAAATAACTCATGAAAGAATAAAGTTACGTTAAAACCAAGCACACCATTGTTTTTCTTGTGAAATTCCCAATAAGTTTGATGTGTCACATGACCCTCTACCTATATATATAAATGGCTCACCCTGTAGTACCAACAATACTGCCACCCTATCCCGTAGTTTCTAAAATGGGGTAACTTTTTTGGAGTTTCTACTCTAGGGGTGCATCAGGGGGGCTTCAAATGGGACATGGTGTAAAAAAAAAAAATGTCCAGGAAAACCTGCCTTCCAAAAACCGTATGGCATTCCTTTCCTTCTGCGCCCTGCCGTGTGCCCGTACAGCGGTTTACGACCACATATGGGGTGTTTCTGTAAACTACAGAATCGGGGCCATAAATATTGAGTTTGATTTGGCTGTTAACCCTTGCTTTGTAACTGGAAAAAAAATATTAAAATGGAAAATCTGCCAAAAGTGAAATTTTTAAATTGTATCTCTATTTTCCATTAATTCTTGTGGAACACCTAAAGGGTTAACAAAGTTTGTAGAATCAGTTTGAATACCTTGAGGTGTGTAGTTTATAGAATGGGGTCATTTTTGGGTGATTGATTTCTATTATGTAAGCCTCGCAAAGTGACTTCAGACCTGAACTGGTCCCTAAAAATTAGGTTTTTGAAAATTTCTGAAATTTTTTAAGATTTGCGTCTAAACTTCTAAGCCTTGTAACATCCCCAAAAAATAAAATATAATTTCCAAAATTATCCAAACATGAAGTAGTCATATGGGGAATGTAAAGTAATAACTATTTTTGGAGGTATTACTATGTATTATAGAAGTAGAGAAATTGAAACTTGGAAATTTGGCATTAAAAAAAAAATTTGGGTAAATTTGGTATTTTTTTTATAAATAAAAATCAATTTTTTTAACTTCATTTTACGAGTGTCATGAAGTACATTATGTGACGAAAAAACTATCTTAGAATGGCCTGGATAAGTCAAAGCTTTTTAAATTTATCAGCACGGAAAGTGACACTGGTCAGATTTGCAAAAAACGAACTTTTATTGATATGCTAATGAGCCTCTAGGTGCTATGGGGGCGTCTTTTCAGCACCTAGATGCTCGGTCTACTCACACTGTATGCCACCCCGCTCGTCTATCAAGCCCGCCCATCTCCTCTAGAATGTCATCCTCCATCTCAGCCAGCGGACGAATTCTCGCGCCGTGTGCGTCTGTATTCAGCGCAGGCGCAGTGACTGTCTGAACGCTTCCTGCGCCGGCATCTCCACTGCGCCTGCGCCATCTGTTCCTCGGAGCACTCTGATGTAATCGGCGCAGGCGCAGTGGAGATGTCTGTGCAGGGAGCGGTCAGATATTCACTGCGCCGAATACCGACGCGCACGGCGCAGGCGCGAGAATTCGTCCGCTGGCTGAGATGTAGGATGGCATTCTAGAGGAGATGGGCGGGCTTGACGGACATGCGGGGCGGCATACAGTGTGAGTAGACCGAGCCTCTAGGTGCTGAAAAGACGCCCCTATAGCACCTAGAGGCTCATTAGCATATCAATAAAAGTTAGTTTTTTTGTGAAACGGATCCACACAAAGGTCTGAAAATAGCATTGTTAGGTAGATCAGACTCTAGCAGATCGCTAGTGTCTGAGAGCTAATTAGGTCAAAATCAGGTGGTAGAAACCATTTAAGGTGAAATAAGGCTGTGTCCTGAAGGAGTTAATGAAAATGTATAAATCCCAAAAATGTGGTTAAAACTGAAAAGGTCAGTGTGAACTGAAGGTAATATCTTTTTTATTAATTTCTTTAAAAAAGGCATGAAGCAAAGTCCCCCCCCCCCCCCCCCATCCCTTTCCAAGTGAAGATAATGTCATCTGTAACAGAATGCCACATAACCAGGTTTGCGCTGAGCCTACCCTGGTGGTAGATGTGAGGACCTCTCATTCTTCCACATACAGACAAGCAAGGCTTGGCACAAACCTGAACCCCATAGCAGTACCACATATCTGTAAATAAAAACAGTCCTCATACATAAAATATGTGTCAATTAAAATTAAAGAGCTACAATCCCAAGGAACTGAACTTGTTCCTCAGGGTATATCCCACTGTCCCTGAAGAGAAACTCTGCAGCTTCCCTCCCTCTTTTATTTTCAATAACTTTGTATACGGATATGATGTCTAGGGTGTCCAAAATATAACCCTCCCTCCATTCTACTCCTAATACTTGTAGAATATGTTTAGTGTAGGTAGGCATGGAGGGATTGGGCATACCCTTGTAAAAGACAATCAACATATTTGGATAAATTAGATGTCAAAAATATAGATCTCCCAGGGGGTGATTTTTCAGGCATGAATTTGGGAAATGTGGTGAAAAAGTTCTGTCCTAGGGTTCTGATTTTTCACAAAAGATGCTTCTTCTTTGGATAGGATACGTTTTGTTCTACCATCCCTAACTAGCCTCCACAATTCCCATATGTATTGGAATATTGAATTGCTAAATAGTTGCTTATAGGTTTTGCCATCAAGAGACTCCTGATGGTAATCGTCTTAACGTAATAACTATTCCCCCTCCTCTTTAACAGAGGGGCGAATGATAATCCCATTATTGGTTTGAAGCTATTTAATAGCCTGCTGTTCCTGTGGAGTTAAATTGCAACTGTTCCAACTTTTTTTTTTAGCGTTAATCTTACGTCTATCCCTCCAAACCAAAGTCTGGAAAGCTAAAAAAAAACAAAAAACGCTTTTTTCAGGGCAAATTTGTGTCTTTGTGGGAAAACCTTGTTACTCCACTTAAGGCTTCAAAAGGGTTAAATAGTTATGAGGGTGCAAATTTTAAACCCGTTTGTAAGAGAAATTCTTCCCCCCTTTTAAAAATGTAATTAGGCTAATTTCACATCTCTGGCAGAAAACAGCCTGCTGGAATTCTCCGACTCCGACACTGCAGGATGCAACCGGAATGCACACCAGCACCATTAATAGGTTTATTCAAAGTGTTTTATAAAAAAAATACAATTAATAAAAGTTTACTGTAAAAAACAGTGCCCCTTTAACTTCATTAAGGGATTTTTTTTATTATAAATAAAATAAAAAACATTTTAACAAACATTTGCATATTAGATATCTCTGTGTCAATAACCTCTTTATAATATCACATGACCTACCCCCTCAGGTGAACGCCGTAAAAACTAAAAAAGCCATTTTTTTGGTCACCTTGCCTAGCGATCAAAAATAACTATGTACCCCAAAATGGTACCAATTAAAAGGTCAACTCATCCTGTAAAGAATGGGCCCCCACACAAGACAATTGACCGAATAATAAAAAAATATGGCTCTCAGTAAATGGCGACACAAACTTTTTTTTTCAAAAATGCTCTGTGTGAAAGTGTTAAAATGTAAAAAAAAAAAAAAAAATTGGTATCTCTGTAATCGCACTGACTAGCAGCAGAATAAAGATAATATCATTTTTCCCACACAGTGTTCGCTGCAATAACTAAACCCAAAAAGCAATGGCCGTTGCTGCCTTTTCTTTATCCTGCTTCCCAAAAGCTAAATAAAAAGTCGTATGTATCCCAAAATAGTACTAATGATAATGGCAACTCATCCTGCAAAAAATAATTACTCACATAGCTCTGTTGAGAGAGAACTAAAATGTATGGCGGTGGTGACTGGAAGCCGTGCAAGATGGCAGCGTGATTCTGCAGCTTTGGCCCCACAACTAACATTACTGACAAAAATAGGGCAGGCACGACCTCCCGAAGCATCCTGCCTCTTAGTAGGCGGTCTTCACAGCCGTGGACCTTAGATGCCTGCTGGACACGTACCTTCCGGCCACACTTGCAGGCAGGAACCTGGCCTCCAGCACTGATCCTTCAGCTCCTGCCTTCAGGATGGAGGTGGACTCTCCCGGTCCCCCTGCTGTTATGTCCTGTTCCTTGTCTTCATACCAGGCTCTCTCAGGAGGCTGCAGGCTTTCATCCACCAGACGCTCTGCCCTTAGTGGTGCTGGAAGACATGGCTGTATAGCGATCGCAGTCGGGGGACCCGCACCACGTGAATGGTATGGTACCTACCTTCCCAGGGGCTTTGTTGCCAAAACAACCTTCACATATGCAGCACAGGGACCCTTTTTCTTCTCAGGGGCCAGCAACACTAGAGGGAATTGCCTCTGTTTTTCGGGATGATTGGGGTGATCCTCCCCAGTTAACAGACATGTGGGTTTGCTCTACCAGCCCCCCTCCTCTGGCCCCCGACCTGCATTCCAGGGAATTCCGCCACTCTGACAGGTTTATTTGACAGTTACCCACTAAAGATGACTTCAAGGCTCCTATTTCTTAAGTTAAAGTAGCCTGCAGAACTGAAATTGCAGCCGTCCGTTCTTATATTAAACTCCTGGGGCTGAGGATGGACTCTTTGGAGGATGCCCATGATGATACCAGGCAATATATTACCCATCTCCATTCAGCGGTAGCTACTCAGTCAATGGCTCTCCGCGACATGGGCTGTCACTTGGAGGAATTGGATAGCCCGAAGGTGATTAGAGGAGAGCACGGTGATGTGATTTATGATCCCAAGCATATTGATCCAGTGAGTTATCTGATTGCCTGAATGTAGTCGGGAAGGAATTTTTTTTCCCCCTCAAGTGGGGAAAATTGGCTTCTACCTCACAGGCTTTTTTTTTTGCCTTCCTCTGGATCAACTTGCAAGATAACAGACTGAACTGGATGGACAAATGTATTTTTTCGGCCTTGTGTACTATGTTACTAATTTGCCTCGTACAATTTTTACTTATACAGTTTGCCTAGCGGTCTCCCAGCTGATGATGAGTCTAGGGAGAAACTCCTACAGACATATTTGGCTTCTTGTCATCTGCCCAATTTGTCATCTGAAGCTCTTACTGTGCTTAATGGACCCATAACGGTAGAGGAGGTTATCGATCACCTCACGGATGCCAAGTCCCCAGGGCCAGATGGTCTTCCATACCGCTACTATAAGACCTTTAAATTGGAGTTACTGCCCTATATATTGTCCCTTTTTAACTCATTTCTAGAAGCAGGGGTAGTTCCCACCTCTATGTCCCATTCATATCTCACGTTGATCCCGAAACCCGGTAAAGATCCACTGGAGAGCCAGAATTTTGGCTTCAGGGCTAAAGTTCTATCTCTCCATGATACACAAGACCAAGTGGGTTTTGTCCTATGCTGACAGCTGGGAGATAATACACATTGGCATATTGATTTGTTGGAGGTGGTTAGTCGTTTGGCGGGTGGTGGCGGGGGGGCTTGCTGCTTAGTTTAGATGCCGAAAAGGAGTTTGAACATTTAAGTTGGCTGTTTATGTTTGCCACCTTGTAAGCCTTTGGCTTCTCTGGCCCTTTCCTTCAGGCCATTTGCAGCTTGTACTTCTCCCCCGTGGCAACAGCTCCCACATGCTGCATCCCCTCCGATACCCATTAAAAATGGCAGGGATGTCCTCTGTCCCCACTATTGTTTGCACTGTGCATAGAACCCCTAGCGGCGATTATCAGGATGAATCCAGATATATGGGAAGTACTGGTCAGAGATAAATAATTTAGAGAGATAAAGAATTATTATTATATATGCAAAGAGAACTTCTCATCTCTCAAAACGGTGCAATACTAGAAGATCCTTGTTGAAAAATTGCTCCAAAAATTTCCATCTGACAACGCTGGCGGCAGAGTCCGTAGTTCCTTGGCCAGCCGAGGAGGGGAGACGAGGGGAACACACAGCTGTTCCAACAGAGGCAGGGCAGCACTCTCCAAAGCCTGGGACAGTTTCATGACACCCAGCCAGCACCCTCACCCTGATGCGCAACCTAGTCTCACAAGAAGGGAAAATTTTTGGAAGATGGTGAAGGAGTACATAGACCATGTCGGCATCCTCAATGATCCCTCAGTGCCTTACAACTACTGGGTGTCCAAGCTGGACACGAACTTGCGCTCTACGTCTTGGAGGTGCTGGCCTGCCCTGCTGCCACCATTTTTGTCTGAGCGGGTATTTAGTGCTGCTGGTGGCATTATAACACATAAGCGTATATGCCTGTCAACTTAAAATGCTGACAGGTTGACTCTTATAAAAATTAACAAACCCTGGATTGACCATGACTTCTCGACTCCACCAGAGGAAAGCTGATGAACATACAGGTCCTTCTAAAAAAATTAGCATATTGTGATAAAGTTAATTATTTTCTGTAATGTACTGATAAACATTAGACTTTCATATATTTTAGATTCATTACACACCAATTGAAGTAGTTCAAGCCTTTTATTGTTTTAATATTGATGATTTTGGCATACAGCTAATGAAAACCCAAAATTCCTATCTCAAAAAATTAGCATATCATGAAAAGGTTCTCTAAACGAGCTATTAACCTAATCATCTGAATCAACTAATTAACTCTAAACACCTGCAAAAGATTCCTGAGGCTTTTAAAAACTCCCAGCCTGGTTCATTACTCAAAACCGCAATCATGGGTAAGACTGCCGACCTGACTGCTGTCCAGAAGGCCATCATTGACACCCTCAAGCAAGAGGGTAAGACACAGAAAAAAATTTCTGAACGAATAGGCTGTTCCCAGAGTGCTGCATCAAGGCACCTCAGTGGGAAGTCTGTGGGAAGGAAAAAGTGTGGCAGAAAACGCTGCACAATGAGAAGAGGTGACCGGACCCTGAGGAAGATTGTGGAGAAGGACCGATTCCAGACCTTGGGGGACCTGCGGAAGCAGTGGACTGAGTCTGGAGTAGAAACATCCAGAGCCACTGTGTACAGGCGTGTGCAGGAAATGGGCTACAGGTGCCGCATTCCCCAGGTCAAGCCACTTTTGAACCAGAAACAGCGGCAGAAGCGCCTGACCTGGGCTACAGAGAAGCAGCACTGGACTGTTGCATGTCATTCGGAAATCAAGGTGCCAGAGTCTGGAGGAAGACTGGAGAGAGGGAAATGCCAAAATGCCTGAAGTCCAGTGTCAAGTACCCACAGTCAGTGATGGTCTGTGGTGCCATGTCAGCTGCTGGTGTTGGTCCACTGTGTTTTATCAAGGGCAGGGTCAATGCAGCTAGCTATCAGGAGATTTTGGAGCACTTCATGCTTCCATCTGCTGAAAAGCTTTATGGAGATGAAGATTTCATTTTTTTTAGCACGACCTGGCACCTGCTCACAGTGCCAAAACCACTGGTAAATGGTTTACTGACCATGGTATTACTGTGCTCAATTGGCCTGCCAACTCTCCTGACCTGAACCCCATAGAGAATCTGTGGGATATTGGGAAGAGAAAGTTGAGAGACGCAAGACCCAACACTCTGGATGAGCTTAAGGCCGCTATCGAAGCATCCTGGGCCTCCATAACACCTCAGCAGTGCCACAGGCTGATTGCCTCCATGCCACGCCGCATTGAAGCAGTCATTTCTGCAAAAGGATTCCCAACCAAGTATTGAGTGCATAACTGAACATAATTATTTGAAGGTTGACTTTTTTTGTATTAAAAACACTTTTCTTTTATTGGTCGGATGAAATATGCTAATTTTTTTAGATAGGAAATTTGGGTTTTCATGAGCTGTATGCCAAAATCATCAATATTAAAACAATAAAAGGCTTGAACTACTTCAGTTGGTGTGTAATGAATCTAAAATTTATGAAAGTCTAATGTTTATCAGTACATTACAGAAAATAATGAACTTTATCACAATATGCTAATTTTCTGAGAAGGACCTGTACAGGCACTTTAAATGTGTTGTTTATAATGTACTGAATACACTGTTTTCCCATGCACCCCTTCCACCACAAACAAGGGTATATGGTTGAATCTTCCTTTTCTAATCCTCCTTCTCATCTTCCATCATATCAACACATGCATATATTCCCTTTGCATATAATTTTTTACAGGGTCAGCTCACCAGCAGGCCCTCGCATATCATTTGTTAGAGGGTCAGCTCACCAGCGGGCCCTCGCATATAATATTATACAGGATCAGCTCACCACCAGGCCCTCGCATATAATTTTTTAGAGGGTCAGCTCACTAGTAGGCCCTCGCATATAATGTTTTAGAAGGTCGGCTCACCAGTAGGCCCTCACCTACAACCGTTTACAGGGTCAGCTCACCAGCAGGCCTGCACCTAAAATCAATTACAGGGTTCACTCACAAGCAGGCCCGCACTTAAAATATTTTACAAGGTCAGCTCACCAGCAGGCCCTCGCATATAATTTTTTACAGGGTCAGCTCACCAGCGGGCCCTCGCATATAATTTTTTACAGGGTCAGCTCACCAGCAGTCCCTCGCATATAATTTTTTACAGGGTCAGCTCACCAGCAGTCCCTCGCATATAATTTTTTACAGGGTCAGATCACCTGCAGGCCCTCACCTAATTATACCTAATAATTTGCGAGCATGCTGCCTTGCTTGGATGTGGTAGGCATAGCTGTTTCTCAGGCTCCCTCTCCGGAATTGAACCGTGATTCCCTGTTACCCGTAGTCAACATGGTTTGTGTTGACAATAACTTAAAAATGTTTTCGAGGGTCACCACCATAATTTTTCAAGGCTGTATATGATGCCCTCCTTTATGTGTATCAGAGGGTGTATTGTAGTGCCGGTTCCTTGTATTTTTTGGAAGCCTTTTCACTTGGTACATAGGCTTTATGAGTGTAGGAGTCCCACTACATGAACAATTGTACCACAATGTGAATTAGGCCCTCCTTTATGTGATATACAGGTTGTAACGTTTCCACCCGTTGGAACTCCACGCTCCATATGTTAGATTGCTTGTACGAGCAGAGGAAGGCGGTCAACGATTTCTTAATGCTGTAGATGGACAGGTTTACTCCCCCTTTGTAACTTCCACCTTAGCCGGCTTTTTGAGGAGGCCACTCAGTCTGCAGAGCTACAGGATAAATGATATCATTCCACTCCTTGACATTCTGGAGGGGATGCTGACAAATCTGATTGGCGAGGGAACAGAAGACATGGCACCTACATTTCATGGCCACCTGAGCCCTGATAAGGATGAACTAGCAGAGGAGGAGAATGAGGACATTAATGCCCAGGAATTTTATGCGCAACTAGTTAATTTATCTGCCCAAGTGACAGGAGAGGAGCATGAGAAGCAGGAGGGTGATGACAAAGATGACTCAGACCATGGCAGTATGCAGTGAAGATGCAGGCAGGGAGGCCCTTCAAGTCCCTTGTGCAAATGGCCACATCACCGCATGCATGTTTGTGTAGTGACAGCTGTATTTGTCAGGATGACTACTGGCTATCCACATTGGGGCATTTTTTAGAGATGAAAGGGATGCAAAAATGGACTACTATTGAGACATGCTGTGTAGTCAGTTGGTCACTGCCTATTAGTGTTATGCGACTAGCGAATATTAATCGCAAATATCGGCACTCGAGAATTCGAAAATATTTAGAATATAGTGATATATTCGTATTTTTGAATATTCTGTGCTTAAACTCATTACATTAGATAGTTAGATAGTTTATATATATAATACAGATAGTTAGAGGGGAGATAGTCAGTCAGTGTAGGTTAATACCTGATATTGTGTAGCTGATAGGTATTGTGATAGGTTCTGCTGTCCATAAATACATACATGCTACAGACATAGTGCTGTGATGTCACAACAATACATAGTGCACCAATCAATAATATGTAGTCAGACCTGCTAAAATGTGAAGTTGCGCCAAAATATGTGCATCATTAATTGCCAATTAGCACAATTGCAAATATATTGGAGTACTCTATCGGCATATAAAGCCATTTTTAATGGTCTGCCGTGCCAACCATTTTCTCCAGTCTCTGGAAACTTCTAGCAGCATGGAAAATGTAGCAAAAGTGACCCACACCTGTATAGCGCGCGCTTTACGTGAATATTACATTGCCGATTTTTCGCAATCAAGAAAATAATAGCGAATTCGCTAAAATAATAGCGAATTCGAGAATATATAATGAATATTCTACAAAATATTCTGGAAATATTGCGAATTCGAATATTGCCTATGAGCGCAATCGCCCGTCCTCAGGAAGGTCTGACCTTGGGAACGTTCTGCGCTCTGATGAGCAGTTTTCTTCAGCTGCCTACTGAAGAAACCACCCAACAGCAGCAGGACATGCAGCAGAACCTCAACCAGCCAGTGGTGGCATACTTGGACTGCATCCTGTCACCCATGATCCAAGATCTTCTGGACTCCCCACTCTGTTATGGGGCCACTACTTGAATCTTGGGGCACTGCACGGTTAAGTCCATGGCAATAAATTAGACCTGATGCTAACATTGACTTGTAATACTGATGCACACAGCAAATGTACAGCTATTAGAAGTGATTAAAAAGCATGTGTTTGGACTGCCACAAAATGCATTCCAAGAAGGTGTTTTTTTCTCCACTACTTTATTAGCAATACCTCCATTTCTTTATTTTGTTCCACTAATGAAGCATTTCGATATAGCTCCTGCAAGGGCGAGCCTGGGTTTTTAGCTTTACTGAAGGGTGCTGTATGTTTTTCTTTTTGTTTAACAGAAGAGATTAGCCATCAATCTTGGTGATGTAGACGATGATAAAATTAGACCTGCCTATAATACTGACAGCACAGTACCGATAGAACGGATTACCTATGAATGTGGATGAACTAGAACTTAATGCACATGGCAATACACTCCCCCTGCACTCTCCCTGCAGTTTAACGTCCAAGCCTTCACAATGAGATTGGACCACCATGTAGGATGTATATCATTAAGCAGAGTGTTCTGGGTATACCTGACTTATCCCAATTCATGCCAAATGAATTCATAATAAATCGAATTTCTTGTCGAGGTTTGGCAAATCGGCCAAATCTAATTTTTCAAAAGTTCGCTCATCTCTAGTCAAAATGCTCACTACACCCCTTGGTAAATTTTGTGAGTATTGTGGTTTCTTAAATGGGTCACGTCTTGGGGGTTTCTTTTTTTATTTCACCTCTGAGCCTCTTCAGTTGTTGGCCACTACTGTATAAATCCTCAATATACATCTTAAATGCACATGGTGCTCTTTCTCTTCTGAGCACTGCAGTGTGTCCATACAGCAGTTTAGGATCACATTTAGGGTGTTGTCGTATTCAGGAGAAAATGGGTAACCCCTTTTTTGGTCCTGTTTCTCCTGTAATCACTTAAAAATAGAAAATATGGGCCTAAAGCAATATTTTCTTGTAAATAAAATGTCCTATTTCATGTTCATAGCCTGTTGGGTCAAAGTACTCACTATACCCCTTCAAAAATGAATTGGGGGTGTATTTTCAAAATTGGAGTCAACTTTTGGGAGTTTGTACTGTAGGGGTACCTCTGGGTCTCTTCAAATGCGACATGACGCCCGAAAACCATTCCAGCAAAATCTGCCCTGCATATGGCGCTCCTTCTTTCCTTCTGAGTCCTGTGGTGTGCTCATACAGCAGTTTATCACTACATATGGGGCGTTTCCATATTCAGTAGAAATTGTGTAACAAATTGTAGGGTCCTTTTTCTCATGTTACCCATTGTGAAAATAAAAAATCAGGCACTAAAGCAACATTTTATTGGAAAAAAAGATAACATTTTTCATTTTCACACCCAAGTGTTTTTCTAAATTCTATGAATCGCCTGTGGGGTTAAAGCACTCACTACACCCTTCAATAAATTCCTTGAGGGGTGTAGGTTCCAAAATGGGGTCTCTTTGAATGTGACATGGTACCAGAAAACCATTCCACCCAAATCTGCTCTCCAAAAACCATATGGCACTCCATCCCTTCTGATACCTGCTATGTGCCTAATCAGCAGTTTACAACCACATATACACTCACCTAAAGAATTATTAGGAACACCTGTTCTATTTCTCATTAATACGATTATCTAGTCAACCAATCACATGGCAGTTGCTTCAATGCATGTAGGGTTGTGGTCCTGGTCAAGACAATCTCCTGAACTCCAAACTGAATGTCAGAATGGGAAAGAAAGGTGATTTAAGCAATTTTGAGCGTGGCATGGTTGTTGGTGCCAGATGGGCCGGTCTGAGTATTTCACAATCTGCTCAGTTACTGGGATTTTCACGCACAACCATTTCTAGGGTTTACAAAGAATGGTGTGAAAAGGGAAAAACATCCAGTATTCGGCAATCCTGTGGGCGAAAATGCCTTGTTGATGCTAGAGGTCAGAGGAGAATGGTCCGACTGATTCAAGCTGATAGAAGAGCAATGTTGACTGAAATAACCACTCATTACAACCGAGGTATGCAGCAAAGCATTTGTGAAGCCACAACACGCACAAACTTGAGGCGGATGGGCTACAACAGCAGAAGACCCCACCGGGTACCACTCATCTCCACTACAAATAGGAAAAAGAGGCTACAATTTGCACGAGCTCACCAAAATTGGACTGTTGAAGACTGGAAAAATGTTGCCTGGTCTGATGAGTCTCGATTTCTGTTGGGACATTCAAATGGTACAGTCCAAATTTGGTGTAAACATAATGAGAACATGTATCAATCATGCCTTGTTACCACTGTGCAGGCTGGTGGTGGTGGTGGTGTAATGGTGTGGGGGATGTTTTCTGGGCACACTTTAGGGCCCTTAGTGCCAATTGGCCATCGTTTAAATGCCACGGGCTACCTGAGCATTGTTTCTGACCATGTCCATCCCTTCATGACCACCATGTACCCATCCTCTGATGGCTACTTCCAGCAGGATAATGCACCATGTCACAAAGCTCAAATCATTTCAAATTGGTTTCTTGAACATGACAATGAGTTCACTGTAGTAAAATGGCCCCCACACACACCAGATCTCAACCCAATAGAGCATCTTTAGGATGTGGTGGAACGGGAGCTTCGTGCCCTGGATGTGCATCCCTCAAATCTCCATCAACTGCAAGATGCTATCCTATCAATATGGGCCAACATTTCTAAAGAATGCTATCAACACCTTGTTGAATCAATGCCACGTAGTATTAAGGCAGTTCTGAAGGCAAAAGGGGGTCCAACACCGTATTAGTATGGTGTTCCTAATAATTCTTTCGGTGAGTGTATGTTATTGCTGTGTTCAGGAGAAAATGTTTTACAAAATGTAGTAAAATGTTGTTTCTTATGTTACCCCTTCCTTTTATTGGAAGAAATTAAATTCTTCATTTTCACAGCCAAGTGTTTCTAAATTCCATGAAACGCCTATGGGGTCAAAGAGGTCAGTACATCCCTCAATGAATTCCTTGAGGGGTGTACTTTCCAAAATTGGGTCACTTTTTGGGGGTTTCTACTGTAGACCTTTCCAGCAAAATCTGAAGTTTGCGAACACATATGTGGTGTTTCTGTATAAACTACATAATCGGGGTAATAAATATTGAGTTTTTTTTTGCTATTGACCATTGCTGCCTTACAGGAGAAATGGATTAAAATTTGTGATGATAGAGCACCAAAGTATTCGGGTGTTCGGCCCAAACACACTGCTATATTCGTGTGCTCGACGAGCACCCGAGTATAGTGGAAGTCAATGGGAGACAACCAGGCACCCCCTGCTCTGAAGAGGGGAGGGTGCCTGGTCCATTGGAAAAATTCTGAAAGTGACAGAAACACCACTGAAATGGATCGGGAACAGCATGGGGACGATGTCTGGATGCATCTTGGACTCCCAGGTTGCTGCTGGGGAACCATGATGTCCGAGTTGTACGGCACTTTTACAGACTGACAACAATACGCACAAACCCCCCCAAAAATATGTATTTTACAGAAAAAATTGTTAGGAAACATTCTTTCCTGTATATTAAACTGTATATAAAGTGCAAGTGCTGCAAAAAAATACAAGCAAGAGGCACTCCGAAACAGCCTGTATATCACATAAAGGAGGGCCTCATTTACATTGTGGTACAATAGTTCAGTTAGTGGGACACCTACACTCATGAAGCCTATGCACTAAGTGAAAGGGCTGGCAAAAATTACAAGGAACCAGCACTCCAAAACACCCTTTGTTACACATAAAGGAGGGCATCATACACACCCTTGAAAAATTATGATTGATGGCCTGCTGGTGACCCTCAAAAACATTTGGAATAAGGGCCTGCTGATCTAACCATCTAAAACCTTAGGGGCGAGGGCCTGCTGCCACATTGGTGACTCTAGATAACGTCTGGGCGATTGACTATAAATAACATTACAGCACTCCTAAGCGGCCCTGTTATTGGAATGAGTAAACTTTTCGTTAACGAGGATCTATTGGAGGGCAAGTCTGGTGCCAGCAGCCAACTTGCTCACGGCCTCCACAACGTTCACCCAGTGTGCTATCATGGTGAGGATTGTGTTGACCAGACTCTTGGCTACTGAGACTGGACTTGTAGGTGAGGGCCTGCTGCCGCTTTGTTGACTCTAGATAACTTCTAGGCGATCGCACGTCCCCATGACGTCGACGATCAATTTGGATGTCTGCCCTATCAACTTTGGAGCAATTTTTCAACAAGGACCTTCTGGTATAGCACCGTTTTGCCTGTCCTCTTCACCAGATAATTGAGAGATGAGAATTTCCCTTTGTAGCAGGGGTCGGGAAGAGTGAACAACCAGTAATTCATGTTGTCTAAAATGCGTATAATTCCGCGGTGAGCTGACCCTGTAAAAGATTGTAGGTGAGGGCCTGCAGTTGAGCTGACCCTGTAAAACATTATATGCGAGAGCCTGCAGGTGAGCTGACCCTGTACAACATTATATGCGAGGGCCTGCAGTTGAGCTGACCCTGTAAAACATTATATGCGAGAGCCTGCAGGTGAGCTGACCCTGTACAACATTATATGTGAGAGCCTGCAGGTGAGCTGACCCTGTACAACATTATATGCGAGGGCCTGCAGTTGAGCTGACCCTGTAAAACATTATATGCGAGGGCCTGTAGTTGAGCTGACCCTGTAAAACATTATATGCGAGGGCCTGCAGTTGAGCTGACCCTGTAAAACATATGCGAGGGCCTGCAGTTGAGCTGACCCTGTAAAACATATGCGAGGGCCTGCAGTTGAGCTGACCCTGTAAAACATATGCGAGGGCCTGCAGTTGAGCTGATCCTGTAAAACATTATATGTGAATATGTGAGGGCCTGCAGTTGAGCTGACCCTGTAAAACATATGCGAGGGCCTGCAGTTGAGCTGATCCTGTAAAACATTATATGTGAATATGTGAGGGCCTGCAGTTGAGCTGACCCTGTAAAACATTATATGCGAGGGCCTGCAGGTGGGATGACCGTGTAAAAAATGATATGTGAGGGCATTATATGTGACAAATAAGTATGTTGATATGATGGAAGAAGAGGAGGAGGATGAGAAAAAGAAGATTCAACCATATACACATAAAGGAGGGCCTCATTCACATTGTTTGTGATACAATAGTTCAGGTAGTGGGACTCCTACACTCATAAAGCCTATGCACTAAGTGAAAGGGCTGGCAACAATTACAAGGATCCGACACACGAAAACACCCTTTGTTACACATAAAGGAGGGCATCAAACACACCCTTGAAAAATTATTATTGGTGGCCTGCTGGTGACCCTCAAAAACATTACATGCTAGTGCCTGCAGGTGAGCTGATGCTATAAAACATTATATGCGAGTGCATGCTGTTCAGCTGACGCTCTAAAACATTATATGCGAGTGTCTGCAGGTGAGCTGACGCTCTAAAGCATTATATGTGAGTGCATGCTGTTCAAATGACTCTCTAAAACATTATATACGAGTGCATGCTGTAAAACTGAGCCCTATAAAACCCTAAGAGCTCTCCCTGACTGCTATGCACATGCAAGGGTCTGTATAATAGACGATTGCATGCCCACGTACCAAATACTTTGTGACACCTGAAAACCCTATGATAGTGAGGGGACACGACCACCGGCTCCCTGCACTTAATAAGGACGAAGTCAGGGTCACCTAGAATCAAGCCAGCAGGGAACCACAATAAAGTAAATAAATAAAGAATGGAAGTGGGGCACGCTCTATAAGTAAAGGGATCTTTTATTGAACATAATATAAAATAAGTGATTTATACAATTTAAGAAATCGACAATGATATAAAATTTGACAATGTTCTAAAATTCAACAAAGGGTATAATATTTAACACTAATGTGAATTTAGCAGAGAATACTGGTGGTGAGGTTAGAATAATAAAGTCGACATGAATAAAATCAACATGAATAAGATCCCAATATACGAATATTTAAAACCATAAATTCGGATATTCAATATTATCGAATAGTGTATTGTTCACTGATGGTAATCCGTTTTTCCAATACAGAATTTTAGTCTCTTGGAATAATCGCTTGTTGACGATTATACTGGTCGGCTTGTAATCGATCCTTTGGCATATAGATGTAATAGTTCGGTGCGAAATACTGGTGATACAAATAATCGCTTGCTACCGAAATATAGCCAGTTCTTTAGTGCATGTAAATTCCTATGATCGAGAACATAGGCATATGTAGCCTTATACAGTCTATGTCGACTAGATTTCGACTGCTTATGCGCACAGCGGCGTCCCGCTGTATTAGTGTGGAAAGCGATCGCTTGGATAGGATATGCAATGTCTTACCGGAGGTCTTGTACTGGACAGTGGGCCCTCGACTCGGCGTATAATCTTTCGGATCCCGGTCTCAAGGGCTGCTTGTACGAACTTGATTTTCGCGCCAATAGAATATTTGGCTCCATGTGGGTTTGGTCTCTTTTATATGATGGCGGTTTTTCGCTTTAGCAGTTCGTTGTACTTATGAGCATGTCCAGGCCTCCTCAATCTGGCATTATCCTATTTCTTGATGGGGGGATTAGCCACAGACGCGTTTCGGGGATTTGAGACAATGACCCCTTCCTCAGTGGCTGACATCCCCCTGTTCCTATTTCCCTTTTATAGTGGATAAGGAATATCTAAAGAACTGGTCTGGAATCCGAACTTGTTTTGGAATTGGGATCCTTAGATGTTGGTTCTTAACTTTAAAAACATGTTTTAATCATATTATTCAAATACACATTCCTCATCTTAAATTTCTAAACATAAGAATTATTATATAAATAAATATAAATAAATAAAAACAGTAAAATTGCAGAATATACAACAGCTTTAAAAAGATGGTGATAGCAATCAGACACATAGAGAATCTTTCATACAATTGTTTAGCACCTCCTTTAGAATCATATGGTATAAAAAACGCATCAGTATCACATGCGGTTTTATTGCGGTTCTGGTGCGTTTTTACAGGAATTTTGATATTCTTCAAAAGTTCTTCAAGGGAATTGATTTGTAAGTCCCATCTTTCTTGCAGCAATTAAAAGACAATGGACCAAAGATAAATTTAGTTTTTCAAGAGGGAGAACATTTCTGTTTCTGTGGGTATTCACTTCTATTATACTTATATTGTACTTCATGTGAATGTGTACAATATAAGTATAATAGAAGTGAATACCCACAGAAACAGAAATTGTTCCCCCTCTTGAAAAACAAAATTTGTCTTTGGTCCATTGTCTTTTAATTGCTGCAAGAAAGATGGGACTTACAAATCAATTCCCTTGAAGAACTTTTGAAGAATATCAAAATTCCAGTAACAACGCACCGGAACCGCATCAAAAACGCATGCGATACTGATGCGTTTTTGATACCATATGATTCTAAAGGAGGTGCTAAACAATTGTATGAAAGATTCTCTATGTGTCTGATTGCTATCACCATCTTTTTAAAGCTGTTGTATATTCTGCAATTTTACTATTTTTATTTATTTATATTTATTTATATAATAATTCTTATGTTTAGAAATTTAAGATGAGGAATGTGTATTTGAATAATATGATTAAAACATGTTTTTAAAGTTAAGAAACAACATCTAAGGATCCCAATTCCAAAACAAGTTCGGATTCCAGACCAGTTCTTTCGGATTCCAGACCAATATCTTTAGATATTCCTTATCCACTAGAAAAGGGAAATAGGAACAGGGGGATGTCAGCCACTGAGGAAGGGGTCATTGTCTCAAATCCCCGAAATGCATCTGTGGCTAATCCCCACATCAAGAAATAGGATATGCTCATAAATACAACGAACTGCTAAAGCGGAAAACCGCCATCATATAAAAGAGACCAAACCCACGTAGAGCCAAATATTCTATTGGCGCGAAAATCAAGTTCGTACAAGCAGCCCTTGAGACCGGGATACGAAAGATAATACGCCGAGTCGAGGGCCCACTGTCCAGTACAAGACCTCCGGTAAGACATCGCATATCCTATCCAAGCGATCGCTTTCCACACTAATACAGCGGGACGCCGCTGTGCGCATAAGCAGTCGAAATCTAGTCAACATAGACTGTATAAGGCTACATATGCCTATGTTCTCGATCATAGGAATTTACATGCACTAAAGAACTGGCTATATTTCGGTAGCAAGCGATTATTTGTATCACCAGTATTTCGCACCAAACTATTACATCTATATGCCAGAGGATCGATTACAAGCCGACCAGTATAATCGACAACAAGCGATTATTCCAAGAGATTAAAATTCTGTATTGGAAAAACGCATTACCATCAGTGAACAATACACTATTTGATAATATCGACTATCCGAATTTATGGTTTTAAATATCCGTATATTGGGATCTTATTCATGTTGATTTTATTCATGTTGACTTTATTATTCTAACCCCACCACCAGTATTCTCTGCTAAATTCACATTAGTGTTAAATATTATACCCTTTGTTGAATTTTAGAACATTGTTGAATTTTATATCATTGTCGATTTTTTTTGTCGATTTCTTATATTGTATAAATTACTTATTTTATATTATGTTCAATAAAAGATCCCTTTACTTATAGAGCGTGCCCCACTTCCATTCTTTATTTATTGACCTTTATCAGACTGGGTGTTGTCTGTTAGTGGGAGCACCTCTGTTGGATCTCCACCTCACTCTAGTGCGACATTTCCCTCTATTCATTTTCATCTTTTTCACCCATTATGTCTGCACAGAATGAGGAGGCGACCAAAAGTATTTGGGATCATGTCGAAACAAAAAAACAAAAGGTAGACAATTTCTCATTTGCAACATTTGAATATAAAAGCAGCAATGATACTATATCAATGAGAGATACCTTTAGGGAACTAGAAACACTTCTGGTCAGACAATTAAAGCAAAGGTGGGAAGTAAAAAAATTAACCAGACATATAGAGTGCAATAGCATCCCTAAGGGTTTAACATTAACAAAAAACCCAGCTCAAGATTTGTGTAATCAAACCTTTACACGAGAGTGGGATGAGATGCTCCACCAACATTCCCTCTCTCTTGTAAAAATGATTATTAAAAGAAGATTGGAGATTCTATCAGAAACATCTAACAAGATAAATGAATTGTGTCCAGTAGTACAAACCGGATTCCAAAAAAGTTGGGACACTATACAAATCGTGAATAAAAACTGAATGCAATGATGTGGAGGTGCCAACTTCTAATATTTTATTCAGAATAGAACATAAATCACGGAACAAAAGTTTAAACTGAGAAAATTTACCATTTTAAGGGAAAAATATGTTGAATCAGAATTTCATGGTGTCAACAAATCCCCAAAAAGTTGGGACAAGGCTATTTTTACCACTGTGTGGCATCTCCCCTTCTTCTTACAACACTCAGACGTCTGGGGACCGAGGAGACCAGTTTCTCAAGTTTAGAAATAGGAATGCTCTCCCATTCTTGTCTAATACAGGCCTCTAACTGTTCAATCGTCTTGGGCCTTCTTTGTTGCACCTTCCTCTTTATGATGCGCCAAATGTTCTCTATAGGTGAAAGATCTGGACTGCAGACTGGCCATTTCAGTACCCGGATCCTTTTTCTACGCAGCCCATGATGTTGTGATTGATGCAGAATGTGGTCTGGCATTATCTTGTTGAAAAATGCAGGGTCTTCCCTGAAAGAGATGACGTCTGGATGGGAGCATATGTTGTTCTAGAACCTGAATATATTCTTCTGCATTGATGGTGCCTTTCCAGACATGCAAGCTGCCCATGCCACACGCACTCATGCAACCCCATACCATCAGAGATGCAGGTTTCTGAACTGAGCGTTGATAACAACTTGGGTTGTCCTTGTCCTCTTTGGTCCGGATGACATGGCGTCCCAGATTTCCAAAAAGAACTTTAAATCGTGACTCGTCTGACCACAGAACAGTCTTCCATTTTGCCACACTCCATTTTAAATGATCCCTGGCCCAGTGAAAACACCTGAGCTTATGGATCTTGCTTAGAAATGGCTTCTTCTTTGCACTGTAGAGTTTCAGCTGGCAACGGCGGATGGCACGGTGGATTGTGTTCACTGACAATGGTTTCTGGAAGTATTCCTGAGCCCATTCTGAGATTTCCTTTACAGTAGCATTCCCGTTTGTGGTGCAGTGTCGTTTAAGGGCCCGGAGATCACGGGCATCCGGTACGGTTTTACGGCCTTGACCCTTACGCACAGAGATTGTTCCAGATTCTCTGAATCTTCGGATGATGTTATGCACAGTTGATGATGATAGATGCAAAGTCTTTGCAATTTTTTGCTGGGTAACACCTTTCTGATATTGCTCCACTATCTAAGCCCATCTAAGCCCATCTTGGCTTCTGAGAGACACTGCCACTCTTAGAAGCTCTTTTTATACCCAATCATGTTGCCAATTGACCTAATTAGTGTTAATTGGTCTTCCAGCTCTTCGTTATGCTCAAATTTACTTTTTCCAGCCTCTTATTGCTACTTGTCCCAACTTTTTGGGGATTTGTTGACACCGTGAAAATTTGAATCAACGTATTTTTCTGTTAAAATGATACATTTACTCGGATTAAACGTTTGATCTGTCATCTACGTTCTATTGCAAATAAAATATTGACATTTGCCATCTCCACATCATTGCATTCAGTTTTTATTCACAATTTGTTTAGTGTCCCAACTTTTTTGTATTCCGGTTTGTAGACAAACTACCACAGAACACAGAGTTTCTGACTTTCCAGTCCAGACTGTGTATTAATCTGGACAGAATAGAACAAGGCATTATAGATAAAAAAAAACAAGAAAGATTAGTTACGTAAATAGAACAAATAGAAGGAAGTATGACACTGGGGAGACACAACGTGATATACCAATTAGACCAAACACATTGAATTTCACACAAGATGAAGACACTCATAATAGGGAAAAATTTGTTAATGATTTCCCCATACCTGTCCAAAACAGATTTGAGATCCTAGAGGAACGGGAACATTTTTTAGACAGGACACCACCACATCACAGAATACGCACGAGACACGAATCCCCACAAGGGAGAACACGCACACAAAGCAAAGAGTCACTAATAGATCACCAATACAATCTAAGACACAGACCCCAGACACCACACGAAACACACAGGCCCCAATATTTCAGAACAGAGAGAACACAGACACAGGAACACTACAACATTCAGGAACACCGGATGAGAACAAGGAACCACGTGGAAAGGGAAAGATACGTAGAGGAGGGAGAAAGAAGAGGGAAAAGACACAGAAAACACGATTATCACTAATGATTCTATCATCAATTTGAGCACAAAGATTTTAACCAATGCACAGGTCACTTTATTAAATAAAGGTCTTAAATTTGCTCCCACCAATAAATTAAACAAATTCGATACCTTTATTGGCGTCGAAAAATTCATGAGACGTTTATGTCTAAAAAAATACTTCCTAAAGTACCCTATAAGTCGGGAAATAATTAATAACAACAAATTTGTTCATACTGATCTCAAAAGAACTTCAAAAAAATATCCAAGAAATGAGATGAGCCAAGAAATGTCCAGTTTTAAAGAATGCGTTGAACATGATATTCGTAAACTAAAAGAAAAAATCAGATACAAACGTAATAATTTAACAAATGCAGAGGTCAAGGCTCTAAAGGAGATACAAAAAGAAGAAAATATTGTCATCCGTCCAGCAGACAAAGGAGGAGCAATAGTGGTGCAGGATTTGGAAAAATATAATTCTGAATGTCTGCGTCAACTTTGTGACAGCAGTACATACAAAAAACTTAAAAATGACCCAACAGAATTATTTTTAGCAGAATTGAAATTATTTTGCACAAAAGGCAGAGAAATTGGTATTTTAAATGAAGATGAACAAAATTTCTTAATTAATAAATCCCCACGCATCCCTGTCTTTTATTGCTTGCCCAAGGTCCATAAAGACAAAATTAATCCACCCGGTCGTCCAATTATATCGGGAATCAGATCATTAACTTCGAATTTATCTAAATATGTAGATGTGATATTGCAATCTAGAGTTAAAAAAGTACCTTCGTACATCAAGGACACCACACAGATTATAAAGACTATAGAATCATTGGACTTTAATGACAATTGGATCATGGGTACCCTTCACGTACAATCACTCTTCACCGTGATTGAACATGAACAGGGAAAAAAAATCTATCACATCCCAATTATCATTGGAGGGCACCTTGAACCAAACACAGATTCAGTATGTAGGTGAAGCTATAGATTTTATTTTAACACATAACTATTTTAGCTTTGCAGGAGACTTCTACATACAGACACAAGGGACAGCCATGGGCACCAGGTTCGCCCCTAGTTATGCTAATGTGTTTATGGCACAGTGGGAATATCAAAACATTCAACCCAAACTAGGGACGAACCTGGTGCTCTGGCAACGATATATCGACGATATATTTTTTATCTGGCAGGGAGACAGGGATTCTTTGAATACATTTTTGGATGATATTAATATTAATGAGTGGAACCTGACCTTTACGGGCAACATTAGCCAAACCTCACTGGAATTTTTAGATATAAGAATTTTAAACCGAGAGGGCAACTTACAATGCACGACTTTTGTCAAACCGACAGCTTGTAATAGTTATATTTTATTTAATAGTTGTCATCTCCCAAATTGGCTAATTAACATCCCACAAGGACAGCTACGAAGGGCAAAACGCAACTGCACATTGAATGAGGAATTTGAAAAGGAAGCCAAGATTATGACAGACCAGTTTTTGGACAAAAGATATCCCATTGAAATACTGGATGCAGCCCTTAATAAAGTAAAAGAAATGGACAGGAAGGAATTTTTCAACAAGTAGGAAGATAAAAAAGTTGATACATTGGACTCCAATTTGCGTTTGATTCTGCCGTTTAATGGGGATTTTAGGAAAATCCAACTTATAGTCAATAAACATTGGCATTTGTTGAAAAAAGATAGGATATTGAGTACATTAATACCATCTAAATCTAAAATTGTATTCACCAAGGCCCCCAATTTGAACATCAAAATAGCACCCACCGTTCGGAAGAAGAATATCTGTTCCCCCGCATTCCAATCTTGGGCGGGCATTCGGGGCTTTTTCCGCTGTAGGAGGTGTAACAATTGCAAATTGACTTTGTTCCCTAAAAAAACAACTGAAATTATATCAACCACAAACAAACACTGTCACAAAATTAATGAATTTCTTACTTGCAGCACAGAAGACGTAATATACGTGATAGAATGCCCATGTAAGCTCCAATACATAGGGAGAACGAAGAGAACGTTGAAAAAACATATTGCAGAACACGTTGGCAACATAAAGAAAGGTTTCGAAAATCATTCCCTTTCATATCACTTTAAAACAACACACAATCAAGATCCCTCATGCTTAAGGTTCACAGCAATAGACAAAGTACAAAAAGATTGGAGAGGTGGGAACCATGTAGAGAAAATGTCACGTTTAGAAACGAAGCGAATTTTCGAACTGAACACATTACAACCGTCGGGTCTAAATGCGGACTTTGAATTATTTGGCTTTCTGTAGAATGGGCGTCATCTGTCGATGAACAACTGGACGATATTTTGAATTCGTCCAGTTTTTCCTCTACATTTGACCCCCATCCAATAATTCTACATTCACATGAAGTACAATATAAGTATAATAGAAGTGAATACCCACAGAAACAGAAATTGTTCCCTCTGTTGAAAAACAAAATTTGTCTTCGGTCCATTGTCTTTTAGTTGCTGCAAGACAGATGGGACTTACAAATCAATTCCCTTGAAGAACTTTTGAAGAATATCAAAATTCCAGTAAAAACGCACCGGAACCGCATTTAAACCGCATGCGATACTGATGCGTTTTTTATACCATATGATTCTAAAGGAGGTGCTAAACAATTGTATGAAAGATTCTCTATGTGTCTGATTGCTATCACCATCTTTTTAAAGCTGTTGTATATTCTGCAATTTTACAGTTTTTATTTATTTATATTTCTTTATATAATAATTCTTATGTTTAGAAATTTAAGATGATGAATGTGTATTTGAATAATATGATTAAAACATGTTTTTAAAATTAGGAAACAACATCTAAGGATCCCAATTCCAAAAAAAGTTTGGATTCCAGACCAGTTCTTTAGATATTCCTTATCCACTATAAAAGGGAAATAGGAACAGGGGGATGTCAACCACTGAGGAAGGGGTCATTGTCTCAAATCCCCGAAACGCGTCTGGTACTAATCCCCCCATCAAGAAATAGGATATTGCCAGATTGAGGAGGCTAAAGCGAAAAACCCGCCATCATATAAAAGAGACCAAACCCACGTGGAGCCAAATATTCTATTGGCGCGAAAATCAAGTTCGTACAAGCAGCCCTTGAGACCGGGATCCGAAAGATTATACGCCGAGTCGAGGGCCCACTGTCTAGTACAAGACCTCCGGTAAGACATCGCATATCCTATCCAAGCGATCGCTTTCCACACTAACGCAGCGGGACGCCGCTGTGCGCATAAGCAGTCGAACTCTAGTCAACATAGACTGTATAAGGCTACATATGCCTATGTTCTAGATCATAGGAATTTAAATGCACTAAAGAACTGGCTATATTTCGGTAGCAAGCGATTATTTGTATCACCAGTATTTCGCACCGAACTAATACATCTATATGCCAAAGGATCGATTACAAGCCGACCAGTATAATCGACAACAAGCGATTATTCCAAGAGACTAAAATTCTGTATTGGAAAAACGCATTACCATCAGTGAACAATACACTATTCGATAATATCGAATATCCGAATTTATGGTTTTAATTATTCGTATATTGGGATCTTATTCATGTTGATTTTATTCATGTCGACTTTATTATTCTAACCTCACCACCAGTATTCTCTGCTAAATTCACATTAGTGTTAAATATTATACCCTTTGTTGAATTTTAGAACATTATCGAATTTTTTATCATTGTCTATTTTTTGGTCGATTTCTTATATTGTATAAATCACTTATTTTATATTATGTTCAATAAAAGATCCCTTTACTTATAGAGAGTGCCCCACTTCCATTCTTTATTTATTGACCTTTATCAGACTGGGTGTTGTCTGTTAGTGGGAGCACCTCTGTTGGATCTCCACCTCACTCTAGTGCGACATTTCCCTCTATTCACAATAAAGTAAATTACTTATCTGAACAAACAGCAGAAGCAGCCTCCAGCAGTGAACACCTCATCCAGGAAGTAGTATAAACCTCAAAGTGAGGCAGTATGGGAGGGATTTTAAAGGAAGACAATTAGTCCGAATAAATGACAACTGGCAGAAGGAAAGGAGATGAGAAAGTGAAACCAAAACAAAGAACATCATACAAGAGGTAGAGGAGAACGTCTGCCAGATATTCTCACAGAACTGGCGGTGACAGTACCCCTCCCTCTACGGGTGGACTCCAGACACTCAGAGCCCACCTTCTCAGATTGAGACCTATGGAAAGCCCTGATGAGACGAGTGGCCTTAATGTCCGCCACTGGGAACCACATCCTCTCCTCAGGACTATAACCCTCCCAATGAACAAGGTACTGAAGAGAACCGCGGATAATGCGAGAATCCACAATCCTAGAGACCTAAAATTCAAGATTAACATCAACAATAATTGGAGGAGGAGGCAAAGAGGAGGGTACAGTGGGTTGGGCATAAGGTTTTAATAGGGACTTGTGAAAAACATTATGGATCTTCCAAGTCTGAGGAAGATCAAGACGGAAGGCAACGGGATTGATGACGGACAAGATCTTGTAAGGCCCAATAAACTTAGGACCCAACTTCCAGGAGGGAACCTTCAGTTTGATATTCTTTGTAGACAACCACACCAGATCACCAACATTCAGGTCCGGACCAGGCACACGTCTCTTATCCGCCACACGCTTATATCTCTCACTCATCCTCTTCAGATTACCCTGAATCTTTTGCCAAATAAATGACAAAGACGAGGAAAATCTCTCCTCATCAGGTAAACCAGAAGACCCCTCTCCAGAGAATGTCCCAAACTGCGGATGAATCCATATGCACCAAAAAATGGTGACTTATCAGAGGACTCCTGGTGACGGTTATTTAAAGCAAACTCAGCAAGGGACAAAAAAGAACACCAATCCTTCTAATTCTCCGCCATAAAACAGCGCAGATATGTCTCCAGATTCTGATTGACGCGTTCGGTCTGACCATTCAACTGCGGGTGAAAAGCAGAAGAGAATGACAACCGAATCCCCAAGCGAGAACAGAAGACCTTCCAGAATCTGGAAACGAATTGCGTGCCCCTATCAGAAACGATGTCTGAAGGAATGCCATGCAATTTAACAATATGATCAACAAACAGCAGAAGCAGCCTCCAGCAGTGAACACCTCATCCAGGAAGTAGTATAATCCGCAAAGTGAGGCAGTATGGGAGGGATTATAAAGGAAGACAATTAGTCGAAATAAGTGACACCTGGCAGAAGGAAAGGAGATGAGAAAGTGAAACCAAATCAAAGAACATCATACAAGAGGTAGAGAAGAATGTCTGCCAGATCGTCTCACAGAACTGGCGGTGACAAAAACATTATTTGCGAGTGGCTTCAGGTGAGCTGACACTCTAAAAAATTATATGCGAGTTCAAATGACGCTCTAAAACATTATATGTGAGCGCATGCTGTACAGCTGACGCTCTAAAACATTATATGCGAGTTCATGCTGTTCAGCTGACCCTATAAAAAAAAATTTAGTTGAGGGCCTGCAGTTGAACTGACCCTATCAAAAAATTTTAGTTGAGGGCCTGCAGTTGAGCTGACCCTATTAAAAAAAATTTTAGTGGAGGGAATATATACAATCTGGATGAGGAGGAGGAGAAAACAAGATTAAACCATATACTCTTTTTGTCTTTGCATGGGAATACACTACAGTAGATTGAGTACATTATAAATGATAGATTGAAATTACCTTTATGTTCATCATCAGCTCAGCTCTCCTCTGGTGGAGTTGAGAAGTCAGGGGCAATCCAGACCTTGTTCATTTTTATCAACCTGTCAGCATTACCAGTGGACAAGCGGATACGCTTATCTGTTATAATGCAACCAGCAGCACTAAATACACGCACAGACAAAACGCTGGCGGCAGGGCAGGCCAGCACCTCCAAGATGTAGAGCACAAGTTCGTGCAACGTATCCAGCTTGGACACCCAGTAGTTGAAAGGCACTGAGGGATCATTTAGGTCGCTGACACGGTCTGCTATGTATTCCTTCACCATTTTCCAAAACTTTTCCCTCCTTGTACTGTTTTATACCATTCGGAGCAGTACATCAACTCTTTCCTGGCTATTGGAGTCAGATTCAGAATCAGAACCATATCAGTACCACTAGGCCGCGGCGGGGTGTCATGAAAGTGTTTTATGCCTTGGAGAGTGTTGTCCTGCCTTTGTTGGAACTGCTGTGTTCCCCTTGTCTCCCTTCCTCGATTGCTTAAGGAAGTACGGACTCTGCCGGCGGCGTTGTCAGATGGAATATTTTGGAGCAATCTCTCAACAAGTACCTACTGTGTAACGGATCACCTGGCACCCCGACTGAGTACCTCCATTGACGGATGCTCCTAGCGTTTTCCTGAGGTTTCCAAGCACTCTGGCAGGCACCACAATCACCGAACCGAAGCAGCATAGAAATCCTCTTCAAGCATATGAATGCTGTAGACAGTTGAATAGGAAACCATACGAATAGCTTTACACTCCTAGCAGTCAAACTGGGACAGCATGCAATAAATCCTCCCCCAAGAATGAGACGACACTTCACCTTGAGGGTTAAAACAGGAACTGACTGTCCTGGGGCATACAGCCTATTTTATTCACAATCCACACACATAGTACTGCCCACAGGGTTTTGAAATACAACCAATTAATCCATACAATACACATAGACACTCCCACACAAAATCCTCCCCTCTGGCTGTGATATGATTTTTTAAAACAATGGGTAATATAATTATCACAGGCAGAGAAATACAGTTTTATAAAACATATCACAGGAACCCCAAAATATGCAATAACCCCATAACAAGTATATCCTCGGAACAGGGGGGTCTGGGTGAACCACATATTCAAAATTCACCCAGATCCGTTAAGTAGTAGGGAAGATACAGTTTAATGCAGATTCCGTAGAACATATACAGGCTATATCAAAAATAATTACTGTATAATGTGTCCCCTGTTGTATAGTTTAAAACTACTGCCCGATGTCTTTGTGCACCAAATACCGGCAAGATGGCACCGTGTAGAAAAGTCCAAACAGTGTCTGTGAGTTAAAAATGGCCGCCATCTATTGTTCTCACCATGTGCTTCATCCATTGTTCTCACCATGTGCCTCTGATACATGAAATGGTGGCCATCCAGTAACTCCACAGTATGTCCCCAGATGGTTCTTAAAGGGCCATAATCCAGGGGCAGGAGGCGGGCAAACAGCCCCCTCCAAAACACTGTGGCGAAGTGGCTTTCGCCACATATCTTCCCATTCGGGGGGAGACTAACCAGGTAGCTGACCTTCTGTCGGTCAGTGCCTGAGTTAGTCGAGTCACCCACCCACAGTAAATTACAATCAACAAGGCAGCCCCCCCACAATAATATACAATCCGCAGTGTAGTCCCCCCCCAACACTTGGTTACTGCACCCGGGCAATTTTGTAGTTTGTTTCGGTCCCATAGCTTCACCATGGCTGTGCTGGGCACTCTCTTGGCTTTGTGGGTCGCTAAGTGAGCAGATATCGGCGGTACTCTGCCCTGGTGCCAGCGCTTCAGCTGGTGGGACCTGCAGATAAACAAGCCTGGGACAAGGGGACAAAGGAGGGCAGAGGCCAAGTGTGTTCTGCCCCGTTGCCAGCTCTTCCGCTGGAGCAACCGGGGTATAGTCCTGCCCGGTGACAAAGGCTCTTCTGCTGGGAAGGGGTCAGAGGAAGCTAACGGCTCCTCTACTGACCTCAGTACCTCGGTAGGGGTTAGCTGTGGAGGGTAGGGATCGCTTACCTCCTCCTCCTGGTACTCACACTGCCGCTGGAGATCTGGGCCGACTGCCCAGCATCCCTGTAGGGCCGGTAGAGAGACTTCGGTCCCATCTCCCCCTGCCTGCTGGGAGTCCTCCCAGGACCAATCTATGAGGTCCGCGACCTCCGGTACTTCTGGTTCCTGTTGGGGGAGAGGACCGACTGTCTCTTCTCCCATGAATACACACTGGCGCTGGGGAGAAATGACGGCACCTTCCGCTCCCTGTAACTCACACTGCCGCTGGGGAGCAAGGACGGTACCTTCCGCTCCCTGGGACTCACTTGGCTGCTGTGAAGAGGGACCAACTGTCTCCTCTCCTAAGGGTGGGCTAGGCTGCCGCTGGGGAGGGGGAACAAGACTCTCCCCTCCCGGTGGAATATTCTGCCGCTGGGGATCTGGGCCAACTGCCCAGCATCCCTGTAGGGCCAGTAGAGAGACCGCAGTTCCATCCCCACCTGCCATCTGTGGGTCTTCCCAGGACCAGTCGATAAGGTCCCTCATTTCTGGAGCTGGTTGGGGAGTAGGAGGTACCGAATGCAAGTCTCCTGATGACGGGCTTAGTTGTTGGGGAGGGGGAACGAAACTCACCGCTCCTAATGGTGTACAGTCCATAAGCCCCATCAGGTTAGAGACAGGCGGTGTCACTTGATTATATAAGTCCGCATAATTCTGTTTGATCTCCCACTGCTCTGGTGGTACTTGCAGGGTATATGGTGACTGACTGGAGCTGAACAGGTGCTGGTAATCCTGCTCCAGTTCCCATTCCTGGACAGCTAGTTCAATCAGGTCTGGCCTTAGGTCTTCGGCCATAGGGAGATCCAGCACGGCCTCTCTGTAGTCAAATATGTCCCAAAGCCGTGACTCTGCCACACTCCCAAATTCCGGTTCTGCAAAGGTCCCCCATAATAAGCCAGGGCCATTATAATCCTTGCCCTCGGGTTTGTCAAATTTGGCCATTCCGGGAACCCGCTGAACCGCGTACAAACGTAGCGCTTGGTATGCATCATCGAGACCCAGTTCCCTCCATGCCAGTGAATTAGGTTGCATCACCAATTCCTCCTGGGCCTGTTCTCCCAGCATAGGTATCCGTAGGACCACTCTGGCCTGTAATCGCTGCTCCTTGCTGGGAAGACGCTCACCTCGCCAACGCTGGACACCTTCTAGGGTTTCTTCCCACATCTCTTGTCGGGCGCTCTCTCTGCAGTCCAACCTGGTTGCCTCTCCTATTGGCTTGACCAGTGGTGCCAAGAGGTTCTGTAACCTCCGGTTAAATTCATTTCCTACCTCGAGCATTGTCCAAGGACTCGCTGGTTCTTTGCCGCTCCATAATAATTCCTGTGTCTCCAGGGTGTTGTTCCTCTCACGCCAGGACGCCATCCCACTGCTTGCCACCAATGTAACGGATCACCTGGCACCCCGACTGAGTACCTCCATTGACGGATGCTCCTAGCGTTTTCCTGAGGTTTCCAAGCACTCTGGCAGGCACCACAATCACCGAACCGAAGCAGCATAGAAATCCTCTTCAAGCATATGAATGCTGTAGACAGTTGAATAGGAAACCATACGAATAGGTTTACACTCCTAGCAGTCAAACTGGGACAGCATGCAATAAATCCTCCCCCAAGAATGAGACGACACTTCACCTTGAGGGTTAAAACAGGAACTGTCCTGGGGCATACAGCCTATTTTATTCACAATCCACACACATAGTACTGCCCACAGGGTTTTGAAATACAACAAATTAATCCATACAATACACACAGACACTCCCACACAAAATCCTCCCCTCTGGCTGTGATATGATTACTGAAAACAATGGGTAATATAATTATCACAGGCAGAGAAATACAGTTTTATAAAACATATCACAGGAACCCCAAAACATGCAATAACCCCATAACAAGTATATCCTCGGAACAGGGGGGTCTGGGTGAACCACATATTCAAAATTCACCCAGATCCGTTCAGTAGTAGGGAAGATACAGTTTAATGCAGATTCCGTAGAACATATACAGGCTATATCAAAAATAATTACTGTATAATGTGTCCCCTGTTGTATAGTTTAAAACTACTGCCCGATGTCTTTGTGCACCAAATACCGGCGAGATGGCACCGTGTAGAAAAGTCCAAACAGTGTCTGTGAGTTAAAAATGGCCACCATCCATTGTTCTCACCATGTGCTTCATCCATTGTTCTCACCATGTGCCTCTGATACTGTCTCAACCAGACAGCTGAGAAGCTCTGACAGAAGCCTTTCAGAACCTCCTCCTTGAGTTTTCTTTGTTGTAGTGTTCAGTTCCTCATCTCGTTAGCCTCTCTCAGCTGTCATGTAGTTGGACTGATTGGTTCCCTTTAAATTCCTCCCCATAATGCATTACTGGGCGGCTTATACTTCTTCCTGGAGTGTGTGTGCATGCTGATCCTATTTCCCAGTCTGCTACTAAGTTAAGTGCTGTACATTTATCTGTTATTTTCTGTTTGCTGGATCCCAGGTGACCCTGACTCCCTCCGTGTCTGGTGTAGGGAGCCGGTGGTCGTGTCCCCTCACTATTGTAGGGTGTTCAGGTGTTATATAGTCGAGGTACGTGGATATGCAACCATCCACCTCTGGGATTTTTGCATAGGCTGAGCAGCCAGGGAAAGTGCCAGGTTTTGTGCAGGGGTCTCCCTTTTGGTTCCTTAGCTTTGGATCCAGTGAGTCATATATGCATGTTGCATTGTCTTGTTTCCTGTACACCTTCCGTGACATTATAAGCCGCCAAAACCGTCTCAAGCATGGATCCGGTTTCACTTTTGGCTGAACGCTTCCAGGGTCTTTATTGGAGGTAGCTGATCTCCGTAAGACTTTTTCTCAGCTTCAAGTGACCGGTTCAGCTTGCGTTCATGGAGTTTGTTCTGAGCTCTCGCTCCCGGATATGTTCTCCGGGGGTAGTGAGAATTTTGTGCGTTTTAGAGAGGCTTGCAAACTCCATTTTCGCCTTCTTCCCCATTCCTCTGGTGATGAGGAACGGAGGGTGGGGATCATTATATCACTGCTCAGGGGTAACGCTCAGTCTTGAGCCTTTTCGCTGCCGGAGGGGGCACGGCCTCTCCGTTCAGTGGATGAATTCTTTTTAGCCCTGGGTCAGATATATGATGATCCGGATCGTATTGCTCTGGCTGAGTCTAGACTACGTCTATTATGCCAGGGTAAACAATCCGCAGAGATATACTGCTCAGAATTTCGGAGATGGGCAGCTGATACTGGTTGGAATGATGCTGCATTCCGAAGTCAATTTTGCCATGGTCTTTCAGAGGGATTGAAAGATGCATTTGCCTTTCATGAGAGGCCTATTTCCTTGGACTCTGCTATGTCTCAGGCCGTTCGTATTGATAGGCGTCTTAGAGAGAGAGGAGAGATATCTCCTTCCTGTTATACTCAGTCCCAGGACTGTGCAGCGGTCCCATTCTGTGCGCAGGGGTCTCGGTCACTGTCAGCTCCTTCTGAGCAGGAGCCCATGCAGCTGGGGTTGATTGCTTCTGACAATAGAAGATTCAGCTCGCATGGGAGGGTGTGTTTTTGTTGTGGAGGTATAAATCATTTGGCAAATGTTTGTCCCTCTAATGGATTCAGGCAGTTTTCTGGGAGTAATAATGAAACAAACAGGAAAAAATCTTTTAAAAATGTTCCGTCTGTTACTATTGGCAGGGTTGAGGCGGAAATTGAAGGTTTTCCGTTTGCTTGTAGTTCCCGTTTTGTCCTGCCTGCTAGGGTGGCGCTAGAGAGCAAGAGCATTTTTTGTGAGATTTTTGTGGATAGTGGAGCAGCTGTCAATCTCATTGATAATCAATTTGCAATAACTCATGGTTTCCAGGTGCGCACTTTGGGAAAGGATATTCCTCTTTTTGCTATTGATTCCGCTCCACTTTCTCAGAAATCATTAAAGGGCATAGTTCACAATATCCGTTTAATTGTGAGTGATGCTCATGTTGAGGATGTGTCATGTTTCGTCCTTAGCGGTTTGCCTACCCCTCTAGTGTTGGGGCTACCCTGGCTCACTAAACATAACCCCACCATTGATTGGCAAGCGAGGCAAATAAATGGTTGGAGTGACTTTTGCAGAGAGAATTGCCTCATGACATCTGTTTCTGAGGTTGCTACTAAGACTGTACCATCTTTTCTCTCAGAATTTTCGGATGTCTTCTCTGAGAGTGGAGTTCAGGATTTGCCCCCGCACAGGGAGTACGATTGCCCTATTAATCTCATCCCAGGCGCCAAGCTGCCTAAATCTCGTTTATACAATCTTTCCCAACCTGAGAGGATTGCTATGCGTGCTTATATCTCTGAGAGTCTGAGAAAAGGACACATACGACTGTTTCCGCAGTTTTTTTCTTTGTTAAGAAAAAAGATGGTTCTTTAAGACCTTGTCTGGATTTCAGGGAGCTGAACAGTATCACTATTCGTGACCCTTATCCCCTTCCTCTAATCCCGGACCTGTTTAACCAGGTTGTTGGGGCTAAAGTCTTTTCCAAATTAGATCTAAGAGGGGCATACAACCTGGTCAGGGTCAGAAAAGGAGATGAATGGAAGACAGCCTTCAATACCCCTGAGGGCCATTTTGAGAATTTGGTTATGCCTTTTGGTTTGATGAATGCCCCAGCCGTTTTTCAGCATTTTTTATCATTTGATGGGAAAATTTGTATTAGTGTATTTGGATGACATTTAGATTTTTTCTCCTGATTTCAAAACTCATAAGGAACATTTACGTCAGGTCTTGCTCATCCTGCGGGAGAATAAATTATATGCAAAACTGGAAAAATGTGTGTTTGCGGTTCCAGAAATTCAATTTCTGGGGTTTCTTCTCTCCGCTTCTGGTTTTCGCATGGACCCCGAGAAGGTCCGTGCTGTGCTTCAGTGGGAGCTTCCTGAGAATCAGAAGGCGCTGATGCGTTTTTTGGGCTTTGCCAATTATTACAGGAATAATAACCGAACAAGTCCTCAAAAATTGAGAAATCATATGTGAGTCAAACTCATGGTAACCAATAACGAACACACATATATATGAAATATGAATATTTTATTGATATGTCACTTTAAAAACGTCACAATTACAATTAATAATAGATATAATATAAAGTGCAGTAATGTGGTGGCGCTACAGAACAACGCCCCACCATGGATATACAAGGAATGTTATATGTGCCCAAAGCCCTTGTCTCTAATCAGCCCAAATTAACAAGAGAGATGATCTCAACATCGGCTCAGAGGAGACACAGGCTAAAATCAAAATGCAGGTGCTGGCATGTTTGTAAAGGGATGTGAACCAAACAGTAGGAGCAGTGTATGAGTCCCACATCCACTAAGGATGTCATAGTATATAACCTGCATCCACTACATATCACGTCAACACAAACTGAGCCAGCACATATAGATGACGCATAACAAATACTGGGAAACAAACCTTCAATCCCTGGTGAGCGGACCCCTGACGCGCGTTTCGCCAAGCTTTTTCGAAGGGGCGTGTCTATCCTGTCAATTACTCAACCTTAAATCTAGCCCCAGATGGAAGAGAACCAATCCGCTGCCTCATTGGCTAAAGAAACTCCGCCCATTGCTCACCTCCAGATGACAAATCATTTTGTTCTCACTTCCGCCCACATCTTCCCCTACTTCATGTAAGCACACCGCGCACCTAACTTCCGCCCACACCGCAGCTAAATGATCAGAGCGTCACGTCACTTCCGCCTCTGACGTGGGCGAAACAGCTCCTCCCTGATGAGTCCTGTCACACTACATCGCATATAAACGATATTAGCAAGGTACTGGCAGTTAACAAAAACCTGCTTCTGTCCACCCGCTCGGCAGCATCAATATCCATCACCAGGGATGAAGACAGTTCCCCAGCACTCGCTACCTCTATACTGCCATGATATCAGATGGAGCTGATGGTATCAGTATTAAAAATAGAGGCAACGGCATCAATTACAAAGCACCAAAGGACAGGGAGTAGGGGAACGGAGGTAGGGAAACCGAGGAGTACAGTGAAAAAAGAGGAGGAGAAAGGAAAGGACCCAAAACCCGGGGGATACAACTATCACTAAAAACCCTGATAGATCAAAAGGATTACACTCATCATGAGCAATTCAGTTGGTCTTAAATATATCATAAATAATAAGCAATTAAATACATTAACTACATGATTAAATACCTCTCCTTACTCATCAAATTCATTATTCTATTATATTTTTATATTTAGGTTTATGTATATGTTTTGATGAATTTTATGAATCATGTTCACTTTTTGGGTTCACAGTAGGGTCAATGGAAATGATCTAAATACAGAGAATGCTATATTATTATGTTATAGATATATATATATATATATATATATATATATATATATATATATATATTATGTGGCAAGGGGGTTGAAGTGATTTGAGGAGATATCCCTGGTATATACAGGGTAATTATGAACTTCTGATGAGATATGTGTTAGACTATTACTTATTTATTATTCATTAATTATTTATTAAATGTATATATTATGGTAGAATAATGAATTTGATGAGTAAGGAGAGGTATTTAATCATGTAGTTAATGTATTTAATTGCTTATTATTTATGATATATTTAAGACCAACTGAATTGCTCATGATGAGTGTAATCCTTTTGATCTATCAGGGTTTTTAGTGATAGTTGTATCCCCCGGGTTTTGGGTCCTTTCCTTTCTCCTCCTCTTTTTTCACTGTACTCCTCGGTTTCCCTACCTCCCTTCCCCTACTCCCTGTCCTTTGGTGCTTTGTAATTGATGCCGTTGCCTCTATTTTTAATACTGATACCATCAGCTCCATCTGATATCATGGCAGTATAGAGGTAGCGAGTGCTGGGGAACTGTCTTCATCCCTGGTGATGGATATTGATGCTGCCGAGCGGGTGGATAGCAGCAGGTGTTTGTTAACTGCCGGTACCTTGCTAATATCGTTTATATGCGATGTAGTATGACAGGACTCATCAGGGAGGAGCTGTTTCGCCCACGTCAGAGGCGGAAGTGAAGTGACGCTCTGATCATTTAGCTGCGGTGTGGGCGGAAGTTAGGTGCGCGGTGTGCTTACATGAAGTAGGGGAAGATGTGGGCGGAAGTGAGGACATGATTTGTCATCCGGAGGTGAGCAATGGGCGGAGTTTCTTTAGCCAATGAGGCAGCGGATTGGTTCTCTTCCATCTGGGGCTAGATTTAAGGTTGAGTAATTGACAGGATAGACACGCCCCTTCGAAAAAGCTTGGCGAAACGCGCGTCAGGGGTCCGCTCACCAGGGATTAAAGGTTTGTTTCCCAGTATTTGTTATGCGTCATCTATATGTGCTGGCTCAGTTTGTGTTGACGTGATATGTAGTGGATGCAGGTTATATACTATGACATCCTTAGTGGATGTGGGACTCATACACTGCTCCTACTGTTTGGTTCACATCCCTTTACAAACATGCCAGCGCCTGCATTTTGATTTTAGCCTGTGTCTCCTCTGAGCCGATGTTGAGATCATCTCTCTTGTTAATTTGGGCTGATTGGAGACAAGGGCTTTGGGCACATATAACATTCCTTGTATATCCATGGTGGGGCGTTGTTCTGTAGCGCCACCACATTACTGCACTTTATATTATATCTACTATTAATTGTAATTGTGTCGTTTTTAAAGTGACATATCAATAAAATATTAATATTTCATATATATGTGTGTTCGTTATTGGTTACCAATTATTACAGGAAGTTTATTTTGAATTATTCCTCTATTGTTAAACCACTCACTGATATGACCAGAAAGGGGGTAGATTTTTCTTCTTGGTCAGTAGAGGCGCGTAAGGCTTTTTCTAATATCAAGGAGAGTTTTGCTTCCGCTCCCATCTTGGTGCAACCTGATATTTCTTTACCCTTCATAGTTGAGGTTGATGCTTCTGAGGTGGGTGTGGGGGCGGTTTTGTCTCAGGGTTCCTCTCCTGCCAAATGGCGACCATGTGCCTTTTTCTCGAAAAAACTCTCCTCCGCAGAGAGAAATTACAATGTGGGAGATAGGGAATTGTTAGCCATCAAGTTGGCTTTTGAGGAATGGTGCCATTGGCTAGAGGGAGCCAGACACCCTATTACCGTATTTACTGACCATAAAAATCTGGCCTACTTTGAGTCAGCCAAGCGTCTGAACCCGAGACAGGCCAGATGGTCTTTGTTCTTTTCTAGGTTTAATTTTGTTGTCACGTTCTGCCCTGGAGTTAAGAATGTGAAGGCGGATGCCCTGTCACGTTGTTTTCCGGGAGGCGGGAATTTTGAAGACCCGGGTCCCATTTTGGCTGAAAGTGTGGTGGTCTCTGCTCTTTTTTTCTGAATTGGAGGCAGAGGTGCAGGCAGCCCAGTCAGAGGCTCCTGATCTTTGTCCTCCTGGGAGGTTGTTTGTGCCTCTCGCTTTAAGACACAAGATTTTTAAGGAACACCACGATACGGTCCTTGCTGGGCACCCGGGGGCAAGAGCCACCCTGGATCTCATCGCTCGGAGATTCTGGTGGCCTGCGCTTCGTAAGTCGGTTGAGGGGTTTGTGGCAGCCTGCGAGACTTGCGCTCGTGCCAAAGTCCCTCATTCACGGCCATCAGGTCCTCTCCTTCCCTTACCCATTCCTTCCCGTCCCTGGACACATCTGTCCATGGACTTCATAACGGACCTGCCTCATTCCTCGGGGAAGACTGTGATTCTGGTGGTGGTGGACCGTTTTAGCAAGATGGTGCATTTCATCCCTTTTCCTGGTTTGCCCAATGCTAAGATGCTGGCGCAGGCATTCATTGATCACATTGTCAAATTGCACGGTATTCCTTCAGACATAGTCTCTGATAGGGGCACGCAGTTTGTTTCCAGATTCTGGAAGGCTTTCTGTTCTCGCTTGGGGGTTCGGTTGTCATTCTCTTCTGCTTTCCACCCGCAGTAGAATGGCCAGACAGAGCGCGTCAATCAGAATCTGGAGACATATCTGCGCAGTTTTGTGGCGGAGAATCAAGAGGATTGGTGTTCTTTTTTGTCCCTTGCTGAGTTTTTAAATAACCGTCGTCAGGAGTCCTCTGATAAGTCACCATTTTTTGGTGCATATGGGTTTCATCCGCAGTTTGGGACTTTCTCGGGAGAGGGGTCTTCTGGTTTCCCTGATGAGGACAGATTCTCCTTGTCTTTGTCATCTATTTGGCAAAAGATTCAGGATAATCTAAAGAGCATGAGTGAGAGATATAAGCGTGTGGCAGATAAGAGACGTGTGCTTGGTCCGGACCTGAATGTTGGTGATCTGGTGTGGTTGTCTACCAAGAATATCAAATTGAAGGTTCCCTCCTGGAAGTTGGGTCCTAGGTTTATTGGGCCTTACAAAATCCTGTCTGTCATCAATCCTGTTGCCTACCGTCTTGATCTTCCTCAGACTTGGAAGATCCATAATGTTTTTCATAAGTCCTTATTGAAACCTTATGTTCAACCCATTGTACCCTCGCCTTTGCCTCCTCCTCCGATTATGGTTGATGGGAATCTTGAATTTCAGGTCTCTAGGATTGTGGATTCTTGTCTTGTCCGCGGTTCTCTTCAGTACCTTGTTCATTGGGAGGGTTATGGTCCTGAGGAGAGGATGTGGGTCCCAGTGACGGACATTAAGGCCTCTCGTCTCATCAGAGCTTTCCATAGGTTCTATCCTGAGAAGGTGGGCTCTGAGTGTCTGGAGTCCACTCGTAGAGGGAGGGGTACTGTCACAACCAGACAGCTTTCAGAACCTCCTCCTTGAGTTTTCTTTGTTATAGTGTTCAGTTCCTCATCTCGTTAGCCTCTCTCAGCTGTCATGTAGTTGGACTGATTGCTTCCCTTTAAATTCCTCCCCATAATGCATTACTGGGCGGCTTATACTTCTTCCTGGAGTGTGTGTGCATGCTGATCCTATTTCCCAGTCTGCTACTAAGTTAAGTGCTGTACATTTATCTGTTATTTTCTGTTTGCTGGATCCCAGGTGACCCTGACTCCCTCCTTGTCTAGTGTAGGGAGCCGGTGGTCGTGTCCCCTCACTATTGTAGGGTGTTCAAGTGTTATATAGTCGAGGTACGTGGATATGCAACCATCCGCCTCTGGGATTTTTGCATAGGCTGAGCAGCCAGGGAAAGTGCCAGGTTTTGTGCAGGGGTCTCCCTTTTGGTTCCTTAGCTTTGGATCCAGTGAGTCATATATGCATGTTGCATTGTCTTGTTTCCTGTACACCTTCCGTGACAGATACATGAAATGGTGGCCATCCAGTAACTCCACAGTATGTCCCCAGATGGTTCTTAAAGGGCCATAATCCAGGGGCAGGAGGCGGGCAAACAGCCCCCTCCAAAACACTGTGGCGAAGTGGCTTTCGCCACATACTGCTATTGCACCGTTTTACTCGTCCTCTCCACCACAGAAATGAGAGATGGCAAGTTCTCTTTGTAGCGGGGGTCGAGAAGGGTGATCACCCAGTAATCCGTGTTATCTAAAATGCAAATAACGCTAGGGTCGTGGGAAAGGCAGCCTAATATGAAGTCAGCCATGTGTGCCAGAGTACAAACAGGCAAGACATCAAAGTCAGCATCTGAATGACTCTCCATCTCCTCATCCTCCTCATCTTCTGCCCATTCCCGCTGAACAGATGGAAATAAAGTTCAATGGGTACTACCCTCTGTAGCAGAGGCAACTATCTCCAGCCCCTCCTCCTCTTCATGATCCAATTTGCGCTAAGAAGACGAACTGTGGGTGGTCTGGCTATCACCCTGTGTAATGTCCTCCCCCATTTCCTTGTCTGCCACATTCAGAGCGTTGTCCTTAATTGTGAGCAGCTAACGTTTGAATAGACACAGCAGTGGGATGGTTACGTTGATAATAGCGTTATCGCCACTAACCATCTGTGTGGATTCATCAAAGTTTTTTAAAATCTCACAGAGGTCTGACATCAATGCCCAATCGTCGCTTGTGAATAGTGGCAGTTGACTTGAAAGGCGACGACCATGTTGCAGCTGGTATTCCACAACTGCCCTCTGTTGCTCACAACATGTAGAATGAAGAGTTTCAGTGCATGCTCACGTCGTACAACAGTTAGTGAGCTGGAAGCCGCAAGCGCTGCTGCAGCATTGACAGACCGGCTGAAGCTGTGGACAACTTGTGAAAATGGGCACACACGTGGCGCGCCTTCACTAGTAGCTCTGGCAAATTGGGATTAACCGCTAAGTTTAAGATGTGGGCTAAGCATGGGATGTGTGTCAGGTTGCCAAGCTCCAAAGCTGCCACCAAGTTACGGCCATTGTCAGACACAACCATGCCTGGTTCTAGGTTGAGTGGCGAGAGCCACAGCTCGGTCTGGTCCTTTATACTTTGCCACAGCTCTGCGGCGGTGTGCTGTTTGTCCCCTAAGCAGAACAGGCTCAGCACGGATTGTTGATGCTTGTTGTAACACATGCTGGTGTAAGGCGGGCACACCGTGAAAAATTAGTGGCGGCTGGAGACTGTGTATCGAGGACGGCCGCCGACATCAGGCTGCGGAAGGCCTCAGTGTCCAAAAGCCTAATTGGCAACATTTCAAGGCCCAGTAATTTCGAAAGTTGCGCATTTAGTGCTATTGCCTGTGGGTGGCTGGGTATTTGCGCTTGCGCTCAAATGACTGTGTTATGGACATTTGGATGCTGCGCTGGGACAGGGAAGTGGATGTTGTTGCCGATGGTTCATGCGAAGGTCCAGGTTCAGGGTGGGAGGCATCCAGGCCTGCGCCTTCGATACGGGATTGGCCAGCAGTGAGTAACACTAGGGAAGAGGAGGCAATGGTGTGACCTGCAGACCCAGATTGTGGACCCAATCATTCGGCCCACTTATTAGGGTGCTTGGAGCCATGTGGCGGAAAATGCTGGTGGTGGTGAGGTTGCTAGTGTTAACGCCCCGGATCATTTTGGTACGGCACAGGTTGCAAACTACAACTCTTTTGTCGTTCACGTTTCTCAATAAAGCGCCATACTGTGGAACACCTACCCCTTGGCAAGGTAGATTTACACATGGGGTTGCTCGGTATAATGGTTGCGGGTCTGTTTGGTGTGGGCCGACTTCTCCCTTTTGCAACCCCACTGCCTCTTCCAGCCTGTTGCGGTGCTGCGGATCCCTCCCCCTCTGAACTGCTGTCCTTGCTCGGCTTTTCACCTTCCCATGTTGAGTCAGTGTCCTCATCGTACACCACCTCCTCTTCCACTTCCTCACTCTGCTCATGTCACCGCCAGTTCTGTGAGAAGGTCTGGCAGACGTTCTTCTCTACCTCTTGTATGACGTTATTTGTTTTGGTTTCACTTTGTCATCTCCTTACCTTCTGCCAGGTGTCACTTATTTAGACTAATCGTCTTCCTTTATATTTCCTCCCATACTGCCTCACTTTGCGGTTTATACTTTGCGGTTTATACTACTTCCTGGATGAGGTGTTCACTGCTGGAGGCTGCTTCTACTGTTTTCTCAGATAAGTATTTTCCTTTATTGTGTTTCCTTGCTGGCTTGATTCTAGGTGACCCTGACTCCATCCGTATTAAGTGCAGGGAGCCGGTGGTCGTGTCCCCTCACTATTATAGGGTTTTCAGGTGTCACACAGTCTTAGGTACGTGGGCATGCAATCATCTACCATTGAGACCCTTGCATGTGCATAGCAGTCAGGTAGAGCTCTTAGGGTTTTAAATAGGGTTTTATATAGGGTTACCTATATGCTCCTTAGTTTGGGATCAAGCCAGTCGGTCGTTTATTTATAAGTTCCAGCTATCTGCAACTTCAGCCGTGACAAAACATTAGGCATTCACCGGACAGAAAAGAACAAGTGATTATGTGGCTGGAAGTATATTAGACGGTCAGTGGATAACAATTTTACTGCAGGCCAGTGGAGTACAGGCCCCAAACATTAGGCATTCACCGGACAGAAAAGTGATTATGTGGCTGGAGGTATATTAGACGGTAGTGATGTCCCGAACTATTCGCCGGCGAACATAGCTTGTTCGCGTTCGCTGCGGCAGGCTAACATATGTGATGTTCGGTCCGCTCCCTATACATCATTATTGAGCAAACTTTGACTCTGTACCTCACAGTCAGCAGACACATTCCAGCCAATCAGCAGCAGACCCTCCCTCCCAGACCCTCCCACCTCCTCGACAGCATCCATTTTAGATTCATTCAGAAGCTGCATGACTGTACTGTGCCCACTGGCCAGGCCACCACTCATACCGTTACAGGGTGTTACAATACCTTGCAGATAAAAAAAGTCAAATTATTTTTTCTCTGTGATATAATCGCAGTTGCAAGCCAGTGTGTGTCAGGCCCACACAGACTGTACTGTGCCCACTGGCCAAGCCACCACTCATACCGTTACAGGGTGTCACAATACCTTGCAGATAAAAAAAGTAAAATTATTTTTTCACTGTGATATAATCGCAGAAGCAAGCCAGTGTGTCAGGCCCACACAGACTGTACTGTGCCCACTGGCCAAGCCACCACTCATACCGTTACAGGGTGTCACAATACCTTGCAGATAAAAAAAAGTCAAAATATTTTTTCACTGTGATATAATCGCAGTTGCAAGCCAGTGTGTGTCAGGCCCACACAGACTGTACTGTGCCCACTGGCCAGGCCACCACTCATACCGTTACAGGGTGTCACAGAACCTTGCAGGTAAAAAAAAATCAAATTATTTTTTCACAGTGATATAATCGCAGTTGCAAGCTAGTGTGTGTCAAGCCCACACAGACTGTACTGTGCCCACTGGCCAAGCCACCACTCATACCGTTACAGGGTGTCACAATACCTTGCAGGTAAAAAAAATTCAAATTATTTTTTAACTGTGATATAATCACAGTTGCAAGCCAGTGTGTGTCAGGCCCACACAGACTGTACTGTGCCCACTGGCCAAGCCACCACTCATACCGTTACAAGGTGTCACAATACCTTGCAGATAAAAAAAAGTCTAATTATTTTTTCTCTGTGATATAATCGCAGTTGCAAGCCAGTGTGTGTCAGGCCCACACAGACTGTACTGTGCCCACTGGCCAAGCCACCACTCATACCGTTACAGGGTATCACAATGCTTTGCAGATCATAAAAAGTCAAATTATTTTTTCTCTGTGATATAATCGCAGTTGCAAGCCAGTGTGTGTCAGGCCCACACAGACTGTACTGTGCCCACTGGCCAAGCCACCACTCATACCGTTACAGGGTGTCACAATAACTTGCAGATAAAAAAAAGTCAAATAATTTTTTCACTGTGATATAATCGCAGTTGCAAGCCGGTGTGTGTCAGGCCCACACAGACTGTACTGTTCCCACTGCCCACCACTTATATAGGGTGGCACAGTACCTTGCACGCATAGTATAAAAAAAAAAAATATGACAGGCAGAGGCAGGCCACTCCGCAGGGGCCATCGTGGTCGTGGTGCTGTGATTTCCACTGGCCCTGGAATAATGCCCAGTGTTCAAAGGCCACGTACCCTGAACCCGAATAATTCGGAGAACATAGTTGATGGCTTACACAGGACACCCAATCTTCAACAGCTTCCGCTAAGAACCTTGACATACCATACTCCTCCAGCTCAGCTTCGGTCACCTATTCTCAAGTTACCACTCTCCCGCCCACCGCCACCACCACCACTACCACCAAAGCCACTTCACTTGATCCGTCAGAGGAGTTATTTACACATCATTTGGATGAAATTAGTGATGCACAACCATTATTGCCAGAGGATATAGATAACAGGGATATGTCTCAGTCAGGCAGGATTACACACATGGACGTACAGTGTGATGATGATGATGTTGTACCCGCTGCTGCTTCCTTTGCTGAGGTGTCAGATACAAGTGAAGTGGTTGATGATGACGATGTGTCCGTGGATGGGGAAAGAAGAAGAGGGGGAAAGTTCAGAAGGGGAGACAGAGAGAAGGAGGAGACGAGTTGGAAGCAGGGGGAGGTCGTCGCAAGGAGCTAGTGGCACAGTCAGACAGCATGTATCGGCACCCGGGGTCAGCCAGACAGCGCGCCAATCAACGCATGCTGTTGCCACCACCAGAATGATGTCATTGCAAAGCTCAGCAGTGTGGCATTTTTTTTTGTGTGTCTGCCTCTTATAACAGCAATGCCATTTGCAACCTGTGCCAAAAGAAACTGAGTCGTGGGAAGTCCAACACCCAGCTCGGTACAACTGCTTTGCGAAGGCACATGATCTCACATCACAAACGCCAATGGGATCAACACATAGTACAAGCAGCACACAAACTCAAAGCCACCATCCTCCTCCTGGTCCAGCATCTTCAAACATGTCAACCACTGCTGTCCTCCTTGCCCCCTCTCAACCACCCGCCACTCCGCCTCTCACCTTCAGCAGTTCCATCTCATCTGCCCACAGTCAGGTGTCTGTCAAGGAAATGTTTAAGCGTAAAAAGCCGAAATCACAGAGTCACCCCTTTGCCAGGCGTCTGACAGCTGTCTTGATGGAACTCTTAGCCCGCCAGCTTTTACCATACCAGCTGGTGGAGTCTGAGGCCTTCAAAAAATTTATCGCTATTGGGACACCACAGTGGAAGGTACCCGGATGATTTTTTTTCTTCAAAAAAGGCAATCCCAAACCTCTACTCTGTTATTGAAAAGGAAGTCACGGCATCTCTGGCATACAGTGTTGGGGCAAGGGTCCATCTGACCACTGATACCTCGTCTGCAAAGCACGGTCAGGGGAGGTTTATCACGAACACTGCACATTGGGTCAACCTGCTGACGGCTGACAAGTATGGAATGTGTGGCTCTGCAGCGGAGTTGGTGACACCGCCACGACTTGCAGACAGGCCTACTGCCACCTCCTCTACTCCTCCTACTCCATCCTCTTCGATAACCTCCTCGGCTGAGTCCTCTTCTGCTGCAGTGTCTGGCTGCACATCAACTGAATCCCCCTAGCTCCCCAGGGGCTATTCCACATCCTGTCCGCTCTGAACGCACAGATGGATCAGTGGCTGACCCCGCACCAACTGGAGATTGGCAAAGTGGTGTGTGACAATGGAAGCAATTTTTTGGCGGCATTGAATTTGGGCAAGTTGTCACATGTGCCGTGCATGGCACATGTGTTGAATCTCATCGTACAACGCTTTGTGTCTAAGTACCCAGGCTTACAGGATGTCCTCAAGCAGGCCAGGAAGGTGTGTGGCCATTTCAGGCGTTCCTACACAGCCATGGCGCACTTTCCCGATATTCATCCGCAAAACAATATGCCAGTGAGGCGCTTGATTTGCGACAGCCCGACACGTTGGAATTCAACACTCCTAATGTTCGACCGCCTCCTCCAACAAGAAAAAGCTGTCAACGAGTATTTGTATGACCAGGGTTCTAGGACAGCCTCTGCAGAGCTGGGAATTTATTTGCCACGTTACTTGACACTCATGCGCAATGCCTGTAGGCTCATGCATCCTTTTGAAGAGGTGACAAACCTAGTCAGTCGCATCGAAGGCACCATCAGTGACCTCATCCCATTTGTTTTCTTCCTGGAGAGTGCCCTGTGAAGAGTGCTGGATCAGGCTGTAGATGAGCGTGAAGAGGAAGAGTTGTGGTCACCATCACCACCAGAAACAGCCTTGTCATCATCGCTTGCCGGACCTGCGGCAATGCTGCAAGAGGACTATGAGGAAGAGGAGACAGAGGAGGAATGTCTCTTTGAGGCAGGCATCCCAGGGTGCTCGGTGTTGTCACCTATCTGGGACCCGTGGTGTTGTACGTGGCTGGGGGGAAGAACAGACCGTCAATGACATCAGTGAGGACGAGGAACGGGAAATGAGTAGCTCGGCATCCAACCTTGTGCAAATGGGGTCTTTCATGCTGTCATGTCTGTTGAGGGACCCTCTAATAAGAAGGATGAAGGAGAACGACCTGTACTGGGTGGCCACGCTACTAGACCCCCGGTATAAGCAGAAAGTGGTGGTAATGTTACCAAAATACCGAAAGTCGGAAAGGATGCAGCAGTTCAAAACCAAACAAAAAAATATGCTTTACACAGCTTATAAGGGGGATGTCACAGCAAAATGGGAATCTAACTGGGGAAGAGGTGAAAGTAATCCTCCTCCTACCACGACCATGGCGGCAAGGACAGGACGCTTTACAGATGTGTTGTTGATGGAGGACATGCAGAGCTTTTTCAGTCCTACACATCGCCACAGCCCTTCGGGATCCAGCCTTAGAGAACGACTCGACTGACAGGTAGCAGACTACCTCGCCTTAACTGCAGATATCGACACTCGGAGGAGCGATGAACCCCTTGACTACTGGGTGTGCAGGCTTGACCTGTGGCCTGAGCTATCCCAGTTTGCGATAGTACTTCTGGCCTGCCCTGCTTCAAGTGTCCTGTCAGAAAGGACCTTCAGTGCAGCAGGAGGCATTGTCACTGACAAGAGAAGTTGCCTCGGTCAAAAAAGTGTTGATTGCCTCACCTTCATTAAGATGAATGAGGCATGGATCCCGAAGGGACTGACAATGGGGGATACGTTTGACTAACAAAAGGCCTGATGACATGCCTTGGTCTCAAAATGGTCCCCATGCCACTGTATTTAATGTCTGCATACTGGATGACTTTCGTGAATTCTCCGCCACCAACTAGGGTTCAAGCCGCAATGTTTTAGTCACCTTTCTGCCTGGAAAACATCAATTTACAGCAGCGGCTGCAACAATACCTAATTTTTCATGCCTAATTTTTCTGGCCTCTGGTGCTGCACTGTGGCTGCAAAAAAAAAAAAAAAAAAAAGGCACATACAAGTGTCAATTCCCCTTCGTGATCGGTACCTTGTTGTGGTGAAGGGGCTTGCATATCACAATGAAGCGATCATCACCTCTATGAGTGTGTTGGCAATGTTGCCACACCCCAGATGATAAGGCCGTTGCTTCATTATGATCATACTAAAAGCGATCGTCTGGATAATTTTTCATAGAAAAAACATTAATTTTCTTTCTTTTTTTTTTTTTTTAAGTTGTATGGGTTTTTAATACAAAAAATAAAAAAATCATAATAAAGTCTCTTAATAGTTTATTAGAAATAATGCAGACAATTAAAAAAATCCCCATCAATTCCAATACAAAGCAAGTACAGAGCTCAGAACAAAATTATTTCAGGATGTCGTAATGGTTCGTTAATTCGACAATGGTTAATCAATTTGACACACGTCCCCGGATAGGGGACGTAACAGGGATTAAACTGATAGGAATAGTACTAGTTAAGACACCACTCATATAGGGTGTCACACTTCTCCGTGCACGCGCAGTGCACCAACTTGGGAGTAAGAGGACCGACCAAGCAGCTTTTTCCATCTCCCGGTTTCTAAAATCAATTCAGTTTGGTGTATCAGAGTTTGGTCTGTCACTGTGAAGGCAGTCGAAGGTACCCGGTCTAAATTTTTTTCCACAAAAGGCAATCCCTGATATGGGAAGTAACAGGGATTAAACTGATGAGAAGAGAACTACAGAAAATATAACTCATATTGTGTGTGACAGTAAATTGCACGGCGCCGATGCAGTGACCGTGGATTACAACAAAGGGGAGGGAGCCAGCGTTTTTTTTAACCATCTCCCCGTTCGAAAAATCAATTCAATAAATGGCCCCCAGATTGGGGACGTAACAGGGATTAAAGTGATGAGAAGAGAACTACAGAAAATACCACTCATATCGGGTGTGACAGTAAATTGCACGGCGCAGACGCAGTGACCATGGATTAAAACAAAGGGGAGGGAGCCAGTGTTTTTTTTAACCATCTCCCCGTTCGAAAAATCAATTCAATAAATTGACCCCAGATTGGGGACGTAACAGGGATTAAACTGATGAGAAGAGAACTACAGAAAATACCACTCATATCGGGTGTGAGAGTAAATTGCACGGCGCAGACGCAGTGACCGTGGATTCAAACAATGGGGAGGGAGCCAGCGTTCCCCCGTTCGAAAAATCAATTCAATTCACCTTTCGGGGACCTTTGGTGTTGTACGTGGCTGGGTGGAGGAAGAAACCTTCAATGACATCAACGGGACATGGCTAGCTTGGTATCCAACCTTGTGCAAATGGGGAGTTTGCTGTTGGGCAAATGGACTGTTTGCGGTTGTTTGCGGTGCATTAAAAGGGGAGTTTGGTCTGTCAATGTCTGTGAAGCGGGCGTAACCCTTACACTACCTGATCGATACAACATCATACCTGATCGTATACACACACTGGATGTTTTAAACCACGTTTTTCAAAAAAATTTAGGATTGTTAGGTGATTTATGCCCTTTATGGATTAAAACCCAACTCTGCGTCAACTATGTAATTTTCCATGGGAGTTTTGCCATGGATCCCCCTCCGGCATGCCACAGTCCAGGTGTTAGTCCCCTTGAAACAACTTTTCCATCACTACTGTGGCTAGAAATAGTCCCCGTGGGTTTTAAAATTCGCCTGCCTATTGAAGCCAATGGAGGTTCGCCTGTTCGCGAACATTTGCAAAAATTTGTGTTCGCCGTTCGTGAACGGAAAATTTTATGTTCGCAACATCTCTATTGGACGGTCAGTGGATAACAATTTTACTGTAGGCCAGTGGAGTACAGGCCCCAAACATTAGCATTCACCGGACAAAAAAGAACAAGTGATTTTGTGGCTGGAGGTATATTAGATGGGCAGTGGATAACAATTTTACTGCAGGCCAGTAGAGTACAGGCCCCAAAAATTATGCATTCACCAGACAGAAAAGAACAAGTGATTATGTGGCTGGAGGTATATAAGACGGTCAGTGGATAAAAATTTTACTGCAGGCCAGTGGAGTACAGGCCCCAAATATTAGGCATACAATGGACAGAAAAAAACAAGTGATTATGTGGCTGGAGATATATTAGACGGTTAGTGGATAACAAGTTTACTGTAGGCCAGTGAAGTACAGGCCCCAAAAATTATGCATTCACTGGACAAAAAAGTGGCTGGAGGTATATAAGGCGGTCAGTGGATAAGAATTTTACTGCAGGCCAGTGGAGTACAGGCCCCAAACATTAGGCATTCACCTGACAGAAAAGGCCTTTTATGCCGCTGTATATACATAAGACAAGGACCATTCTTTGTTCTTAGTGGTGGCAGATAAGTGTGGGCTGGCATGAGGAAATTAAATTACACATGGTCGTCAGAGGTGTTAAATTCCTCTGAGATCCATGCCTCATTCATTTTTAGAAATGTGAAGTAGTCCACATTGTCGTGAGCTAAGCGAGTGCGCTTATCTGTCATGATCCCCCAGCTGCGCTGAACGTCCTTTCGGACAGGACACTCGATGAGGGGCAGGCCAAGAGTTACAGGAGAAATTGTGCCAGCTCTAGCCACAGGTCAAGCCTGCACACCAAATAGTCCAGGGGTTCCTTCTCAGAGCGTCCACATCGGCCGTTAACCCGATGTAGTCGGACACCTGTCGGTCTAGGCGTTCTCTGAGACTGGATCTGAAAGGCGGCTGTCGATGGTTTGGCTGCAAGATTGATCTCATATCCGAAGTGACCAACACATCTTCAAACCGCTCTCTTGTTGCAGGCGCGGTAGGATTGGTACCCGTACCTGTTTCGCTGTGGATGGAAGTTCAGGAGGTGTGCCATGCATGTCACGTGTGTCATTTTGCCCTGTTTCAGCGTGCTCAGCAGATTGGCACTATTGTCACACACCACTTTACCAACTGTCAAATTCAGCGGGGATAGCCACTGATTGACCTGTGACCGCAGAGCTGAAACAGACGCAGCACAGCATGGCAACGTCTCACCTGGCATGTCGAATAGGTTCTGGGGAGCTTTGGGGGTGCAGCGGAAGAGGCGGTAGCATTGGAAAAGGAGGAGTCAGCCGAGGAGGAGACGGAGGGTGGAGAATATATTGACTTGCCTCAGAACGTGGCCATATAGCTCTGGGATGCCCTTCTGGGAGAAATATTTCCTTCCGGGGAAAGAGGGTTATCCGGCGTCATCAACTTTTTACGCTCAAACATTTGGGCAATGGAAGCCTGCCTTCTGCCAGATGAATGCGAACACGGCATGTTGGAAGGTGGAGTGGAGGACAAATGGAAGGAGAGAGGAGAAGAGGCAGGACGTGGAGCACCTGGAATGTGGCTTTGTGGGTTCTGACAGCGTTGCTCCCACTAGGCTCGGTGATGATAGGCCAGGTGCCTTCTTAAGGTGGTCGTACCTAGACGAGTGTTGGGCTTACCACAACTTATGCGTTGACAGCACAGGCTGAAGATGGCAACACTATTGTCAGCAGCTGGCAGGTTAAAAAAAAGCCCACACTGCGGAGCCATGTTCCGGCGTCCTGGGAGCGCAAGATGTGACCATGCATGGTGGATGGCTCGCTCCAGATACATTTGCAGTCTGCTTTTTGCCTCCTATGCACTGCAAGTTCTGCCTGCTTCTCCTCCTTCTCCTCCCTATGTGCTGCTCTGTCTCTCCCTCTGAACTTCCCTCCTCCTTCTCTCTTGTGGGCACCCAAGTGACGTCCATCGACACGTCATCATCGTCACCTTCCCCCCCACTGACATTAGAGATCTCAGAGTAGGCAGCAACAGTGGGGACCACCCTCATTGGTCTGATCTGGGTACTGTCGTCAGACCGCTGGGTGGTGGCCGTTGCTACCTCGTCTTCCTCATCAGATGGCAAGAATGGCTGCGCATCGGTAAGTTCTGGGAATGGATGGGAAAATATTCCTCTGACTTGAGTGGAGGTGCTATGGTGGTGGTGGTGTCTTTGGGGGTGCACACAGCAGAGAGTGAGGAGGGTGCAAATACAGAGGAAAAGGTGGGTGCAGAACCAGAAGGCTGAGTGAGCCACTCAACCAACTCTGGTGCGTCCTTTGACGTAATGGCACGCACCTTCTCCAACTTCCCACTTAGGCTCCGGCCTGGGGCACCTGCCCGACCCCTACCACACCTGTGAAACAGCCTGCCTCTTCCTATGCCTGTCATATTTTTTAAAAACACTGTGCCAAAGTCCCTAGAGAAGAGCAGTATTTGTGGAAGCAGGTATATTGCAGGCCTCAATCAGTATTTGGTGAAAGCCGGTACATCACATCCCTCAATTAGTATTTTGTTTAAGCAGGTATATCGCAGGCCTCAATCAATTTTTGGTGGAAGCAGGTATATCGTACCCCTTAATCAGTATTTTGTAGAAGCAGGTATATCGCACCCCTCAATCACTATTTTGTGGAAACAGGTATATAGAACACCTGAATCAATATTTTGTGGAAGCAGGTATATCGCACCCCTCAAACAATCTATTTTGTGGAAGCAGGAATGTCAAAACCCTTAATCAATATTTTGTGGAACCAGGTATATCGCACCCCTCAATCTGTATTTTGTGGGAGAAGGTATATCAAATCCCTTAATCAATATTTTTTGGAAGCAGGTATATAGAACCCCTTAATCAATATTTGGTGGAAGCAGGAATATCGCACCCCTCAATCAGTATTTTGTGGAAGCCGGTGCCAAAGTCCCTAGAGAAGAGCAGTATTTGTAGAAGAAGGTATATTGCAGGCCTCAATCAGTATTTGGTGGAAGCCTGTATATAACACCCCTCAATCAGTATTTTGTGGAAGCAGGTATATAGAACACCTGAATCAATAATTGGTGAAAGCAGGTATATCCCACCCCTCAATCAGTATTTTGTGGAAGCAGGAATATCAAACCCCTCAATTAGTATTTTGTGAAAGCAGGAATATCAAAACCCTTAATCAATATTTTGTGGAACCAGGTATATCGCACCCCTCAATCTGTATTTTGTGGGAGAAGGTATATCAAATCCCTTAATCAATATTTTTTGGAAGCAGGTATATAGAACCCCTTAATCAATATTTGGTGGAAGCAGGAATATCGCACCTCTCAATCAGTATTTTGTGGAAGCCGGTGCCAAAGTCCCTAGAGAAGAGCAGTATTTGTAGAAGAAGGTATATTGCAGGCCTCAATCAGTATTTGGTGGAAGCCTGTATATAACACCCCTCAATCAGTATTTTGTGGAAGCAGGTATATAGAGCACCTGAATCAATAATTGGTGAAAGCAGGTATATCCCACCCCTCAATCAGTATTTTGTGGAAGCAGGAATATCAAACCCCTCAATTAGTATTTTGTGGAAGCAGGTATATAAAACCCCTTAATCTGTATTTTGTGTAAGCAGGTATATAGCACCCCTCAATCTGTATTTTGTGGAAGCAGGTATATCAAATTCCTTAATCAATATTTTGTGGAAGCAGGTATATCGCACCCCTCAAACAGTATTTAGTGGAAGCAGGTATATAGAACCCCCATAATCAATATTTGGTGAAAGCAGGTATATCGAACCACTCAATCAGTATTTTGTGGAAGCAGGCATATAGAACCCCTTAATCAGTATTTTGTAGAAGTAGGTATATCGCACCCCTCAATCAGTATTTTGTGCAAACAGGTATATAGAACACCTGAATCAATATTTGGTGGAAGCAGGCATATCTCACCCCTTAATCAGAATTTTGTGGAAGCCAGTGTATCGCAGGCCTCAATCAATATTTGGTGAAAGCAGGTATATCACACCCCTCAATTAGTATTTTGTGGAAGCAGGAATATAGAACCCCTTAATCAGTATGTTGTAGAAGCAGGTATATCACACCCCTCTATCAGTATTTTGTGGAAACAAGTATAGAGAACACCTGAATCAATAGTTGGTGGAAGCAGGTATATCGCACCACTCAATAAGTATTTTGTGAAAGCAGGTATATCAAACCCCTTAATCAGTATTTTGTGGAAGCAGGTATATCGCAGGCATCAATAAATATTTGGTGGAAGCAGGATTATCGCACCCCTCAATCAGTGTTTTGTGGAAGCAGGTATATCACACCCCTCAATCAATATTTTGTAAAAACAGGTATTGTCACGGCTGAGGATGGGGAAAACCCTCAGCCGTGCGATGCCAGATGATGCTGGTCGCTGCTCGGCTAGGATGACAGAATTAGGGAGCAGGTCACCTCCTAACGTGTCCCTAACACTGACCCTGACTCCTAGCCGTATGAGCCAACCCTGATGGTAGGAGGGCTCATACACCGGAACCTAATAGTCCCTGCTAGCCCTCAGGGTGGCCCTGAACTAGGAGCAGAGTAAGACGACCTGTTCCTCCTAGGCACGGAGGAACAGGAGTCTCACTGGCCAAGCTGCAAGGAAAAGGGGTACAAAAACAGACCTATGGATATGGCAGGTGAACTGCACTAGTTCCACCTACCTGCCACAGCCTTGCTGACTGGATCCCTGTGCTGACATGCTGATGTCCACACCATACTTAAATGGACACATCCAACACACATACACACACACAGGAACCCAGATCCATAGCTGCATTAAATAACAAAAGGAATACAACATCAACTTAACGTATAAACATCTATGACCACAAGGGTGGCCCTCACTGGCAGATGGTATAAAGTAGGAGGACGACTCCAGCAGACCATGGCTGAAGTACCCCTCTGACTACTGCTCTCAGCAGAGGCTATATAGGCCCACAATCAGTATTTTGTGGAAACAGGTATATAGAACACCTGAATCAATAGTTGGTGGAAGCAGGTATATTGCACCACTCAATAAGTATTTTGTTAAAGCAGGTATATCAAACCCCTTAATCAGTATTTTGTGGAAGCAGGTATATCGCAGGCATCAATAAATATTTGGTGGAAGCAGGATTATTGCACCCCTCAATCAGTATTTTGTGGAAGCAGGTATATCATACCCCTCAATCAATATTTTGTGAAAACAGGTATATAGAACACCTGAGTCAATATTTGGTGAAAGCAGGTATGTTGAACCACTCAATCAGTATTTTGTGGAAGCAGGCATATAGAACCCCTTAATCAGTATTTTGTAGAAGTAGGTATATCGCACCCCTCAATCAGTATTTTGTGCAAACAGGTATATAGAACACCTGAATCAATATTTGGTGGAAGCAGGTATATCTCACCCCTCAATCAGAATTTTGTGGAAGCCAGTGTATCGCAGGCCTCAATCAATATTTGGTGAAAGCAGGTATATCACACCCCTCAATTAGTATTTTGTGGAAGCAGGAATATAGAACCCCTTAATCAGTATGTTGTAGAAGCAGGTATATCACACCCCTCTATCAGTATTTTGTGGAAACAAGTATAGAGAACACCTGAATCAATAGTTGGTGGAAGCAGGTATATCGCACCACTCAATAAGTATTTTGTGAACGCAGGTATATCAAACCCCCTAATCAGTATTTTGTGGAAGCAGGTATATCGCAGGCATCAATAAATATTTGGTGGAAGCAGGATTATCGTACCCCTCAATCAGTGTTTTGTGGAAGCAGGTATATCACACCCCTCAATCAATATTTTGTGAAAACAGGTATTGTCACGGCTGAGGATGGGGAAAACCCTCAGCCGTGCGATGCCAGATGATGTTGGTTGCTGCTCGGCCAGGATGACAGAATTAGGGAGCAGGTCACCTCCTAACGCGTCCCTAACACTGACCCTGACTCCTAGCTGTATGAGCCAACCCTGATGGTAGGAGGGCTCATACACCAGAACCTAATAGTCCCTGCTAGCCCTCAGGGTGGCCCTGAACTAGGAGCAGAGTAAGACGACCTGTTCCTCCTAGGCACGGAGGAACAGGAGTCTCACTGGCCAAGCTGCAAGGAAAAGGGGTACAAAAACAGACCTATGGATATGGCAGGTGAACTGCACTAGTTCCACCTATCTGCCACAGCCTTGCTGACTGGATCCCTGTGCTGACATGCTGATGTCCACACCATACTTAAATGGACACAGCCAACACACATACACACACACACAGGAACCCAGATCCATAGCTGCATTAAATAACAAAAGGAATACAACATCAACTTAACGTATAAACATCTATGACCACAAGGGTGGCCCTCACTGGCAGATGGTATAAAGTAGGAGGACGACTCCAGCAGACCATGGCTGAAGTACCCCTCTGACTACTGCTCTCAGCAGAGGCTATATAGGCCCACAATCAGTATTTTGTGGAAACAGGTATATAGAACACCTGAATCAATAGTTGGTGGAATCAGGTATATCGCACCACTCAATAAGTATTTTGTTAAAGCAGGTATATCAAACCCCTTAATCAGTATTTTGTGGAAGCAGGTATATCGCAGGCATCAATAAATATTTGGTGGAAGCAGGATTATCGCACCCCTCAATCAGTATTTTGTGGAAGCAGGTATATCACACCCCTCAATCAATATTTTGTGAAAACAGGTATATAGAACACCTGAGTCAATATTTGGTGGAAGCAGGTATATCGCACCCCTCAATCAGTATTTTGTGGAAGCAGGTATATCAAACCCCTTAATCAGTATTTTGTGGAAGCAGGTATATTGCACCCCTCAATCTTTTTTTTGTGGAAGCAGGTAAATCAAACCCCCTTAATCAGTATTTTGTGGAAGCAGCTACAGTATATTGCACTACTCAATCTGTATTTTGTAGAAGCAGGTATATCAAACCCCTTAATCAGTATTTTGTGGAAGCCGATGTATCGCAGGCCTCAATAAATATTTGGTGGAAGCAAGTATATCGCACCCCTCAATCAGTAATTTGTGGAAGTAGGTATATAGAACCCCTTAATCAATATTTATAGAAGCAGGTATATCGCACCCCTCAATCAGTATTTTGTTGAAACATGTACAGTCGTGGCCAAAAGTTTTGAGAATTACATAAATATTGGAAATGTTGCTGCTTAAGTTTTTATAATAGCAATTTTCATATACTCCAGAATGTTATGAAGAGTGATCAGATGAATTGCATAGTCCTTCTTTGCCATGAAAATTAACTTAATCCCCCCAAAAACTTTCCACTGCATTTTTTTGCTGTCATTAAAGGACCTGCTGAGATAATTTCAGTAATCGTCTTGTTAACTCAGGTGAGAATGTTGACGAGCACAAGGCTGGAGATCATTATGTCAGGCTGATTGGGTTAAAATGGCAGACTTGACCTGTTAAAAGGAGGGTGATGCTTAAAATCATTGTTCTTCCATTGTTAACCATGGTGACCTGCAAAGAAACGCATGCAGCCATCATTGCATTGCATAAAAATGGCTTCACAGGCAAGGATATTGTGGCTACTAAGATTGCACCTCAATCAACAATTTATAGGATCATCAAGAACTTCAAGGAAAGAGGTTCAATTCTTGTTAAGAAGGCTTCAGGGCATCCAAGAAGTGCAGCAAGCGCCAGGATCGTCTCCTAAAGAGGATTCAGCTGCGGGATCGGAGTGCCACCAGTGCAGAGCTTGATCGGGAATGGCAGCAGGCAGGTGTGAACGCGCCTGCATGCACAGTGAGGCGAAGACTTTTGGAAGATGGCCTGGTGTCAAGAAGGGCAGCAAAGAAGCCACTTCTCTCCAAAAAAAAACATCAGGGACAGATTGATCTTCTGCAGAAAATATGGTGAATGGACTGCTGAGGACTGGGGCAAAGTCATATTCTCAGATGAAGCCTCTTTCCGATTGTTTGGGGTATCAGGAAAAAGGCTTGTCCGGAGAAGAAAAGGTGAGCGCTACCATCAGTCCTGTGTCATGCCAATAGTAAAGCATCCTGAGACCATTCATGTGTGGGGTTGCTTCTCATCCAAGGGAGTGGGCTCACTTACAATTTTGCCCAAAAACACAGCCATGAATAAAGAATGGTACCAAAACACCCTCCAACAGCAACTTCTTCCACCAATCCAACAACAGTTTGGTGAAGAACAATGCATTTTCCAGCACGATGGAGCACCGTGCCATAAGGCAAAAGTGATAACTAAGTGGCTCGGGGACCAAAACGTTGACATTTTGGGTCCATGGCCTGGAAACTCCCCAGATCTTAATCCCATTGAGAACTTGTGGTCAATCCTCAAGAGGGGGGTGGACAGACAAAAACCCACTAATTCTGACAAACTCCAAGAAGTGATTATGAAAGAATGGGTTGCTATCAGTCAGGAATTGGCCCAGAAGTTGATTGAGAGCATGCCCAGTCAAATTGCAGAGGTCCTGAAAAAGAAGGGCCAACACTGCAAATACGGACTCTTTGCATAAATGTCATGTAATTGTCGATAAAAGCCTTTGAAACGTATGAAGTGCGTGTAATTATATTTCACTGCATCACAGAAACAACTGAAACAAAGATCTAAAAGCAGTTTAGCAGCAAACTTTGTGAAAACTAATATTTGTGTCATTCTCAAAACTGTATATATAACTCCTGAATAAATATTTGGTGGAAGCAGGTATATCGCACCCGTCAATCAGTATTTTATGGAAGTCGGTGTATCGCAGGCCTCAAACAATATTTGGTGGAAGCAGGTATATCGCACCCCTCAATCAGTATTTTGTGGAAGCAGGCATATAGAACACTTGAATCAATATTTGGGGGAAACAGGTATATTGCACCCCTCAATCAGTATTTTGTGGAAGCTGGTGTATCGCAGGCCTTAATCAATACTTGGTGGAAGCAGGATTATCACACCCCTCAATCAATATTTTGTGAAAACAGGTTTATAGAACACCTGAGTCAATAATTGGTGGAAGCAGGTATATCGCACTCCTCAATTTGTATTTTGTGGAAGCAGGTACATCAAACCCCTTAATCAGTATTTTGTGGAAGCAGGTATATTGCACCCCTCAATCTGTATTTTGTGGAAGTAGGTTTATCAAACCCCTTAATCAGTATTTTGTTGAAGCCGATGTATCGCAGGCCTCAATAAATATTTGGTGGAAGCAAGTATATCACACTCCTCAATCAGTATTTTGTGGAAGTAGGTATATAGAACCCCTTAATCAATATTTATAGAAGCAGGTATATCGCACCCCTCAATCAGTATTTTGTTGAAACATGTATATATAACTCCTGAATAAATATTTGGTGGAAGCATGTATATCGCACCCCTCAATTAGTATTTTGTGAAAGCAGGCATATAGAACACTTGAATCAATATTTGGGGGAAGCAGGTATATTGCCCCCCTCAATCAGTATTTTGTGGAAGCCGGTGTATCGCAGGCCTTAATCGATACTTGATGGAAGCAGGTATATCACACCCCTCAATAAGTATTTTGTGAAAGCAGGTATATAGAACCCCTTAATCAGTACTTAGTAGAAGCAGGTATATCACACTCCTCAATGATTATTTTGTGGAAACAAGTATATAGATCCCCTGAATTAATATTTGGTGGAAGCAGGTATATCGCACCCATCATTTAGAATTTTGTGGAAGCAGGTAAATCAAACCCCTCAATAGGTATTTTGTGGAAGCAGATATATCACAGGCCTCAATTAGTATTTGGTGGAAGAAGTTATATAGAACTTCTTAATCATTATTTTGTGGAAACAAGTATATAGAACCCCTGAAACAATATTTGGTGGAAGCAGGTATATTGCACCCGTCATTTAGAATTTTGTGGAAGCAGGTATATCAAACCCCTCAATCTGTATTTTGTGGAAGCAGGTATATCAAACCCTTTAATCAGTATTTTGTGGAAACAGGTATATAGAACCCCTCAATCAGTATTTTGTAGAAGCAGGTATATAAAACGTCTTAATCAGAATTTTGCAGAAGCAGGTATATCACACCCCTTAATCAGTATTTTGTGGAAACAGGTGTATAGAACTTCTGAATCAATATTTTGTGGAAGCAGGTATATCGCACCCCTCAATCAGTATTTTGTGGAAGCAGGTATATCAAACCCCTTAATCAGTATTTTGTGGAAGCAGGTATATCTCACCCCTCAATCTGTATTTTGTGGAGGCAGGTATATCAAACCCCTTAATCAGTATTTTGTAGATGCAGGTATATAGAACCCCATAATCAAAATTTGGTGGAAGCAGGAATATTGCACCCCTCAATCAGTATTTTGTGAAAGCCGGTGTATCGCAGGCCTCAATCAATATTTGGTGGAGGCATGTGTATACCACCTCTCAATCAGTATTTTGTAGAAACAGGTATATAGAACCCCTGAATCAATATTTGGTGGAAGCAGGTATATCACACCCCTCAGTCTGTATTTTGTGTAAGTATGTCTATCAAACCCCTTAATCAGTATTTTGTGGAAGCAGGTGTATAGAACCCCTTAATCAATATTTGGTGGAAGCAGGAATATTGCACCCCTCAATCATTATTTTGTGGAAGCAGGTATATAGAACCCCGTAATCAATATTTTTAGAAGCATGTATGTCGCACCCCTCAATCAGTATTTTGTGGAAGCAGGCATATAGAACACTTGAATCAATATTTGGGGGAAGCAGGTATATTGCACCCCTCAATCAGTATTTTGTGGAAGCCGGTGTATCGCAGGCCTTAATCAATATTTTGTGGAAGCAGGTAAATCGCAGTCCTCAGTCAGTATTTTGTGGAAGCAGGTATATCAAACCCCTCAATCTGTATTTTGTGGAAGCAGGTATATTGCAGGCCTCAATCAATATTTGGGGGAAGCTGGCATATAGAACTTCTTAATCATTATTTTGTAGAAGCAGGTATATCACAGCCCTCATTCAGTATTTTGTGGAAATAGGTACCGTATATTGAATACCCGAATCAATATTTGGTGGATGCAGGTATATCGCACCCCTCAATCAGTATTTTGTGGAAGCATTCATATAGAACCCCTTAATCATTATTTTGTAGAAACAGGTATATCGCACCCCTCAATCAGTATTTTGTGGAAACAGGTATATAGAACACCTGAATCAATATTTGGTGTCAGCAGGTATATCCCACCATTCAACAGTATTTTGTGGAATACAGTGTATCGCAGGCCTTAATCAGTATTTGGGTGAAGCAGTTATATTGCACCCCTCAATCAGTATTTTGTGGAAGCAGGTATATATAACCCCTTAATCAGTATTTTGTAGAAGCAGGAATATCGCACCCCTCAATCAGTATTTTGTGGAAACATGTATATAGAACCCCATAATCAATATTTGGTGGAAGCAGGTATATCGCACCCCTCAATCAGTATTTTGTGGAAGCAGGTGTATCAAACCCCTTAATCAGTATTTTGTGTAGGCAGGTATATCACACCCCTCAATCTGTATTTTGTGGAAACATGTATATCAAACCCCTTAATCAGTATTTTGTGGATTAAGGTATATAGAACCCCTTAATCAATATTTGGTGGAAGCAGGAATATCGCACCCCTCAATCAGTATTTTGTGGAAGCAGGTATATAGAACTCCTTAATCATTATTTTGTGGAAGCAGGTATATCGCACCCCTCAATCAGTAATTTGTGGAAACAGGTATATAGAACCCCTGAATCAATATTTGGTGGAAGCAGGTATATCGCACCCCTAGATAAGTATTTTGCGGAAGCAGGCATATAGAACCCCTTTTCAGTATTCCAATAGCGTTTGTCCCTCTATATAGCTGCTGTTTTACAGCAGAACCACACACAACTGCTGCACAATTTAAATGCACTATAATATACTTTCTATTTTAGAAAGTATATTATAAGTATATCACACCCCTCAGTATATCACACCTATCGATAGCACACCTATACCAGTCCTGAAAAGAACTTTTGTGGCCCTATTAGCTAGCATTTGGTGTCCCTAACAGTCTGTCTCTGCTCCACAAAGCAACCTCTCCCTACACTGGCAAAACACAGAATGTAAAATGGCTGCCAGTTCGGTTTCTGTGATAGGATGAGGGTGTGTCCATGTGCTGAAACTTCTCAATTGGCTGTCCTGTCCGACCTGATAGATGTGTCATGGGTCAAAGTTCGGCGCAATGCAAAAGAATATGGCCCCGGCGGACATCGTAATATGTTCACATGTTCGGCGAATCGCTAATGCGCAAAGTTCACTGCGAAACGACCTTCGGGTGAACCGCAAGGCCATCTGTACTCCTGACCCAGAGATGGTTGAGTAGGACATCAGTGACATGCAGACAGTACTCGATGATGATGATGTAGCTGATCACTTTTGTGAGCCGAGTGACAAAGGGGCTTCATCATCATCGGGAGAATAGGGTTGTAGTTTGCCCGTGAGCCAGCGGTGGAGCCAGCAAGTCGCTAGCGTGTGTGGGATTCAGCAGTGAGAGCAGTGTGAGGCCGGTAGCCAAATGTGCCAGGGGTAGACCACTCGCTTCGTGGGAGCCTACCTGCCAGGGAAGTAGCAGTGCAGGGGCTCAAGGAGGCAGCGGCGGTAGTGCGTAGTGTTGGGGGTAAAATCACCTACTTGGTTGTGTGGCAGGTTTTTCTTAAGCCGCCGGAGGAGGTGAACATGGCCGTATGTATGAACCAATGGGTAGAGGGTGAAGCGTGGTTAGGGTGCCAGTGTTGGCACTACGGCCCTGCGTCAACATATGCAGCATCACCATAAAGTGGCCTGGGAGAACCGTGGCTCTGATGTGGTGGTCCAGCCTGCAGCAGCAACCGCTGCATCACCCACTGGCATGCACCTGGTTTCTGGCAGTCGAGGCCCCACCACCTCAGCCAAAGGGAGCTGTCTGTCCTACCCATCATCTGCCGGTCCTGATGCTCCTCATACTCCTCATCACGCATTACTTCAGCAATCGATCACCAAAGCGATTGCCAAGAGACAACAGTATGCGTGCACTTATCCAACGGCGCAGAAGCTGAATGTGCTCCTGTCCAAGTTGCTGGTGCTGCAGTCCTACCCTTTCCAAGTGGTGGACCTTTTAGAGAACTGATGGCTTGTGCCAAGCCGAGGTAGAGAGTCCCAAGCTGTCCTTTCTTTGCCAAAAAGGCAGTACCAGCCCTGCACAAATATGTAGAACAGAAGGTGGGCCAGTCCTTGAGCCTGTCGGTGTCTGCCAAAGTGCACGGCAGCGCCGACGTGTGGAGCTGTAACTACGGTCAGGGACAGTACATGTCCTTTACAGCCCACTGGGTGAATGTGGTTCTTGCACAGCCACACCAGCAACTTGGCCAAGTGAAAAAAAAAATCAGAGCAGCAATTCCAGATGTTCTTCTTTTCTTCTTTCAGCAGCATAAGGTCAAATCACAGTGGTGGTGTACCACAAGTCCCACTAAGCCAACAAGCAGCACAAAGAAGGACAGAACCTCTACAAAGGGTACCTGCAGACAGGTTCAGCATTTTCCTGTGCTGCTATACTACTGCCTTTGGCTGGAGAGTTGTTCCAGCCAATCACAGCGCAGGCAGGGGACGCAAAACACTGGTGTCCCTGCATGACCTTGGGGGGAAGACAGACCCTGTGCAACCCCCCTGCAGCTCCATGAATGGTTAAAAAACCCAGTCACCAAGCGATTTCGCTCAGAGACCGGGTGTACACAGCGCCGCAGCTGTACGTCGCTCAGATTTCTGACCCACTTTTCCGTATCCAAAGGGTAAATTTAATATAGGTCATAACAATAACAAAGGTTATAATCAAAAAGACCAGAGGAATCCCTAATGACAGTAAATCTGTGAAGAGATCTGGGCCAAAAAGTTCCTTCACTGGTACGAGACTGGCATTCCTTAAAAAGTACATAAGTACTCCCTCTTATTGAGAAATAGACCTGATCTATTCCTTTTACCTGCATTGAAAAATAGTCTATTAGTGGGCTGGTCATCTCAGAGAAAATTATAATGCATAATAGTTAAAGGTTGAAAATATGCCACAGGAAATGGTTGTGATAAGATGGTGGTCTTTTGGAGAGGTTTCACCATATTCAGTATGGCATACATATTCAACAATTACATTGCAATGTCCATAAATAGTTTTCTGAAAGTCTTTCTGAGCACTATCTTCTATCTATTGAGCTGGCATCCCATTCCCTCCGCTGCTCTACTCCTCATTGTAGGCACAGGTGCCACACTGCTCACCCTACCAGCTCCCTCAGTCAGCACTTGCCCTCCCAGTCAGCAGCAGTCCCAACTGCTGGCCCCTCTTGTGTCTTCTGCAGGCTACAGCCTGCATTCTATGTGTAGGTCTCTAGGCCCGTCCCATAAGGTGTGCATGTGCCCTTTCCTGGCCTATTAAAGAGCCAGCACATGCACATCCAAATCCTTCCCCAGCCAATGGTTGGCCACCCCAAGTTATAAAACACACCTTCCCCCAGTCAAAGGGAGGGGCTGCCTGAGCTTTAGGTTCCTAGTCTCTATTTAACCAGTGAATGTGCGTTGTCTGTCTGACTGCTTGTGTACCAAACTTCTGACTGACAACCTACTCTGATTCGACACTGCCTGCCCTGACCTTAGCTTGTTTCCTACATTGCTTTATTGCCACCTGCCCTAACAGCTGACTTGTTTCTCAAATACGTCTATCTGCTAAATAACTCTATCTGCTGTGACCAAGGCCTTTCCCTTGATTATTAATATATTGCCTGACCGTTATGTGCGTCACACCGGTGTCTCAAATCCCTGTGGATCTGCCTCCAATCCAACTACACCTGGGCTATCTCAAGAGGCTCCCCTGCAACGAAGACCAGATCCCTGTATAGGGGTTTAAAAGGTGAAAAACAGGGGACTTATAATGCCCTTATAGTTAGCCCAAAACCAGATCGGTTAGTTGGTACAGTGGGTCTACACCCACTGTCTGTTACTAATACACTTTACACATCTTACAAGTTTACACTTAAAGTTACTCTAACCAGTTATAAGACAGAGATTCATACACTCACCTAAAGAATTATTAGGAACACCATACTAATACGGTGTTGGACCCCCTTTTGCCTTCAGAACTGCCTTAATTCGATGTGGCATTGATTCAACAAGGTGCTGATAGCATTTTTTTGAAATGTTAGCCCATATTGATAGGATAGCATCTTGCAGTTGATGGAGATTTGAGGGATGCACATCCAGGGCACGAAGCTCCCGTTCCACCACATCCCAAAGATGCTCTATTGGGTTGAGATCTGGTGACTGTGGGGGCCATTTTAGTACAGTGAACTCATTGTCATGTTCAAGAAACCAATTTGAAATTATTCAAGCTTTGTGACATGGTGCATTATCCTGCTGGAAGTAGCCATCAGAGGATTGGTACATGGTGGTCATGAAGGGATGGACATGGTCAGAAACAATGCTCAGGTAGCCCGTGGCATTTAAACGATGGCCAATTGGCACTAAGGGGCCTAAAGTGTGCCCAGAAAACATCCCCCACACCATTACACCACCACCACCAGCCTGCACAGTGGTAACAAGGCATGATGGATACATGTTCTCATTCTGTTTACGCCAAATTCGGACTCTACCATTTGAATGTCTCAACAGAAATCTAGACTCATCAGACCAGGCAACATTTTTCCAGTCTTCAACAGTCCAATTTTGGTGGGCTTGTGCAAATTGTAGCCTCTTTTTCCTATTTGTAGTGGAGATGAGTGGTACCCGGTGGGGTCTTCTGCTGTTGTAGCCCACCTTTCTTTCCCATTCGGACATTCAGTTTGGAGTTCAGGAGATTGTCTTGACCAGGACCACAACCCTACATGCATTGAAGCAACTGCCATGTGATTGGTTGACTAGATAATCGCATTAATGAGAAATAGAACAGGTGTTCCTAATAACTCTTTAGGTGAGTGTATATTTTAATATGTCAATTCATATTGTCAAATGACTGATATCTGAAGTTAAACACATGATTTCTAACTAATATACAATTGCTGTGGATTCTTAGTGAGAAATATATTTGTCTATGATACTTGTCTATGATACTTAACCATTCTTTTTTATTTAACGTATTAGTTTACTAGGTAATCTTTTTTTAAAGATAAATTATACTTACAGTATATTACATATGCACTCTGAATATTAAATAGTAATACATGAGAGTGCCAATTGAGTGTCATTTGTACAGTAGTCAAAACTGAGCCAGCTCCTGACACAGGAAACTAAAAAGAGGAACTGGGAGTATTATGAAAAAAAAAAAAAAACGGAAGAATAAAAAGCTTCTCAAACTAAAGCATGTTTTCCTTCATCTAGTTCATTAGAACTGTTTGTTCTACATTAACACAACCAAGCCTGACTGTAGGAGTGCTCTTCAAGACCCCAAGTAACACTGTAAGTATGTTTAGTGTAGTGAATTATCTTGTTACTGATTTTCTGTTAGTTCTTTATTTCATAATATGTGTTTTAGATATATAAAAAAAGAAAGGTAAACATATATATATATATATATATATATATATATATATATATATATAAAAAATACCAGTTGTTTGGTGAGAGCATTTGAAATGAGACATACATACTGTAATTAATTGCAATTTACATAAACATTTGTTGAGATTTATTATCGAAATGTGTCAGAACTTGCATACATACTCTGCACCACATTTTTTAAATGTTTCATTTTATAAACCACTTTTTTGACTTGTTCAACAAAGTGGTGCTTAGTGGGAAAGGATGGGTGGTTTGTTGGAAGGGATGTGTGGCTACAGATGTACAAAATTATGGCACAATGAAAGCTAAAGGGTGGTATAAACTTAAATTAGTCTAAATATGCACTAAATTTAGCATCTAGCATGAGCCACTATTAATATGGCACATTTTTAGACTGTCTAGTCTAACAGCCCCTTTACACGAGTCAATAGTGCAGGCAATTTTTGGGACAATCTGTGTCGTTCCTGATAATTGCCTGCTAGTAAGAGGAGATAAAAGCTGCATTTATGTTCGGTAATCATCTCCTCTGTATGGGGATGAGTGAACACTATGACGTGCTTGTACCCATACAGACTCATTGTTTCCAGGCAGGGGATCAGTGTTTGCACAGGACGATCTGCTGCTCAGAACTGATGATTTAGTGTCCGCATCAACAGATGAACAAGCGTTTGCATTACAATATCTAAAAGCAAATCTGACCCATTGTTTACATTTGGATTTCGGACATTGAGAGTGTCCCGTCCTCCTTTATCTTGCTTGTAAGCATTATGTTATGTAATAATATTGATGACTATTGCACAAATTATGCAAAAAACATTGTACTGAACAGTTTGTTGACAACAGTGCATAATAGCAACCACATCATTGTGATGTGTGAAGTGGGTGACTACTGAATAAAGCATATATTTGCAGCACCTGCCTTAATTCTATATGACACCCCCCTCAAAGATCGATGGTTTGTTAGACCTTTCTGCAGCAGGTGCATGGATCTCTGCAATCTCTATTTACATAAATGAGACTACAGGAAAGAATGAAGAATGCTCTCTAAAGGCTCATGCAGATGGATGATGTTCATGTCCAGGTGCTGTCCCAGTGTAGACCATACAGCATCGTGACTGAACACAGAGAAATTATAATTAACTAGTAATAAAGGCTGTTGTGTGAAAAAATACTATGTGCTCCAGAAAGCTCTGGGCCCTAATATGCCATCACGCTGCCACGCTGCCTTTTGGTATGCCATGACTGTCCCATGTATGCCAAAAATGTCACCTAGGAATACCACCACTGTGTGTGCTCCCTGCATTTCCATTGCACACAAAATAGAAAAGTCTCCAGAAAACTCTTGTTTGATTTTCCACAAAACATTAAAGAGGCTCTGTCACCCAGATCAAGTCTACCCCGACCATGCAGACAAAAAACATACCTTTATTTCTCATGTCTGCAGTCCGGTTAGGCAGAAAAGGCATCTTTAACAAATATGCTAATGAAGAATTCGAGCACTCGGAGGCAGGGTTATGCCTTCCAAGCACTGCTAATGCCGGCCTTCTGCACCTAATCACACCCCCATATCTTTTGATTGAGATCCTGCGCCTGTGCACTTGTGCACCTATTTTTCGATGGATGTAGCGCTATCAATCAAAAGACATGGGGGCGTGATTAGGTGCAGAAGGCCAAGCATTAGCAATGAGCAGAATCAGTGCTCGGAATGCATAAGCCCACCTCCGAGTGCTCGAATTCCTCATTAACATATTTTTAAAAGTTGCTTTTTCTGCCTAACCGGCCAGTGACATGAAAAATAAAGGTATGTTTTTTTGTCTCTACCAGGTCATATGCCTGGTAGGGTAGACTTGATCTGGGTGACAGAGCCTCTTTAAAATAGAAAATGTGGAAGTATTTGCAGGATTATAATCCTCCTGGGCCAGGAGACGTGAACCCCATTCCTTGTGTTGCTTCATAGTTTTTGGGAAATTTGTAATGTTTTTATATATTTTTTGTTCCTCTTATATGTATTATACTTACTCTATCCTATGCCTCTTCTTGTAACATAGAAATATAGTATATAAGGCTGAAAAAAGACATTCTTCCATCCAGTTCAGCCGGTTACCCTGCAAAGTTGATGCAGAGGAAGGAATTAAAAAACCTCATGAGCTCAAAGCCAATTTTCCTCATTTTAGGGGAAAGAATTCCTTCTCGACTCCAATCAGTCAATCAGATTAACTCCCTGGATCCAGGACCTTTCTCTAGAAATCTAGTAACTATAACTATTAAATTCCAGAAATGCATCCAGACCCCTCTTGAACTCTTTTATAAGTTCACCATCCCCATCTGTTCTGACAGAGAGTTCCATAGTCTCACTGTAAAGAATCTTCTGTGTTGATGTAAAAACCTTCTTTTTTCTAGTAGTAGTGGATGTCTCCTAGTAATAACCACCGTCCTGGGTATAAATAGACCATGGGTGAGATCTCTGTACTGACCCCTGATATATTTATACATGTCTATTAGATCTCCCCTCAGTCATCTTTTTTTCTAAACTAAATAGCACTAGTTTTGATAATCTTTCTGGGTACTGTAGTCCACCCATTCCAGTTATTACTTTAGTTGCCCTCCTCTGTACCCTTTGTAGGTCTGCTATGTCTTTCTTGTGCACAGGAGCCCAGAATTGCACACAATATTCTAAGTGTGGTCTGACTAGTCATTTCTAAAGTGGCAGGACTATGTTCTCATCACGTGCACCTATGATTCTTTTTATGAAGCCCATAATCTTACTGGCGTTGGCAGCAGCTGCCTGACACGATAGCTACAGTTAACGGGGTTCTCCGGGAATTTAGAAAATGAAAATACTTAAAGGGAACCTGTCACCTCCCAAAACCATCCCAAGCCGCCAGCAGTACCTGTGTGTAGCCAGCAGTGTGTTTCTGATTATGCCTTTCTTCCTGAAGGCAGATGCAGCAAAAGTACTGAAAACTTAGTTTTATCCCCTGCCCGGCGCGCTTCTCCACACATGCTTGAAGTCAAGAAGGCAGTGGCCTCCTTGCTTCAAGTCACGGTAACTTTTGCTGCATCTGCCTTCGGGAAGAAAGGCATCATCAGAAACACGTTGCTGGCTACACGCAGATACTGCTGGCGGCTTGGGATGGTTATATATGACTTTATTGTAAATATATTCCCATATACCTTTCATTAATTACAATGGCTCATTTTGTTTAGGGAGCAATCATTAGGAGAAACTAAATTGCCGGCGTCCTATTAATACACACAAAACCTGTCTTAATCATACAGGAGGACAAGTTAATTCCGAGCACTGAGGTAAAGAGCTGCCTCATCTTCTGCTCCTACTTGTCAGGGGTTATGATCCTAAATATAGATTATAAGAACTTTAACTGAATCTCTGTGGGAATGGAGTTCATGAGGAGACATGAAGTACAGAGAAGATAGACAGGACAGACTGTAGTAATGGACAATGCATACAAGTGCTGCTGCACATTATCCACATCACCCCTACCCTCCTCTCAGTACTCCATGCCTCCTCAAGAACTCAATTTCTACAGATATTTAGCTGAAGATCATATTAAACTGTATTCAGGATCATAGATGAAGATGAGGCAGCTTTTTGGCTCACTGCTCTGAAGTAGCATGTCCTCCTATGTAATTAGGACAGGTTTTCTGTGTACTAATAGGACGGCGGGCATTTTATTTCTCCTGCTGATTGCTCCCTGGACAAAACAAGCCATCATAACTAATGAAAGGTATTTCAGAATATATTTATAATAAAGTAATATTTAAGTATTTTCACTTTCTTAATTCCTGGAGAACCCTTTTAAGTTTGCTGTCCCCTAAAATTCCTAGGTCCTTTTCCATGTCAGTGTTACCCAATGTTTTACCATTTAGTAAGTACGGGTGACTTTCATCATTCCTTTCCATGAGCATAACTTTACATTTATCAGTGTTAAACCTCATCTACAACTTCTCTGCCAAATCCACCAATCTATCCAGATCCACATGTAGCAGTATACTGTCCTCTTTTGTGTTACTTTAAACATTTTAGTGTTTTTATGCAGAAATTCTTGCAGAAATTGTTCACAGGAGCCCAAAACTGTACACTACCCAATGTATGGTCTGACTAGTGATTTGTAAAGTGGCAGGACTATGTTCTCATCACGGGCATCTATGCCCCTTTTGATGCAACCCATTATGTTATTAGCCTTGGCAGCAGCTGCCTGACACTGGTTTCTACAGCTTAGTTTGCTGATCACTAAAAGTCAGAATAATGTAGTGAAAAAGTTGAAAAAAGTTTAAGCGTAATCGCTTAAACCACACAATTTTTTTTTACTTTTATTGGCTCAGCACTATGCTCGCCAGTTTTCTGAAAGTGGGTGTGTTTTCTTATGTAAATGAATCTCTAGACAGATTCAATCTTGCAACTTTAAAAAGTCGCTAAAAAGTAAAAAAAAGTGCAATTTCGCTCCAGTGAGGACCATGCTTATCTTATGCGACTTTTTAATAGAACATGATAATATATTAGTAGGATGCACAGGGTGGTTGGTACACCAAAAATAGGGTGCTCTCAGTCAAGCAGCGTCACCCCACTGCTCAAAACAAGATAAAAGGTATGAAAAAGAAGACTGGGCACTCCTAAGATACTTGGTTACTAGTATTTATTATATTATAATTAAATCATGTATTTTATCTTTTGATTTAATTATAATATAATAAATACTAGTAACCAAGTATCTTAGGAGTGCCCAGTCTTCTTTTTCATACCTTTTAATAGAACATGCAACTTTTTCGTAAAGACATGCGACTTTTGTAAAGCTGCTTACTGACGGATAAATCTGACTTGGTTAAAACTGACTTTAGCCATATGAGAAAGTGGAGTGAGCTGTCAGAGTAATGATAAATCTGGCCTCATGTGTTTTCCACATTCATATGTCAGTTCTGCCAAAAAAAGAACATGTCTTATTCTGGTCCTCATAATGCAGACCTGAAATCCATAGAAACCAATTGGACTGCAAAAAAAAATGTGGATCGCACACAGACAGTATCCTTATTTAGCGTCTAATTGGATATGGTAGTGTGCATAAGGGTTTAGATAGACAGCTCAGCAGGCTGAATCATGCAAAATGGGATTAGATAGACAGCTCAGCAGACTTTCAGTTGTAGAATTTTTCAAAAAAATGACATCTATATATACATTTTTCCCTAAATTTATTGTTTTACATGTCTTTGATAAAAAAAAATGTTTGGGTAAAAAATATATGGTTTGGGTAAAAGTTATAGCGTTTACAAACTATGGTACAAAAATGTGAATTTCCGCTTTTTGAAGCAGCTCTCAATTTCTGAGCACCTATCATGTTTCCTGAGGTTCTACAATGCCCAGACAGTAGAAAAAAACCACAAATGACCCCATTTCGCAAAGTAAACACCCTAAGGTATTTGCTGATGGGCATAGTGAGTTCATAGAACTTTTTATTTTTTGTCACAAGTTAGCGGAAAATGATGAATTATTATATTTTTTTTATTTCCTTACAAAGTCTCATATTCCACTAACTTGTGACAAAAAATAAAAACTTCCATGAACTCACTATGCCCATCATGAAATACCTTGGGGTGTCTTCTTTCCAAAACGGGGTCACTTGTGGGGTAGTTATACTGCCCTGGCATTTCAGGGGCCCAGATGCGTGCAAAGTAGTTTGAAATCAAAATCTGTAAAAAAATGGCCGGTGAAATCCGAAAGGTGCTCTTTGGAATGTGGGCCCCTTTGCCCACCTAGGCTGCAAAAAAGTGTCACACATCTGGTATCGCCGTACTCAGGAGAAGTTGGGGAATGTGTTTTGGGGTGTCATTTTACATATACCCATGCTGGGTGGGATAAATATCTTGGTCAAATGCCAACTTTGTATAAAAAAATTTGAAAAGTTGTCTTTTGCCGAGATATTTCTCTCACCCAGCATGGGTATATGTAAAATGACACCCCAAAACACATTACCCAATTTCTCCTGAGTACGGCGATACCACATGTGTGACACTTTTTTGCAGCCTAGGTGGGCAAAGGGGCCCACATTCCAAAGAGCACCTTTCGGATTTCACCGGCCATTTTTTACAGATTTTGATTTCAAACTACTTTGCACACATTTGGGCCCCTAAAATGCCAGGGCAGTATAACTACCCCACAAGTGACCCCATTTTGGAAAGAAGACACCCCAAGGTATTTCGTGATCGGCATAGTGAGTTCATGGAAGTTTTTATTTTTTGTCACAAGTTAGTGGAATATGAGACTTTGTAAGAAAAAAAAAATCATCATTTTCCGCTAACTTGTGACAAAAAATAAAAAATTCTAGGAACTCACCATGCCCCTCACGGATTACCTTGGGGTGTCTTCTTTCCAAAATGGGGTCACTTGTGGGGTAGTTATACTGCCCTGGCATTTTAGGGGCCCAAATGCGTGAGAAGTAGTTTGAAATCAAAATCTGTAAAAAATGCCCTGTGAAATCCGAAAGGTGCTCTTTGGAATGTGGGCCTATTTGCCCACCTAGGCTGCAAAAAAGTGTCACACATGTGGTATCGCCGTACTCAGGAGAAGTTGGGGAATATGTTTTTGGGGGGTCTTTTTACATATACCCATGTTGGGTGAGAGAAATATCTCGGCAGAAGACAACTTTTCCCATTTTTTTTATCCAAAGTTGGCATTTGACCAAGATATTTCTCTCACCCAGCATGGGTATATGTAAAATGACACCCCAAAACACATTGCCCAACTTCTCCTGAGTACGGCGATACCACATGTGTGACACTTTTTTGCAGCCTAGATGCGCAAAGGGGCCAAAATTCCTTTTAGGAGGGCATTTTTAGACATTTGGATCCCAGACTTCTTCTCACGCTTTCGGGCCCCTAAAATGCCAGGGCAGTATAAATACCCCACATGTGACCCCATTTTGGAAAGAAGACACCCCAAGGTATTCAATGAGGGGCATGGCGAGTTCATAGAAATTAATTTTTTTGGGCACAAGTTAGCAGAATTTTTTTTTTTTTTTTTGTTTTTTTCTCACAAAGTCTCCCTTTCCGCTAACTTGGGACAAAAATTTCAATCTTTCATGGACTCAATATGCCCCTCAACGAATACCTTGGGGTGTCTTCTTTCCGAAATGGGGTCACATGTGGGGTATTTATACTGCCCTGGCATTTTAGGGGCCCTAAAGCCTGAGAAGAAGTCTGGAATATAAATGTCTAAAAAATTTTACGCATTTGGATTCCGTGAGGGGTATGGTGAGTTCATGTGAGATTTTATTTTTTGACAAAAATTAGTGGAATATGAGACTTTGTAAGAAAAACAAAAAATAAATAAAATCAATTTCCGCTAACTTGTGCCAAAAAAATGTCTGAATGGAGCCTTACAGGGGGGTGATCAATGACAGGGGGGGTGATCAGGGAGTGTATATGGGGTGATCACCCCCCTGTAAGGCTCCATTCAGATGTCCGTATGTGTTTTGCGGATCCACAGATCCGCAAAACACATACGGACGTCTGAATGGAGCCTTACAGGGGGGTGATCAATGACAGGGGGGTGATCAGGGAGTGTATATGGGGTGATCACCCCCCCATGTCATTGATCACCCCCCTGTAAGGCTCCTTTCAGACGTCCGTATGTGTTTTGCGGATCCGATCCATGGATGCGTGGATCCGTAAAACACATACGGACGTCTGAATGGAGCCTTACAGGGGGGTGATCAATGACAGGGGGGTGATCAATGAATGACAGGGGGTGATCAATGACAGGGGGGTGATCAATGAATGACAGGGGGTGATCAATGACAGGGAAGTGATCAGGGAGTCTATATGGGCTGATCACCCCCCTGTCACTGATCACCCCCCTGTAAGGCTCCATTCAGACGTCCGTATGTGTTTTGCTGATCCGATCCATAGATGCATGGATCCGTAAAACATATTCGAACGTCTGAATGGAGCCTTACAGGGGGGTGATCATCCCATATAGACTCCCTGATCACCCCCCTGTAAGACTCCATTCAGACGTCCGTATGTGTTTTGCGGATCCGATCTATGGATGGAGCCTTACAGGGGGGTGATCAATGATAGGGGGGTGATCAATGACAGGGGGTGATCAGGGAGTTTATATGGGGTGATCACCCTCCTGTCATTGATCACCCCCCTGTAATGCTCCATTCAGACGTCTGTATGTGTTTTGCGCATCCATGGATGCGTTGATCCGTAAAACACATACGGACATCTGAATGGAGCCTTACAGGGGGGTGATCAATGACAGGGGGGTGATCAGGGAGTCTATATGGGGTGATCAGGGGTTCATAAGGGGTTAATAAGTGACAGGGGGGGGGTGTAGTGTAGTGTAGTGGTGTTTGGTGCTACTTTACACAGCTACCTGTGTCCTCTGGTGGTTGATCCAAACAAAAGGAACCACCAGAGGACCAGGTAGCAGGTATATTAGACGCTGTTATCAAAACAGCGTCTAATATACCTGTTAGGGGTTAAAAAAAACGCATCTACATCCTGCCAGCGAACGATCGCCGCTGGAAGGCTGTCTCTTACCGGCCGATCCTGTGAACGCGCGCGCCTGTGTGCGGGCGTTCACAGGAAGTCACGCGTTTTGCGAGATGACGCGTGACTCTGCCTAGGACAGCCGCCTCCGGACCGCGATCCTGCGTTAGGCGGTCCAGAGGCGGTTAAACCTCATCTGCCAAAGCCTCCAATCTATCCAGATCCCTCTGTAGCAGTATACTGTCCTTTTCCATGTTAATTACATTACACAGTTTAGTGTCATCTGCAAAAATTTATATTTTGCTGTGCAAGCCTTCTACAAGATCATTAATAAATATATTGAAGAGAATAGGGCCTAATACTGACCCCTGAGGTACCTCACTAGTGACAGTGACCCAATCTGAGTGTGTACCATTAATATCTGTTTTCTATCACTCAGCCAGTTACTTACCCACATACAGACGTTTTTTCCCAGTCCGAGCATTCTCATTTTATGTACTAACTTTTTGTAATGATCTGGGGCAGAGACGCATGCTGCCGGTGTCCTGGTTGCCAGAAAGACATGCTAGGTCTCCCTGTGCAGGAGCACCAGTGAATCTGGGCCAACGCTCACACAGCTAGGTGCGCTGACATAACTGGTCACATGACGCACCCAACCTAGAAGTGCGGCCTATTTAAACAGGCAACCTGCCTGCCACAAGTTGCCTGTGATTGGTCTTTGAATTGCCACACTAGTGTTTTTCTGCAGATTACTATTCGTCTTCTGACATCGGATCATACCCTGACTCTGACTATGTTTGAGTCCTTGGATTGACGCGATTTCCTGGTTTTAACCTCTGGCCTTCCCTGGTTTTGATTCTAGTTTGGTTTGGACTCTCCTAGTATTGACCTAGGCTTCAGTTTCTTGTCCACTGTGATTTTCTGTCACCAGCCTTTCTTTATTTTTCCTCTCTGTGTTCCCCTCCCTGATTCAGGTTCGGCACATAGAAAGGGAGAGACTGCCATCCAGTTGCGGGCCACCAGTTAGGGAGGATTGTGCAAGTAGGCAGTGACAGGGGTGTGGGCGAAATTCAAGGCCTCACTACTCCATATGTGACAGAATCACAGGTCTACACCTATTTATCAGCTCTTCTCTGTATTATGGATGCGATGCAAGCTATTGTGGAACAAATACAAGGTGCAGGATCTGGCAGTAAGGGTCCAGCACCAGGAAAATGTTCAGACTGCACTGGGGGTGGTGGCGGCCTCTCAGTCTATTGACCCATAAGTGAAGTTACCTGACCGCTTCTCATGTGTTATGAAGAAGTTTCTAACCTTTAAGGAAAGCTGTGTTCATTTTTCATTTGCGTTCTTGCCTCTGTTACTGAGTGGTAGAGAGTGGGAATAATTATTTATTTATCGCAAGGGGATCCACAGGAATGAGCCTTTTCACTCCCAGCGGATTCCCCTAAATCGGCGTCTATTGACGAAATCTTCTTGGCATTTGTTGTATGTTGAGCCTGACAGAAGGGCGTTTGCGGAGACACAATTAATACGGATGTAGCAGGGTTAACACACATGCTTTATGAGACATGTTATCTAAACTAAATGCAACTAAATGCGTTAAGCAATTGCTTTTCAATGGCTTTTGTTTCAAGATAACCAAATGAGTTAAGAAATTTGAGTTAAGAGTGTGTGTGTTACCCCTGCTACATCTGTATCCCACAGGCCAGTGGAGGAAAATTGCGGAAAAAGTTCCGCAAGTGGTGTGTGGATTCGGGGTGGAATGACTCGTGTTTGAGAAGTCAGTTTCTCCAGGAGCTTTCCGATTCATTAAAAGACATGTTAGTCAGCTACCCTTACCTGACTCATTGGACAACATTATGACACTGACAGTGCGTTTAGACTGTTGACTCCCCTGACAGGATGTGATCTGGAGTCCTCTTTCATGGTACAGAGGAACCCATGTAGCTTAGTGCGACTATTCCCCTGCAAGATGGAAGAGAAGTTAAAAGGAAGCAAGGACTTTACTTCTACTGTGGGTCTAGCATTTGTGGAATCTGGCTCAGAGGGTCATTTATTAATCTGAAATACACCTAAATTAGGCACATTTCAGGTGCAGATGGCAGAGCAACAGTTAGTTGCGCTTCAATCTGCGATGTTTCCCCGGTCAAGCCAGGTCTAAAATTGTGGGCGTGGCATGGGTGGGGAAGGGGAAAGGTCAGCAGTTGCATTCATCATTTTCTTCACCTGTTTTAGGCGTAGAAAATGGTCTAAATGTAAGACCGCCGTCTAAAATGCTGTTCTTAATAAATGTGACCCTATGAGTTTGTCCTGTCCCTCTGTATTCCTTTGTATGTCTTCTCGGAACCAATACATGTAATGGCTATGGATTCCACCCTCCTGGCTAAAGGGATGGTGGAATTCTATACCCCTAGTATCTCCATGATGATTGGTATAATGCATACTGAAAAGTGTTCACTCTTTGCAATGAAAGATTTACCCACTCAAGTTATTCTGGGGCTATCATAGCTACAGCACCATAATTCAGTAATCAACTGGACTACTAGTGTACTTGAGAAGTGGGGAACGGATTGTGCTGTTAAATGCATGACTATGTTGCAAGCCGGCCTGACGAACGCTCCTGGAATATGTCAGAGATTTTGCTGACGTATTCACTGAGAGTGGTCCGGACTCCCTCCCGCAACATAGACCTTATGATTGTGCGATTGATTAGATGTCAGGTTCTAGATATTCTAATGGGCGGATCTATAATCGGTCGGGCCTGAACAACTGTCTATGTGGGACTATATACAGGAGAGCCTGGAAAAAGGACATATCAGGCCATCTATATGTCCTATGATATTTTCTTTGCAGGTAGAAAATATGGGGGTCGGATGCCTTGTATCAACTACAGGGAATCTTGCTGGACTTGCTGCACTAATTAGCCTTGTGAATAAGTGGAGTTAAAGAACTGGAGTCTTGGTGCTGAGGGTGATTCTGTGGGTTGTTCGAGTGATTGCAAATAGTTGTATATACAGTAGTTTATAGAAAAGGTTTTTGAGAATTTAAAAACCAATCTTTTTCTGCTGTGTACCTGGATAAGGGGAGTTGTTAAGGCTGTGTACCTGCAGCAGGGCGTTTCTCCTACCAACCATGAGGATGACTGCTGTAGGAAGGAGTGCAAAGGTCAGACAGATGCTGGTGGTAGGGGACTCTATTATTAGGCGGACAGACAGGGTCATCTGTCGCCAAGACCTGGAATGCCGAACAGTGTGTTGTCTTCCGGGTGCTCGGGTTTGGCATATTGCGGATCGGATAGACAGATTGCTGGGTGGGGCTGGGGAAGACCATCATGGTCCATATTGGTACTAATGACAAAGTCAGGGGGAGACAGTGATTTTAGGGAACGAGGAGAAAAGCTAAAGTCCAGGACCTCCATGGTAGTGTTTTCAGAAATACTAACAGTGCCACGAGCATCACTAGAGAGACAGTGGGAGCTTAGGGAGTTAAACAGGTGGCTCAGAAGCTGATGCAGGAAGGAATGGTTTGGGTTCACGGAGAACTGGGACAACTTCTCTGTCGGCTACAGGCTCTACAGTAGGGATAGGCTGCACGTTAATGGGGAGGGTGCAGCTGCTCTGGGGGAAAGAATGGTTAGACGGCTGGAGGAGTTTTTAAACTAGGATCTTAGGGGAGGGTTGGTGGTCATGTTAATAAGAGGGTCAGGGCTCAGGGCCAATAGAAACTGTGGTGGCCTGTACCTGTATGTGAGTAGTGATATGAAGATGAGTGTGAAAGAGGGAATTGTGGGTGAGGATGTTACAAGGATATAAATATAAATGAACAAATGGAAGTTGACGAAGTGGAATTGTATCCAAATTTCAGGAAAAATTAGATTTGCATTGAATCCGAATTTCCTCACACGTCGTGGTAACGAATCGCATTTTTTCCTAAAATGGTTGCTGCACATGTTAGGACATGGAGCAAAGAACCCTGGGAACGAGGGTTTACCCACAATGCCATGCATGCAGCCAATCAGCAGCCAGCCAGCCAACCCTAGTGATGTCATAGCCCTATAAATAGCCTCAGCCATCTTGTATTCAGTCATTTTTCAGTGTACTTAGTGCAGGAAAAGACGTGACAAGCGCTAGGGAAAGTGGTAGTAAAAGACTTTAAAACTTTTTTTGGGCTGAATAGAAGTTCAGGGAAAGATCACTAGAAGTGTAGGGAAAGGATAGGGAGGAATTATTCCACACTATAAAAGGAAAACATGGTCCAATAGGGGAGTAGGAGCAATTCTATTACACCTTGCTGCACTGACTGGGGATCGAAATTGCTGTTATACTGCTGCTTTTAGATTTGCAATAGATGATACCTGTGTAATTCCAGCAAACCTTGCTTGTTATTGGGGTGCAAGTGTTGTGTGATAAAGCCATTAAGTGTATTCATAGTATTACTAGGAAATATTTGTGCGTCTTATTAGCCCTTGTGCAGTGCAGTTATATGTTCTAAAGCCTTTTTGGGGTGTATTAGTTGAAAAAAAAAAGTCTTATTAACCGTTCAGCAGCGCAGTTATATGTTCTAAAGCCTTTTTAAGGGTGTATTGGTCGGGGGGGGGGGGGGAAGTGTTATTAGCCTTTCAGCAGTGCAGTTATATGTTCTAATGCCTTTTTCGGGGTGTATTAGTGAAAAAAAAAAAAGCTTGTTAGCTGGTGTTGATAGAGCACAGTCTACTGAGCACCCGAGCACAAAAGAAGTCAATGGGAGAACCCGAGCATTAAACCAGGCGCCCCCTGCTCTCAAGAGGCGAGGGTGTCTGGTTCACATGAAAAGGTCAGAAATTGATGGAAACACCACTGAAATGTTTCGGGAACAGCATTGGGAGGATGCATCTTGGACTCCCAGATCGCTGCTGGGAACGATGTTGTCCAAGTAGTACGCCAACTTTACAGACTGACAAAAATACCCACAAAACCAAAGATAAAATTGATTTTAGAGGAAAAACTGTTAGGAAACATCCTTTCCTGTATATTTAGGCTACTTTCACACCTGCGTTAGGTGCGGATCCGTCTTGTATCTGCACAGACGGATCCGCACCGATAATGCAAACGCTTGTATCTGTTCAGAACGGATCCGTTTGCAAAAAAAATAAAAATAATTCATGATAATGCAAACTGATCCGTTTTGACTTACACTGAAAGTCAATGGGAGGCGGATCCGTTATCAATTGCACCATATTTTGTCAGTGAAAACTGATCCGTCCCCATTGACTTACATTGTAAGTCAGGACGGATCCGTTTGGCTCCGCATCGTCAGGCGGACATCAAAACGCTGCAAGCAGCGTTTTGGTGTCCGCCTCCAGAGCGGAATGGAGGCTGAACGGAGGCAAACTGATGCATTCTGAACGGATCCTTATCCATTCAGAATGCATTGGGGCTAAACTGATCAGTTTTGGGCCGCTTGTGAGAGCCCTGGAACGGATCTCACAAGCGGACCCAGAAACGCCAGTGTGAAAGTAGCCTTACTTGTATATCATACAACCTGTATATCACATAATCATTCACATTGTGGTACAATTGTTCAGGTAGTGGGAATTCTACACTCATAAAGCCTATGCAGTAAGTGAAAGGGCTGCCAAAAATTGCAAGGAATCGGCACTCCAATACACCCTTTATTACACATAAAGGAGGGCATCATACACACCCTTGAAAAGTTATGATTGCTGGACTGCTGGTGACCCTCAAAAACATTAGGAGCAAGGGCCTGCTGTTGACCCTCTAAAACATTATGGGCGAGGGCCTGCTGCTGATCTGACCATCTAAAACATAAGGGGTTAGAGTCTGCTGTTGAGCTGACCATCTAAAACATTAGGGGTGAGGGCTTGCTGCTGAGCTGACCTTCGAAAAAAATGATGGTTGAGGGTCTGCTGGTGATCTGACCATGGAAAAAATTATTGGCGAGAGCCTGCTGCTGAGCTGACCATTGGGAAAAAATTATGGTTGTGGATCTGCTGCTGAGCTGACTCTCTAAAACATTAGGGGCGAGTGCCTGCTGCTGATCTGACCATTAAAAAAGAAATTATGGTTGAGGGCCTGCTGCTGAGCTGATCCTCTAAAACATTAGCACATAGTGCCTGCTGCTGATCTGACCATCTAAAACATTATGGGCAAGGGCCTGCTACTGATCTGACCATGGAAAAAATGATGGGTGAGGACCTGCTGCTGAGCTGAACATCTAAAACATTAAGAGTGAGGGTCTGCTGCTGAGTTGACTTTCTAAAACATTAGGGGCGAGTGCATGCTGCTGATCTGACCATGGAAAAAATGATGATTTAGGGCCTGCTGCTGAGCTGACCATCAAAAACATTATGGTGGAGGGCCTGCTGCTGAGCTGACCATCAAAAAAATTATGGTTAAGGGCCTGCTGCTGAGCTGACCATCAAAAAAATTATGGTTGAGGGTCTGCTGGTGAGCTGACTCTCTAAAACATTAGGGGCGAGTGCCTGCTGCTGATCTGACCATCAAAAAAATTATGGGTTGAGGGCCTGCTGCTGAGCTGACCATGGAAAAAATTATGGTTGAGGGCCTGCTGCTGAGCTGACCATCAAACAAATTATGGTTGAGGGCCTGCTGCTGAGCTGACCCTCTAAAACATTAGGAGCGAGGGCAGCCTAATAAGCATGTTGATATGATGGAGGAGGAAGAGGAGTACGAGAAAAGAAAGATTGAACCATATACCCTTTTTTTGTGGTGGAAGGGGTGCATGGGAATACAGTGTATTCAATACACCATAAAAGACACATTTAAAGTGCCTTTATGTTCAGCCGCTTTCCTCTGGTGGAGTAAACAAGGCAGGGGCAATCCAGGGCTTGTTTATTTTGATAAGAGTCAACCTGTCAGCATTTTCAGGTGCCCGGCGGATGCGCTTATCAGTTATTATGCCCCCAGCAGCACTAAATACCCGCTCTGACAAAACGCTGGTGGCAGTGCAGGGCAGCACCTCCAAGGCGTAGAGCCACGTGTCCAGCTTGGACACCCAATAGTTGTAAGGCACAGATGGATCACTGAGGACCCTGACACTGTCTGCTACATACTCCTTGTCCATCTTCCAAAACTTTTCTCTCCTTGTGACACTAGGCAGCGCATCAGGGTGAGGTTGCTGGCGGGGTATCATGAAACTATCACAGGCCTTGGAGTGTTGCCATGCTTCTGTTGGAACTGCTGTGAGTTCCCCTCGTCTCCCCTCCTTGGTTGCCCAAGGAACTATGTACTCTGCTGCCAGCGTTGTCAGCTGGAAATTTTTGGAGCAATTTTTCCACAAGGACCTTCTGGTATTGCACCATTTTGCTAGTCCTCTCCACCACAAGAATGAGAGATGAGACGTTCTCTTTGTAGCGGGGGTCGAGAAGTGTGAACAACCAGTAAGCAGTGTTGGCCAAACTGCGTGTAACGCTAAGGTCACGGGAAAGGCAGCATAACATAAAGTCAGCTATGTGTGCCAGAGTCCCAACAGACAAGACTTTGCTGTCCTCATCAGGAGGATGACTCTTAATCTTCTCATCCTCATCCTCCTCTTCAGCCCATCCACGCTGAACAGATGGAATAAACCTGCTGTGGGTACTACCCTCTTTAGCCGAGGCAACCGTCTCCTGCTCTTCCTCCTCCTCATCATCATCCAATTCGCGCTGAGATGACGACCTGAGGTGGTCTGGCTATCACCCTGTGTACTGTCTTCCCCCATTTCTACCTCTTCCACATGCAAAGCGTCCGCCTTCATTGTGAGCGGGGAGGTGGGATGGTTACGCTGATTATAGTGGCATCACCGTTCAGCATCTGTATTGATTCCTCACAGTTGCGTAAAACCTGACAGAGGTCAGACATCCATGCCCACTCTTCGCTTGTGAAGATCGGAAGCTGACTGGAAAGGCGACAACCATGTTGCAGCTGGTATTCCACTACTGCCCTCTGCTGCTCACAAAGCCTGGCCAACGTGCTCACGTTGCACAACAGTCGTTGAGCTGGCAATTGCAAGCGCTGCTGCAGTGTTGCCAGACTGGAGACAGCTGTAGATGACTTGTGAAAATGTGCATCCAGGAAAAATTGGGGTAGGTTTTGAGAAACCGCTGAACCACTAAGTTGAACACGTGGGCTAGACATGGTATGTAGTGAGCTTGCCGAGCTCCAAAGCCACCACCAAGTTACGGCCATTATCAGACACAACCATGCTTGGTTGAAGGTTGAGTGGCGAGAGCCACAGCTCAGTCTGGTCCCTTATACCCTGCCACAGCTCTGCGGCGGTGTGCTGTTTGTCACCTAAACATATTAGTTTCAGCAAGGCCTGTTGCTGCTTTCCCACTGCAGTGCTACATTGATTCCAGTTAATGACTGATGGCTGAAGGGATGATAATTCAGAGGTGGAAGTGGAGCATAAGGCGGAGGAGGAGAAGTGGGGGTTGCAGCCACTAATGTAGGTGGTGGCGGAAATCCTGATGGAAGTAGGGCCCGCAATCTTTGGCGTCAGTAGCACCTGTGCCATCCCAGGGTACGACTCGCTCCTGACCTCCACAATGTTCACCCTGTGTACTGTCAGGGAAATGTAGCGTCCCTGCCCACAAGCACTTGTCCATGTTTCAGTCGTTAAGTGGACCTTCCCAATAACTGCGTTGGTCAGGGCACGGGTGATGTTACGGGACACATGCCGTTGTAAGGTGGGGACGGCACACCGGGAAAAATTGTGGCGGCTGGGGACTGAATAATGAGGAACCACCGATGCCATCAGGCGGCGGAATGCCTCAGTGTCCACAAGCCTAAATGGCAACATTTCCAGGGCCAACAATTTGGAACGTTGCGCATTTAGTGCTATGGCCTGTGGGTGTCACCCCCGGGCGTGCACTCAGACTCACAGATAACCCACCAACCAGGCTCTGGGCGAGAGACAGGGGAAGGGTCATCTCCTAGCTAATCCCTGACCTCTTTCTCTGCACTGCTCAGCCCACATGCAGACCTTAAAGGTAGGTATGATGTGTCCCCATGCCTGGGCTGACAAAACCCTAAATTCCCTGAGATGGTGAAGAGGGGAAATAGGAGCAGCCTGCTCGCACAGAACTTGGATGGGAGAGATGACACAAAACAACCAAACTTGAAATCACACTTATCTTTCTGAGCTGGAACAGACACCCTTCCTTCCTAGCTTCCAAGACCACAATGATATGTATAATCCGCTCAGAGCACTGGGATGGTGTGCTATTTAAACTAATGACCCCACCCAGTGCACCTGATGAGAGGCGGATCCAGCACGGCTCCAAAACAAACACTAAACTCATGCTGCTATCCTGGCTGACCTCTGCACATCATCAGAGTGGGGCATGACAGTACCCCCCCTTCTACGGGTGACCTCCGGACACCCTGGACCAACCTTATCCGGATGGGACCTATGAAAAGCCCTCACCAGTCGGCTGGCGTTGACATCCAACGCCGGAACCCACATCCTCTCCTTAGGGCCGTATCCCCTCCAGTGCACCAGGTACTGAAGGGAACCCTGAAGAACTCTAGAGTCGAGAATCCTGGAGATCTCAAACTCCAAGTTTCCCTCGACTAGAACAGGAGGCGGAGGCAATGGCGATGGTTCCACCGGTCTCACATATTTTTTTAGTAAAGACCTGTGGAACACATCATGGATCCTCCAAGTCTGCGGAAGATCCAGCCGAAACGCCACAAGATTGATCACCACAGAAATTTTATACGGACCAATAAATCTTGGACCCAGTTTCCAAGATGGCACTCTCAATTTGATATTCTTAGTGGACAACCAAACCAGATCACCCACACACAGGTCCGGACCAGTCACACGTCTCTTGTCAGCCATTCGTTTATACCTCTCACCTATCTTCTCCAAATTCCCTTGAATCCTCCGCCAGATGGAGGATAAGGCAGAAGAGAATCTCTCCTCCTCTGGCATCCCAGAGGAACCAGTCCCAGAAAAGGTACCAAACTGAGGATGGAAACCGTATGCGCCAAAAAATGGTGACTTACCCGTGGACTCCTGCCTACGGTTATTCAACGCAAATTCTGCTAAGGACAAGAATGAGGACCAGTCCTCCTGATTCTCAGCCACAAAGCACCTCAAGTAGGTCTCCAGGTTTTGAATAGTACGCTCCGTCTGACCATTCGACTGCGGATGAAAAGCTGAAGAGAATGAAAGTTAAATGCCAAGCCGAGAGCAGAATGCCCTCCAAAACCTGGAGACAAACTGCGTGCCCCTATCAGAGACCACATCCGAAGGAATACCATGCAATTTCACAATATTATCCACAAAAATCTGCGCAAGAGTCTTAGCGTTAGGCAGACTAGTTAGTGGTATAAAGTGAGCCATTTTACTGAAACTACCACCAAAATCACTGTTCTCCCGGAAGATTTTGGCAGATCCGTAATAAAGTCCATAGACAAATGCATCCAAGGACGAGACGGAATAGACACTGGAAGAAGTGAACCAGGCGGTCGAGTATAAGCAACCTTTGACCGAGCGCAGGTTTCACAAGCTGTCATGTAATTCTCAATGCTCTTATGTAACCCTGGCCACCAGAACCTCCGGGATACTAGATCACAGGTGGACTTACCACCAGGATGTCCAGCAAGGACACTATCGTGATGTTCCTTGAACACCTTGTATCGCAGGCCCTCAGGAACAAACAACCTCCGTGGGGGACAAGAACTAGGAGCCCCCTCCTGGGCTCCCAACCCCTCCATCTCCAATTCAGGGTACAGAGCGGAGACCACCACCCCATCCGCCAAAATCGGCGCAGGATGTTCTGAATCACCCCCCCCAGGAAAGCTGCGAGACAAGGCATCTGCCTTAACGTTCTTGACCCCTGGGCGAAAGGTAACCACAAAATTGAACCTGGTAATAAACAGTGACCATCTGGCCTGCCTAGGGTTCAGACGCTTGGCAGATTGCAGGTAAGCCAAATTCTTATGGTCAGTATACACCGTAACGGGGTGAGACGCCCCCTCTAACCAGTGACGCCATTCCTCAAAGGCCAACTTGATAGCCAACAACGCTCTATCTCCAACATCATAATTCCTCTCGGCGACCGAGAGCTTCTTGGAGAAGAAGGCACACGGGGCCCACTTGCCAGGAGATGAACCCTGTGACAGCACCGCTCCAACCCCCACCTCTGATGCATCAACCTCCACTACGAATGGCTGAGACACATCCGGCTGCACCACAATGGGAGCAGACGCAAAACTCTCCTTAATAGCCGAAAAGGCCTGCAATGCCTCATCCGACCAGACAGAGACATCGGTGCCCTTCTTGGTCATATCAGTAAGTGGTTTTACTATGGTAGAATAATTTGAAATACATTTTCTATAATAATTCGTAAACCCCAAGAACCGCATCAAAGCTTTCTGATTCTCTGGTCAGTCCCACTCCAGAACCGCCCAGAACTTTTCGGGGTCCATATGAAAACCGGAATCAGAAAGCATGTATCCCAAGAACGGAAGCTCTTGCACCGCAATCAAATATTTCTCCAATTTGGCATATAATTTATTCTCCCGAAGGATCGTCAAAACCTGTCTCACGTGATCCTGATGGGTCTTCAGATCAGGAGAATAAATTAAAATGTCATCCAGGTAAACTACTACGAACCTCCCCACCAAGTGATGAAAAATGTCATTGACGAATCGTTGAAATACTGCTGGCGCGTTCGGCAACCCAAAAGGCATCACCAGGTTCTCAAAATGACCCTCGTGCGTATTGAAGGCCATTTTCCACTCATCCCCCTCCTTGATTCTGATCAGATTGTAGGCCCCTCTCAAATCCAACTTGGAGAACACCTTGGCTCCAACAATCTGATCAAAAAGATCAGAGATCAAAGGCAGGGGATATGGATCCCGGACTGTAATACGGTTCAATTCCCGGAAATCCAAAAACGGTCTCAGTGATCCATCATTTTTCTTCACAAAGAACAAACCTACTGCCACTTGAGACTTAGATGGTCTAATTTGACCCTTTGCCAAACTCTCGGCGACATACTTTCGCATGACCTCTCTTTCGGGTTAAGAGGTTGTAAAGCCGAGACTTTGGCAACTTAGCCCCCGGAATGAGATTAACTGGACAATCATAGTCTCGATGAGGGGGCAATTCCTGAGCCCCACCCTCTGAAAAGACATCCGCAAAATCCGAGAGATACTGAGGTAAAGCCGTAATGGACACACCAGAGATAGATGTGCCAAGACAATTATCCGAACAAAACTCACTCCAACCAATGATTTGTCTTGCTTGCCAGTCTATAATTGGGTTATGTCTAGTCAACCATGGCAACCCCAAAACTATAGGAGCTGGCAAATCCTTCATGACAAAACAAGAAATAATTTCAGCATGTGAATCACCCACCCTTAAGTGAATACCATGAACAATGTAAGTAAGGCTTTGAGAAAGAGGGGAAGAATCAATAGCAAAAACACAAATCTCGTTCTCTAAAGTGCAAGTACTTAGTCCTAGGTTTTGAAGGAAAAGAAAGTCAATTAGGTTTAACCTAGCACCACAATCAAGGAATACATCAACAAATTTTTTTTTTGACTCTAGCGCCACCAGGATAAAATAGGAACTGCAGGGAGCTTGCATACCTGCCTGCTCCACCACACCATTCATACATGTGAGGGAAGTTTTTTTTTCTTTTTTCTTTTTCTCTTCCACCTGTGGTTTAACATAAGGACAAGCAAAAATAAAATGACTCCTCTTTCCACAATAGTAACATAGTTTGTGCACTTTCCTAAAGTCTCTACTATCAGAATGGCAAGAAACCTGACCCAACTGCATGGGTTCCTCCGCTACCCCAGAGTTACCTGTAACATCACCCAGGATGGCAGTAGAGACGAAACCACTCACAGAAGGGATACCTTGCGCGGAGGGAGCCCTATACCTCTCTCTGATACGTCTATCTAGCCATACTGCTAAAGACATAGCGTTCTCCAAAGAGTCTGGGTATTCGTGAAAAGCAAGGGCATCCTTCAATCTTTCAGATAACCCCTGACAAAACTGACTACGTAACGCGGGATCATTCCACTCTGATTCAGTAGCCCACCTCCTAAACTCAACACGGTAAGCTTCTTAAGTATGTTCCCCCTGAAACAAATTACGTAATCTCGACTCTGCCTCCATCGACCGGAGGGCCCGAGAACCAGGTGGCAGAGAAAAGGCCCAGGATTGTGCATCCCCTTTAAGCAGAGAAATAACTATACCTATCCTCTGACTCTCATCACCTGACGACGATGGACGCAGACGAAAGTACAATTTGCAGGATTCTCTAAAACGGATAAAGTCACCCGTACCCCCTGCAAATCGATCAGGAAGAGCCACTTTAGGCTCCACACAAATTTGACCTGCACCGGCTGCCAGAGCATTCTGACACCGTGTGACCGAACCACGTAGCTCCACAACCTCTAGGGGTGGCCCCTGCAAGCGGTCAACCAGTGCTTCAATTGACGCCATAAAAAAAACGCTGAGTAATGGCAGTCACAGTATGGTGGATTATAATGTCACGCCGGGCTTGCACTCAGACTCACAGATAACCCACCAACCAGGCTCTGGGCGAGAGACAGGGGAAGGGTCACCTCCTAGCTAATCCCTGACCTCTTTCCCTGCACTGCTCAGCCCACATGCAGACCTTAAAGGTAGGTATGATGTGTCCCCATGCCTGGGCTGACAAAACCCTAAATTCCCTGAGATGGTGAAGAGGGAAAATAGGAGCAGCCTGCTCGCACAGAACTTGGATGGGAGAGATGACACAAAACAACCAAACTTGAAATCACACTTATCTTTCTGAGCTGGAACAGACACCCTTCCTTCCTAGCTTCCAAGACCACAATGATTTGTATAATCCGCTCAGAGCACTGGGATGGTGTGCTATTTAAACTAATGACCCCACCCAGTGCACCTGATGAGAGGCGGATCCAGCACGAGTCCAAAACAAACACTAAACTCGTGCTGCTATCCTGGCCGACCTCTGCACATCGTCAGAGTGGGGTATGACAGTGGGTGGGTGGCTGGGTATTTGCGCTTTCGTTCTAAGGCCTGGGGTATGGATATCTGTAAGCTTCATTGGGACACAAAAGTGGATGTGCTCGCTGATGGTGCTTGCGAATGTCTAGGTGCAGGGCGGGAGGCATCCGGGCCTGCGTCTTGGACAGGGGATTGGCCAGCATGTAACACAGGGAAAGAGGAGGCAATGGTGTGACCTGCAGACACTTATTGTGGATGGTGAGGTTGCTAGCCGCCCGTGCTCATTTTGGTACGGCACAGGTTGAAAATGACAATTCTTTTATCATCCGCACTTTCCTCAAAAAAGCGCCAGACTGCGGAACACCTACCCCTTGGCAAGGGAGATTGCCGTAAGGGGGTGCTCCAGGGAACAGTTGCAGGCCTGTTTGGTGTGGCCCGCCTTCTCCCTTTGCCACCCCACTGCCTCTTCCAGACTTTTGCGCTGCTGCAGATCCCTCCCCCTCTGTGCTGCTGTCCTCGCTCAGCTTGCCAAATTCCTTGGTTGGGTCAGTGTTTTCATCGGCCACCACCTCCTCTTCCACTTCCTCACTCTGGTGATCCTCCTGACTTGTTGACCTAACAACAACCTCACTTATTGACAACTGTGTCTCTTCCTCATCATCAAACTCTTGAGACACTAATTGCCGTTGACTTATTGGCAACTGTGTCTCATCATCATAATCCACCTCGTAAAACACTAATTGCCTTTCCCCACAGTCATCTTCTTGTGATTGTGGATGCTCAAGAGTTTGGGCATCGGTGCACATGATCTCCTCATGTCCCTCTTCAGGCGGGCTTGGTGAGAGGCCCAAATCAAGGAATAGTGATGAAAAGAGCTCCTCAGAATATCCAAGTGTGGGATCACTTGTTTGGCAAGACTCTCCATGGTGGGAGGAAGGAGGATCAGGGTGAGGATTCTGTTGACCAGACTCTTGGCTACTGAGACTGGACTTTGTGGAAGACAGTGTGGTGCTTAACCGACTGGAAGCATTGTCTGCTGCAATCTAACCAACCACCTGGTCGCACTGGTCTGACTTCGAGAGTAGTGTCCTGCGCTGCCCTGCAAACTGGGACATGAAGCTAGGTATTGTGGATGACTGTGTTTCTTGTGCTCTGGCAGCAGGCACAGTTTCACCGCGCCCAGGGCCACGGCCTCTGTGTGCACCATCAGCAGCACAGCCACTGCCCCATCCCTTACTGCTCGGCTTCTGCATATTAAATGGTATATATGCTTGCAAGTATGTCACATGTGCACTAGCGCAGGTTTTGTAAGCGTATACGCAAATAAATTAAACTGAATGTCACTGATATTTAGGATGTGCAAATGTTTTACAGGAGATGTAGCGCAGGTAATGTCTCTGTGACCAGCAGCTAATAAAAACTTACAGAGAATGTCACAGCTATTGGGGATATGCAAACGTTATACAGGAGATGTAGCGCAGGTAATATCGCTGCCACCAGCAGCAATAAAATTAGACAGAATTTCACTGATATTTCAGATACACAAATGTTATACAGGAGATGTAGCGCAGGTAATGTCGCTGCCGCCAGCAGCAAAATAATTTGACAGAATGTCACTGATATTTCGGATACGCAAACGTTATACAGGAGATGTAGCGCAGGTAATGTCGCTGCTGTCACCAGTGGCTAATAAAAAATTACAGGGAATAGCACTGATATTTATGATGCGCAAACGTTATACAGGAGATGAAGCCCAGGTAATGTCGCTGCTGTCACCAGCGGCTAATAAAAAAATACAGGGAATGTCACAGCTATTTGGGATGCGCAAACGTTATACAGGAGATGTAGCGCAGGTAATGTAACTGTCCACAGCGGACACCGTCTACGGAAAAAATACACTGGATGTCACAGATATTTTTAGGATGCGCAAACGTTATACAGGAGATGTAGCGCAGGTAATGTCACTGTCTGCAGTGGCCAAACACTTGCAAGCTATTTAGTGCAGGTTGCGCTAAAAATATATATTGCTGCCAGATACAACAATAGTCCTTAAAATAACTTTTGGGTCTCTAACACCAACTCTGCCTAACAAAAAAATTAAATTTGATTCCCTACACTATCTGTCCCTTCTACAGCACAGCTTTCCCTGACTAAGACTGGTCAAACCACGTGTCATTGGGTGCTTTATAGCACCCGATGACCTGTTCCAGCCAGCCGGTCACTGTAATGCCAGTAACCAACATGACTATGGTATTACAGTAAGTGGCTGTACTTACGTGCACGTTTATTGGCTGTGTAGCAGCCAAAAAACATGTGAGGAGGTGACTTGAGCATCGCACACGCGGTATTCTGTATTCTAACCGTTGTGCAGTGACACAATTACAGCCTTTTTTGGGGTGTATTAGTGGGAAAAAAAGTGTTATTAGCCGTTCAGCGGTGCAGTTATATGTTCTAAAGTCTTTTTTGTGTGTACATCAGCTCCACTACCCCCCAGTGCCATCAGTTCCCGCCCACCCCATTGCCATCAACTCCGTTCCCACAGTGCCTTCAGCTCTCCCCACCCCAATGCCCTCTGCTCTACTCCCCTAGTGCCATCAGCCCCTCCATGCCATCCATTTCCATGTCCCCCACTTCCCCAGTGCCATCAAATAAGCCCCTCCATGTCCCCCACTTCCTCAGTGCCATCAGATCAGCTCCTCCATGTCCCCCACTCCCCCAGTGCCACCAGATTAGCCCCTCCATGTCCCCCACTCCCCCAGTGCCATCAGATCAGCACCTCCATGTCCCCCACTCCCCCAGTGCCATCAGATCAGCCCCTCCATGTCCCACACTCCCCAAGTGCCATCAGATCAGCCCCTCCATGTCCCCCAGTGCTATCAGATCAGCCCCTCCATGTCCCCTAGTGCCATTAGATCAGCCCCTCTATGTCCCCCAGTGCCATCAGATCAGCCCCTCCATGTCCTCACTCCCCCAGTGCCATCAGATCAGCCCCTCCATGTCCCCCACTCCCCCAGTGCAATAAGATCAGCCCCTCCATGTTCCCACCTACCCAGTGCCATCAGATCAGCCCCTCCATGTCCTCTACTCCCCCAGTGCCATCAGATCAGCCCCTCCATGCCCCCCACTCCCATCTGCCCCTCCATACCATCCATTGCCGGCTGTCCCCCTTCAGTGCCATGCCCCCAGCGCCAGTGAAATAAAATACTTACCTTTCCTGTAGGGGCGCTGCTCCACAGCTCCTTCCTCTTCTTCTCCGCGCTGCACTGGATCCTGACGTCACACAGCGTCGGGTGATAGTGCGCGCTTACGTGCACAATGACCAAACAATGTGTCAGGGTCTAGTGCAGTGAGGTACAGGCCGGTGGGTGACCATGGAGCGGTAAGTAATAACAAGCGTTTCACTCCCGCTCCATGGTCACATGACACAAACGAATCCTCGATGCAAAAAATTTGCATCAAGGATTTTTTTGTGTCGATTTACTCGATTCAATCGAGTAATCATATCAGCACTAATGGTGACCGACAACAGGAAGAAAATGGTGTCGGAGCTGCATCAAAGAGGGCTGAGCCATGCGCCCTGCATGGAGCACATGTTCAATCTGGTTGTCAAGCGGTTCCTGAAGTCTTCCACCCATCTGCAAGACATCCTAAAAATGGCCAGGAAACTTTGCATGCATTTCAGCCACTCATACACTGCCAAACACACCCTCCTTGATCTGTAGTGGCAGAAGGGCATCCCCCAACATAGGCCGATATGCGACGTTTCCACCCATTGGAATTCCACCCTCCATATTTTTGTCAGTGGCCAGGACTACTGGATGAACAACGTCATTCCACTGCTTCATATCCTGGAACAGATGTTTTTAAATCTGGCTGGTCAGGGGACAGGAGACGTGGCGCCTACATCTCACGGCCACATGAGCCCTGTGGAGACTGAACTGGAGAAGGAGGACATTGGAGGACAATCAATGTGTAGCAAAATGGGTGGTTTTCCTACACAGGTGACAGGAGAGGAGGAGTAAGAGCAGCCGGGGAGATGTGGAAGATGAGGCAGATGACCCAGGCACACCGTGGCAGTATGCAGAGGAGATTTAGGAAGGGAGTCGCTCAGAGTCACTTGCGCAAATGGCCCGCTGCATGCTCATTTGCGTGGGCAGTGACGGCTGAATTGTCACCATTCGGCAGAGGGATGACTTCTGGCTCTCCACCTTGTTGGACCCTCGCTACTGGTCCAAAATGGAGGCCTTTTTTGCACCCGCTGAGAGGGAGGACAAACTGAATTACTATAGAGACATCCTATTTAGTCAGTTGGCCGCTGCCTATCTGCGCCATCATTCATCCTCTCGGAGGTATGACTAGGGGGCCCTCTGCGCTCACGTTCACCTGACATGGTTGCTGTGGCGGGGGGGGGGGGGAAGGAGCAGTGCCAGCTCCATCAGCAGCTGCTTGAGTCTAGAGTCGAGGATGAGCAGCTTTCTTAACCCGCCTAGTAAAGAAACTACTGACTAGCAGCAGCAGCTAGACCTGGAGCAGAACCTGAACCAGCAGGTGGTGGCATACTTGGACAGCACCCTGCCACCACACATTGAAGATCTGCTGGACTACTGGGCAGCCAAACTGGATTTGTGGCCACAACTGGACGAATTTGCCCTGGAAAAGCTGTCCTGCCCGGCCAGTAGTGTGGCATCAGAGCGGGTGTTTAGTGTGGCGGGGCCATAGTTACCCCAAGGATAACTTGCCTGTCCACCTAAAATGTGGAGAGACTGACCTTTGTCAAGATGAATCAGGTGTGGATCAGCCAGGATTTTCACTCACCAATGACTTATGCATCAGATTAGATCATCCATGCTGCCTCACCCAAACCTTGACAAAAGAGACCGGTTTCTTCTGGCTACTTGCCTAAGCTACTATTCTGATGCTGCCACCCACCTGATGCCACACATCTGATGCCAAGTGCTCCTTCTTAAACCCACCATCATCAGCGGGTACTATTATTGCCACCCACCTCCCCACTCTGTCACGAGTCACTCTGTGATCTCCTGATGCTGCTGCCACTTCACCACTCAGGTCTCCTCATGCTGCTGTTGCCACCTCTACACTGTCTTTGTGCGACTCTGTGGTCTCCTCATGCTGCTGCTGCTGCTGCTGCTGCCATCTCCACACTCTGTCATTGTGCCATTCTGTGGTCTCATCATGCTGCTGCCAACTCACAACTCTGTCTCTGGGCCACTCTGTGGTGTCCTCATGCTGCTGCTGCCACCTTGACACTCTGTCATTTTGCCACTCTGTGGTCTCCTCATGCTGCTGCCACTTCACCACTATGTGGTCTCCTCATGCTGTTGTCAAATTACCACTCTGTGGTCTCCTCGTGCTCCTGCCAACTCACAACTCTGTCTCTGGGCCACTCTGTAGTGTCCTTATTTTCCATTCACGTGTCATCTCTGTTTTGGATCCACTTCTGTTTTTTTTTTTTTGCTCTAGCAATACTAATGGATTACTGACCAAATGAGTGAAGGCAGATGCTCAACAGACAGGATCTGTTTTTTGGGAGTTATTGTTCTGATGGATCAGAGGAAGGGCAAAATAATCTGTTACGTTAACACAAACTTACTGCTGACACCCTCTCCTCTCTGTCGGGGGGCTCTACTTGTATAAGCATTTAATAGAACAGGTTCTGTAGACATCTATGTGGAATCAGCTGACGACAGTGTAAAAGGAGTGCGCTTCTTCTTGACGCTAACATTGACCTGTAAGGCTGAGTTCACATGAGTTATTTGGTCAATTTTGTCCCTGTAACTGCCCAAATAAGTGAAGTGTGCAGTGATTCGAAGAGCGACGCCTGTCATCTGTGTGTCATACTGACTCACAGTATTGTTTCACTACCACAGCAGACTCCCTATGCATGTTACTCCAAGGCATAGTGTTCTACACCACTATACAGGCTCTCTGCAGCCAGAAAATAGCTGTTTTTTAACGTTATTCGCCATGAATAAATTCGGATCGAATCTTTTCGGAAAATTCGGCGAACTGGCCAAACTGAATTTTTGAGAAATTTGCTTATCTCTAGATATAAACACTGAAAAAATAATAGTTGGTTTAATCTATAGTCCCCCTACAGAGGAGATAGAAAATATAGGTTACACAAAGTTAAACCAAAAAAAAAGCCCCAAAACAATATTGGGCAGTGTCACAAGCCCTTAACAAGCCCACTCAGCATGGAACAGATATATCAACACAAGAAGAAAAAAAGCTGAGTCTAAAGAGACTCCAAATATACAGTATGTAAAATTTTATTCAAAAACATATACAAAGCGTTGTTAAAATAGAGACAAAAGACATCAAGAATAAAGTGCGGTATACACTGAGGTGACTAAATATGAATATAAATATCCTACGAGGGAATTGACAGATAGTTGAATAGGTCTGGTAAATGCTCATACAATATAATGTGTATAAAGCTTACCCACATCTTGACTAGATGCTAACCAATAGTCACAAGAAATCAAGTACGGGCTAGTAAGTGACCGTACAAAGGATGCTAATGTATCATAGGATGATATTAAATTTCTCCGCAGAAAAAGTCTGCATATGGTCAAAGTGTGCAAAGTAGACATAAGCATATCATGATACCCATACTAGATGACATAAAGCACCCCTTATACTGATTGTAACATATATGACATGCCCATAAAATGGGGAACTCACCTCAGGAGAATCGCACACCCCGACACGCATTTCGGTGACACCTTCCTCTGGGGGTACGGCTCTCCTTGAAAGTGTGCTCCATTTAAATCCACAAAGCAGCAATCAATATACATCAATTTGATTGGCATAATTGCATCCCCATGTGTGTGCTAATAATAGATTGTACATCACACCTGTATATCATGGCGCCATCCACATCCTTCCTAGTGTGCACGCCGAGCACCTGATGGCCTGTCCAGTGATCGGCCGCATAACCCAGTTCCAGTGACGTACGGCGGGCACGTCATGGCCAGTCACATGACCGCCCACGCCACAAGCAAAAGCTCAAGCTTATTAATAATTAGGTAAACGGGATGTCACGTGCCCACTCGCTCCACACGATCGCAATTGGCAAACTGGAAAGCACATATCTCATAACATCAAAGCAGGTGCGATAATAGAATAGATGGCATTGGATATAGATGCAGAAATATAGATGGAAGTATATAAAAACGACATAACCTTGAATTCAAAATCAGAGTGATAAACCATAATTCATTGAATATAAATCTATATAAAAAAATTTAATAGACTAGCACCATAATTGACCCATACTGTATTACTAAAATATCAAATAAATGAACAAATTTGGCCATTACCAAAACATAAACAGCACAAAAACAAGGATAAAAATTAAATAGTAAAACAACATATTTAAAAATAATAATATGCCTTTTCAGAGGAATGGTGCAAACACTAAATATCATTTAGGCCTTTGGGTCGCATTGTATCTAGGGTCCAAATCCACTTTGTTTTATGCTGTGCTAACAGCTTCATGACATTGCCCCCTCGCATGCCTAGATCTACATGGTTAATCCTACGAACACTTAAAAGGGAAGAATTCCCTTCATGACAAGTCCTAAAATGTTTGGGGATTGGTTTCAAATTCACCAGGTCATCATTCTCAATAGGTTTCACTATGTCACGGACATGCTCCCTGATCAGTACCTTTAGCTCCCTGGTAGTTAGGCCTATGTAGATCTTTGGGCATGGACAGGTCACGTAATAGATCACCGATTTAGTTGTAAATGAGATATTGTGGGTGATCCGATATTTTCTAGTGAAGAGGAGATAGACGTTCAACTGTATAACCAAATCAAGGGGGCTGCACATGCTGGTACAGTGGTCATAATGGGAGATTTTAACTTCTCAGACATTGACTGGGGTCATGGTTCTGCCTCAACTGCAAAGGGGGAGAAGATTCCTCAACTTGTTGCAGGACCACTTTATGGGCCAGTTTGTAGAAGATCACGCTAGGGGTGATGCTCTGTTTGATCTGGTAATTTACAATGATGCAGAGCTTGTTGGAAATGTTACTGTTCGAGAAACACATCGCAAAATAAATTATATTCTCCCTGAACTACAAACCGGATTCCCAAAAAGTTGGGACACTATACAAATCGTGAATAAAAACTGAATGCAATGATGTGGAGGTGCCAACTTCTAATATTTTATTCAGAATAGAACATAAATCACGGAACAAAAGTTTAAACTGAGAAAATGTACCATTTAAGGGAAAAATATGTTGAATCAGAATTTCATGGTGTCAACAAATCCCCAAAAAGTTGGGACAAGGCCATTTTCACCACTGTGTGGCATCTCCCCTTCTTCTTACAACACTCAACAGATGTCTGGGGACCGAGGAGACCAGTTTCTCAAGTTTAGAAATAGGAATGCTCTCCCATTCCTGTCTAATACAGGCCTCTAACTGTTCAATCGTCTTGGGCCTTCTTTGTTGCACCTTCCTCTTTATGATGCGCCAAATGTTCTCTATAGGTGAAAGATCTGGACTGCAGACTGGCCATTTCAGTACCCGGATCCTTCTCCTACGCATCCATGATGTTGTGATTGATGCAGAATGTGGTCTGGCATTATCTTGTTGAAAAATGCAGGGTCTTCCCTGAAAGAGATGACGTCTGGATGGGAGCATATGTTGTTCTAGAACCTGAATATATTTTTCTGCATTGATGGTGCCTTTCCAAATATGCAAGCTGCCCATGCCACACGCACTCATGCAACCCCATACCATCAGAGATACAGGCTTCTGAACTGAGCGTTGATAACAACTTGGGTTGTCCTCTTTGGTCCGGATGACATGGCGTCCCAGATTTCCAAAAAGAACTTCGAATTGTGACTCGTCTGACTACAGAACAGTCTTCCATTTTGCCACACTCCATTTTAAATGATCCCTGGCCCAGTGAAAACGCCTGAGCTTGTGGATCTTGCTTAGAAATGGCTTCTTCTTTGCACTGTAGAGTTTCAGCTGGCAACGGCGGATGGCAGGGTGGATTGTGTTCACTGACAATGGTTTCTGGAAGTATTCCTGAGCCCATTCTGTGATTTCCTTTACAGTAGCATTCCTGTTTGTGGTGCAGTGTCGTTTAAGGGCCCGGAGATCACAGGCATCCAGTATGGTTTTACGGCCTTGACCCATTCGCACAGAGATTGTTCCAGAATCTTCGGATGATGTTATGCACAGTTGATGATGATAGATGCAGCTCTTCGTTATGCTCAAATTTACTTTTTCCAGCCTCTTATTGCTACTTGTCCCAACTTTTTGGGGATTTGTTGACACCGTGAAAATTTGAATCAACGTATTTTTCCTTTAAAATGATACATTTACTCGGATTAAACGTTTGATCTGTCATCTACGTTCTATTACAAATAAAATATTGACATTTGCCATCTCCACATCATTGCATTCAGTTTTTATTCACAATTTGTTTAGTGTAACAACTTTTTTGGAATCCGGTTTGTATAAAAAGCAAACTCTGTCAGGGAAAGCAAAAACACAGAATTTTAAAAAGCACAATTTTCACGGGTTAAGGGCAGCATTTCAGGGCATAGACTGGGAGCAGATACTGTCACATAATACAGGAGGATAAATGGGAGAACTTTAAATCCACATTGAGTAATTCAACTACAAAATGTATTCCTGTAGGTAACAACGACTAAAATTAGACCCTCATGGCTTACAGCAGTGATGACTAATCTCTGGCACTCCAGCTGTGGTGAAACTATGACTCCCAGCAGGCTCCATTCATTTCTATAGAGTTCTTAGAACAGCCAAGCAAGTGTACATCTTGGGTGTCGTAGTTTTACCACAGCTGGAGTGCTGGAGGTTAGCCATCACAGGCTAACAACTACTGTAAAAAAGGCAATAAATATAAAAAAAAGGGCATTTAAAAATACAAATCTGAGAGGTGAGCTATAACCTTTGAAGTTTACAAAGGGTTTAATAAAATATGTAAAAATACTAAGCGAACAACTGGTGGCAAAAGAGAGCAAAACGAATCCCAAAAAATTCTTTAAATATAGAAATGCTAAAAAAAAAACAAGGTCTGAGCAGGTAGGTGCCCTAAATAATGGTATATGGGTTATAGTCTCTGAAGATAAGAAAAAAACTGAGTTACTAAATGTTTTTTTTTAGCTCTGTATATACAAAACTGAGAAAGAAGCTGATATCGGTGGTGCCAGGGCTGTTAGTACATCCACTAATATACTCAGCTGGCTAACTGTAGATATGGTCCAAGCTATTAAATAAGGTAAATGTGCAGAAGGCTCTGGGTCCAGATGGATTAAACCCAAGAGTTCTTAAAGAGCTCAGGTCAGTCATTTCACAGTAATTTTTTTAAGATTTTCTAGGTATTGGTACAGTGCCAAGTGACTGGCGCAAGGCAAATGTGGTTCACGTATTCAAAAAAGTAATTATAGACCAGTTAATTTAACTTCTGTTGTGGGAAAAATGTTTGAAGGACTCTTAAGGAGTATGTGACTGTAAATAATATCATAAGTGATAACCAGTATCACGACCGACGTGCCGATCACATACGTGACGCAAAGGGAGGGAAAAGGAAAGCCCTGTCCAACGGAGAGGGAAAGATGGTGACCCATAACTCACCTTGAGGCTGGCACATGACTGCCCTGACGTCCCTAGACGGGTTTCTCACCCGTACGCCGATCATGTTCCTAAACCCTGGCTTTCCCTAAGATGAGCCCTACGTAGTGAATAGGGCGGTGGGAACACTAGTCCGCACCACTAACACTAAAGGGAAACACTAGGGAGAAGACAGACAATACTGACAAAACATATAGTCCCAGGTGGGCGACAACAAACAACCAACAGGGATCCGGAGGGTAATGCTCTGGGACGACAACCAGGGATAGCAGCAACCCAGCTCCAGTGGGTCAGTATAGAAGTCCAAGAGATATATGAGATTTGCACACCCTAGATGGTGGGTGCTCGTAGAGGACAGACGTCAGTAGATTCACTTGAGAAATCCACGGCACACCAAATACGTTTCATCAATTAATCATTTTTAATTCATAGTAGTTTGTACATCAATTTATTGTTCCATCCAGAGCAATTTGTAAGCAATATTTTTTAGTTAAGCAGTACAACCCCAACGTTTCGGTCGGTGTCGACCTTTATCAAGGGATCTGTGTCTTGAATATGCAGGATCTGCTCTGGAGGTGCAGATCCAGAGCAGATCCTGCATATTCAAGACACAGATCCCTTGATAAAGGTCGACACCGACCGAAACGTTGGGGTTGTACTGCTTAACTAAAAAATATTGCTTACAAGTATAGAAGTCCAGGCAGGAAGCTCTATATCTGGCAACCAGAGAAGTGGGAGAGGGGAATATAAGGAGGTTGGGAGTGCTGGACAAGAAACAGCTGAGGAGAAGAAGCTATGGATCCCTGGGTGAGACAAAAAGGATTGCAAGGCAAACCCAGAAAGCTGCCATTAAGTAACAGCTCTATCTTTAGACATAGAGCGCGCAGCCACCCGCTGTGACTTCCTGACCCAGGGTATAACGGAGTCAGACGTGGCTCTTGACACCCTTGTGACAACCAGCATGGGTTTACCAAGGACAGAAGTTGTCAGACTAACCTGATTTGTTTTTATTGAGGAGTAGAAGCCTGGAGAGAGATGCTGCTGTGGATGTAGCGTTTCTGGATTTTGCAAAGGCTTTTGATACTGTCCCTCATAGAGGTTTAATAGGTAAAATAAGGTCTATAGACTTGGAAAGCATAGTTGGTAATTGGATTGAAAACTGTCTGAAGGACTGTGTCCAGAGAGTTGTGGTCAATGATTCCTATTCAGAATGGTCCCGGGTTATAAGTGGTGTACCCCAAGGTTCAGTGCTGGATCCTCTATTATTTAATTTCTTTATTAATGATATCAAGGATGGGATTAATAGCAACATTTTTATCTTTGCAGATGATATCAAGCTATGTAGTACTGTGCAGTCTAGGTAAGATGTCCAAGAACTACAAACTGACTTGGACACTCTGAGTAATTGGGCATCAACTTGGCAGATGAGGTTCAATGTGGATAAATATAAAGTTATGCATCTTGGTAGTAATAATCTCACCTTCTGCTGACGGATGCTCCTAGTACTTCCCGAGGGCTCCAAGTACTCCACCAGACACCATAACCACCACATACCCCACGAACCACCACAGCTTGGTTGGGGTCTCGCCGTCCTCCACCCACGCTGGACCCAAGACCGGGCTTCAGCTTCCAGTGGGTGAACCTCTCCTAAATCCAGAAAAAAGCTCTTACAAGAGCTTATACTCAGGGGAGTATTGTGATATAGCAATTCCCAAGAGTGTAGTTATCGCATCCCCCAAACATGAGCCAAGACTTCATGAAGGTGTAAAGAAGGACTCTTTAGTGAGGCTATCTGTCAGCCTTTTATGCAGGTCTTCCAGCAAGGGACACAGGGACACTCTCCCTGGGGACAGGGGCGGACACAGACAGCAGAGGGCCCCTGTGCAAAAAATTTACTTAGAGCAATACAAAACATACAGGGTAAGGCTACTTTCACACCTGCGACACTACACTCCGGCTGAAAATGCAAGGAATCGGCCGGACACAAACCGCAGCATGCGGTCCCGCTGATTCTCTGCATTTTTGCCAGATTGTGGCCGGATCTCTGCCGTACCCCATTTTAGTCAATGGGGCTTGCGGGCATTCTGTCTCCATCCAGCAGTGCCGGATCCAGTGAATTCCAAGCAGGCTGTTCTCTGCTGGAACTGCCTGCCAGAATCACTAACACAGATGTGAAAGTAGCCTAATACAGGTCAACATACCTATTACATCCAGTGATGTCTCCTTTGATGTAGATGTTCTCTGTCCTCATCTTCTCCTTTCAGACCAGACCACCATGATCATTTTTCAGCCATCTCTTCTCTCTTCAGAGTTTGAAAGACAGACATCTTAGTTTTCTACTTTTCCATCATCCTCCCACCTTCTGAACACCCCATACTGCCACCAGGTTACACACAGATAGTTCCGCTTCAATAATTATTGGCACACAGTGTCCTAAAAAATAACTGTGCCCAGGAAACTGTGTCCCTGACACTAATAGTGTGAACATAATGTTCCCCAAAAATAATTGTGCTAAGCTGATATCGTGCCAGGGGGTGCCCCCCACAGTAACAGTGCTCCCCAAAGTCCCACCAATAGAAATAATTATCTACCAGACAGCACATAGTAATAATAGTGCCCCTACAGTAATAAAATCCCACTGTGTCCCAGAAGTAATAATGCTCCCATAGTGCTCATACTAGTATTCAAGTTCCTCATAGTCCCTCAACTGTAATAAAGCCCACCATAATGCCCCGGTAGTAATAATACTCTTTATAATGTGTTACAGTAAAAATAAAAGTGCCCTGTTGTGTGGCAGTATAAAAAATACCTCCTCTTAGTGCCCCCTGTAGAGCCAATGTCCCCATAGTACCCTCATAATGTGTGCCAATGCCCCTTACTGTGTGCCCAAAAAACCTTTTAGTGCCCCCAGTTGAGACAAGGTCCCCATAGTGCCCTATAATTTGCGCCAGTATAAAATACTTCTATATCGTGCCCCAATAGTGCGCCTCCCCTCATCCCCATGGTGCCTGACAATATGTCATAATAAAATGCCCCCATAATGTGTGACAGTATAATTTCCCTATATAATGTCCCCAATAGTGCTCCTCTCCTCCCTTCTCCATAGTGCCCCCCATGTGGGCCAGTATATAAGATAGGGTCCCGAGTAGATGCCCCCATAGTGCTCCTCCTTCTCCATAGTGCTCCCCATGTGTGCTAGTATATAAGATAGGACCCTCAATGTGCTCCTCTCCTCCATTGTGCCCCCCATGTCTGCCAGTATATAATATAGGGCCCCAGAAGATGCCCCCATAGTGCTCCTTTTCCCCCTTCTCAATAGTGCCCCCATGTGTGCCAGTATATAAGATAGGGTCTCCATAGTGCTCCTCCCTCTCCATAGTGCCCCCCATGTGTTCCAGTATATAAGATAGGCCCCCCATATCCCCCCCTCCATAGAGCCCATGTGTGCCAGTATATAAAACTGTTATTTTGCATACAGTATATAAAATAGGCAGGCCCCCCCATATGTCACTTGCTCAGATAGGCCCCCATATCTGTTGCTCAGGATCCCCCCTATCAGATGCCCATTCACGCCCCCATATCAGTTGCACAGACCCCCCATATGCCAGTTGACCAGGACCCCCCATATCAGTTACTCAGGAGGAACCCCCCCCAATATCAGTTGTTTATTTATTCAGCCCCCCATATGTCAGTTGCCCAGGACACCCCCCCATATCAGTTACTCAGGAGGACACCACCAATATCAGTTATTTATTTATTCCGCCCCTTCCCTATGTGTCAGTTGCTCAGCCCCCCATATGTCAGTGGCTCAGCCCCCCCTATATGCTCATTCAGGCCCCCCCCTTGCTCAGTCATGAGTCAGACCCCCAGAGTCAGGCACCCCCATATGCTTATTTCAGGCCCCCCATGATGTGACAGACCCCAGGGCCCCATGATATCAGACCTCAGATCAGACTAAAATAAATAATTAAAACTTACCTCTCCTGCTCTCCCTGTTCTGTCTCCAACAGCCCGCGCTGCACACGTGACCTGACTGCGTACAGCGCCAGGTCATAGTGCGCACTGTACGCAGTCAGGCTGGAGGAGACCAGCGTTGCAGGGGTAAGTAAGCAAGCGCCGATCTCTTGCATACTAGTGAGCTCTTCTGAATGCGCTTACTAGTATGAATGGGCCCCCTCACACGCCGGGCCCCTGTGCAGCTGAACCGGCTGCACCGGATTATGTCCGCCCCTACCTGGGGACCTTGTGGAAGACTGAGACAGTTAATACATTAGCCAATCACTTGCCTTTACAGTATTGAAACAATCCCAGCAATTGTACACAACCCCCCTCTGCCTGTGATACAATTATCAAAATACAATGGGCATTGTCTGTGCCAAAATCAACAAATACAATGGGCATTGCCTGTGACACAATTAATAAAATACAATGGGCTCTGCCTGTGATACAATTACCAAACATAGTTAACTTAATCACTCACAGGCAGAAAACACACATTTTTCCCAACCACAGAAAACACCCCAAAACACCACATATCCCCATAAAAGTCACATTTCCTTATAGCCTCGATATGGGTGAACAACCTATCCAAAAATCACCCAGATCGGTTTAGGGGTTCAGGAATTTCCTGCACATGGTCCCATCCCCAAAATAGTTCCATACACTTGACGGAAAAACACTGCTGGACAATTTAAGATGGCCACCGCCATATGTTTGAATCTGTTCCAGTAAAAAGTCCAAGGGGCAGAAACAGTTCCTTTAAAATCCAATATGGCCAAATAGTGTCCCAGGGGCCATAGTCACAGGGCAAGAGGCTGGCAAACAGGTCTCTCCAACTCCTAGTGATGAAGGTGCTTTCGTCACAGTCATGTATAAAGTGAGGCATGGACTCGCGAGGCAGGGATGTAATATTACCACTTTGGTGCGGCTTCACCTGGAATATGCAGTTAAATTCTGGGCACCAGTCCATAGAAAACATGCTTTGGAACTTGAAAAAATGCAAAGGAGAGTGACTAAACTAAGGGGCATGGAGGGTCTTAGTTATGAAGAAAGATTAAAATAATTAAATGTATTTAGTCTTGAGAATAGACGTCTAAGGGGAGACATTATTAACCTATACAATAGACTATCTCTGGACCTGGTCACAAAAGGGATCAGCAACTCCACCTATAAAGGGAGCTGCAAATGTGGTAGTAACAGATGTAGTATCTGTTGTAAATACATGTCAGTGTGTCAAAATGTGACATCTACTGTGAATGGCAATAATTACACCATAAAACAATATTTGAACTGTAACACAGATTATGCTATTTATTTAATCACCTGTGGAGATTTTCTTCTACAATATGTAGGTTGCACTACAAAACAAATAAAAAGCAGAATACGCAAACATTTATCAGATATACCATATAATGAAACTCACAATGTATCTGCAGCCAGTTTTCACTTTGCCATTGTGCACAATGGAGATACAAGAGCGTTTTCTGTTCAGGGAGTGGAAAGGGTTACTCTTCCCATTGGAAGAGGAGATCACAAACAAAAATTCCTCAGCCGTGAGGCATATTAGATGTTTGAATTGGGAAGATGCTTTCCCAGAGGTCTGAACAGAAAACACGATCTGATTTTAGAATATCGTTAAAATAACTATTTTCACAGTTGTTCAGTACTATATACAAGTTGTCTTTTCTTTTTGATGCATTGTGTATTGGTTTTATGGTGTCTGATTAGTTCTTTTTGAGCATGTGATGCTGAAGTCTTGATTACCTGGTGCACCACATGTTTAAAGAGAGGTGATCATTCACTTTTCTGTATGTCATGAGTAAGGACCGAGATTGTGGAGTCCGAAACGTGTAGACATCTTGGATCTTGTATGTGATTCGTGTTTAGACAACAATTTTTTATTGTTATTAATAAAGATGCAAGTTTTTATGGGAAGCTGGACCACAAGTTTTTTCTTTGGATTACGTTTGTACACAGTCAAGTCCAGACTGGGCTTCTGCTTCCGTGAAAGCAAACAAAGGTGAGAGCTGTCTTATATATATTTGGAACAACAGGGACAATGGATAGTTTGAGTGGTTCACAAGTGGCTCAAGAACTTGTGTAGAAAGGAGGGGTTTGGGTTCCTGGAGAACTGGGCCGACTTCTCTCTCGGCTACAGGCTTTATCGTAGGGATGGGCTGCACCTCAGTGGGGAAGGTGATTTGCCTGGTCACAGCAGTAACCACCAGAAAGTGGCCAACCCCTTTAAGTATTTAGTAAACAGACCTCAGTTTGTTTGGCTGGGTACATCTACCTCTGGTGTGCTTCAGGGAAACGTTTTATCTCCAATATTATTCTGTTTGTATACTGCTGATTTTAAGTACAATTCTGACCTATGCCTTTTACAAAAGCTTGCTACTTTACTGTGTCTTTTGGTTATATTAAAGAAGGTGAACAATCGGAATATAGGCAACTTGTAAGGGAATTTGTGGAATGATGTAGGAGTTGTGGACTGATATTAAATGTGGTGAAGACAAAGCAATTGACTGTGAATTTTGATAAGGGGAAGGAGATTATACAATTAGGCTGGGTTCACATCTGCCCTGTTATTTTAAGAGTGTGTTCTGGCAGAGGAACAGACCGCTGGAATTCACTGTAGAAAAAGTACCGTCTCCAAAAGCGTCAAAGCTTCTTTACTGTGAGAACTGTGAATCTGTGGCATAGACTTCCTCAGGACATGGTCACAGCAGTAACAGTGGACAGTTTCAAAAAGGGTTTAGGCGAATTCTTAAAAATAAAAAACATTAATGCTTATAAAAACATGTAGAAATCTGAGTCTCACTTCCTTCAGGGATTCACGTTCCCACCTATCCCTTGGTTGAACTTGATGGACGTACAGTACAGACCAAAAGTTTGGACACACCTTCTCATTCAAAGAGTTTTCTTTATTTTCATGACTAGGAAAATTGTAGATTCACACTGAAGGCATCAAAACTATAAATTAACACATGTGGAATTATATACATAACAAAAAAGTGTAAAAGAACTGAAAATGTTATATTCTAGGTTCTTCAAAGTAGCCACCTTTTGCTTTGATTACTGCTTTGCACACTCTTGGCATTCTCTTGATGAGCTTCAAGAGGTAGTCACCTGAAATGGTTTTTACTTCACAGGTGTGCCCTGTCAGGTTAAATAAATGGGATTTCTTGCTTTATAAATGGGGTTGGGACCATCAGTTGCGTTGTGGAGAAGTCAGGTGGATACACAGCTGATAGTCCTATTGAATAGACTGTTAGAATTTGTATTATGGCAAGAAAAAAGAAGCTAAGTAAAGAAAAACGAATGGCCATCATTACTTTAAGAAATAAAGGTCAGTCAGTCCGAAAAATTGGGAAAACTTTAAAAGTGTCCCCAAGTGCAGTCACAAAAACCATCAAGCACTACAAAGAAACTGGCTCACATGCGGACCGCCCCAGGAAAGGAAGACCAAGAGTCACCTCTGCTGCGGAGGATAAGTTCATCCGAGTCACCAGCCTCAGAAATCGCAGGTTAACAGCAGCTCAGATTAGAGACCAGGTCAATGCCACACAGAGTTCTAGCAGCAGACACATCTCTAGAACAACTGTTAAGAGGAGACTGTGTGAATCAGGCCTTCATGGTAGAATATCTACTTCTTTGGTTCCAACCACCGTGTCTTTGTGCGAAAAGGTGAACGGATGGACTCTACATGCCTGGTTCCCACCGTGAAGCATGGAGGAGGAGGTGTGATGGTGTGGGGGTGCTTTGCTGGTGACACTGTTGGGGGATTTATTCAAAATTGAAGGCATACTGAACCAGCATGGCTACCACAGCATCTTGCAGCAGCATGCTATTCCATCCGGTTTGCGTTTAGTTGGACCATCATTTATTTTTCAACAGGACAATGACCCCAAACACACCTCCAGGCTGTGTAAGGGCTATTTGACCATGAGATGGTTTGGGGTGAGCTGGACCGCAGAGTGAAGGCAAAAGGGCCAACAAGTGCTAAGCATCTCTGGGAACTCCTTCAAAACTGTTGGAAGACCATTTCAGGTGACTACCTCTTGAAGCTCATCAAGAGAATGCCAAGAGTGTGCAAAGCAGTAATCAAAGCAAAAGGTGGCTACTTTGAAGAACCTAGAATATGACATTTTCAGTTGTTTCACACTTTTTTGTTATGTATATAATTCCACATGTGTTAATTCATAGTGTTGATGCCTTCAGTGTGAATCTACAATTTTCATAGTCACGAAAATAAAGAAAACTCTTTGAATGAGAAGGTGTGTCCAAACTTTTGGTCTGTACTGTATGTCTTTTTTCAACCGTATTAACTATGTAACTGTATCTGGCGTACATGCTGGCTTTCGGCTAGGTAAATAAATTATACACTGAATTTTTTTATGGATAGGTTGTTTTTCCTTATAAAGCTCAGATCTTTTAATTACTATGGCATGATGCTGTAAACGAAAGTTTTACCAACTCATGGTGGCAGCACTATGTTTTGCGTACTAGTGTGTTGGGAGATTAGTGTGAGAGTAGCGTTTTAACTTTTAAATTTAGCGTTTAAACTTTGTAGATTGATTGAAAAATTCGGTAGTATTGTGGGAGTATCAACTGCCTCAATTTGAGGAAGTGCTTGAGAAAAGAATCCTAGGGAAATTTATACCCATTAGGAATAATCAGTACCATCCCTTTTATGCATCAGTTGAGAGACATCTCCAGATGATGTGTGCTACAGGTCGGTATGAAAGGTCTTGTTTGCCTATGGCTATTGTTTTATAATTATTATTTTTTTACAATAGGGCTTTGCAGCTGAAACAGCTTCCACTTTTCTACAAGATTTTGGAGTGTATCCATGGGAATTTTTGTCCATTCATCCAGAAGAGCATTTGTGAGGTCAGACACTGATGTTGGACAACAGAATATAGCTTGCAATATCTCCCCTATGGGGTGAGATCAGGGCTCTGTGCAAGTCATGCAATGTCTTCCACACCAAACACACCCAACCATGCCTTCATGGACATTGCTTTGTGTAATAGAGCAATCATGCTGGAACAGAAATGGGCTTTTCCCAAACTGTTCTGAAAAAGTTGTAAGCATACAATTTTCCAAAATGTCTTGGTATGCAGAAGCATTAAAGGAGCATTCCCATCTTGCTATTTGGGTCACCTCTCATGTAGCAAAAGTCAATAGAAGGCACTTACCAATTGCAATGCTTTATTGAAAGTGCTGGCTCCCCATTCTCCTTGCATGTGTACTGCTAGTTGTTAGGGGATAGGGCCACCGGTGCGATCTTGCACTCACTGTGAGATAAAGCCCGTTGCTTACTGTGGTCGCCAAGATTGCAGGAGTACGTCCATGCATGCGTAGCAGCCGCTGTCCCGGCCACTGCTCTGCAGCATGTTTAAATAGATCAGCTATAAGGCATGCGCAGAAGCCCTGGAGCTATTCTATGCAGCTATGATAAGCCAGAGCGGCTGAACTGAGCATTGGGATCGTGCACACATAGGCAAGCCGCGCAATTATGTCATTACAGTGTGGGATGAATCCGCCCACTGAATTCCCAGGAAGTGCTGAGCTTTGGAGCTGCTATGGAGGTGAACAGGGGGAAATGGGACAACTCCTTTAAGGTTTTCCTGCACTAGAACTAAGGGGCCTAAGCCAACCACTAATAAATAACCACATAGCTTTATCATTCCTCCACCAAACATTACAGCTGTCACAATGTAATCAGGAAGGTAACATTCTCCTGGCATTCACCAAATACAGACTCATCCATGCCACTGCTTGCATGCAACTGCTCGCAAATGGAAACCCATGACAGCAGGGGCATAACTAGGAAAAGTGGGGCCCCATAGTAAACTTTTGTATAGACCTTTCCTCCACTGAGAATCAACAGTACACACAAAATGCACACTATTGTGTGTAGCCTGTCTGTAGCACCTGACTGTTCCAGGCAGTTTAGGATGAAAAGGACTAGAGTATGTGCTGGATTCACAGTACATAATGCTGAACATCCTCCACACTTGAGTGTGTGCCAGACAGAACCCCCTAATGTTCTGGGCTTTGTGGCAGCCACTATAGCTGCTATAGTGGTAGTTATGCCCCTGGCATTAAGCCTCGAGTACACAGTTTTTGTACTGATTTTAATGCTCTGTAACTTGACGTGGTCTGCCACGTTGTGCCTGAGTTGCTGTTGTTCCTAGATGCTTCCAGTTTGCAATAAATAACACCAGTCTGTTAATCATGGAATATACAGTATAGAAGGGAAGAAATGTCATGAACTGACTTGTTTCAAAGGTAGCATCCTATAACAGTACCACACTTAAATTCATTGAGCTGTAGAATGACCCATTCTTTCACAAACATTTGTAAAAGCAGACTGGAATTGTAAGTTTTTTGTCCAATAGGTCAGCACTGCGGGTAAAATCTCGTGGTGCTCGCGTCCTAGGATCGGCATCCCATGTAATAGTAGCAATGAAGGACCGGCACTCACTTCCAGATGTTCTCAACAATTGTGTTTCTTGTTACATATGTTCCTGTGACGCGTTTCGACACTCATTGTGTCTTTCTCAAACAGTAAAAATGCCATTACAAGTGACCTTTAAATAGCTCAACCCCAAGCAAGGTGTAGGCATCACATGATCGTAATGTCTTAAGACAGACCCCCCAACTTAGCAAAGAAAAGAAAAAAGAAAAGAAAACCGTGAACAAAATGAATGGGGCCAATGGGCTTAAACTGTGACTACGAACTCAACAGTTTTTTGTGATTTATGTTTTATAGCAAAAAAATTATTTTTTTCTGTACAAATGAATATGGCCAGCATTTTATGTTTCAATGGGGTATTTATTGAAAGATTTATGCAAGAAAAATCATGTCAATACATAATAGAATATGTTGTAAACATGAACATAAGTTGAGGATACAGTATTATTGGGTGGAATTCCTATTATAGCATATACATCAGTTAAACAAAGGTATGCAGCATCAGCGATTTACATAGCCAATATGAAGTACAGTTTCAATTGCAAAGAATTCGAAGAAAACCTTCAGCTAGGTTGATATGAATCACAAAGTAATGCAATAACGGAGATCTGTGGAGTGGGAGGAGGACAGCCATGAATCCCAGAACTTTTCAAAAGTAATGAAAGTATTCATACGATTAGCCGTTAGCCGTTCATATAAAAGGATCCTATTAATCCTATCTAAAACTGCTTGATAACTAAGTGAGGGAGATCGCCATTTGAAAGCTATATGGATTCTAGCCGCCAGGAGTATGAATTGTGATCGTTTAAATTTGGCATATTGAAGCCAGGAGGGTTTGTCTCCTAGGAGAGATGTAGGGTAAACACAACCCAATACGGATGTTAATAGGTTGCTAATCTGGTTCCAAAACCTCCTATCAGGCACGTCCACCAAATGCATTCACAGCCCCGAAAGCATCTGGGAGATACTTCAGGATAAATACGGTGCAATCTTGTTGGTACCAGATAGGTCCTGTGCGGGATTTTTATAGACTTCTCTGCTAATGTGGTTTGCCATGACTCCTTGGTAAGGGTCTGGGAACGTTGGCACCATATAGATACAGAGTAATACATATGTATATCCTCCTCCCACGCCCTCATATAGGGTAACTTGACCCCCTCTGGTGGTGCGTTAAGCACTCTATAAATCTGGGAATGAAATCAATGGTTTGATTATTTGCCCGCAGCGAGTATAGGAAAGAAAAAAATCTGACTAGTAGTAAACTGCTCCCGTTCGGGAGGGGGGGGGGAGGGGGAATATTTATCTTTAAATTCGGATAGAGAAAGCCATTTACCTCTAGTCAGGAACCTATGGAGCGTGCATAGAGATCCACCAATGCAAAAGCATGTGTCCGAAGGCCCGGAAGAAAAGCGGGAATACCTATTAAGTATGTTCATGGTGAGAGTTTAGATTGCAATGAGAACTTAAATCTTACAGATCTCAATAGGAGAAGGGAAAAGTGTGATAAAATAGAATTAGTGTGGATGACATCTGGTAGGGGGAGAATAGACCAAGTTAAGGGCCTCCAGGTATAAGGAGCAATCATAGATTGTTCCAGTGGGATCCATAATGGATGTGTTTTGGGATCTAGATGGGTTAGGAACAATTGAGCCAATCTGGCTGCTTTGTAATATTTTATAAGGTCTGGAACTGAGAGGCCTCCTTGGGTTTTATGTCGGCACATCGTTATCCTGGATATTCAGGGGCGTTTGTTTGCCCAGATGAATTTCATGATAACAGCCTGGAGAGCCCGTAAGTGTTTGGTAACGATCGGTACGGGGAGGGTTCTAAATAAGTAGAGAAGTCTGGGGAGAACTACCATTATTATTATATGGATCCTTCTTACCCAGGATACTGGAAGAGCATTCCAAGACACAAGGTCTTCTTTAATCTTGTGATATAGAGACA